>NC_137470.1:48969227-49647437 GCF_964235325.1 Thermobia domestica | reverse complement strand
GTAGAACTTTTTCAAGGACACTTTAGGACCCCATGAATACCAGAGAAAAGACTAAAGATCGAAAGCTATCTTCTAGGAAGAAATTTTTGCAATACCAAAAGAAAAGAGATATCTTCAAAAGCTTACTTTATTTTTTATATAGTTTAGAGTACATAACGCCACATATTTACTCATAAAATTGTTATCGCTGGTGTGAGAGACTACGTTAATTTTACCCTTGTACTGTAATGAGGACGTGTATATGTACAAAGTTTTCCATTATCCCTCCCAGCAGGGTAACATATTTTGCAGTGCCAATCGTCACCCCAAACTTGGGAGATTTGAATGACAATGGGTATCAACGTGGTCGTTCACGTCTGGGCTATTAATTATTAATATGAATTTATTGACTTTTATGTTTAATGCGAGCAATAGCTCACTAATTTAACTATAAATGAGAAGTACATTCCGCGACCTACGTTCTCGCAGTATTAGAATCTTAATTTTGATTTAAATAACTACCCAAGCAAAAAGTACGTTTAAAAGAATAATATTTTAATTTTAAATGTTTTACATTTTAAAACACTTCTCTTACTATAGCTTTTCATGTACAGGCACAAAGATATTAAATGTATATATAAACATGATAAAAATATTTATAACAATTATAGTATATAGTTATTTGGCGACCGTATATATTTTGAACATTAGCTAGTTACCTTTTATAAAAAAAAATCGATACATAAAATATACGAATAAACACAAAAATGTGAGCGGCTCGAAATGGACTTATTTACATTCAATTGCGCGCTTTTTCTTCTTTTTTGCCAACAAGTTTCCATCTGACGCGCTGGTTTAAAATATAATTCCTTCTTCATGCTGACTTTAAAGAAAATGTAATTTTAAAACAGTTTAACCGCTGCGTTATTCTTTTTTTTTTTATATTAGAAATTAATTTACTTACAGTCTTCTTCCGTGTTATTGTCCGTGACGATAGCTTTTACTTTGAAATATAATAATTACTGAATCCAGAAAACAGCTTTTCCAGATATCTAACAAACTGCTAACAATCTTTGGCCAACGTAAGTTTTAGGGTTAGACACACTTAATATTTGAAACCGTGACCTTGATTGGCTTATTTGCTATACACTTGTCGATCCGAAGGAGTATGTGGTCTCTTCATTATTGTCACAGCAGGTCGATTGACTTGTTGCATTTCCCTCTTTCGAGAACCGGCCGACTTCTTGTTCGACCTTTCTACTATTCATCCACTTGGTCCACTGAATTAGGTCTTTCTTGGTCACCGTCTGACCTCTGACCATCAAATTACATGCTCATTGTAAAAATGTCCATCATTGGTTGATCAACACAAACTATCCAATCAGAAACAAGCTTAGATGTATTTTGGGCAGATGGGTGACTTGTTACTTTTGCTCCAGTGAGAAATTACGCAGAAACTGGCTATTACCTACGCTTGAACAGAGAGTTATTGTTCCAAATAAGCACACGTATAAAGACAAAACTTATTTTTGGTGCATGCGAGTCGAAGGTGGAGATAACATAAGATTCAATGTTGCTAATTTGTGCATATTTTACCCAAATTAGATGAAAAAAATAAAGTATACGTTTTTTATTTTGTTGCGTTGACGAGGGTTTCGCTGTCGATAGCAAATAGTCTTATTCAGTAGTTTTGTTTTAATCTGGTATTTCTCTTACGCCATTACACTATTTATGTATTTGTTTCATAATCATATGCATACGTAATTTATATTTATGTACATCTTTTTTCCATAATCCTTATCATTTACTTTTTTAATATAACAAGGTTTAGTTTGCATTTGCCAAAATAATAATGACGGAAAAAGGTAAAATTATTACAAAATTTTAAAATGTAGATTGACGTGTTATAGAGCCAAACTCTCGTTATGGAATCAGGTCCTGACCAGGTGTTCAACTGTTGGTCTGTCCTTTTCTTTAATGGGATGCCTGTAAGGTTCAACCTTACAATTGCATTGATAATTTGTTAGTTTGTATCAATAGAGGTTTTTTCGATAGCAAGGAATTAACTTATTGTTTGTTTTGAGCTTTTTACAGAGCTATACGAATACATGATGTGCTCTTGCACTAGTAAATAAATGTACATATATGTGTATTTATATATATAATTTTTGTAATAATATTTTAGCAGGGAAAAATTGACACCAAATATGAATACTATGACTCGAAAATTAAATTAATATTAACGTTTTAAATACTATGCGACTTTTATTCTATTATTGACACATAACATTATATATATTTTTTTCAATTATACATTTTTTTCTGTTCTGACAACTAAAACTAACAATGCATCTATGAACATGCTATATATGTGTATATATGTATGCATGTAACCTATAATTTTTAATGATTCCTACAAATCTCTGTGATTGTGCCTGACAATTTTCTAAGGTTCCTAAAATGATTTCAAATAAGGTTATCAAGAGACTTCAAAATTTACACATTATATTTTAATAATAAAACAATAGATAATGTTATGGGTCTAATTTTTAATTCAGGTACCCTTCTCCTTCTTTATTCTGAAACAAACACAATAAAAATGGAAAAGAATCGAATCTACATGGATGTGGTGATGTCCACATATTGAAAGGAGTTATTATTATAATCAAAAATGGGTCAAGGGCGTATAAAATTTTAATTTTCCAAAGTTTTGTTATTTAGTTTAAATTATTTTTACCTTTTAGTTACTTTTTCTCGACTCTGTTGATACTTTCCTCTTTCCAAACATCTTTAACTTCTGGGTAATTCTGGAATAAAATTTTATTTAAAGATATTTATTGTTTTACGTACCTGTTATTGTGGTTTGGAGCACAGGTGATCGGATGGTCTTCTTGAGCATGCTGTAATAGAAATCCCTAACAAAACGGATTGATGAGGGGCATTATTATTTTTTTTTTCGATGAAGTAATTGAAGTCCACCAGAGAAGTTCGTCACTATTGCTTTAATACATTTATCTGGACCATTCTGCAGAATTTCTACATTAATGTGTGACGCACACATCTTCTAACTTATGTAAAAAGTAATCTAATCGACCATAATGTTGTACTTTGACGCAATCTTATTTATTATTGTTTTTGAACCATTTTATTCGAGCTGTTCTAGCTTATTGGGGATTTTTATCTCTGTCCAGATTAAAGGCAATGATTTTTCGTGCGTCCAAGAAATGTTTTTGAATTTAACGATCTGTTCTTCGGGTAAATGTCTCCTGGTCATGAAACTTAGGGAAATAGTATTCCCAATTAAATTTCATTCGAAGGACACAGGGTAAAATATCCAGTGACTTACTTTCTTTTCTGGGGCCACTAAGCGTAGATCTATAATTCTTAGATTCGGGAAATTGGAAGAAGGAAGTATGTGTGACAAATTTCGCTTAGGAGTTTGAATTCTTTGTTTGACGTCCAACGATTATGTCATTTATACTAAGAGAGACGGATATTAAGGAAAGTAAATGATGGAAGAATTGGTGGAATGAGAAAGTGGAAGGAAACATGTTGACCCGGAGAAGACCCACGCACACTATGTTGTCCACCATGACCTTTCTTGGTCGGGGAGTACAGGAGTTGGTTTTGTTCTCAGTCTACTTTTCCCTTGCATGAAGAGCATTCTAAACTACAGGTGAGCTGTGCTATGCAGAGATAATTGTAGAACGTAAACTTTGTGGGTGTGCCTGGGTTTATTTTTAAGCGGGTCTATCACTGTTATGTACAGCAGAGGAATTTATTTATTTATGTATTTATTTATTTATTTATGTTTGTCTCCCGGACGAATGTACAGACATTTGTTTCGCCCGAACGAACGGATGATGGATATAATCTTGGATACAATAAGATGGAACTTCATTCCCATAGTCTTCTTTCAGCTCTTCGTGGATCTGCTTTACTGTTTCTCCTGAAGATGGAGACACTTAATGACGCTCGGTACCTCAACGTTTTCAATCATTGCTCTTTCAGTGATTCATCTGGAAATATATAAATAAATAAACAATAAAACAAAGAAAGAGCTGTTCTAACGAGTTCTAAATTTGCGTGGTTAACATAAAACA
The DNA here is from genome assembly GCF_964235325.1 of Thermobia domestica. NCBI lineage: Eukaryota > Metazoa > Arthropoda > Insecta > Zygentoma > Lepismatidae > Thermobia > Thermobia domestica. The sequence continues at coordinate 49,643,355 of NC_137470.1, read as the reverse complement.
TAAATATAAAACGCCTCTCCGAGGAGGTTGTAGTTCTCCACCTTCTAGCTGACTGCACGAAAGTTTTGATACCTCCTCGTACTTTGCTAGTGATGTTAGTTTGAAATCGGGGTATTAAATGCACCAGGTCTCTTGCAATGGAAGTAACTCCAATAAGAAATTAACATTTGTTTCTCATAAATTGAACTACATTCGGAGAAATGAAAAGGGAGCATCCATTCTTGCAGAGGAATTGAATAAAATAGAAGAAAATTAGTTCCGTTTTGATTTTAGTCTATTGAAAAGAAAAAATATGAAAATGGTTCTAGGTCGAAAAAATCAGACAATCGTTTTCTTCTTCCAAAGAGTGGAAATAAATTCTAGAGAGAAAAAAAAATACATTTAAAAACTAGGATTTTGCCTCTGGGATGCAATATTCCCTTTATTTTAAAATAAGAAAAGAAAAGGAGAATAAGTTTTAAAAGTCGTCATTTTCGAGATTGTGCGTTATAGTAAATTGAGGTCTAGAAAAAAACAGCTCTATTTAGAATGAAAAAAATATTCACCTAAAGAAGAAAAATAATAAAGAAAAAGGGCCTGAAGAAAGAAGAATTATGAATATGGACAAGGATTATTATCAAAGGTTTTTTTTCTTTCTTTTGAGTTCCGAGTTATCACATAGTACACTAAAACGGATATATAATGTTAAAGAGAGAATAGAATAAAGAAGTAAAAGAAAAAAAATATTTCTCGGAGCTGAATATGAAGGTAATAACGTTCGAAATGTTCCACGTTTATCATTCTTTTTACAATCTTCAGTGCAGAACAGAATTTACCATACTTTTTATAATACCTGCTAACATTTTAGATAAGATTTACTAGGGGTTGTTAAAAATACTTTAAATGGTTGTTAAATTATGGTTAAGTGCGACCTAAAGGATTGAATTTCGTTAATTGATTAGTTCGTTTGATTTTATAATCCGTTTTCAGCATAGAACCTACGAGAAACGGGATCTGTTCATTACAGCAAAATTCAGACCACTATTCTGAGGAAAACACTCAACTTTACCAGGAATAGAAATCAAAACCGTTCATGGAGAAACTCGCTTTAGTAGTTGGCTAATGGAATTGTACGAAAATGATGTATATGAAAGTAATGGGGAGGCGTAGGTGGAATTACAATATTAAGATGGATGTTGTAGAAATGGGAATACAGAGTAGAAACTGGATTTAGTTGGTTAAGGACAGAAGTCAGTGGAGAGCTTTCATGAATGTTACCTCCAAGACTATGAAGTTAGTTATCCATAATTGATTATTTTGATTTTTGTTCCTCATCCTAAGCAGGCGCTGAACTTGTAATATAGGGTAAATATCGTATTTACTTGAATATAAGCGTTCCTTTGTTTTTTTAAATGGCCTATTTTTTTGGGGGGGGGCACTTATAATGTCATATTCCTGTTTACTTGCTAATTTTTCTTAAGTCTGTTATTTTTAGCTCTGTTTTAACGATAAATGTGATTTACTTATAATAACATAACTTTATAACATTAGGACCAGTATCAAAAATACGGTTATGCAAGAACTACACTTATTAATACTCTTGTATTATTGTTGGATATGAGATGAGGTGTAGGCTGCACAATTATAAAAGATAATCAATGTATTTACAATCAAACAATTACCATCAATTTCTGTTTACTCAGTCATCAAACATTGGAAATCTAATAGGTGAGATAGAGGTACTACTTAACTCTATCTGTGGTCGTACAGGGATGTTTATATCTGCTTATTAAACGGATTATCGAAATAGACAATTAATTTTTAGAGGGCCGCTTACATTCAGGGAGTGATTATATTCGAACAAATACAAATGTTTGGTTTAAAAGGAAAATCCGTAGATTCCGGCTACAGGCTGCTTTAATGGCGCTGCTTCTGCCATGGCCGGAGGACTGCAATCAGTGGTTTGATTCAGATTTTCTACACTGTGGTGGGAATCAGGTCTGCCTTGATGGTATAGACGTACTCCTTATCTTTGTGTTTATGCTCCACACAGATTTTGTAGATGCTGTTATGTATTCAATTATTTTTTCCGTAGGTTACGTACAATTTTCCTAAATGGAGTTTTGATTTATTTCCGGCCAGAAGAGAAAATCTAGATCGTATATAAGAATGGGACTGCGTAATTTCCAAACACAACCAGATAATGTTTATTAAAGTATATAAAAACGTTCTTATCTTGTACGTGCCGATGGAGAATATATACGATTTCCGTCTCTTTGAACGTGCACAGATTGGTCCTGGTAAGCAACAAACCTGTATGTTGTCGGCACAGCCAATCTTGTGTGTGACAGAATCCTTCTAAATCCTGGACTAATAATCAGCTCTTTTTCTCTCAATGTACGTGTACAACTATGTATAAATAAATTATACAGCGAGTTGTTCAGGATTAAGTTGATTTGATTCTGAGTTTAAAATTTCTTTCAGCAGCGAGGTTATATGAGACTGGTGTTGTTAAAGATGTTAACTATGGAAACCAATATAAGGGTCATGATGAGAAAATATTTCCGATTACTAAATCGTAAGCAGATGTGGCAGATATGTATAATGAAAGACTAGTCGTAAGCTGGATCGAGATGACCTATTTGTAGTACTGAGCCAAGAGATGTCAATTTTTGTGCTTTTCTCTTAATACACACTACACTGCGATCAAGAAAAATAGTAGAGAAATACCTACATTTAAAGGTACTGTTCCTGTATTTGCTGGTAGAATTGTGCAGATACATTTCCGAAATTAAAATACCTACACACTATTATGTGATTCGATCCCAACCCATTTAACCTAAAAACCCAATTTCATCGGAAGCGTCGCTTACCATTGTGTTTCTCCAAGTCGCTCATTTATTTCATGATGAGTTAAGAAAGGGAAACATGCCAGATTCCCCTCTACTCTACATTATCTTGACTCCTAAACTACTAAATAACTCTCACAAGAAATAATTAGTATTAGTATGTAAGTTGTTATTTTGGGTAAACAAGAAATGGCTTGTTAGAATAATACTATATGTTAAAAGTAGCAGTATTTTTCAAGCAAAGTAAAATTCAATTTTCTTATTGGAAGCCACAAACAAAAGTGACATAATTACATTGTTTTCTCTTAATATATTGAATTTCCTGCATTAAGCTAAAAACCAAATATTCTTTGCACATGATTTCTGATTTATCCTTGTTAATTATCTTTCAGAAATTACTGCTCTTGAAAGCCGATTGAGAAATTTGAGTGTATATCATTTACTTTTTTTTTTTTTTTTTTACAAAGACTGAAAAACTATTCTTTTTTAGTTTATAAAAGACCTCTGTTTTTTTTTTCGTATTATTTCTGTTTCTTCTATAAGAGTTTTCGACATTTTTGTCTTGCTATTAACCAATCAAGTCATACATATTTCTTCAAGTGGTTAATTTTACAAATTACCTTAGATTAATTTCCCAAAATTACCACCTATACTTAAAGGTTAATAATGGCAATTTTGACTCCGTTGAATGAAATCGGTAACAAGAAGAGGTATTCACAAAGACAACTGTGGGAAGAATATGCTAATATTTTTGCAGCGTTTCAATAGAAGTGTAATATGTCCTTATTTTTTTAAAAAAAATATATCATTTCAATCTCTATATTTTTCAAAGGAGGGCATTCTTTCCTAAATTCACTCAGCTTCAAATTTAGATCGCGTATTGGATCTTAATTTTGTGGGCTTGATGATCACAAATTTCTTAAATTTAGAAAATGTTAACATGTAGTGAGAAATTAATTTCTTTAAAAACCTCATTAACGTTATCATTCAGTTGATTTTATATTTTGGGTAATGATGTGTAATTGTGTCGTATTATGAGGTTAAACATCTATTCATAATATGAAGAAACAAGATTATAAGAGATCATAGATTTTATGTTGTAGGATAACATGTTAATTATTCTATAATAGAGATCTGGGGGGAGGAACTCATTCTTACATGTTGACGTATTCAAGTAAACTCAACTCGCTTTGGAAATGTCGTGGTTATTAATGTATCCCTAAAATTATTCCTTCAAATACTATAAAATACAACAATATTAAATGATAAAAATACGTTGTGTTAAGAGGAATTAGTAATTAAATGGTTGTTACATTTGGTTGACTATACTTCAACCTGACTATGGTCAGCAACTACTTAAAAAAAATCTATCGGGCACAGAAACACTTGTTCAAGCATCAGTTTTGACGTTGATGAAGGCTATTTGTTCCTTTCTGTTTCTTGAACAACCTTTCCTATTTCAAAATCTTATAGTGCATGCGGGCCACTAATTTGTTCAGATCTTGTACTATGAACGCTTTTAGCGGAAATTGGTCTTACGGCTTGCCAAATCTCAATTAAAATTCTCAGACCATACATTTGGACAGTCGGTCAAGCTGCTACAGAGAAATAAAAGTTAATGTCAATTTTTGCATTTTTTCTTCTAATTCTTAGCCTAAAGATGGCCATTTTTTATTATATGTTCTTCGGTAACTTTCATAAATAAAATATTTGATTATTAAATCCCAATCACGCCTACTGATTGCGTTTAAAATCAGTCGAGAGTGAGAAAGTAAATTAACCCTTTCAGGCGCGATCTACGAAATAAGTTCCTCAATAGCTCTCGTAAAAATTATTATATTATTATACAATATCGTGTATATGTTTTTTTTTTTTTTGTTTTACCTCAATTCCTAGTGTTTTAAAATAAGATGAGCGAATAATGAAGAATTGAATTTAACCTTTCCTCCCGTTGATATTTAAAAATATATTCCGTGAAGTGTTATCTACAATTTTATAAAAATGGTGAAATTGGCAAAGGATAAGATTATAAAAACCTCCAATGGTAATAATAATAGCGAGAAGAAAGTAACTATCGCGTGATATATGATGCATCGCATCATTATGATAAAATAAACATCAAAATTTTATAAAATTCAACCCAAATTGGCTACAGAGTTCTAAAAGGATGAGAAACACTATCTGGAACGGATTGCCCATCGTCGTTGCAAAATTTGTTAGGTCTTAATCAACATATTACTAAGTGTCCACCTGTCTCTTCTAGGAAAGATTAAAATGTTAAAATCAACAAAATCGACTTTGGTGCGAGCAATCCCGGGTTTGATTCCTGGTTGTGGCACTCGCTTGAAAAAATGTAAAAGATTTTCAGACCAGCCATCATGACCATTGAAGCCGAAGATCTAGACATCTAATTCCTAGCCTCAAATCCTAAAATCGACATTGATTTTTCAACTGGTTTATATATCATAGCTATTACATGCTAAAAAAAACGATGTATCTGTCTGTCTCTCTCTTCGTCAGTCATCTATCTTCTCCATTCGTGCATTTTTAAGTAAATATGTCTGCATGCCATTTTTTTTTTGGGGGGGGGGGATTCACGAGATTTTCTATCTTTAAACCCTTTCTCCAAGGATATGGGTACCTAGGAAATATAATGTAAAGTGAAAACCAAAATTTGATCTACTCGAAAATAACTAATTTTCAATAAAATTTTACTTATATTTTTGAAATTCTTCTTTTATCTTGTTAGTGTACTTGGCAGAAATTACCAATACTCAAATTAGGATTTATGTTTTGAGCACGATAATTAATAAATTATTTTAACTACGTGTTTTTAATAGTGTAGACTTTTTAACAATATGATTATGATTTCACAGTTTTCTTCATAGTGCTGATGGTTATTAAGCTGGTAGGTGCAAAAACTCTCATAAGTACATAAACTCCCTTAACAACATTTTAGGTAAGATAGTGGTCATCTCCCCTAAAATTGCCGAAATTCTTATCTTGCATATATCAATGGTTGCAGATACGCGTTAGGCAAAATGAGATTAGAGAACATGGAATTGAACCACTCAAATGAAGATCGACTGATCATATATGACTTTTTCCAAACACTGATTGGATATGTCGATTGACGTACAAGGTTTAGTATTCCTTGCTTGTGTGAATGTGTTTGAAAAAGACCACAGAAGTAGCAACAGTGTAGAACAGATTCAAAGCATTGATTTTCTTGGACCTTCTAAAAATTTGTTCGTCTTTCCATCTTTTCTAGTTTCGTCAACTGCCATGCTACAGCCGAATGATCAGTGCTCAATTTCTTTGCAACATCTCGTGTTCTTTTCTGCAGATTCGCTTCGGATATCAGCTTCAAATCATAGTCTCCAACAACTGAACGACCTTAATGATCTTCCTTACCCTACATGCGTAAGTCATCACTACATAACTTTTGGAACCAGTATTCAATTGTATCTTTGCTTATTGAATCAGTTGAACCCTCCTTTTCATTAGTATTTCGAATTCTTTGAGTTACTCTGTGACCGAATTTGAATTGTTACACTGAAGTAAATTTTCCAAAAATTGTGTTTTGGCATTCTTTACCCTCAGACATGAAAATAAACGAATGCGCAGACATATAGATGCTATTGAGTTGATAAGAATTATATCAGAAAGAGTTCTTGGCGTAAAGGAAGAGTTGTGTCTGTGCTTCATCGACTGGTAAACAGCTTTCTACCAGGTCAATTGGAACAAACTTCTGAAAATACTTAAAGAAGTTGGTATCAACTGCAGAGACCGACGAATCGTTCCCAACCTGTACATAGAACAGCGAGTGAAGTTGCGCTTGAGTGAAGGAGATATGCATAGCGTGGAGATTGGATGAGGAGTCGGAAAAAGATTTCAAGAGGAGTACGTTTCCCCAATTATTCAACATTTACAACGAATGTTTAATGAAGGAAGCATTAATTGAAAGGCTGGAAGCAAGAACCAGGTAATTCCACTTTTAGACTTTTTTCGGCCCTGCCTGCTTCTTGCTCTAACTTCACGACGAACACTGTATGTAGGTACCTCTTTTTCACTATAAAATTGAATATAATCATCGGATCCACATGATTCTTGCACAGAATGTAGCGTGATTTTTCTCCCTACTGGAACATGTGAAAATCTCAAATGACCTACCTGGTTCTTGCATCCAACTCTTCAATTGGAATTGGAGATTTCATGGTTGGAGGGCAGATCATTAGCAAGATCAGGTATGAAGATGATAGGGTTATTATAGCTAGAACCGAAGAAAGATTGCAGATGTTGATTGACAAACAGTTGAGACTGGGACATTATATGAAATGGAAACCAACATCGAAAAATCGAAAGTCATGAAAATATCCCTTGGAAACACGGCCTTACGGCTCAGAGTAGAACAAAGAAAACTTTAAGAGGTCGATCATTTCAAGCAGTAGCGTAGCCAGAATTTTTGTTTGGGGTGAGCCTTAGTGTTCGGAGGCATGCATATATATATATATATATATATATATATATATATATATATATACAGTGGCGGTGGTTGGACGTTAAAAGTGGGGGGGCAAGACATGATCTGAATATTTGATATCAATGGTAGTTTTCCTGATTGCTTATAACACTTTGTTTGACGAAAGGTTGTATAACTATTAGGATACTGTCTTTTTCAGTTAAAATACCGTATATCTTGTTTCATATTTCATTAAGTAAATTGACAAGAGCAACTCAAGTAGATACTAGCCCTTTGTACTCTTAAACAACGAAGGTGTAAGAAGAGATTTGATTCCTTGCTCATGAATATCTGTCTGGAAAATTGTGTGATCAGATTACGGGCCTATTTAATAACAAATTTGCAAAACAAATAAACAGAAAGGATAATATTAGTCAAATAATCATAGTGATGGATAATGGGGCTTGTTTTGCAAAAGTTATATTGAAACTGGAAATTAATGATCAACTTATATTTTTAATTCCACGAATGCTATTATGTGCGTTATTACTCTTAAAATGACAGTGAATACTATAAGCATATGCTACGACATTTAAAGAAATACTTTTGCAGCTTCCCGAAACATGTTCGCTGCCATTAAGTATAGTTTTCACTTTCTTGGAATATATCAAAACTCAACAATACTTAAAGTCACTCCACATTTCAGTTATACAAAATAATCCCAAACCCTAGAATTATGCTAAATTTACTAAATTTAATTGTATATACAAAACTGTATATGTACACGCCTAAACTCCTATATTACACTGCAAAATTAACCTCATCACATATGACTTCTTTCGGATTTTTTTTTTTTTTTTTTTTTTTTTTTTGCAATACTGTAAACATCTATGCCTCTTCTGGCGCTTACTTAAACTAACAGATGTTCACAAAGCACAGGAAACCTGTAAGCTTCTGCCTTCTATTGACAGCAAACGGGATACAGCCGCTCAAACATCGGAACGCGTGACACGCGTCAAAAAACGGAAGTGAAAAGTGAAAAGCAACGCGTCCAGCGCGTCAAAATATGGCAAGGGGTTAATATTCATTACTGAGTTCCTTCGTGGCTAAGCGGTTTGTGTACACGTTTTTGACGTGGGATACTCGGGCTCGATTCCCGGGGGAGCTCACGTGGTTCGGACTCCACGTTGATCAGTAAGTCCACGTCTCATATAACTTCGCTGCTGAACAGGATGTTAAACTGAAAAAAAAAAATCAAATCAAAATATTCCTTATTATTAGAAAGAAGAAAATACATTTTAGGAACTGTCGATTTTTGAGCAATTGAAGAATAACTTGTGAAGGACTTCTTTTCTTGCGAAATGTTATCTCAATTAGTTCCAGAGCGGCTAACATATCGAGCCCTTGCAAGAAGAAATTAAAGTACGCTCGAATCGTGGCGATCCAATAGGTTAATTTTTGGGCCATTTTTAGTGGCAGTTCAAACGCAATTCCTGTAGCTTTCTTAACTCCACGGGAAGAAAACCAATACGTACTCATATGGAACGACAAATATTTTGTGGCACCATTTATATTCTATGAGCCAATAATACATTCAAAACTTTATATTTCCAAATGGAACAATATACATTAATGGGTAATTTCAAAAAAGTGGGGGGGCAACTGCCCCTCTTTGCCCCTCTAATCGCTGCCCATATATATATATATATATATATATATATGTATATATATGCGCGTTTGTTGAGACAGAATGTAGGCCTATTTTAATAATAATAATAATAATAATAATAATAATAATAATAATAATAATAATAATAATAATAATAATAATAATAATTATTATTATTATTATTATTATTATTATTATTATTATTATTATTATTATTATTATTATTATTATTATTATTATTATAAAGACCCCAAAATTCTGACATTTTAAAGAACAAAGACGATGTTGGCGAACACAGCTTGTCTAGGAGCTGTTTAGTGACATTTTGTTTTAAAATAGAGTATATGAAGGACAATTTCTGTTTCTTCCGAGAAGAAATTACAAAGTACCAAAGTGAATTTTGGAACCCTTTGGGGGGAGGCCTCCCTGGGCCCACCCCTTCCCTACGCCACTGATTTCAAGTGAGGGCCTAGACTCCCCAGTTTTTTGAGTGACAAAAATAATTGAAGTTATTATTTTAAAGTTTATAGTAAAAACATGATATACCTATTATAATATGGATCCTGGCAGCCCCCTCCCCCAGTTTTTACCTTCTACTTCCGCCACTGCTAAAGAAGCATTCAACAAGAAAAAAAAAATCACTATAAACTAGCAGGTTTAATACTGGAACAAGTTCTATATGTGGATCATTGGATTGTATGGTTTACAAACTTGAGCATTATGTAAGCTAGAGAAGAAATACGGAGTGGAGTTGGAGGAAAACGGAGAAGATTAAATGGACAGAGATAGTGAAACAAATGAAGATTTTTTTAAAAATAGATAGGAGAGAATAGAGCTCTTTTAGCCAGCAACCTCGTGGAAGACCAATTGGATTGGACATATCTCATAAAGAAATTGTCTTCTTCATATCGTCATTGAAAGACAGGTGTCAGGAAAGCGAGGAGTAGAAAGAATAAGAACTCAAGTGATCGACGATTTGGAAAATAGAAGAAAATATTAGGAGTTAAAAGAGGAAATTGAAGATCGAGAAAACTAGGAGAAACATTTCTAGGCCCAAACTTAAAAAAATAAATACATAAATAGATAAAACTCATTAGTCGCAGGATATGCCGAAAGACAGAATGCTTAGCAATAATAATAATTTTGTCCCAATAATTTTTAGAAACACTATAAACGTATTATAATAAATTTCATCTCCGGAGTTAATAGTTATGTATTTATTTTTATGGGAATATAATGGGAGAAATTAAGTCCATTGTATTTGGCAAAAAGCATTACACTGCGTTTACTACTTAATGCCTGTCTTAGTGTTTCTTTAAGTACCGTAAAATAAGAAAGTGACAAAAAGTGTTTCATTAATATAACAATTTCCTTTACTTACAAAAAGAAAAGGAGAAAGAAAATTATATTGCCCAGAAAACTTGCTTAAAATATGCCGTATCATCCTCACGGAAAATTTAATCAGCTTAGTAAATGTCTACCTTATAAGATGGCAGTTAGGAGCAAAAGTCCCATTGATTAAAATTGTATATTTTTTTTTAAATAAAAAGAAGTAAGATAAATAAAAAATAAAAGAAAGTTATACGTTAAATTAGAAGGATAGTAAAGTTAATTCTTTTCATCGTTCCTGCTGCTACTTCTTTCTTTCAATCCATGAAGAAAAAATTTCATCTGTATTCGTTCTTTTTAAAGAAAGATTCTTTAATCACGTTTATAAGACGTTCAGTAATTAAATATTTTTTTGTCTTACTTCATTCAAAAGAAGACAGGACATCAAAAAAAATTTAAAAAAAAAACATTTTAAAATAGGGGATGACAAAAATAGATGCAAAAGTCAGAAAGCATAATCAGTAGAAAACATGATAAATTATTTTAGTAAAGAAATTGATTGGATACATTTTTTAGCCTTAAGAGAAAGGAACAATGTTTTGTTACTAAATGTGAATCTTTCTGCCTGCTTCGCCGCAAATTTACATATATAACTGAATATATCCATCCAAAAAATCCATAAAATCTCTTGATTGGAAACGTCACTGGCTAAGGGGATAACGTAAGTTTCTGAAGCCTTATAAAACTATAAACCGATAAATTATTGGAAGATTTCCAAGTAATTTCTAAGTAAATGGCCTCCATACGTAGCTGAATTTTGTAGTAAGTTGATCCATGCATTCTCATGTCCTCCCGAATATTTGAAAATTTAAAATGTTAACAAAATGTCAGACTAACGAATTTGCTTATTTAGTTGTGTATACTATGTTCAATTAATATGTAGAGAAACCCAGATATTAAATAAAGTGTCTATAATGAAGTATCTTAATAGAGACGCAGAGGCGGTGTTAGTTACCCATAATGACCCCGTGGGGCCAGAGTACTGCTAAAAGTCGCCGATCAGCAACATGCTACTTCTAAACATGCTCGGGCCTCGGGCGGTTGCCCCATTCGCCACCCCTAATTCCGCTTCTGAGAGAAAGAAGCACCATGCATTGCAGAAAGGGAATTAAAGAAAGAGAGAGAAAAGAAAATTTAATAATCTAAGAAAGCCTATAAACGGCGAACTTGTTACACATACCAGTGTCACTAATCTTGATGCATTTGCTGCATGTTAGAACTGGAATAAATAATTAAATAAACACAAACTAAACTTCAGTCTAAACAGCAATTCATTAAATATGTTTTTTTTCAATGAAACATTACGAGTGCCCGGAAACATGCGAATAAGAAGCCTCCCTGCAGCAATGTAAAATAAACAATGTATGGTAGAATGCATTACAAACTCTCACACAATACGACGAGAAGAGGATGAAATTGTTCAAGTTAACAATGAGAAAGCAAATTTAATGCGCTCCTTCTAAACATATTGGGCCTTATGCAGAATCGTTTTTACGTGTGATTAGTGACACACGTTTCCTGCAGTAGTCAGGCTTGTAGTATGACACTAATCATATGTCAAAACGACTCTGCATAAGGCGGATTATGTTTACCTTATTTCAGTTTTTCATGCCGTAGTTAAATAGGAAGTTTGCAATTAAAAATTGACAATAAAAATGCCTGGTTTATTATGATTTATCTGTATTTAGAGGCTTATTTTGCGCATTCTTTAGCTGGTAATTCGTCCTATGATGAGAGAAAGTGTCTGTTTCTTAGGATTTAATTCTGTGAGAAATAATGCTGCGAGAAATAATGCTGCGAGAAATAGTTTATCTTCGTTTATGGCTGGAATCTCTTTGCGTATAACTCATTTAGGTATATTCAGAGATGATCAATATTTTCTTTTGCAACATTTTTGAAAAAAAAAAACATTAAAATAAATTATTTAAAAGGTTATCCAATCTCACTTCGTCTCTTATACAAAGTGAATACAAGAAGTCTTACTATTTGCATTAGTTCCACTGCAACAAGCATGAAATTAACGTCCTTAGATGAGAATTAAGAAATATGTGCAAAATTTTAAACTTAGTGTTGCTGTGAAGAGGAAATGAAATGTCTCTACATTCCTGAAACAATAAACTTTTCACCGTGGAATACCAATACATATGGTTAGATTTTGTCTGTACTTAATGGAACAAACAAAACTCGAGAGATAATAATGTGGTTCATATTCCTGAGGGCAGTACTAACGGACTGCAATCGAGTTAGAAAAGTTTCGTGAACGGATCGAATAAGAGCAAGAATATTTAAAATGTGGTTGATGAAACGTTACCGTTGAGTAACATTAAATAACGGTATCTCACAAGGAAACATCTTATATTGATAGTAGCATTGCCCAACCAAACAACGCGCAATCGAAAGAGGAGTAAAGAAAACTGAGAAATCCAAACTTGAGAGTCTTCACACGTTGGCAACACTGTATATCAAGACTTCACAGACATGGTTCTACTCATAATTACGATTTTCTAGATGTTATAATTTGTGTTTCGTGCCATTTAACAGAACTGCATTTTTTGCTCAGTTGGCAACACTGCATTACATCTGATGTTATTGTGCATGTCTGTGGGTACAATGTTTGCTTATTGTAGTGTTATGTAAATGTCATTTTGATTACTTTAATCATTTTGAAGTTCTTTCTGTGTCAGTGTATCTTTTGTATTGCTATTTTCACATGATTCTAGATTATTCTTTCATCTGTATCTCCTGTGTTTCTGGATGTCGGCTATAATATTACTGCTGAAAAAATCAATTAAGCATTTAGCATTAAGAAAATACTACTTCAATTCTCATTTTGTTCAATTGTTTTGAAAACTTCAAAGTTTGTACACTTTAATGTGAAAGAATACAAGAAATAGCCATGATTTTTAAAACTCATAGTTTATTTTCTACTGCTGAAACATGAAAGACCTGTAAAACAAACAAAATAAAAAATATTTACTAAGTTCTTTCATGGCTAAGTGATTAATGCTCATTCCTTTTGCTAAGTGGTTACTGCAGCAGCCTTTGGCATTTAATTTTTTATTCGTACGGAACATTTTTTAATGTCACTTTCCATTGTTCACAGTCAACGAGGATTCGATTCCCGGGGGAAAGACATGTGGCTGGGATTCCACGTTAATCTGTTAGGAGCATGTCTCATAGACACTCGGCGCTGAAAAAAGGGACAATAATCTCAAGAAATCCGTCCATCCATGTTTCCTTCAAAAATAGAACTTTCAGTAATTTGAAGTATATGAAAGAAGAAACCTTATGTGTTTTGCACAGAATGAATTTTCATTACACTATATTTACTGATATAACTTCATTACGACTAGAAAATACAAAGTTACACATTTATGAATACTGTTCGGAAGGTTTTAAAAATTCAGAAAAAAGAAAACACAATTTTTCCCAGCACCCATCACTAATAAACAATTTATTTACAAAATATTTACAAAGTTCTAATTTCTTTTCAAAAACACACAATTACTTCACCCCCTCTTCCTCTTCCCCCACCACTTCCATTTCTTCTTCTTTCTTTGATGGTTCTCTCTTTTCCCACTCCCGCCGCTCCAAATCCCACTTCACTCCCAACATTTCTTTTTCCCACAGTTCTTCTACTATCATTTCTTTCATTATTATCATTGCTAGTTCCAGATTTACACAATTGTCGCACACGCACCATCTGTCCTTTTTCATTTTTTCAGGACACTCGTCTGAGAAATCAGGAATTAATTTAAAGTCTTTAAACTGAAGTTGATAAATAAAAATCACTGGCGTTGTATTCTTGAAATTCATACCCAATGCTCCTTCCTGCTCCATTTCTCCTGCAAAATAAAAGTTTTATTAGTACAAGATATTTTCACAAAAAAAATATACAAATTATAATTATTGTTTTTAATATACATAATATACAGGATGGAATCCAGAAGTAGTAGGACTGTTTTTTTCCCGCGCGCACGGAGCAATGTAAGGGGGCTGCAAGGCCGGATGTGATGTAGGGGATGGACCTCGGGAACAGGTGCCGACCGGCGGCAGTCACCTGCGTGCGTTAGTTGATTGTGGACCACTGTGTTAGTGACCTATTGCTCTGACTCCTCGTCGTCAGTTGTGATGGAGGTTAATTTGGAGTAGCCGTACGCCATCAAGTTTTGCGTCAAACTGGGAAAATCAGCGACGGAAACCAAGGACAGGCTTACGCAGGCCTACAAGGAGGATACCATGAGCCACACAAACATCCCGTAAAAAGGCCAGAATGTCGAAATCGAAAGTGAAATCGACGTTGACTGCATTTGTTGATCGTCGTGGCATTGCCCATAAGGAGTTTGTACTTTCTGGACAGAGTATACATACAAGATTTTACGTGGAAGTGCACACACGGTTGCGAAATCGGATCAGACGCGTGCGTCCAGACCTGGTGGGGAAATGGAATCTCCACCATGACAACACGCCGTGCCACGGCGCGAGGATTGTGAGGGATCCCCTGACCAAATTCGGTGTTTCCACGTTGCCTCACTCCCCTACAGCACTGATGTGGCACCGCCGGACTTCTTCCTGTTCCCCCTTATCAAGGGGCATCGTTTCAACTCGGTGGAAGCGGTCCAAGCGGCGACGACGAGGGCACTGAACGGCATCACTGAGGACGACTTGCAAAAGGCCTTCGCGACCTGGAAGGCTCGGTACCAGAAGTGTGTGAATGCCCAAGGGGCCTAGTTTGAAGAATATTATGTCGATGTACCAAAATGATCAATAATTTTAAAAAAATCAGTCCTACTAATTCAGGATACGACCACAAATAAGACATCTGTTATTCTAACCACGTACGAAAATCAGTTTCTTTACTGTGCGAAATCTATAAAATATCTTTAGTTTCCAAGACCTATATAGGATTCTGGACAAGACTTCATGCAGTTTTCATTGTTGATAAAAGCAGCAAAAACAACCTATCCCTGGTGTGCAAAACCTAAGTATAATTCTGGGCAGGAGCATCACAAGAAAAAGTTTCACCCATATGCATAAGCTGTTTGATTCCCACTGGGAATTTTTTGTGGTTTGGATTTTCAATAAGTCTGCACAAGCAAAGTAAGCCTGTTGTATGAGACCCATGCCTAATTTTCAATAAAATGTTCATGTAATTCGATTTGCCCGTTAGAAACTATATTTTTCTGAGAGTTTACAATATCGCTGCTAAATGTGGCGTTAAACTCAAAATCAACTCTGGTGGTCCCGCATAACGTAGTTGCTAACGCTCTCTCGTTTGCTGCATACGGTCAAGGGTTCGATTCCCGGTGGGAGACTCGGTCGAAAAAGTGTAATTTTTAGGATACATTGAATCATGTTTTTCTCATTCACACCTGTCAAATACCTTGGCTGGTACCTAACTAATAGGTCACGGACCGCTTCCCTCTTCCCCCCTTCCGCCGAGGGACGTCATCTCTCAGAACGTGACGGGTTAAAGAGTCTTCAATATCTAGAGCCCAGAAATATAAAACAAACTCAATCTTTCACCGAACTCTAAAATGATAAATTTGATTCATTCACAGAAACGGTCACAAAATAACTCTTGCAGTTGTAAAAATCCTATATTTCAATCATAGTGAAAACTCTTATAATTCGAATTTTCCCCCCAACAACAAACAAAAGTTTGATGCTATAAAACAGAGTTCATATAAAATTATTTATTTAAAACAGATAAAGCGTTCACTTCATATGTTTGGAATCTGTAATTAAATCCCGGGTAATGCCAACTGAACAAACACTATGTCTATGGTTTCCTTATACTTTTTGCTCAACTTTAATGTAACCAGCATAAGTGTGGGATGTTAAACTAAAGATTTTATTGTATTTATTTATTAAATATAAATATAGGCTCCTTGGTAAACAACAACAAAAATATTCTTTCAAGTAACTATTTCAATAGATACGCAAGATACAGAAAAACATTCGTTTCCTAACAAATTATCTGGTCCATTACACTGACAATAGTACTCTTATAGTAATCTTATACTATATCAATAATAGAGCTCCTCCGTGGCTAAGCGGTTAGCGTACGCGCCTTTGGCGCGGGAGACCCGGGTTCGATTCCCGGCGGGAGCTCATGTGGTTCGGATTCCACGTTAATCAGTAGGTCCACGTCTCACATAGCCTCGCTGCTGAAAGGGACGCTAAACTGAAATTCAACTCAACTATATCAATAATAAAACTATCATATATATACCAAAATTGGTACCACCAATGACACCTAGCGACAAAATTCTAAATTAGAGGTTAGTTGAGCGATGAATGTTCCGCAGTGCACACGCTTGTGTGACAGTGTTCCGTATATTTCTATATATTTTAAGGTGAGTATAGTATATTTGTATTACGTATGTTTCAATTGTGTAATAAAACCGTAGCACATATTCGCTATTTCAATCTTAATGTGAAGCACTAGTTATTACTAACAGAAGCAAAACGTGTCTTCCATGCGCTAAGTTTTCTCTCACCCATAAGATTATGACATTTCCAACAGTCCCAGAGTAAAGCAATGCGTATTTAGTTGGAAGAGCCTACCCACATCATTTACGGGGCATATTTCCCTCTAGCACTATTGCTGTAAACGTTCACTTTCTAATCCTATTACCAAAAAGATGGAGTGAATAACTTCGGTGGAGCAAAAGTCTAGGGGTAAATTCACTGTTAAACACGGGCATAGAATCCTCTCAGTGCGAAACAAGAAGTGTTCGCTTTGGGGGAACCAAGCATAAAACAAATAGCGCTCAGTGGTGGAAAAGTCTAGGGGAGAATTCAATCTTGAGACACAGGCATAGCCTCCTCTCTCACAACCACTGAGCGATGCATGGATGCTCTTCTTGCGTTTTCTTTCATATCCTAAAACCAACCCTAACAACATTTCATTGGTCTTATGCAGAGTCGTTTTAAATTCTTACTAACACCATACTATGGGTTGACTAACGGATAGTTTTCAAAATTGTATTTAGAGTCTCTGATTAGGACGTAGTATTAGACGAAGTCAATCAAATGTGACTAATTAATATACAGCAGAGGGTTATGATTTACCAATGGTTTCGCGTGCAACACAACATTTCGTATTTCATGTATTTTCATTTTTGCAGACTACGCCTGCGCTCATCTACTTTTCCGAAGTTGCTTCATTTATTTATCTACCCGATGCAATGGGGTTATATAAGTTAATCATACCCAAATCAACTATTTAGTTGTACCCAAAGTACACTCTGAATACCAAACAGTGCACCTTCCTTAGTAAAGAACTAGTATGCCACTTACAAGTCTGTGACTAACCCGCGATTAACAAATTCTCTCTGAATACCGGCCTATATGTTTAAAATACGCAAGTTCATATTTCTTACATTTTCAGAGGGTTTTTCGCCAATGCTTGTCCAAAGACATACACCCATAAAACAGCATCTATCATCAATTTTTCTCACCAAAATACAAACCATTATTTGTTACATCTTGGAAAACAATTGGCTATTCATTCCCTTTCGCAAGACGTGCGATAAGAATACTTTTTAACGCGCAAATCCAAAAGGGGTACTGCACCGCGTACTTCTATGATCAAAAATAAACGAGTGTGTTTCTTTCTCTTAAGTCTAACTCTAGAAAAATACCACACATTTACAGGTACCTATGCACATCTACGTATGAAATATGAAACGCAAACGCAATATTTGCAATAATCAAATCTATCTCGGGAAACAGGCCCCACTGTAAATTGAAACCTCTTTCCCCCACATTTATCCATTACTGGATGCTTACCTCATTATATCAACATTTTTTCAGTATAGGAACACTTTTTTTAAGTAAAATCATAATTTAAAATTTCTCATTTAGTAATTACGAGAAAAAGAGAATCAAATAATTATCAATCAAAATAACAATGCTACCAAACAAATCAATTTAAAAATTTAAAAATATTGGTTAGTAGGCAATTATGTTTAATCTCGCTTTCAGTTATAAAGATTCAAGGAAATGCCACACTCGATTTTTGCAATGAACTATGAACTATGAACAGTACTAAACATTTTCATTCTTCATTGGCGAATCTTAAGCCACATCACTAACCAATTTCTAAAAAGAATGACTAACTTCTTTTCATAAGTAGATGGATATTGTCCTTGTAAATAAGACGGTATCTTGTTAAAAAGTATCATATAAAGTTTTAGATTTTCACATATTCATAGTAATAAAAATAATAATAGTTTCATCCTTCAATCTTTCTTGGATAACTTGTCCACGAGACGAAACGAGACTAAGACATATTGTTGAAACAATAACTTGGTTAAGTGTGAAATAATTCATTAACAAATAAATATTCAGAACATTCAGGGGTGCAACGCATGCCTGGTATCAACCTCAACTAATTTTTTTCATAAAAAGCAAAAATGTCTCGCTGGAGCGCTGATTCGGAGGTAGTTTCCCGGTTTAGAAAATAATGGCTCAGTGGTAGAGCGTTTACCCGTCCCCGGTACTGGGAAGTCTTGTTTGGATCCTTGTGCAAATAAGTTTGTGCTGGACAAACAAATGCATGCAAATTTCCTGGAGGTTCCCTCCACTCTCAATATAAATATATCAAAACAACAACAACAATAATAATAATAATAATAATAATAATAATAATAATAAATTACTTGAATTTAATATATTTTTGAAAAACACAAAATCTAAAGAAAAATATGTTGCAAAACAAACACACAAGTTTTTAGACCGCGATAGCCACCAGTTAACCGTCCCGCAGAGCGAACTTATTTATTAAAATTGGTGTAGTGGATATATATATATATATATATATATATATATATATATATATATATATATATATATATATATATATATATATATATATAACATCTATTTATTAATATTATAGGGGGATAAAGGAGAAATGAGATAAATGAATTTTCGTTTGTCCTTGTGTAAATACCGCTTGGGTAATAATAAACATCATTGTGCAAAGAGCAAAAGGAAGGAATATTTCGTATGCAAACATCTTGTCGGATCTATAATGACACGATCAAAGAATACATTACTTTCTTTCTTATGGAGGTAGCTGCTCATTAAATATCAATTTTTTGAAAGTAATAACGGTTATTAGACACTTCCATACTGTGCCTAAACTTTGTAGTCGGCAAATTTTATTTTGTAGTCTCCCAGTATGTCTGGAATCGTAGCAACCAGGTCTGTTAACATGAATCATTTTGTCAAGTTTTAACAACATATGTCGCGTCACCAGACATCCAAGCTGATATCTACAAAGGTAGCGAAAACACATTTAGCGCTTGTTCCGTCATGAAGAAAAATTCTTGAGGCGGACTGTTAATCCAAATTTTTAAAGTAATTTAATTTCAATGACACACAGATTTCAATGGAAAATTAAAACCGATATCAGTTTGTTTATAATCATGAAATTTATTGCATTCATTTCAACGTATATCTCAAATAAATGTATTTTTGCCGAAAAGAAAAGAGCAACCATTTTTGTCTCTGAATACACAAAGACCAATAACCTATGACCAATAAACCATTCAACATGGAGTAATGGTCGCTCCCATAGCGATCATTGCGCGCCAATTGGTCGCCCAACGGGATATTGATATTGGAAACAAACAAAGTTGCTTAAATAAATTCAGCCTTACGTCAAGCTTTCAGTTGTCTGCAGAGACAAAGCTAGGCAGTCAGTTGGAGGTGGGATGAGGAACCTACGCACGTACTTCGTCATCCAGTGGAAAAGAGAGGAGGGGAAAGCACTTTAAGTTGCAGAATGCCATCTCGTCAGACAGAAACGTGGGCAAAAAGTGAAAAAAATGCATTCATCGATTCGCAACAAGAAATGTGTGCTCACCCAGTGGAAAATAGGAGAGAGGGAAAACAATATAACTGGTCAATCATCAATGAGAAGGTGGGTTTACTTGTCCGAAAACAAGAAAACTGAGGATTGAGGGGAAAGGGTGAGGAGGGAATGAATTCTTCTGTTCACTCACAACTAAAGGAAGTGATTGAGAAATGTCTACCTTAGCATCAAATAATGGTGGGAGGTGTAGCTAAACTGGACTTGTCTTACCGTTCAGATTGCAAGGACAGTTTCTCCATTTAGGCATTGGAAAACTTGGAAACCTACCATTTCAGTTGGTAGAAAGCTGAACTGAACGGCGGCTGTGTGTATCTGTTGCTGTAGCGGAGGACTCTTATCATGTGAGAGCAAGGCTGTAAGGAAAACGAAGTTCGCTTCGCAACGAAATAAATAAATAAATAAATATTCATTCCTTTCCTTTCCCGTTCCTACATACCTTATTTCTATTTTGTTCTGTTCTGTTCTGTTAATATTTTCAGAAAAATTTTCTAAGTTCACAACATTTTAGGACTCAATTTATTTGTAGAATCATCGCAAGCTCTTCTTGTAAGTTTCACTGGATTTCTTTCTAAGTTAGCGTAGTTCATATTAGGACTTTACGTATAGTGAAACGAACCTAAACAATCCATTAAAAATCATTTATAAATATTTTCGGAACAATTTTAGCACGTTCACACAAGTGTTCGAATAATTTATTATGAGGGAAATAATTTTTATGAAAACGAAATTAATTAAAAAGAATGACGTCATTTTGACTGATAGAAATATATACCTAAGTAGAATCATGATTAAATTAATGGTAAAAAGCTTGTGGGAGCTAGGGATCGCGTTTCAAGGCTTATACTGAATTTCTAATCATCTTAACCCTTATCCGGGCAAGACATTTTTGTAACGTAAACGGGCAACCGGGGCCTGTGAGGCCCAGTATATATTTTAAGTGCAGAATACACAAAATCAATGCCTATTGTCACTTACTGTTCAGACTAGTCTAAAATGTACCGGTATATATTTTTGTCAAGGAGCGAAACTTCGTGTCACGCTTTTGTAAGCCGACCAAGCAGAATAGCAAATCCGGTCCAGACATTTTTGTAACGTAAACGGGCAACCGGGGCCTGTCAGGCCCAGTATATATTTTAAGTGCAGAACACTCAAAATTCAATGTATGTTGCCGCATACTGTTCCGACTAAAGGTTACAATAGTCACGTGTTCAATATATAATTATGTGACAATTTGATCTAATATTTGACAGGAATTTCACTAAAGTTATACGGGGCCTCATAGGCCCCGGTTGCCCGGTTACGTCAGGAAAAGATTTTCAAATTAAAAAAAAGCTTTACCAACTCGATATGTTCATGATTTTAACTTCGATGAAAGATAGAAGAATTCAGTATTTTATGTCTTTGAAATATGTATGGTTATTGAGAAATTTTAGAAAAATGAAGTTACTGGGCCTGGAAGGCCCCAGTTGCCCGGATAAGGATTAAACACATTTTAATTTTAATTTGATTATATATTTTTTTTAATTTCGATTAAAGAATCATGCAGAATCATGTTTCAAACAGCAAAAAATAGTCATTCGAATTTCCAGGACCACCTCAACCCCTTTTATCGTTAGGATAATAAATCTTCCTCCTCTTTAGACCTACCCAGGGCCTGTTCGGCCCCACTAACATGAATGTACACAGAATATCAGTTCAATTAGACCACCTACTGGGCTATTGTGTATAAGAAGTGACAGGTCTACTCAAGTAATCAAATATTCAATGTTTTGTTCCTCATAATTAAGATCATATATATATATATATATTTCTTCTACAAATGAAGGAAGAACTAATATTAGTCTTTTAAGAATCCGAAGAGGGTGTACTACAAGCATTTTAAGTTAAAGAAGTAAATACCAAATTCTAAGCTACATATGTTCTAACTTTATTTACTCTAAAGCAGGGCCGGGGCCGTGGTGGCTCAGTGGTTCACCTCTGGTGCTTGTGGTCCCGGGTTCGATTCCAGCCCCCGCCAAGTGAATTTTGTGGTGGACAAACACCGCGTGCGTGGGTTCTCCCGTTTCCTCCCACTTTCTTCATTCCACCATGTCATTCATTACTCATCAGCACCGTCTTCTTTAGCCTAACCGGCATAACCGTGGGACGTAAAACTCAAAAATTTCATTTCATCTTTTCCAAACCAGGGCCTAATTTAATTTTCTGGTAAAAGGATATTGTGGGGGCAAATGCCTTATACTGAGTGGCTTAATCTTGCATTATGATCTGTGGACATGAAAAGTACACCCGGTTATGTCTCGAAGTTCGCGTTAGTAGTAGGTTCTTTACAGGGTGGCCCAAAAATAGGCATTGATTAAATATAACATTCTAGTTTATAAGTTTATTTGATTCGAGTCTTCCGAGCTTAAGATGCAAATAAAAACTTATTAAGAGCAAATATTAAAGAAACTAAGTCTACCTGATGGATAACTATAAGAAATTATATAAAATGCAATGGCCTGATCAGTACGTTACTGTATACCTACTATTGGGTCACCCTGTATTTGATAAATTCGGTTTTGTGTAATGACGTAAAACGCAAAAGCACAATCCAACTTTCCTTACGCCAATGAATTTACCTTTAAAAATGGCGGTTATCGTGGTATAATTGGAAAGAGTTGGAATGAAGATTGAACCCGTTACCAAAGATAGAGCACCAAGTCCTTAAGTAAAATTTGAAAGTAAAAAAATATTGTTTTATAATAGAAGTTTTGTTTGGCATGAGATATTTTAATACAGTAAAATAGCAGGTACTCGTGGATATGAAGCTACTCTTTAAATAACAGAAATATAACTTTTGAATAATTTATATTATTTGACACACATCTTGAAGCACTGAACAATTTCACACAACAAAATTTTAATAAACACTTTGTTGTCACGTTCTTGTAGTTGACCTTTATTAAGTGATAGTTTTAAAATGATATTTTAAATGAAGAATGTACTGTCTCTTCGCAAGGTCTACTATTAACAATAACTCTGTGTTTAGCAGAAATAATAGCACCATTGGGAAGTATTTGTATTCCTAATCCTACCTTGCTTTTGCTCAAATCATCAGCTTCTTGTTCACCTGAACTGAGGGTTGAGCACGAGACGAGTCGACACAGGATTTTCCTGACAAAATTTGAGTCGAGACAGAGCTCTTCCAATAGAGAAATATACATTTTTCGAGTCGAGTCATCACTTTTGCAACACATTTTCGAGAAGAGACAGCCACACATCTTGTCTCGTGCGCATCCCTACCTGAACTGCAAGCTTTCCAGTTTTTGGCAAAGTATTATATAGAGGATTAAGTGGTAATGCTTGTTCTTTATAATTCATATCCTCTTTATCTGTTCTAATGTCACCATAAGATGTCCACAGTGATCGTTTCCGTAAACGATGATTTTGAACTCCTGTGGTTAATACTTCAACTCTGTGGGTTGATGGATCATGTTGTTCCTTTGTTGTTTGCGGATTAATTGATGTTGTCACTGCCCAAATGGAAACTACAAGTACTAAAAGACAACACCACATTCTAGACGTATCTTGACTGAATATATTGATTTTCATTTTTTTACTATTTACATATGTGCAAGATTTCTTTGTGATTTTGCAATTGTGCTCTCAATATAATAATAAATTTAGCCAAATTGAGAGCAGGGATGAACATGGCTTACTGATAACACAAATGTACGACTACTATTTTGTATCGAATTTTTCAACGAAAGAACACTTCAAGGTTTATGAAGGCATTAATATTTCCTTATGAATCTATGGCCTCGCCACAAGCCACGATTATATCATTTTCACATCAAACATTCTATTTCTGTTTTAGTTATATAATACAACTGTTAAGCTGAAATATTGAAATATTTCGCATTTTGTATATCTTCTCAGTTCATATCATCTCGTCTGTAAGGAACTTAATTGCTTAATGGAAGGAAGCTGAATTAGTTGTCTTTTTTAAACAAGTTTCTAAACAGGTTTCGGGTTATCTCTCTAACAAAAGAACCTGCTTTTAATTATTTTCGAAAAGTCCCTATCCCAAAGGCAGTACCAATTGTTGCTGATATAATGACTGAGAGGCAAGTCCTAAGAGCAAAATGTTCAGGGTTCAATTCCCAAGTGAGTAAGTGTAACGCATTACAATGGCTCATATCGCACTTTAAACGTAGCTCTTGTTATTTATAGCCTTGTTTCTGCTAATCGATGTCAAATATAAACAATTCTATCGGTATTCGTCCAAAATGGATATCTGGACTTGATTATTTGATGAAATTTAATACCATGCCAGAAGTAATTATTGCGAAGTTCAACACATTGTAATTTTTCATCTATCAGTGCTGTATTTTGACTCCAATCATCTATTAAAACTCCAAAATTATATTTTCTTCTATACGACATAGTGTCCAACTTTATGTCCATGTAGGGAAAGTTGATTCATTCTAAGGTTTTCATTTGATGCGAAAGTTTCTGGTTCAAATCCAGTCCACCTCGGATTATGGTGGACAAGTATGTAATCTTACTTAAGTTGTTCTTAATGCCTTCAATATTTTCTTTTTATTAGCTCTTTCATGATTATTCAGGTTTATCTGTGAGGAGCCTTTTTAGACAGTAGTGCGGATTCGCATTCGGTTGTTCTGATAAAGACTTACTATTGGGAACACGTTATTATTTTATTTGCAGATGGAGTATAAAATTGCGGGTCTGTGAGAAAAGAGAATAAATTTTGCGATCCCTCTTCGAAGCGCTATTATGAGGGCGGCTTTTCTCAACCTCCTTTAAGCCAAGAGAGAGAGAAACCACGTAAGATGGCGAAAAGACGATTACCCCAATCTGTTCATTAGAGATTGCAGATCCTCCATACGAAAATACATACTCTGATATTCAATCATTATGGGGTAGTGAGCGTGAAAGCCTATCGAGTTCAACCAGCTAAAGGTACACTACAAAATGTAATTCAACTTCTCCAGGCAGAGCGGCATAATACAGCCGCAATTTATCCTTAAAATGATTAAGTATTATGACGGGAACTTAGTGAATGCTGTGTGTTCAACTGCTACAGAAAGTTTAGAGAAAGACTTACCGTAGTACACGACGGGAAAAATCTGAGAGTGGAAACTTGTGGCGGAAAACGACCTTGATGAACGCATAATTAATAGGCTTCGTTAAAAGATAAAATATAGTTTCTGAGGAGTCTGACTTTGGAATTTAAGGCAAATCAGCAGCAGTCTGGATAAATCGAATTAAGCCGCGTAGTTCACACTTAGCGGGAGCTTCGATTGCACTTGGTGCGAAGTGTTCGTGAAACAGGTAGAATATGGTTTCTGAGCAGTCTGCTCTTGCAGTTTCTTTTGCTTCCGGATCAAATGTACTCAGGCTTTATGTGTAATGAGGTAATTGCACAGTCATATGCTCTGAAATTATTTGGCAGACACCGTTTTACCAACTATGCAATTTGTGTCCCAGAACTATTTATTTGAGAGAAGAGAAACTTAAGTAAGTTAGTATTATTAATTTAAGTTAGTTTGAATTTTATTATTCACAATGGAATAGAGTTAATTCGATTCACAATCGAATTCGTTTGATAATATCATAACATAGAATTCAAATATAATACTACAAAGGAGATATTTACAATTGTTGTCTTAGAAATGGTTTTGGAATCATAATTATTGGGAAACAAATAGGATGCATACTGTACATCTGTTAACACCTTCACTGAAAACACGGATGCAAATATGTATATCAGCAGACCTCTACATATAAAAAAATAATCATGTAACATTAAAATGAATGTTTTATTTGCGTGCATTCATGCTATGGAACTCAAAGGATGAGTGTATGATTTTATGCCTTGTATGGCAGCTACATAAAGTGAGAAACGACATTTATATGATCAAGAAATGCTAAATGTCTTCATGTTTCATAGTTTCTTATTAGACTGAACATATCACCTAATGTGTTGTAACCTGTGTAAACACCTAATATGTCAGAGTACTTTATGCTTCGGACATCTAGCATAAATGCGAATTTTAATCGGTTGCGTCATGTAAAAAAAAAAAAAAAAAACTCTGACCCAGCTCTCCATTTTGCAACTATGGCTTGCTGGGACATGTGGAGGCTCAGTTTCATTATCCTTAAAGGTAGTCGTGATCACTAACCTTAACGGAACGTACACTTTCTCAGGCTCTGATTCGCTCAAACAAGAGTGAACGAATTTGATCTTAGGTTTATTTTTATCGGTAGGCTCGCACTGGGTATCCCTAATAGGGCTCCCACTAAAGGTGGAGTGGGTGAATAAAACTTGACTCATGATCCACTGACCCACCACTCACTGTAACACATCACTCACCGTGACCCATTCGTGAGATACTCTCTTTTTTGGGGCAAAAATTCCGACCCCTGTTCCCCGTTAGAATATATACAGATATTATAATAAAAGCGATATGATAACATCCCACTTAGGATTGGGGCATAACTATATACCAAAAATAATTTTCCTTTTGCTTTGCCATTTGACCGTGATGATCACACATAGATACTTATATTCAATTTTGTATATAATAATTCATATATTAGAGATGATTCAAAAATATATTTTTCCCTGTAATCAGCTCCTCGAAAAACGCACAGGCTGTGTCTCCAAGGCCAAGTAGTAAGTCTATTGCTGTTATTACAATTGAGAAATATCACTATCCAATAGTGCCTGAAGTTATTTTTAAACTTAGATTTACACATCTCAGGTAAGTAAATGGAAATAAATGAAAAATGAAGAAAACCGGAGGTCTTGAAAGTAAAACGTAGACATATTCACCAGTGTTCAGGAGATCTATTTACAATACACTGAGCAGAGTGGGTCGGTAGGTCAGAGGGGGTAGCAGTGAGTCACGTTTTGTTGACACACCAACTTACAAATATTGACCCACTTGACCCATAACCCACTTCATTTCTTCCTTCCATCCCAGACGCTGTGCTCACTAACGTCATTGGGGTTTGATCTCAGAAACTGGGCTCGCTATCCACTTCATGATGCATGTGCTCACACAGGCGCTCGCGCTCGGTTATTCAGTTCCAAGACAATCATAGAGTCGAACTCACGAGCCTAGACACAGACAGTGGTAGAAGTACAGAATTAAACTTTAAATTAGTAGGAGTTAGTTGAGTTCTTATGACCTACTTCTTAGTTTAAGAGTGGAGTTAAAGGAGTTGAGTGACAATCAATATAAAGAAAAGTAAGAGAGACGAAAAAGAATAATGAACGAAAGAAAGAAAGAAGAGAGAGAAAAAAAACAAATTCCTTTCTATATAAAGAACAAGCTGTAATCTCTTGCCTTTCTTCCTTCATCAACTATTTTTATAAAGAACTTCCACTATGTATCCCAACTGGTCTGGGTCTTAATAAAACGCATTAAGAGAGAACCCTATAATTAACGTTATTAATGGCTGTGGGTCGAGTTGTTTTGTAGGTCGTTTATCGTTGTTACCTGTGTGCAGCAGGCTTTCCATTTAAAGGATTTAAACAACCACTTTAGTATTATACTTGCACCCTCCCATGCTGCTTACAGAATAATTATCAAGTGTCTTAAACATTATACTAACTTTGGTAGAGGTGTAAATTACACTGATTTTGTTAGTTTCTTCCATCTATTTTTAATGCTCAGTTCTGTTTATTGCGATAATATAAAACTGAGAGAAACTTAAACGATGTAGTACTCATTAAAGGATGAAATCTTCATTATAAACAAAGTGATACATTCATTAATAGCTCTGTTTTCTTTCTCCCTTCTAACTTGTGAAAAATAATATACGGATAATAAACTGCAGCGGTCTTATTTTGGATTATGAATTCACTAATAATTCGATGAGTTATTCAAAATGTTCATTGTTATCATACATGCTAATCTAAAAGCGCTAAGCCAAGTGGCTCAGTGGTAGAATGCTCATATGTTGTGTCAGAGTTTCCTGAGTATCGACCTCTACCCATGCGAATATATGGCGGACCACATAAGTCCATGAGTTCTCTATTTTTTGTCTCGAAGGTTCATTTCTCCACGTTTTTCGAGGTGTAAGCCTAATTAACAAAACTCATATCAACTGTTTGTTACTATTATTATCTAAAACATTATTGATTCTATCATCAGTGATTAAACATATCCTTGATGATAATATGTATACCACTCGTATTCGGCGTAACGCATCACTTCGTTAAACCAATTGTCTTATACAGTTTTGACAGATAAACAATAAGAATGTTGTCCGCAATTTTATGCTAAATAATTATCCTTTAACTTGAGTTTGCCCAATACAGTGCATAAGGAACAAATTGCGGAAATAAAACTGAAGTGTAATTACAAAAGATAGTTAGATATTACTGTAGTATACGTTATCCACATACACACAAGAGTGTTCTACAGTGCATTATGAATAAAACTGATTCCTAAACTTATTAAACTCTCTTAATATATAGATAACTTTTTATTTTTAGTATGCTTCAACAAGATTTGTTTTCTAGCCAGAGAAGGAACTGAGCGAACGTTATAGCAAGGGATGGTAAGGGAGT
This sequence comes from Thermobia domestica, assembly GCF_964235325.1. Taxonomy (NCBI): domain Eukaryota; kingdom Metazoa; phylum Arthropoda; class Insecta; order Zygentoma; family Lepismatidae; genus Thermobia; species Thermobia domestica. The sequence continues at coordinate 49,614,534 of NC_137470.1, read as the reverse complement.
ACTATGAGGCAGCTTTACGTAGGATTGAAAACATAAGCTTCCACAGAGAGTCATACCATTACTTATTAAAACAATGTGAGAAGACAATCATTTAGTCATGATGGAGTACATTGCTTCTCTGGAATAGTTATTTAAGTAAATACACGACATTACACAGCAAATGAATGTTTTCGCGAACAATGTGATTTTGTTGTATCAAAATAAAGATGCTGTGTTTATAGTAATTTAAGATTTAAGTCGATTTGAACTTCGTTTTTCTGTGTAGCTAAGTATCTTCCACTCTTTGTTTTATTGTTTTTGCAAGATAAAATGAAACAATATCCTACATGATAAAGGATTATCCATAGTCTGCATATATATATATATATATATATATATATATATATATATATATATATATATATATATATATATATATATATATATATATATGTAAACATGTTACATCAGAATAGAACTGTATCCTTATTTCAAAATAGAACTGTAATAATTATACAAGATTTTGTTCGTTCCTTCGAATTCTTTTTAGAAAACCTGCTTGGAAACATTCTACTCCCAGAAATGCGAGGAAAACCCGATATTTTAAAAAGGGGAATGCTTAACGAGCAAATGTAGGGTAGTAGCTCCTTCGTGCCTAATCGGTTATCGGCGGGAGCACATGTGGTTAGTATTCCTCATTAACCTGTAGGCCCACGTCCCATGTTGTTTCGCTGCTGAGAAAGACGCTAAACATCAAATAAAAAAAACAATAAAAAATATTGGCTAGTGGTTAGCGATCTTCTTTCTTAATGTGATGATCCCAGGTTCAAATCCGAAGACTATCTATCCTGTCTGAGGTTTCTCCAGATTCAGTCCTCAAGTTCCATCAAGCAAATAAATGAAATTTTTCAGTGCAGTCACTGGCCAACTTCCTTCAACTTCGTCTTTTATTGTTATACAGGTAGGCTGTTTCTGTTTTCAGTATAAATTGGTGTCTCAGGCTGTATCAGGAAGTTGGTTGGCGTTCAGTATATGATCAATGTGCACTATTTTAAATCATATGAAGCATTTTGGGTAGTAATGCTGAACTCAACAAAGAGTTACTTTGGGAAAAACACATTTTAAACTTTCTTCACAATGAAGAACTCTACAAAACGTTCTTAATTCAATTAGTTATTATTACTATTGTTGAAATTTCTGTTATGATTATTATATTTCGGGTAAATAGAAAAGCTGGCCAGATGTTGACTTTGTCCTTAATATTTGAAACGCCTGATACTGTATGTAGTAAATTTGTATGAAATTAAAATAGTTGTTGAAAGTAATCTAAAGAGTCTTTTTTTACTCTTAAAGATAATTTGTAAATACTATGTTTTGTAAAAATACGTGCAATGCTCCAAATATGTTCTGAAATTCAGAACAAATTTGCTTTATAATATTGTAGTACCTTTCCCCATCACTGTTAAAGTAGAGAAATGTTCTCAACTTTGGAACACTATTTTTCAGACTACAAGAAAGTGTCGACCAATAGGGATTGCAAACACACTAGCCACCCCCAACACGACTATCAACAGAGCTGAGTTGCCACATTTAACATTGATACCCAACACGGCTTCCGACTGAAAAACAAACCATGTGGTGTGCTTCAGTTTAGTTTCTCTTCAAAGTCCGCGGCGCTCAGATGACACGTTTGCCTCAAAAGTTACGGTTCATTTCGTTCGTCTCAACAGAAAAAAGGTGAGGGAAAGAAAGGTAAAGGACTTCGTAACTATAAATAAGTTATAGCAAAGAATATGAATTTAAATTATCTCTATCTCATCATCATTGCCTCCTAACGGTGTAATAAGTATGTTGACATTCATTGATAATCCCGTCTTTGGTCCAGGCATTTTATTATTATTAGGTATTATATCATATGCATATCTCACTACATTATTCGATATTAAAATAGCAATTCACTCTGGTCTACTAGCTACCGCGAGTGGCTTTGAGTGCACATAGTCCCGGGTTCGATTACTAGTGAAAATACAAACGTACATGTAATTTTATAATTCACTTTCATCGATCATCCGTTTCATTTAGCCTAAAGGACACAATCGTGGGAATCTTTTTTCATAATAAATTGTAAACTTTTTCTATTGCGAGGTTTCTCAACCTTGGACTCGCGAGAATATGAGGGTTGAAAAAATGAAATCTTAAGTTTACGTCCTACGATCATGCCGGCTAGGCTAAATAAAGCGGTGATAATGAGAAATGAATGAAATGTTGGAATGAAGTACAAGGAGACGGGATAACCTCGAGGAAACACGTGCACACGATGTTTCTCTACTACAAAGCTCACTTGGCTCGAGCTGGGATCGAATCAAGGACCTCATGCACCATAGGTGAACGCTCTACCACTTTTTTTGTTTTTTAAAGTTCGTCCTAACTGGGATACTATTTGCCATGGACAGTTCGTGCAATTTCTGCGTAATCCAAACACGATAGGGATACGAACACAGAAAGATCCAGGACAATTAAAAATCCGACCCTGCTCTTCAGAGGGATTCGAACCCCCAGTGGATTGCTTCTCATGATCCGAAGCCGAACCCCTGAAACCACTCGGGTATTGCCACAAATTTACCACTGAGCCACCGCGGCCCGATATGAGGGTGAGAAGGAAGATATAAATAATAAATGTAATTAGGGTCTAGTAGCAGAAAAATATACTTTAAAAAAGAAAATATTTTGAACTTCTTTTGATAGACATATTTTTATTTGTAAATTTGTTTCCAAATATAAAAAAGCATATTGAGGAATTACGAGAATCGTTTTAAAAACAATTGATATTAAAAGAGGAATGAAACTCGTTGAAATCTGCAGGTTTAAATACAAGAAAAATACAAATAGAACTTACAACTATAAGCGATGAACAGCAATAACAATTATAATAAAAACTTATAAACAGGAAGTTAATTGGAAGGGTCGCAGGCAAGAAGGTGTGATAAAAGGGGGTCGTGTTGAAAATCCTTGAGTTTTACGTCCCACGATTATGCCGGTTAGGCTAAAGGAGGCGGTGATGATGAATAATGAATGAAATGGTGGAATGAAGAAAGTGGGAGGAAACGGAAGAACCCCAAGAAAACCCACGCACACGGGGTGTCGTGTTGAAGAGGCCTTTTCTATTGCATCATTAAGTCTTTCGTCGTCTTTTATCTTCCGTGGTCTTTGTTTTAACGAAGTGCAAGATAAGTTAAATCAATTACAATAATGGAACAGCAGAATTCATACCTAAACGTGCCGGTACGTAAAAAGAGTAAAGAACTCATGCAAATGTCTACAGGGAAGCTAGATACTAACAGACATGCGCTAGTATGAAAATAGTTTTACAAAATAAAGACATTTTGTATCCACTACCAACACAATATTAAATGATCCTTAGTAAAAAGACTCTTTTGTCCTTCCATTTTTAGACGTTTAGGTAAAACGAAGAGGGAAAGGACGGGGAAGATGGGTAGGGTGAAAACGTTGCAACAGCGACTTGCCGAACAGAAAGCAAAAAGTGTTCTGACCGCCTAGTTGATCCTAGCGCCACCACTGAAATTGGAGTTCATACATCACGTCATCTGCGTCTTACTATATCAAGTGCATTTTGCACCTCTACTAGGTATATGAACTGGCGTCTTCTAAGGTGATTGTCCAAGGAATGGAACAGCTGTCCTGTAACAGGAGGACCCGTTTGCTATTCAGAAGTGCTGGCTCCATAGTTTTGAGATTTTTTTTGAGCGCGGGTCAATTGCTGAACGTACACACTTGCATTAATGCTCTGACCAGCTGGTAGCAGTCCCGGATGAACGATGCCGCGAGCAGTCCACCAGAAAACCTGATGACCTTCTTCTGGTGCAGTGCTGGTTTCGGCTGTTTTGGAACTGGATCATGGAATGCTAACCAATGATGACGGCGCCGTGAAGCTTTGAACAGAACCCACTTGTTAACACATGTCAACACCCTGTTCAGAAATGGTTCCTTCCTCAGAAGAGACAGCAAAGAAACACATGTGTCTGCTCGCGTTGCCTTCTGGCCCAGAGTCAAACCATGCGGGACCCATCCACCCGACTTGTAGGTCTTCCCAAGTTGATAGAGGTGCTACCGAATGGTTTCTCTTCACACTGAATTGTAGTCCCAGTTCCTCTTATGTCTGGCCACCTAACCTAACCTAACCTAACCTATCTACAGTCGTTCCCACAGAGACATAACAGATTTCTTAAACCATAAACGCCCACATAGATTTTCCGATTTCAGCTCCTATCATACATACACCGCTATCACTTCTCTTCACGATCTACCATTACACTCTACCCCCAAACCACAACTATCTCCCCCTAGGAGAAGAATTGAAGACCGACGATCCCCAGCCCCTCATCTGTCCATCATTCTCACTGTAATACCTCTGTCACTAATCTGGGCTTCCTCTTGCCTTTCATCAATGCTTGGAGCAGCCCCCAAGCGAGAAGATTAACCAGCATCTGTTAACTAACATAACCCAGTGATGTATTGTCTTTTGCACTTCACAACATTACATTTCGCCTTTTCCATCTTCATCTCATGATTGTGATCTAAAGATCACAATGTTTCACCTGACAATATTAGAAATACATAAATAAATAAATAAATAAATAAATAAAAATCTCTCTCTATAATTATCCTATCGTCTTTCCTCAATTTTTTCTATACCTCTCCTAACTAAGAATGATACTATCCCATAGACCAGCTACAATTACTTCTATTTCTTCCTATTATGCCACCACAAACCTTCCCATAGAGGGCGTAACCCTCGAGCGGGTAGCTAGCTCCGGCTAGCAAAAAAAAAAAAAAAGTTTTTCACCGCAAGTCAAATAACATTACCCACACCTTTATCTTTCCTATTTTCCCTATCAGTTTATCTAACAGCCTTTACAACGACAAGAACCATATTTTATAATATTTAATTGTTATTGCATTATATTTACTAAACAAGTTTAATTCCGATACTATATTTTAATTTTTAAGATTGCTCTCAACAAACTTACCCTTTGATTCACCTAATTGATCAAACCCTTTAGCAAATTTTGCTAAAAAGAAGTAATTTCACGTATTTAATTTCAAGCTAATTTAGTTTCTTAGTTACGTGTTACGAAAATTATGCACTCAATTTTTCTCGTTTCCTGTTAAACTGTGCACACAAACACAGCATGACGGAAGCCAAAACCAAACGTCGTAATAACAAATAACACAAAACAGAAGTATGTTGCTCCATGTCAAAGTTGATTTCCCTTATGAACTAACAACAGGCCCGGAGCTCGCAAGTAGCGGGGAAGAGGAAGCGTGGTCAAGTACACCAAGCAGTAAGATAACTACTACAGCCATCTGTTATTGAGTAAGCAAACCGTTACCACTTGCAATAAGATGAACAATATTTTTTTTTCTAAAAAGTAGAAAGCAAATATGTGGCTACACGTCACACTATTCACTCATCCCTCAAGACAAGATTTGCCAAAAGTTGTTACTGATATCAGGGACAAACATGAAATAATATCTGTAAACAATTAAGATGGGAATAATTCAGATTAAGGGAATGATTCACATTCAATAATGTTCTTTTTATCACACATATTTTTTTAGTGAAAAGTAACTTTCCATATAACTTCTTGAAACTAAATAATATTCACTACAAGTTTCTTATTTCGTTGCCTAATTGTTTCCAGTTTTCTTTACTGGTTTTCTCAGGTTTGTGTCCTACTTCCCTGTCATTAAGCTCTCAAACAATGTAACTGAATGAGCGCATCATAAGAATTCTGGCAAAGAACCTGTTTTTCTGTGATGAAAATGCAGTCGAATCTCAGCCAACAGAACAAGTACCAGTCACGTATTCCTCGAACGTACTTTATTTCTTTATTATTATTGTCATTTCGTCGCATGAGAACCAGAGGAACGTAACTTCAAAAGTGCAGTTTTCGTTTTCTTCATGTTTGGACATAATTTTGAAACCCCAACTTGGTGTAAATGGAACGTAACACCATCTGTTCTTGTCGATCATATGTTGTAATGTAGCTCAATTACCATCTTATTAAAAGCACGTCTTCCTAAGAAAATAATATATTTGTTCTCTCGCCTGTAAACCTACAAAAATGGAGTTACGTTCCTCTGGTTCTCATGCGACGATATAATAATAATAATAATAATAATAATAATAATAATAATAATAATAATAATAATAATAATAGAATTAGTCATTTCTTTTTTGCATAGTGAATGTTCAAAAGTCTACTTGTTTCGATCTACCTGGATCAAACCAAGGATCCAATGCACCATAGGTAAACGCTCTACCACTGAGCCACAACGTTCTACTTTCGTATTGAATTTGTCTATAAAGTTACATTAATTAAATGTTATATGTTTACTTTCAGTGCATTAATTAATTTGATTCCCAAACCCATGAGAAACAAAGATAAAATTCATTGCAAAAACGATAGAAAAAGGAAAACATTCTTAATAGCATTCTCATTTTCTTCTAGTTTAGCTGATAAAGCCTAAACTTTCTACACAATCCAAAAGTTTTGACCTAGGGATCGACGTTAATAATGTACACATCAATTTCTCAATTTCTCTCATAGTACAGAATGTTTGTAACTATCTACTATAAAGGTAACTAAGAAAGTTCTGTCCCTTTTTGTGTAGGTCTCTGTTCAATTCGGCCTTACACCGTGAGTTGAATGCGAATAGAGATAAGGCTAAGGTCAGTTGTTGGTGTGGATATATCCAACATACTGCCTTTTGTGGCAGTTCAGTTACACAGTGAACTTCCTTAAGGACAGACTGAACATGAGACCTCCACAGAGCATCCTAAGGGTATGCATGCTGTACGATTTCAAACTTGGGTCAAACGCCGCCGCAGTGGAGCGGGAGATATTCCTGGCCCTTGAGGGGGTCGTGACCACATGAAGAGTTCAGATAAGGTTTAACAAGTCTAAGGACGGTGACGAAACACTGGAAGACGCAACAGTTGCCGGAAGACGAACACATGCACAAAATGAAGATCTTCAAGCAGCAATTTTGGCGAGCAGTGGCCAGACATAAGAGGAACTGGGACTACAATTCAGTGTGAAGAGAAACCATTCGGTAGCACCTCTATCAACTTGGGAAGACCTACAAGTCGGGTGGATGGGTCCCGCATGGTTTGACTCTGGGCCAGAAGGCAACGCGAGCAGACACATGTGTTTCTTTGCTGTCTCTTCTGAGGAAGGAACCATTTCTGAACAGGGTGTTGACATGTGTTAACAAGTGGGTTCTGTTCAAAGCTTCACGGCGCCGTCATCATTGGTTAGCATTCCATGATCCAGTTCCAAAACAGCCGAAACCAGCACTGCACCAGAAGAAGGTCATCAGGTTTTCTGGTGGACTGCTCGCGGCATCGTTCATCCGGGACTGCTACCAGCTGGTCAGAGCATTAATGCAAGTGTGTACGTTCAGCAATTGACCCGCGCTCAAAAAAAATCTCAAAACTATGGAGCCAGCACTTCTGAATAGCAAACGGGTCCTCCTGTTACATTCGCGACTAGTGCATTGGCATTGGCTTCTAGCTTTCTGGCTATAGATTTAATCAAACGTCCTGTTAAAATAAGTACAAAAAGGGGTTTCAAATCAGTCTGCACCTTCTCTCAGTAGCCCCCGCCAATTATAATTGTTCTTGGCTAAATGCAGAACATTTCAAACCAGAAGACTTTGTAATTGTAATCATCATATTGGATCCGCCAATTTGAATTTTGTAATTTCAACGTCAGGTTCTGAATCACCTGTCCTAAAACCAGTGTGCGAATTGAAAAATTTTTCCAGGGGGGGATGAATTTCACCCATATGCGCACCGTCCTCACACACACACACACACACACACATATATATATATATATATATATATATATATATATATATATATATATATATATATATATATATATATTTACTAACAAGTACAAAACAGTTGAGATGTGAGATGTTTAATAAATTTTCACTCACACAAAGTAAGAATTATTCCCTTTTTCTATCTTCATGTCCAAAAAAAATACTCCAGAGGGGGAAAAAGTTATCCCTGCCAGGGATAAAATTTTTCTTCTCCAGGGGGGAAATATTATTGCCAGGGGGGGAAATCCCTGGCATCCCCCCCGCCAATTCGCCCCTGCCTAAAACCTCCTTGACAGTAAGCTGGTCGTATCATTTAATCTTCTATTTTAATGATTGCTTTCTGTTTATGCTTGGAGGCCACCTCTAACGTTCAAAGAGTGGTTTCTACCCTTAAACCCGCACCATTGCCAAAAATAAAATTAAAAAAAAGTGACGATTATTTTTTGATATTCTACAAGTATGCAAAGTTTCATTCAAATCAGTAAATTACACTTCCATAAGTCTCCTTGTTAGTGCTGTTCAAATGGAAAAAATAAGTTAATTGGCGGATATGAAGTCAGAACAAAGAAAAAATACGCCGGTGTTACGAAGAGACTGAACAACGTTTGCGAAAATTACAAATCTGACGATGTGATTACAGTCTTAAAAGGAATTGTGTACAATTTTTATATTCTTAGTTGAGTGATTCTATGTAATTATATTTTTTTTTTCAACAAAATTCCTTTGAGTTGAGATGAGTTGATTCTGAGTTTAACGTCCCGTTCAGGAGTGAGGCTATATGAGACGTCCACATACTGATTAACGTGGAATCCGAACCACATGAGCTCTCACCGGAAATCGAACCCGGGCCTCCCACGCCAAAAATTCCTTTGAGGTATTATTCAGTTTGTATATATTATTACTGTGTCTCAGGAACTTTGTACAATATATTTATTTCAATTTAGAAATAATGCTGAATATTTTGCAGTAAATTTGATTATTATTCTATAAAACTCGCCTATGGACATCTCTGAATAGAAATTATTGTTGCGAATGGATTGGTGTTGTATTATCATCCTGTCTCAATAACAATGAGACTCAATAACAATGTTAATCAGTTTACACTATTCCAGAGTGGCTACACTATGACACTTCATGCCTGTTCATTACAAGCATATGATTAATGCAATCAAATAGGCTATACACCGAAACGTCCTTTACAGCAAGTGTACTTACACCAAACCGTCCTTACACCGTAGCGTCCGTACACCGAAACATCCTACAGCGAGACATCCTACACCGAAACGTCCTACACCGAAATATCCTAAACTCTTACTCGTTATCATTATTAATAATAATTTTAGTGTTACTAACATAGTTGTTACCGTTGGAATTTCCCTCTGTATACGGGAATATGGGACATTGTCGGTATATTTTTTTTTTTGGCAGGCTTACTTTTGCACCTGGAAAATTGGAATTGTGCATAAACATTCAGCCTACCGAGTAGTATTTACCAGATTTTTTTCAGATCTCTGCGTTAAAACAGGGGGGGGGGGTCCAGGGGAGCTAAAATTTGAAAAAAGGATATTTAGACCCAAAAAATCCCGTTTTTCCTCATTTTCCCGCCTTAGATACATGATGAAGACACGTGAGTCATACCGCCTGAAAGGCAGTTCTATTCTGAAGAGAATGATGGGCGAAACATGACCCTAGGCTAATTAGGGATATCTCAGGAAATTTTTTACCTGAGATTATGGTGTTTTACGGGTAATTTGGGGCATGGTGGGAATTCATGATAAAATTTCTCTCGTCCTTGGTATTCAAGATAGAAACTTGAAATTTGGCACACACATTCAGTATACCAAGTACTATTTCTGAGATTTTTTTACATGGCTACGTTCACACAGGGGGGTCCAGGGGGGTCCAAAGTTCGAGAAAAAAATTTCCCTCCGAAATTTTCACTTTGACATTTTTTCCCGCTTCTGGTATATGGTATGAGCATGCAAGTGGTACCATTTGAAAGCCAGCTCTATTCTGAAGAGAATGAGATATGAACCATGATCCTAGCATAAATAGTGACGATGCAGTAGCTGCTTGACTGAAAGTCTAAAAAATAGCCCAAAAACACAAGATCCCAAAAGGGTTAATGGTCACCTGGCAATACATTCGGTCGCAGACAAAACCCACCCAAAAGCTTTAATGTCTAGAACAAAAGTTTACTAGATACATATTTTATGATTAAACATTAAATACACATTCTATGTACGAAAACGATGTATACATTAAAAGCTCAATAAATTTAAAATTGAAAGGACAATTAAGTTATTCAGTATAATTACTAGTTGATATGTAAAAGCGTAAAAATGAAATGAAATCTTTGAGTTTGACGTCCCAAGGTTATGCCGGATAGGCTAAAGGAGACGGTGATGATGAGAAATGAACAAAATGAAGTAAGTGGGGGGAAACAGAAGAACCCCGAGGAAACCCACGCACACGGTGTTTGTCCACCACAAAGTTCACATGGCAGGAGTCGAGATCGAACCCGGGCCAAATGCACCAGAGGTGAACTCTCTATCACTGAGCCGCCGAAGCCCGATGTATAAGCGGAAAAAATAAACATATGTAACGATCACCTACGATCAGGACAGTATACAATGTGAGAATGAAAAAAAAATCCAATATTAAACAAAATAAAGCTGTTTTCCTACAAGTTAACAAGAAACCGTTGGAAAAGTTTCCGTGGCTGCATTAAGACATGGAACACAAGCTAAAAATTAACTTCCCAAGTAAAATTTAGTTACAGAAAGTAGTTCGTGACCTGAAAAACCAAGAACAGTAAGGAGTATTTAAACTTCGGGTTTTGAGGTCACGGAGGTCTTTCTCGGAGGGTCCTACTGCACGTTTGCCGAGGAGTTCTTGATTAACAAGCTGCCTCGATTTCGGAAGAGAGAGGCCCAGAGTTCAATTCAGCTTTATTCAGCTCCATAAGCCACGCAAAGAGTTTGCTGTGGGCTGTGACTGTTGCCTACCTCAGAGGTCCTGAGATCCATACCGTTCTATATAGCTACGCAAAGAGGTTTGCTGTGGACTACCACTGATGCTCTCTTTAGAGGTCAAAAGTTCGATCCCGACTACGTAGCCACACAAAGAGGTTTGTAGTGGGCTCAAAACTGATCGCTACTCTAGGCTTGGAAGAGAGAGACGTGATGCATCTGGTGAATTGTAGTGCCTATAATTAGTATGCAATTAAAACAGTTATCGTGGAATATAAAAAGAACACGAGAAGCTGACTTCCAATACGAGGCCGAAACGTGTAAGTAGCCAGTAATGAAATTTAATACATAAATGATAGATTCACTCTTAAAACAGTTCTAAGCGATATAGCCCAAGGCTTATCTTATGCCTGGCGTGCTATTTCAAATCATTTTGCTAATATGATAATCTTTGTAAGTCAAACAAAATATATATTATTTTAAACTCTGTTAAACTAACTTTTGTGACACACAGAGTTTGACCCTGGTTTAGCAGATACGCAGTAGTGACCAACAGATTCCCTTTTGTTGTATGTATATTTTATGTAAATAAACAATCATCATCATTATATATTTTCTCCCTTATTCCATTTTGCAATTGTTAAATAAGATTAACAAAAGTTTGTAAGAACTAATAGCGTTATATTAACAAAGGTTCACCAAGTAGTTTATAAAATAATTTCGTCCTTATTTGATGGAATTGCAGGGGCTTATCGCCCATCCTTGTTAGGAAGAAGAAGCATATACAGTTTATTGCATTGCAGATAGCATACCCTACAGGGAAATTAAATTATAGGTCACACTCTATCACTGTACTACCACACCAAACTAGTAATATTCCAAGACAAGAACCATTGTCTTGTTCTACAAATAACACTAGAATAGCAAGTGATAACACAATACGTGTACAGAAACCAATACATAGTCGTTCAGGGAGTAGCCAGCAAGTTATTCTAGAAGGCCTTGATTTTTACAAACTAAAAACAAATCTAAAGTTTCTTTCAAGATTATGAAACAATTAATAACGCATAGATACATACGCATTTCAGAAGTGCATATTATTATTATTATTATTATTATTATTATTATTATTATTATTATTATTATTATTAGTAGTAGTAGTAGTAGTAGTAGTAGTAGTAGTAGTAGTAGTAGTAGTAGTAGTAGAATTAGTAGTAGTATATTTCATATATGCTACATTTCTGAAACTTGAGTCTTGAGAGTACGTGAAGTTAAAATCAAAGGTTATGTTACGGACGGCAAATGATGCCTTAACACCAAAAACACATTCCTGGCCGGGACCGGGGGTTAGTCTGTTTTATGTTTACTAAACGTGTTTAATAATTACAGCAAATGAAGGATGTTTATAATAGAATGTGAAAGAATACAGTTTTAAAAGAATTAAACTACGTCAACATGTTAAAATAATTAAAAGAACCTAATTAATTAGCCACTTTGTACTCTCATTTGCTTAACTGGAATAACCGAGGCCTAAAGGAAAAGAGTTTTCTGCCCAAATCTTATAAGCAGTGGGATATTTTAATATTATAGAAATTGACCCTCCTTCCCCTTAGAAGTGTAATTTTTAAGATAGTGAAACATATAGTATTTTATTACTTTTAGTTAAAAGTTAAAATACCGAGTTTCACGCATCTAGCTTAAACAAATCCTTCGTTAATTTATTTACATATTTTCTGAGTAAGTATTGGGAAATTCGAACATAAAAAAGTGCTCCCTTTGCTCTTTCCTTTTTATGTGTTCAATTTTCAGTTTTTTTAAACAGGAAAGATTATATGCCAAGTTTCATTTTACTAGCTTCAGAAACTTGCGAGATACACTACCCTTTAAAAAAATCTTGCCCCACCCGTTTTACGATACTTATTTCCAAAAATTCTTTCTTATGTCCTGCTTTCATAAGAAAATTATATTTTATAATTAAAATTTAACGACTCTACTTGTAGTAGTATGCCCAAAAAATCACTCATCTTTACTCTTTTATATAAGAGTACAGAAGATAAATACAGTCAAACAAATGGATTTCCATGAACAGTTTCCGATTTCTTATAACTACCTGATTCGTACATTTCCCACAAGCTGTGATTTTAAATTTACGCTCTGTCAAGGTCCAGGTTTCAAAAAAGGAACTAACTGGAAATATAATAATATTATGTATTTGTGTACATGTGTAATATGTATAAATTTATTGTCTTATTGAAGCTTTCGTAATCTGGAAATAAACTTTTGATTTGCTTTTAATATATAAAAATCATGCTCCCCTAGAAAAATTTGCAGGCTACACCCCTAAATGACTATGTAGTAATTTCTGCAAAAATGGCACAGGACCTAAAATTTAGATCTAATACCTATATTTTTAGGACTTGTGCCATTTAAGACTTATTAATGTCACCCACTGTATTGCATAATAAATGTTCTTTGTTCAATTTTAAATCTACTGCGTTCTTTATGTATACAGTTGGTATTTAATGTTCACTCGTGAAATGTCTAGTGAGCTTTTGTCCTAATTAAGTAAACTTTGGTGGATTTTTGTCCTACTCTTAATAAAATACGCTCCGCACAGTATATATTGCAAATCTGAATGTTTGCTTGGTTTCAGAAGTCTGGTAAAATATGCTTTTTAAACATTTTTTTATTATTTATTTATTTATTTATTTATTTTTGTTTTAGGAATTTGTCTTGGGATTCTCGTATCTCCATTCGAAAGAAACGAATTTCTTAACAAATTATGTAATTAATTCTTAGAATGAAATAGGTTGTATTATGTAATTCGTGTATAAGTGCAGAACAGATAGTGATAATAACGATCTTAGTAGTACAAATATAGCTGTTACTGTTGGAATTAGATACGTTCGTAACATTATTGCCAACTAGTTGCTGCATCGTCCCAATTTCGTGTGGTGGTGGCGAATTTCAGAACTAAAGCAAGTGAATGATAAAGGCACAAGTCCTAAATGGCAGAAGTCCTAAAAGGCACAAGTCCTAAAAATCATATCGCGGCAGAAGTCCTAAACGGCAGAAGTCCTAAAAGGCAGAAGTCCTAAAGTGCAGAAGTCCTAAAATGCAGAAGTCCTAAAGTGCAGAAGTCCTAAAGTGCAGAAGTCCTAAAGTGCAGAAGTCCTAAAGTTTAGGTCTAGTGCCCATATTTTTAGGACTTCTGCCTTTTAGGACTTCTGCACTTTAGGACTTCTGGATGTCACCCTTCTTCACGTATTCCTTCTCAATTTCTTCGTCGCTGTACGATGGATCCACTCCGCGAATGACCACAGATAGCGTAGGAGATCGTTTTGGTGGTGGTAGTAGTTTGGTACGTTGCTCCTGGAGTTTCGTAAGTTTTGCATTCTTTCCGAAGATTTCGAAACTGTGCTTGTCTCTGATTGTTCTGGCAAAATGCGGTAGAGGTGACTTTATAATATAGCCGTTTTGTGTTTGGACAAATTGTAAGATTTCTGTGCGTGGTCGGTATTTAAGAAGTTGCTGAAGTAACAGTTTTGCGTTGCGGAGTTTTGGATCAAAATTTTGTAATAGAAAATTATGTACGTCCGGTTGAGGTTTGTGAGTTAGTTGTTGGATGCCGTCTACTATCATTAATCGGGAGCTGTCTTCGAAACTAGCAATACTGATGTTATCGTCGTGGTGTTTTTTGTGAGTTGGAGATGTAGAAGTAGATGCTATGTTGCCGTCATCGTTAGTCCTGGTATTCTCATCTGTTGGAGCCGCAATTACTGGTGACTCAAATGCATTCTGGTAGCTCTTCCGTTTCTCTACTTTATGAGCTAAGACGGATGGTGTAGGAGCAACCGCAGGAAGACTCGGATGTTGTCCGCTGGCCATAGTGGCCAATGAAGATGGTGGATAGAAAACCAATGATCGGATCGTAGTGTGTGGAACGAAAGATGATGAAGCTAAGCTTCCAAAAATATGCACACTAGCGTGTACGGTAGGGCAGTCTCCACTCGAGTGAAACCCTCTGTCTCTCTCACCATCTCGCCCGCCACTGAGAACTACCGGGCTAGCGTCCACAAGCTCGTAATATCCTCAGTCTGGACTTGACACCGTAAACAATGCCTCCAATGAGAAAGCTGGAAACAGCTAAAGTATGAAAAACTGTTTTTCTTGTCAAAACTTATTTCATTTCTCTCCTTTTGCACTTGTGTGCGTGAATTTTCCAAACTTGTTTTGAATTTTCATACAAAGTGATTTATCATTCCTTAAAACTGATAAGTGTATTGATTAAACCTGATAAAATAGAGAATAACTTCCAAAACGATAACAATGGTAAAGAGGGAGTATTTAAATGGAGTTTAAAACAGCTCTAAAATGCAAGTAATTTCTTCAAATAAAAGGGGGAATAAGTATTAGCTTTTATTGTTCTGTAAAAAGAATTAAAAGCTTGTTGAAACACTTTAAATTCCTTTGAATTAAATTCATGAAAAATATTAAATCTTTTATTGATATACAAATTAGAACTCTAATTGCTTAAAATGAGTTACGTAAAATTGGTCCTTTAAAAAATTAAGTAACTCTTATAGAAACTTATGAATTAAAATATATACTTAATGGGCAAAGTTCTAGAATACAGGTCCCCTTCGAGGTCCACCACACAGAGGCTAAATTATGTGAATTACGACAAAGTAAAGTATTTCAAAACATTAACTAACCAAAATACCACCTGCATAAAAAAATTCTTCAAATAATTTGCACTATAAAATCACAATGGGGGCAGAGCCCCCCACACCCCCTAACTTATAATATGCTATAATATATATTACTAGAATAAATCAATAAAGGTAAGTAGAATTTACGATAATTAATAATTTCAAATAATTCATTTTATCAAAATTCAACTAACCTGCCATAAATACCAAAAGCAATAAAATATTACATAAATATATTAAAAATAATCACGTCACTATCATGATAACCTTCAGCCAATCACTAAATCTCTAACCCCTCTAAACCCTAATTGTCAAATATAAATACGGGACACACAAATCCTAAAAATAGAAACGATCATTCTGCATGGAATACGTAGATAATCTAACATTCGTAAACTTCGGCGTGAAGTTCGATACACACAGTAAATGAGAGGAATTCTTCCAGAAGATAGGCATAATTCCCGCAGAAAATGACACTTACAAATGAGATAAATCCGGAAACATTATGAAATCCGTGAAAGAAAAAGTATCAGCCTAGGATACCGAATTCGATGCACGAAAAGAAAAAGAAAAGCGAAACAAGTAGGATGCAATAATACCATCAATCCTACGTATAACACCTGGTTATATAACACGAAGCTGAAAGTTATCCAACTATTATTTATACTTATCAAAATATTATTCATACTACTTTGTTTCGTAACTAAACAAACCGTACAATTCGTGTGTAACAACCTAAGAATCGCATAACAAATTGCGGTAGATTACTACAGCTTCTGCCGCGAAATCTGCGAAGTAGTCTGCTCACAAACTGAAAACATACGAATAGGCGGGGAGGGGTTAACCCTAGAAATTGACAAAAAGGTTTTTATCAAGACGAAAATACAACAGAGGCAGAAAATTAAAAGGAGACACGGTGACCATGTTCGGTATATACTGCTGCGAAACGTATAATATGGTTAATTACATGTAGTACGTTTAGTTATATGTATTATTTAACTATATTTATTAATGGTAAAAATAAACAAGACGGTTGCATATATTTATTTAAAAAAAATGTTTTTGTTATTTTACGGACACACATGAGAAAAAAAGAGTTAATAAGTTTATAAGTTTTGTGTTTTGTTTATAAAATTTTGGATTAGTGTTTTTATTTTGGAAAAAATAATATAAACAATTTATTAATTAATATGAAATAAACCATTTATTTATTTTAAGATTGTTACTTGTAGGTTGTTATAAAACACTTTTAAAAATAATTATGGATATAGTAAATGGGAGTGTGGTTTTAAATTGTGGGAACTCTATTTTCTTAAAACAAGCTAACATTTACATAGTTTAAATTAATTAAAAACAAATAAATAAAAATAAAAATAATTAATACGTTGCCAAATTTATAAGAATAATAAGTATGTAAAATTTTAATATATAAATAAAGTTTTGCTACTAAAGTATAGATTGAAATATGTAACATTGCTGCGAAAGGGATAATATTATTTAGTAAAAGGCAAGTGTAAATATTGACGTTGTATAAAAATTATTAAAAATTAAATGCGTAAATAATTGGCAACAATTAAACACACAATAAAATAAAATGTTTTAATGTAATAAATTTAACACTTTATTTAAAAATAAATAACTAAATAAATATTTTAACTAAAATAATTAACTAACTAAAATTACTATAATATGTAACAATAATTAAAATTAAGTATATTTTACTTGCAAATTTAAACAAATAAATGAAACACTATTTTAAAAAATTCTTTTGTTTTCTTGTTTATTTATTTTTTTCTATGTATATGAAATTTATATATTACATATAATCATATAAGTAATATCATTATTAATCCACTGCTAGGCAAAAATAATTCCTAACCTAATAAAAAGCTATGTATGATTTATAAAAATATTTAAATTAAAATAGCATTATTATTATATTATTATTATTATTATTATTATTATTATTATTATTATTATTATTATTATTATTATTATTATTATTATTATTATTATTATAAACTGAATGATCTGAAGAGAGTATTTCTAAGGGAATTTGGAAGTTTGAAAGAGAAAATAGTGCAATTGAGGTCTGAAAAGGAGAAACTTAAGTTTGTTTGTGTCTCTGTCTGACTTTCTGTCTATGTGTTGCCTGGGGACCAGACGAGTATACCGAGAGTTACCAAATTTGGGTCACGGGTACCTTGGTAAAGGCTCCAGACCAAGATTTTTTTTTTTGAAATTTTGAACCCGGGGGTCTCAGGGGGGTGGCGTTTACCTGGACATGTAAAAGAAGTAGAAACTGACCATTATTAGTGTCAAATTCATAGTTTTCGCGGTTGCTGAGATCAACAGTAAAACTCTGATCACATTAACTTCCAAATTCACCCATTCGGCTGAGGGCCGGGGGTCACCGGGGGCGGGGAATACCGAGACATGTAAAATAATCCAAAATGACTGATATGCGTATCAAATCCATAGTTTTCACGGTCGCTGAGATCAATGGTGACGCTTTCATTAGCAATGACTTTCAAATTAAGCTACAATTATATGCGAGCTGGGGCCACCTGCTGGGAGGGGAGGTTACCGAGACATGTAAAACTAATCGAAAATGACCGATATTACTGTCCAATCCATAGTTTTCCGGGTCGCTGAGCTCAATGGTGAAACTCAAAAAAAAGTGTTTACTTTTAAATTTAGCCCCCATCAGCTAAGGAATGGTGCCCATACTAAAGAGGGTGCCGAGACATGTAAAAACAATATGAAATGACCGATATTTGTGTAAAAATCCATGGTTTTGTCTACATTTCTTTTTTATTTTTCTGTTTAGTAGTAGATGGTTTTATTGGGGTTAAAAACAAGCTACTTAATGGTTATATTAAGTATAAACCGTGTTTACTATTAAAGTGATTTCAATGGAAACACATCTACTTTGTCGGATGTGCATTCACACAAAATAGATCCAATTTTAGAAATGTTTAATTTTTCATTCGTTGTTCAGTTTGTTTACATAGATATTTTATCTGACCCGTGCGAAGAACGGGAATAACAGTTAGTTGATAATAAAGGTTCAAGAAAGTTTCGCACTATTTTCATTTCCCATATAGCTATCTATAATTCTTCAATTCGTAATACAACCAACCAGCCGGTAACTGCTGTGATTCCATTATAAATTTCTGTTTCTTGGTATTATGTGGAAGAAGGACAGGGATGTGAGGCGTCGTTTCCCCTTGGGTTCTCATCTGGAGGAAGATAATCACTGTAATTTGTTTGGGGGAGGAAATGGCCATTTCATAGACCACAACAGTACGTGCAACTATCAAGGATTCATTTTAAGAAATGGCTCGCAGTTGCAATGTAATTGCTAAATAGAAATGAGACTTCGAAGCACTCAAGCATCAAAATAAATCAGATTAAGAATTCTGTTATTTTTTGCACAGATATCTTCTGTTTTTCTTAAGCATGTACGGAAAAATACTTTTCTTAAGGGTACAAAATTCATTTCTGGAGTATTCGTATGAGAATAAATCATGTGGTAACTATTTTTTTAATAAAGAGAGAAAAAGTGTAATTTATTAAATAAATTTTAATTATGGGAATATTTTATCGCAGAAACTAGATATCATTTAAGCAATACTAACGTTACTTATATTGATTATTTGTTATTAACGTAAAGTCCATTTTCAGGCTACGCGAAATATAGACCCACACTTTTATGTGAGATACAAAACATATGTTCTTCACCAGGAATCGAATTCACGTTCTCAACAACAAACGTTCAACTGCTTATCATTTGAGTTCTAATATTACCCAGGTAATAAACTTGTTAGTATTCAGCTGAGAAAATCCCAATAAGTTGTATACAATATTTGTACAAATAAATTAAAAAGAAATTTAATTTGGAATTTGTAAGAGTAGTAAATATATAATCAATGCTAAAAAAATATTGTCTTCCTGGAAATATTTATTTAACTTTTAATCGCAAAACACATAGGATTGTCGTCTTCACATCCAATATGTACTAGACAAAGACACTACATGTCAATTGAAGACTTTGGGACAAAAACCCGTCAAGTCCAAAAAGTCAAAGAGTAATGGAGTTTCACAAGGGTTTTTCATCCGTTTTTTTTCAAACTTGGCGCATATATACTAGACCGAAAACAAATCGACACGTATTTTTTTGTTTCTTTCGAAAAACATGTTAAGGGGAGGGGTAAAGGGCCCCTTTTTCAAAATGAGTCCCCTTGATTTAAAGGGACACATTAAAGAAACGAAACTCTGCCGATAGAAAGATGAATTCAAAGTATAGAATACAGGTTTTGTCTTTTTGCGAGAAAAGGGTTGCAGGGGCAATGGCCCCTTCGAAATGACAAAGGACTCAACACGATCCTTACGGAGCATGTGTTAAGAAGCTACATTGCAAGGACACTTAAGATCCAAGTTCACAAACAGCTATTATTATTTTTGTTTGCCGTTATGTAATAATTTTATAAACCTAATAACTAGACGTACTTACATTTCAAAATAATAAAGTGAATATCAAGTTATAAACACTGTATTACTTGCAGTTCTGATTAAAATGTCTTTCAATAATCTTTACAGTGTGTATAATTTTACTAATATTCCTTATAGATTACTTAAATGCGTTTGAAGTTATTTCAATTTATCTTAAAATTTTATAATTGTGTGCGTTCATTTATCTTAAGTTTTTATAGTGCCATAACTCCGACTTTTAATCCCATTAGGAGCTAAAACTTTGGGAAAATTACACCTTTGGACGCGCTATTTAAATCTGTTTTCAGAATATGTGTGTGTGAGAGTTTTTTTTTCTTCTTCGGTTCTGGCACGCTGACCTCGCTAAAATTAAGTGGATTCAGAAAAGGATTAAGGACCATATAGTGAATTTCGATAATGCTGTTCCATATTTTCCATGTTAAATTGCTTCTCCCAGTATTTACAGATTGCACTAAATATCTTCTATCTTACCTGTAGTTACGATATCGACTGAACGCAAGCTGTCGAGGATTCCATTTTGCATTTTGCACACATTTTAGGTACGACCATGTCTAGGAATCCCTTATGCCTTTTGGGGAATCCCTTGCGTATATACAGGGTGTTTCAGATAAAACGTCCAGTGCTTATAAATCCGAAACGGCTGAGAACAAAAAGATGAAACAAAAACTGAGATAGGAAAATGTCATAGGGCGCATCACATAGTGTTGTTGTGGTGACCCCCAGGGCCCTCCTTCAAGGGGGCCCAGGGGTCAACTTCAAATTTTCAAATAGGAACACGTATTGCATCATACCTCATTCAATAGTACTTGAAAAACGAAACAACTTTTGTAGGAAAAAATTTTCGATTTGGGCTACCGTTTTTAAATGGCCGCAAAAAGTGGGTCCTATATCAGATAAAACGTCCAGTGGTTATAAATCCAAAACTGCTGAGAATAAAAAGATGAAACAAAAACTGAGATATGAAAATGTCATAGGGCACATCACATGGTGTTGTTGTGGACACCCCCAGGGCCCTCTTTCAAGGGGGCCCAGAGGCCAACTTCAAATTTTCAAATCGGAACACGTATTGAATCATACCTTATTCAATAGTACTTTAAAAACGAAACAACTTTTGTAGGAAACAATTTTCGATTTGGGCCACCGTTTTCAAAATGGCCGCAAAAAGTGGGTCCTGTATCAGATAAAACGTCCAGTGCTTATAGGCCTAAATCAGAAACGGCCGAGAATAGAGAGATGAAACAAAAACTGAGATAGAAACGATGATAAAGCATATTAAGCGGTGTTGTTGTGGTGACCCTCAGGAAACTCCGTGAAGGGGGCCCAGGTGCCAACTTCAAACTGATACAGGACTTTTTGCGGCCATTTTGAAAACGGTGCCCCAAATCGAAAATTGTTTCCTACAAAAGTTGTTTCGTATTTCAAGGACTATTGAATGAGGTATGATCCAATACATGTTCCCATTTGAAAATTTGAAGTTGACCCCTTGGCCCCCTTGAAGGAGGGCCCTGTGAGTCACCACGACAACACCATGTGATGCGCCCTGTGACATTTTCCTATCTCAGTTTTTGTTTCATCTTTTTATTCCCAGCCATTTCTGATTTATACAGACTGGACGTTTTATCTGAAACACCCTGTATATTGCACATTGCTGAAACAGCATAGATGTGATATTCTGTACGCGCTTACAGACCGCAACTTCCATGGTTCCTCTATATAAAGTAACATATGTTGAAATCAAGTATTTTTCCATGGTTTTGGAAAGATTATATAATTTAACTTGTAGAGATTTTATAAGAAAGTGCATTAAAAGATTTTGCTTTACATTTTCAATAATATAGTGGATCTTATAATTATACAAAACCAATATCTACCGGGACGTACGAAGGGGGTGAGTCCTGGGGGTCCGTCCTCCGAAATTTCGACTTTGTGTAAATTTAGGGGCAATTTTAGGATTTTTAATATAAAATACCCTCATATTGACTTCACCCCCCGAAATAAATTCCTGTGTACGCTGCTGAATATG
Organism: Thermobia domestica; assembly: GCF_964235325.1. Lineage (NCBI taxonomy): Eukaryota > Metazoa > Arthropoda > Insecta > Zygentoma > Lepismatidae > Thermobia > Thermobia domestica. The sequence goes on along the minus strand of NC_137470.1, from coordinate 49,592,416 downwards.
TATAATGTACATGTAAATTTGAAACTTTTCTTGGTCGATTTAATTCAATTCATTTGCACAGAAAGACATCAGTTACTAGACAGAAAACGAGCAGGAGCGTTAGTAGCGAATACACGTAGGAAGTCTTTCAAGTAGTGCTGACACAGCTAACAAGAGCCGCTGCTCCATAAACTTCGTAAGTCGTTCACTGGAGCGCTTCGTCTGATTTCATTTCTTTGTGTTTTCTTTCCGTCGTCATGTTGTTGTTCTAGGTCGTTGCAAGGTTGATGAGCAGTAGAATAGCGTAGCTCTCTTGTTTAAAGAGCAGACATTGTACTCAAATTTCCTGCATTGTTCTTTGCAGAGGAAACCTTGGGAAATAAGTTAGTAAAACCAGTAGAGGTACTCATCCTCTCAGCGCCAACACAGAAAATTCTTAATAAAAAATTATACTTACCCACAAACTCATATCATATTCACCTTATGATACAGAATGTCTCAAATTTCCCTTGTACTTCCTCGTGACTACATTTTATAATTCTGCTCTTTGAAACTGGGATCGATTCGTAGGTGTATATAGGTGGATTCATTGTCGGTAGCCACGAAAGCACAAACCAAGCATTCTTCATATCTATTTGATAGGAATAACCATAAGATTATATATTTTGTAAACCTGTGAAGTAAAATGAAATTAAATCCGCCTCATGATGTAAGTTTGAACAGATTCACAAAAAATATTAAATTTTGCAATATAAACTGGGTAAAAATTACTTGGTTATGACCGCAAATAATGCATAGATGCTTCAGTGTGTTACAAGTATCTAAACAGTATGAGGGTAAGATTTGTAAGATTTGAACGTACCTTCGGTTGGAGTTTCTAATTCACGTATGATCAGTGTTTTCTTTCTTCTTGCATGCAGTATGTAATAAGCAAATACATTACATACACAATTAATTATAATGTCAGTGATATATGGTGTTCATTGGGCAAAACACTCCAAACAGTAAGGTTCATCTTAGACTGGAGAAAAGGTTATCCTTCGTTTTTCATTATATTTGCCCATGGAACAAACGCCTGAGAAATAGACAACCCTTGTATACAAATATGTAGTGTTGGAATGTACCTAGGTATAAGTCGCAGGATATGATACTTTTTTTAAATCAACATTTCCAGTGTACCCCTAGAAAGCGTAATAAAGAAATAACTGCAGTTTTTTTTTTTTTTAATATTTCATTAGAAGTGAACAATTTACACAAAATTTGAAACTGATCAAATAAAACGACAACTTTCTAGAGTTTGTGGTTTCTGAGATATCATTATCAGAAGAATTGGCCAGAAACATTATAAACTTTTCTTGATCACAAACATACAAACCTAGCATTTTAATATATAGATGGGTGGTGGATTGTTAATGATGTAAGACCAGTGAGAATGTTGGATCTGAAGAAAAGAAAGCTATTTTTTTATTTTGTACTCTTTTATTGTGAGTCCGGTAACAAAGTATAAACTTAACCGTCTTCTGAGATACTCACACCAAACCTAGACAAGGAAAAGATTGAGCGAGTGATTATGTTGGCGAACATATCCTGACTGTCCAAATGCTGTCAGGATTTCAGAAAGGCTTTTCTTCCTTTCTGTCTTGAGTTAATCTTCTAATGGAATGGCCGCTGTTTTGCGGAGGAAATTTGAACTCTCTGGTGGAACAGGGCATTACATCTTCACTGAAGGATATTATTTTAAGGCAGAAGACTGAAAAGAATTAGATTTTTATTTCGTTTTTGGTCGTAGTCGGATAATGACATCAGAAAGAGAAACTCATGTTATATTCAAAAAGACAATGTATGTGATGCAAAGAAAGAAAAAAAATGGCACTGTGTGGAGCTTCAAAGTCTATTGTGCGCAGAAAACGGCTTTAGGTATTTAGTAGTACACCAGAAATAAATTTGCATTTCTACTTACGTCTTATCCAGGGCTAAAATGAATGACTCATACCATGCAACATATTTACATTAAACATTAAAAATATCACCTTTCATTGCTTGGTCTGCTTTACCCTATTTTTTGGAGGGTTTTCTTTAGGTGGATATTGCAATACCCTGATTTTATCACGAGCATTTGTTACAGTCTTATGCACATTTATGTCAAAAGTTGTTCGTAGTTTGCTTATATCAATTCTATCAACTGCTCCACGTGAAGTCCCGAGTTCGATCCCTGACCAAGCAAGTTTGTGAAAATGAAATGAAATCTTTAAGTTTAACGTCCCACGATTATGCCGGTAAGGCTAAAGAAGCGTTGTACTAAGAGCTTGACTAATGATTGAATCATACTGTAATCAAACTCTTTGTAAGGCGCTAATCACATGTTTAAAAAACAGGCTTTGACTAGGCTCCATTATTTCTATCAAGGCCCAAAATTTGTGAATCTGCACCGAAGTTCAGTTTTTTTTTTCTTGTTCTAATTTATTTGTTTTTTTTTTCAGCACTTCATACAATTTATTATGCTAGGTTTTATTTCACGTGACTATGCATGTTTTATCCTTATATTGTCACTCATGGAATAACTAGTTTTATTTTTCAGAAATCTCATGTTTTATCATACTAGTCCTCCCCTAAAATGTTATGTTATTGGTCCTTCCTTTTCTTTTGTAAATAGAAGGAACAAAATTGAATTCAAGGCATAAATACTAAAGTTTTTATTAATTAATTATCAGAACTACTTTCAAATGTCAGTGTTCTCCCACCGGGACAGAAGGGAGGACTCCGTACACCAAGACACGGACACTAGCCACTAGACTACCGGGGAGGGCAGTTCACAACATTATTTTTTATGTAAAACACAAACGCTAGGGCATGTAAATGTCATAAATTAATTGTTAAATGTGCTGCAATGCGTTTCAAAAGGAAGTCTGAAATAACGGAAGGTTGTTAGTTGTTTCGTAATGTGTTATCATTTATTGCTAAGTATTAACCTTGTTGACTCGTCATTGTAATTTAACAAAGATATGGTGGCAACGCATTTGACAAGGATCTTCGTGACTTTTTTGAGTAAAATGAAGTGTAAGAAAATATAAGAACTTTATTAAGCTACTGTCGTGCTCTATGAAAATAGTTTTCCCTTCAATAGTAACATTAAAATGCAAACTAATGAACAGTTAATAAATACTTGTATAAGTAAAAATTAAATGTAAACATTTTCTATGGTAAATTGTAGATTTATATACTGTATATTTATTTAAAATATTTATTTCTGTAATATTGAAATTTTGTGTATAGAAAGCCTTATGGTTATTGTTAGTGATGAGCGCGGGAGTCTTGGTCTGGCACTTTTTGCAAGAATCTTGCATGCAAGACCAAGACCAAGACCAGGAATCCGGATGCAAGACCAAGACCAAGACCATACCTGCAAGACCAAGACCAAGACTCTTGCGCAAGAGCCCTGCACAAGTACCGATACTACTTGAATTTTTTATAAAATGTAAAAAAGAAGAAAAAAATATTACATGTCTTATATGAATTTCTCGGCTTCAGCAAAAATGTCCCTTGAGTAAATGTGGTCCCAGTAATTTATGAAATCCGTGTGAATCGATCTGCCCCTGTAGCATATAGCAACAGTCTTATGTCGTTTTCTAATTTGATTGTTCTCGTTTTCTGTAGATATAACTCGTTTTCAAGCCATACAGGTGTCATCTTGCGCCATGTGAGCTGTTTTGGTGGACAAACGCCGTGTATGTGCGTTTTCTTAGAGTTTTTTTTTTCGTTTCACCTTATTTTCCTCATTCGACCATTTCAGACATTTCTCATAATCATCGTCTCCCTTAGCTTTGGTTCATAATCGTGGGACGTTAAACTAGATACTTAATTTCATTTCAAAGCATATTAGTGGTTTTCTTCTTCCAAAACTAAAGAGAAATGTAATATTGAACATCGGTAATTCCGCACACCATAGATGCCGACTACAAGGGTATGGCTTTGGCTCCGAGACTCAAGCATCCGTTGGAAGTTTTTAATGTGTGCTCATAAAATTAATATCGAAAATAACATTTTCATGACATTGACAAAAACTTCGTGCATATGACCGGAAGTTCGATTTCATGGGCGGATGCTTCTAAGTTGAAATCAATATAACTTTTAGCCTCCTTACGTATACGACACATCAAGGATTAAGCGATATAACATTATATTACAACAATAAATCTATATTATAAAATTGAAAGTGACTATGTTTCTGACTCCTAATCTTTTGAACTACCCGACTGATCTCGACGAAATTTATCACATAGATGAGGTTTGAGCCTTGGAGTGTTTTCGTCATTTCACTTTGACAGTAAAACTTAGACGAGGACGAGAAGGGGGAGTTATAAAATAATAAATAAAACTTAATAACTCTTCAACCAAACGACCAATCTCGATCAAATTTTTAACATAGATGAGCTTCAAGCTTGAAATGTTATTTGTCAGTTCACTTTGACTGAGCATTGTAGCGTGGAGGACAAGGGGGAGAAATACAAAAATCAATATAAATAAAAATAAATATAACTAAGGTTTATGACTTAATAACTTTTGAACCACCAGGTGATCTCAATCAAATTTTTAACATGTGTGAGGTTCGGGACTGGAAAGTTTATTTTTTTATTTTTTTTTTTTAGTTTCACTTTGATGGTAGAATCTAGGGGTGGAGGAAGGCACAGGGATATATATAAGTGACTGTCTTTGTGATTTCATCATTCTTGAACCAGCCGATGGATCTCAATCAAATTTTCAACATATATGAGGTTCGGACTTGGGGTGTCTTTTTCATACCTACCACTTTGACGGTAGAATTTAGAGGAGGGGGAGGGGAGGGAAAATGTACGAACATAAATAATATTTAATAACTCTTGAACCACCCGACCGATTTCGATCACATTTTCAACATAAATGAGGTTCGAACCTGAGATGAATTCTGTCATATCACCTTGACGGTGCAACTTAGCGGAGGGTGAAGGGAGATATATAAATAAAATGATCGAAAATGACAAATATTAATGTCGGATCCATAGTTTTCGAGGTCACTGAGTTGAATACTGACACTTTCTATACCGTTTACGACCAACTTCAGCCCCATAACTTGGGGGACGGGGAGATACATAAAAATTATCAAAAATGACCAAATATTAGTTTCGAACCCATAGTTTTCGGGATCGTTAAGGTGAATAGTGATACTTCCAATTCCGTTTAAATGTAAATTAAGCACCGCAACTTGGTTGAGGTGGAGGAAGGAGATGTATAAAAATTATCGAAAATGATCATTATCAATGTCTAATCCACTGTGTCCGAGGTCACTGAGATGAACAGCGACACATCAAATGCCGTGTCTCGCAACATGAAGGAGGAGATATATAAATTCATTGAAAATGACCGATATTTACCAGTGCCGAATCCATAGTTTTTGGGGTCTCTGAGATGAACAGTGATACTTCTGATGCCTTTCAAATACAAATTTAGCTCCGCAACTTCGGGACCAGGAGGGGAGAGAAATATATAAATCATCGAAAATAACCCATATCAGAGAGCGCTTTAGTAATACTTAAAAGTGATTGACTAACGAAACATATTATTTAACCTAACGTAGTGGGTAATTGATGCTTGTAATCCACATTGAAAAGTGAAACTGATTTTGTGTACAGTTATTTCAAATAACTTGGAGTTTGATGCCGTTACTTTGTATTTTTATATATAGGTCAAAATTATTTATATGAATTTAGTTTACACAAAAGACATACAGTTGAGTCGTTTTCAATTTTCATTCAAATTATTCTTAAATATTAAGATGTTTGATTATAATAATTATTATTTTAATTCTCTCTCTTTTTGGTCAATATTGCTAAGCATATCATCATCATCATCATTGCTATTCTGCCATTATTGGCAGGTTACTTGCTGCAAATGAGAAACTTCGATGTACGATGATCCTCAGCTAGTCTCTTCGTCTTGACGTAGCAATTTTCTGTTTTAACACCTTCCTTCAACTAGTCTCCTTCGCTCCCTCCCTCTCTTTCCTTCCACCATATCCTCTACCACGTCCCTCATAATACAGTTCCTCCTCAGCCAATATCCCAACCAGTTTCTCTTCCTCTTCTTGACAATATCTAAAATTATTTTTTCTCCTACTGCAAATATTTCTAACACCTTCTCATTCGTTTTCCGTTCAACACAGCTAATTCTCTCCCTTTTTTCCATGTCCACATTTCGAAAGCCTGCAATTTTTTCATCGCTTTTGCGTAATGTCTATGTTTATACCTCATAGAGTAATATTGGGATCAGTAAAACAAAATCTCAGTATTTAATTGGAAGTTTGTTCAATACATAAATTGGCTAATCGTTTTTGAAAACATTTTGAGGCGTTTGTAAAAATAATTTTGCAATTTATGGTATTTCAATTATCTGTGCCGTCTTGATTTTCTTTCATATGTCTAAGGGTGGTAGCCTCCCCAGTTTGGGAACCAATGAAGTGTTGGACCTGTTAAAAAAATGTAAAAAGATAACAAAACGTTGTGATGTATCTTGTAAGTAGTGAAGCGTGGGCACCCATTAAAAAAAATGAAGGTCATCACCTATGTTGCACAGTATCATCTATGTACACGAAGGTAAACTATATTACATTTAGAAACATACATTGCATTTCCGTTACTATTGGCGCATTGTAGAGTCTATTGATCCTTATATCCAGAGTAATATTTACTTATGAAAAGCATAAGATTTCTTAAAAGCAAGAGTTGCAAGACTCTTGCAAGCAAGGCCAAGAACAAGACTGGTTCAGTAGATTTGAGAATCACCGTACATCACTGATGTTTTATGTGAAATAATTTAGAAGGCAGTGAAAAAAATATTTTCTTTATATGTAGTACGATAACTTAAGAAACATATGTTCAGTCATACACTAAGTACTGACTGAATTGCGACCACCTACCTAATACTTCGTTAGTTTAACTTTTAGTCTAAACATGGCCTGGTCACGGTGTGGCATGGATTCTGCAAGTTGCTTATATGTTTCCACGGGGTTATGATTCCATATATTCCTATTGGCATACCACAATGAGAGCATAGATGTCGGTGCACGAGACATGGCTCGAAAAGCTCGTTACACAACATACCATAGATGCTCTATAGGAGTAAAATCTTTCTGGAGGGTCAATTCATATGCTGCATCTCCGTGCAATATTCCTCAAGCCAAGCAAGCACAGTCCTTGCTAGGTGTCACCATGTACTGTCGTCCTGGAAATGCCATATCCATGTGGGTAGAAGTGTTGCATTGTAGGATTTTCGTGGCCTCGTAACAGCTGCAAATGCAGAACGGATGTCACACTCTGGTCCATATAAACCAACAGTCGCAATCCATTCCAAATATGTATTTCCAAATCACACAACCGCCACCACCACCTGCCTGTACAATATGCACTATGGACGAGGGGTCCAAACGTTCATGCTATTGGCTCCATTGAAACTCCAAAGAACACATCATACGCTAAGCAAAGAAAAAAAAAAGGAAGAGCAAATTGAGCAGGCTTGTTACGCTATACCATTAGGAACAATACAATTGGTATGTTTCTCTGCTCTGCTTCATTGGTGATGATGTATTGTAAAGAAGGTATTTGCTTTGAACATTTAACATCGAAGTTACATACCACCACAAAATTGTAGATCTGTATGCTTTATTTACCGATATGTTCTGTTTTAAAAATTGTATACACTAATTTATGACCTCTTGTACGTAACTTCATTCAATATTTCTGACCTTTGTACTGAAAATTTGCCTCTTAAGTTGCCTGAGAACCATTTACAGAACTTTTAACTTTACTTCCTAAATCCATAAATAAGGGAAATATATGTAAAAGATTAATCTCGCAAAATTGTCTCTTTCTTACTCCTTTTCTTGATTTTCGTTGTAAATATTGAAGTTAGTGTAATTAGGGATCACTATTTCTTGTACTGTAAATGGAAAAGTAATAGTTATTTATATCCTGTACTCTACCACGTAACAATTAATTAGTGGGACTGTTAAAATTGGAGAAGGATAACAAATGAATCCTTAGTGTCACGTAAGGAAATAAGAGAAAGCAAATTATAACCTTAAACCACAAGGCAGCCAAAACGAATTAGTAGACGTAATTGAAGCGTTCCTGTGTTCGAAGAAAGAGGCAAGTGTTGCTATGGAAAGGGAGATGGAAATATGTGATATATTTTATTTAACTAATGTCCGTCTGAAGCGACAACACCTACACTCGTTCGGCCTCTTGAAACAATGATTTCTTTTAATTTGTTTACTTCTATTCCAGCTAACTACACTCAGAGACTTCATAGTGAAATTATAAGACAATAATTTCAAGCTGTTATTCGAAAGATGAGAAACTTCTTATCGTCTCAGTCCTCGTCTTCAAAACGACACAATAAGTGTATTTTCAAATTCGAGATGAGATTAGAAACATTACAATTCTCGTCTGAAAATCGAGAAGAGACGAGATATTTCTCGAATTTCGTGGTCAACACTAGTTCAGCCAAGTGTTAGATTTTAATCACTTTTTCATTATTATGTGATCTATAGTGAAAAAATTGTAAAAAGTTACTATATGACCATGATGAAGAACTTTATCAAGGTTTCAAGGTATGCAAATCATAACGGAATATACACTTACAATAAATGTGGTTTATATGTTGTCATATTACATCCTTGGTGGCCCTCTCATGAAAGGAAATAATTTTGATAAATATTAAATGAAACTAATAAGAATATCTAGGCACAAATTTTGTACAGACATTTACGAAACAAGGCCTGAATATTTTTGAGACAAGGCAAGAATAATTCTTCAAGAACCATGGCGAGACAAGAATGAATTGCTTAGAATATGTGTTTCTTATTTATTCAACTTCTCACGCTTGTATTTGGACGAAGACGTTGTTCATGATTAGGATTTTGCAGTCGTAAATGTTTCATGTAGTATGTAAGATTTGTTTTAAATAGCTACAAGTACACAAGACAATCGAAAGCAGATTTTAATATTTTTCATCAGAGACAGAGGACACGAACTTAGCAGAGAATATAATCCAATGGAGGTATTTTGTTTCTGCGACGATGAACGTACAATTTTGTGAGCCTACAAAGTTACATATTTACTAGAATCAGTTGGTTAAAGGTATCTAAGAAAATCTCTGACTTTGACATATCCCATTACCTACTTATGATATGTGTTACAGAATGCGGGAAAAAAGTTAAAGGAACACACTTACAGAAAAATATATCAGTTCACTTTCTATGGAAACACGGGTCAGGCTAATGAAAAGTTACTGACCAAAAAGGTAGGGCAATCGTCCGAAGTAACGTAAGGGGGATCACCACTCGAAAGTCAGTACAGATTTTAGTTCATTCCCTTAACTACTGCGTAATGAAACATTACATATTAGGAGTATGCATACCAAACTACGAGCGCAATTTTCTCCCTCCCAGTATTTTAGCTAGCATAGAAGGATCCTACTAATTATATAAAGTTACATAGCGCTAAGTATTTCCATAACTACAATGCTAAAGTGAGATTGAATAGGCTTTTATGACATTTAAAATCATAAAAACTTATATCCAAAAACTTAGAATGGGATCCTATACCAAATATATTTATTGCATCTAGTTTATAAGCTTTCATTTGACACTTGAATCATGAAAATCCGTTAATAATTAGTTTTAAAAATTCAATGAGAAGGAATATAACAAATGCAGCATCTGCTCTGAAACAGGTGATCTGTCACTGGATCATTTGAACGATTTCAGTACCAGCTCTGAACAACAGAGAGGTTTGCGCAATAGAAACAGATAGAGAATGATAACAGCGAGGTAACGGCGATTTATTCTTCGCCTCCCATATATGCAACATTGGATTTAACGGCTAAGCATAGCTCGCGCGATGTATTCGTCGCTCAACTTTCCTCTCGTAACGGCCAGCTTTCATGCGAATGCATGTTCGCTGTTATAATCTTCCTCGGCAGAGTTAGCATCTAGTTCCAAAACGTATCACATGTAGCTCTCGCATCTCTCTCTCTTTCTCCCCTTTTCATCAGCACTCAGTCATATCAAAATATTAGAATTAAATCCTAAGTTGTGAGACAAATTCTAAAAACACGGTTGGAAACTAATTATTTTTAACATGTTTTTCCAGAATTTATAAAATGACGAAATAAGCTTTGAAACTATTACCAATGAATTACCACAAAATAAGGGAAACATGATAATTTTTGAAAACGATAACCAACCATGTCATCAGTGGCGTATTGGAGGGTGCTATTTTAAAATTGTTATATCTCCGTTGGTTATTAACCGATTTTCAAAATTCAAACGGCAATCAATAGAGAAATAAATTTTATATCTATTGAATGTCTCGCAGGTTGCATAACTCTAAGGACAATATTACAAAACTTAAATAAATCTCTAATTAATGTATGGATCTTTAAAAATCAAATAACAGCGTTGTGTATGTCTAAAAATCTCAGCTTTTATAGGTTCGTACCCATAAAAACACTTATACACTTAAAACATACTTAAAATTACAAGTTCGGATACTGATAATGGAATCTTCTGCCTACTTCCTTCTCTATGGGAAACAATGATTTCTTAAACTGCGTCCATTGGTCATAGTTCAAGCTGAATAAGAAACCATTGATTTCGAAACCTATTAGTGTTGCGGTTTCAACATTTTTCACAATTACATTAAAATTACTGGTAATGATAAATTTAGTTTGACGCTCTATACTAGCAACTCATTTTTTTCTAAGATTATTTTGAAAACCGTCATTTTCGTTATTTTTTGGATTCATTTCTAAAGTTAAACTGATGCATTTTATAACCATTATCTAAATATTTAAACCTTCATACTTAACAAACAGCTTAAATTGTTTCATGTCTTTTAACACTTGCTCAGTATCATCATTATATCTTTGTGGTAATAATGTCTTATATTTCTCATCTAAATGTACTAAAACTCTTTGACCATAACGTTGTGTTTGAATCAATTTCCATAATGTTATCTCGTACGGTTTGCCTTCTTCTAACTCATCTATGCGAAGGATTCTCAATGCTTTAACGTCAATTCTCTTATTCAGATAATTAGTCATAGATTTTTATTTGTTATAAGGAAAATGTTCGTTTTATGAAAAAATCATAAAACCGCTTCCCATTTGAAATTTACATACAGACCTTAACAGTTGGATAGTTATATTTTAGACCAGTGTTGTGAGCGTGTGTCCTCCACCACACCCATTCCATTTTAATTTTCCCAGTTTCTCTTGGCTGAAGTGGAATAAGGCACCATAGATTATACGTCGACGCAAACTTTATGTTAGTTTTATCTTTTTCAAGGAGTTGGCAGTACTGTGAATGGTGACTTGTATCTTTTGTTCATCGCGCGAGGAATGAGACGTGGTGGTGACGTTTTATAAAAATAGTCCCTTAAGATCTAATGTAATCGAAGAACATTTTTACTATTTTTAATACTTTGACTATATTGCCCTAATGGTAAATCCTTATAGCACTTTTTGACATACATATTCCTTGTAAAGAACATTTCGTGTAAATATTATTAAAATTTCTCTCTGTCATCATAAGCGCAAGAATACCGACGCTAGATAGAGAAGGCGCGGGAACTATTGTGCGAAGGGACGCCATGAAAAAGAAAAGATGTGAACGACTCAGCAAGAAATCCATCAGAGTGAAGTGTGGAACTTATGTCATTTCGTCACTGACGTATGTTAAAGTAAATTTCAACGAAAATGTTTTAAAACAACTTAATTTTTCTAAGATTGGAAATGCCACGTTGTCTCAGTTCCTCACAAATGTTGCTGTTCTAGAACAAATACCAAATCAATTATTGAATTTTACTTATATTAGCGATAAAGTAACGTAAGTAAGACAAGGGATAAATTTACTTCTTTAATTGTTAATCAGTGGCACCACAAGTAACTTTACGGTCGACTACCCAGCCGGACAATGGGAATTGGAGTTATTCAAGGAAGTCTGAAACCTATTCAAAATTGGGAAGAAGAATCTAATAAGGGATTGCCCCCCAAAAGAGTACACTAACCACTCTTCTTCTTGTGAAATCTCCAAGATCAAAGTGTTGTGTGAATTAGTGCTCAGTGAGTAACGTGTGTAAAATAATCATTTCTCTTGTCACTCAATGAGCCGGCTTCGTCGTCATATCAAATATTTTTGAGTTAAAATTTTAAAATTCCTTTTTTCTATTTTTTTTATCCTTTTATTAGCAAATACATGGGCTTAAATTCATTATGTTAAAATGATAAAAAGAAAAATCTAAAATACAAAACTTCAAAAGGTGTCAATAATAATCATATTAACAAAATACAGAAGTAAGTATGTATATGAAATGTGTAATATTTTGTGCTTGAGTAAAACCATTTTCGTGTATATCTCTTGTTTTCAGTTGTAATCCATGTTTATCGCATCGATCACTACCAGAACGGTAAGAATTCAGTAGTTAATATCATAGCACTTGGGTGTATGCGAAGTAGGCGTGTCACTGAAGGTGGGTACGCGCATATGCAAGTTTGGTTCGGACTCATCTCAAGTTGCAATCTGGTGCAGTTCCTCATACGAATTCTAACCACTAAAACCACCATTAGTAAGGCGTACCGAACAAGATTCGAACTCAGAAGGTCATAAGAATGTCTTCCCGAAAGGGGACAAGCGGGAATCGAACCCCACCATGTTATTAGAATGTCCTTCCCGAATAAGAACACGAACCACTCGTGTTATAAAAATGGCGCCCGGACAGGGACAGAACTCCTGCACCGTAAAGCAAAAGTAGTGATTCATGCGTAGAAACATAAGAGTACAAGGTAAGTTTCTGACTCGTGTTTAAAATTTTTACATAATTGGGCAAAATGGATGAAAGTAACGTTAAGATATTGCTAGACGCAATTAAAGCAAACAAAGAGGAAATGCAAACTTTACGCGAATTATTAGAAAATAAAATAACTGAAGTCAGCGATCAAACCAATAAAGTGCGTGAATCTTTAGAAAATAAGATGTCAGAAGTTAGTAAAACAACAAAAGAACACATTAACAATAAACTCCAGGCACAATTAGAAATAGTAACGAATGAAATTAGGGGTAAAAATGAAGAAAAATGGGATCGAGCATTTGAGAAAATTGAATTAATCAAAGCGCCAATTGAAAAGTCTAGTTGTGCAGATGTAGAACAAGGGTGCCAAAAGGTTGTATATGATTCAGTTGTTGCTAGCGCTTGCACTGTTAAAGAAATAAGTAGTCATCCAGTGTCACATAAATTTAAAGGTTTAGTTAGCCAAACTGTTACGTCAAGTAGGCCTAATGTTCGTTCCAAGTCTAAACAGCAGGTAGATGTGTTGAACATAAAGTATTTGTCATGTTACGGAAGAAAGTGCACTGATAGGTTTTGTGCGTGTAATTGTACTAATGTAGTAATATTAATAAATGAAGGCAAGAGAATGCGCTCTTTACTCATTAGTCATCTGTTGAATTTAATGGAGCTAGGATGCGTCCAAAACACGTCACAAACAGATAGGTTAGCATGTATTCCAAGTAATGACATATGTTCGTACTTCATGAACATAGTTAGGGTTCAGATTGACAATAGGGAAAACAGCGGTAACAGTTCTCACTTGGTAGTGACAAATCTTAATGTTACGGATTTCAAGCGCATAAGTTTTTATTGTTTTCTATGCACCCAAGTATATGTAATGAATGATGAAATCAGTTCAGGCACTTGTAGTATCAATGAAAATAATGTTAGTGGAATATCATGGCGTAAACAAGTTGAAATGTGTCAAAATAGTTTTGGTAAGTTGGAACATACTTTGAGTAAATTTGTTACGAAGTACAAATATTGGTCACGGCGTGGTAAGCATACGTACGGTAAGAAAAAAAAATGAGTAAATTAAAACTAAAAATAAAAGGCATGCACAAAATTTTGCGATCTTTTGAAAGAATTTCAAGATTTGTCCGTAGGAATTTTAAGAAAACCCAATGTAAGCACAAAGGCAATTATATGGTGGCAAGTAGTAATAAAAAGGGCAATGTAATTACTCCAGAGAAACCACAATCAGAAAAGATAAGTGAAGAGCAAAGTGAAAAGCTAGAACCCAGTAAGCATTGTAAGTTGTTTAAAAAGTGAAAAGTCAATGTGGAAGGAAGCTACATGCAGGAATTAGTCCTTAAAAATCATAATGATGCACGTCAAAAAGTTAAAAATCAGGTGAATAAACCGCGCTGTAGGAAAGCACTGAAATTTCAAAACAAATGCGAGAAAAAAGCATAATCTAGGTTAGTCAAACGAACTTGTGCTAGCTGGCCCGAACATTCGGAAACAGTACCTACGCGTAATCACACAGGGAAAATGAAAAACCAGGTCGATCACAAAAGGAAATTCAATGTTTCATACAAAATCAGGCAGAAAATTTCTGGTAAGAAAGATTTCAAAGGAAATAAGTGCAGTGAACGAAACTACAAAATATGTGGAAATTGCAAGTTAGTGAAGCAATGTGGTAAGTCGAAATTTAAAATTTCTGCCAAAATGCAAATTGATGTCATTACTGACGGTGAAAAATCATACGCGTATGGAAAGCCAGTGCTTAATAAAGTGAATATTTATTGCAGAAAACATACAGGCAACTGCGAAGATACGTTTATTAAATGTTTTGGAATAAAATTCAAAATTGTTGTTGTACTCGAGAAACCAAAAGTAGGAATAGGATAAAAATATATGTTTACAAAAAACCGGATTGTGTACATTTTGGAAATTTGACCCTAGCAATGTTTAAAATTCGTGAATATTACAAAAAAATAAAGAATACATAATAATGATAATAATTAAAATTAAGATTTCCTTTTTGAACCGTATAAAAATTAGAAATTGAGAAAATTGGTAAATTGTTAATCTCTTTAACTGGTAAATCAATTGGATCACATTCAGTAGACCGACTCAAGGTGTGCAAACCTACGAAACAAACTCGTAAGATTTGGTTAGGTTTAGCTGTGAAACATAGTTCTCAGAAATACCATGATATAATCTCAAGCGAATTTAAAAACTCATATTTAGAAAGTAGTGTTGAAACAGTTCTTTGCAACGCATTAACCACAATACCTGTATGTTTGTCAGAAAGTATTCAGTCGAGAAGTAATGACCAACGAATACACAAAATTTTGGAAAAATTGTTGGAAGTTGACAAATATTTGAATTTTCTGTACTGTAAAAATCTATGTACGTCTGATGTACTGGAATTTGCGTTGGTAAACCTACAAAATCCTTATGTGTTATTGAATGAGAGAGTTCAAGGAATGTAAAAAAGGTTGTTTCATACGATATATGCAGGCATCTGTGATCAGCTATGCGACTTCCAGATGGCCGTTGATGTTTCTTTTCCAAGGTAATGGAAAAAATAGCAAAGATATATGCCAAGTCATTGAGATGAGGTTCCCCCTATATATTTTGGGTAATGTAATATTTCTTTAACGCTCGGAGTAAGCAATTTTGGAAAGTCCCATTCTTTATTATTTTGAATTTTTAACCTTGTGTTTTATAATTCGGCCTCATCTCGGGGTGGTAAAACAAATAATTCATTGTGGGTAGGTATTTTCGAAATTTAGCCAGGCAGACCTTGTCGAGTGGTCAGAGAGAATCATAACTATTACAAATTAAAATTTTAGCTGTGAATCTCAAAGGCGCCGATAAATTTTATTAAATCTCGACAAAAATGTATATTATTCAATATTGTGTGAAAATAAAGTTTTTAATATGTTATATGTTTTGAAAGATTATTTACTAATAAGAGAATTTAGTTCGTATGTTGATACTGTTGTATCATTGCACTATGTTTGAAATTAACTCGTAAGTTGATATATTGTTGTTTAAATGTTGTATTTTAAAGGTTTGAATAATGAAAATATTACATTATTTAAAAGTTATTTTGAAAATTAGCCATAAGTAAGTATGTATACGTATAAAAATAGTTATCTTTGCATTTTATATTTCATTCTGTTTAAAATATTGAAAATTTCACATGTTTAGCATAATAAGGATATTTAGTGTAAGATGTAATCACACGAGTCAGATACAAACAAGAAAAAGAAATAAAAGAAGGTTGAAATTTTACGATTTGTGTAATGGTGTAAGAAATATATTAGCTATTTGATGTGAATAAGTAGAATATGAAAGCTACATATATATGACATAAAATGAAAATATAATAGATAATCAATATGTTATTCCATTTGTTTTAAAATATTGTGCTATGAACAAAAATGTAATCTTACTTATATATATATATAAAAGCCCATTTAAAGTAAATAGACCATAAAAATAAAATAGCCAATCTACGTTTGTGTAAAGTATTTGTGAACCATCGTGAATCAAATATTAATAGTGCAAGAATGAAGAGGAGTAATAGCCGGAAAAATAAATTTAAGAAGAGGAAAATTGCAAGATTCCAGGATTCTGATAATCTTCAAAGAAGATCATCGTCCCTTGCGCGCGCCATCTGTGAGCGTGTGTCCTCCCCCACTCCCATTCCATTTTAATTTTCCCAGTTTCTCTTGGCTGAAGTGGAATAAGGCACCATGGATTATACGTCGACGCAAATTTTATGTTAGTTTTATTTTTTTCAAGGAGTTGGCAGTACTGTGAATGGTGACTTGTATCTTTTGTTCATCGCGCGAGGAAAGAGACGTGGTGGTGACGTTATATAAAAATAGTCCCTTAAAATCTAATGTAATTGAAGAACATTTTTACTATTTTTAATACTTTGACTATATTGCCCTAATGGTAAATCCTTATAGCACTTTTTGATATACATATTCCTTGTAAAGAACATTTCGTGTAAATATTATTAAAATTAACTCTCTGTCATCATAAGCGCAAGAATACCGACGCTAGATAGAGAAGGCGCTGGAACTATTGTGCGAAGGGACGCCATGAGAAAGAAAAGATGTGAACGACTCAGCAAAGAAATCCATCAATAATCTGAATATCATTTATGTTATGGTGTTAAAATATGTATGAGTGAAGTGTGGAACTTATGTCATTTCGTCACTGACGTATGTTAAAGTAAATTTCAACGAAAATGCTTTAAAACAACTTATTTTTTCTAAGATTGGAAATGCCACGTTGTCTCAGTTCCTCGCAAATGTTGTTGTTCTAGAACAAATACCAAATCAATTATTGAATTTTACTTATATTAGTGATAAAGTAACGTAAGACAAGGGATAAAATTACTTCTTTAGTTGTTAATCAGTGGCACCACAAGTAACTTTACGGTCGACTACCCAGCCGGACAATGGGAATTGGAGTTATTCAAGGAAGTCTGAAACCTATTCAAAATTGGGAAGAAAAATCTAATAAGGGATTGCCCCCCAAAAGAGTCCACTAACCTCCCCTTCTTCTTGTGAAATCTCCAAAATCAAAGTGTGTGAATTAGTGCTCAGTGATTAACGTGTGTAAAATAATCATTTCTCTTGTCACGCAATGAGCCGGCTTCGTCGTCATATCAAATATTTTTTGAGTTAAAAATTTAAAAATTCCTTTTTTTATTTTTTTATTATTTTATTAGCAAATACATGGGCTTAAATTCATTATGTTAAAATGATAAAAAGAAAAATCTAAAATACAAAACTTCAAAAGGTGTCAATAATAATCATATTAACAAAATACAGAAGTAAGTATGTATATGAAATGTGTAATATTTTGTGCTTCAGTAAAACCATATTCGTGTATATCTCTTGTTTTCAGTTGTAATCCATTTTTCTCGCATCGATCAATACCAGAACGGTAAGAATTCAGTAGTTAATATCATAGCACTTGGGTGTATGCGAAGTAGGCGTGTCACTGAAGGTGGGTACGCGCATATGCAAGTTTGGTTCGGACTCATCTCAAGTTGCAATCTGGTGCAGTTCCTCATACGAATTCTAACCACTAAAACCACCATTAGTAAGGCGTACCGAACAAGATTCGTACTCAGAAGGTCATAAGAATGTCTTCTCGAAAGGGGACAAGCGGGAATCGAACCCCACCATGTTATTAGAATGGCCTTCTCGAATAAGCACACGAACCACTGGTGTTATAGTGTATTTAATTTTTAATCCATCTTTAATGATCTCATCAATCATTTTATCTGTTAAGTGTTTTGTAAATCTAGGCGGAAGAAGGAACTTAAACTCTTCGCATTCAACTAAAATGCTCTTTCCAAACTTAGTTTTAAACTTTTCCATTTTCGCAATCTTATATTCTGTATCTAATTCTAATTCTCTTAATCCAATAACTTGTTTTTGCACAAGACTTCCAAGTTTATTCAATCCTCAATATGACTCGCCATCATATTTATTATATAGAAAATCAATGATCACTCTTCAATTTTTATCTTTAACAAAAAACTTTGTAATTATTTTTGCTAATTTTAAAATAAGGTTTATGGAAAACCTCCATAAACATTACAAAAAATACATTTAACAATCTAAAACTCTTCTACTACTTTCTCATTTTTAGGATTGTATTTAAAGTTCTTTTGTCCAATAAAAATCGCATAGCATATAGTATTATCAAGCCACAGCTTCTGCAAAGTCTACTACAATCTCTGTTTGTTCTCTCATTTACCGATACATTCTTCCTCTAACTACAATTAATCACATACATTGTTCTGTTATCTATAAACTATTTAGGATCATAGTACATTTCGGTGTTGTCACGTGTTATTCTCTTAATTGCAGCATAATCTTCATACATCTTAAAATAATCCTTGTTAGCAATATCTAAGTTTCTTGATTACTTTGGAAATATCTCATTCATTCCATTCTTAAGATAGATATTCTTTACCTTACAATGATCGAACTTATATGCATCTGCTGTTTGTTTACCACTTCTATCAGTTTGGAACATTACAACTACGAAATCAGGCATATCAAATTGTCTAGAATTAAATTGAGTAGTAACATCGAACTCCAAGAAAGGACCTACGACAGTCTCCTGAAGACACTGATAAGTATGGAATGGAAACATGATTTTAGTTTTTTTAAAAAAATATTCAACTTTAACTGGCTTTCGTAATTAGATTCGTATTGAATAATAGGCATTCTTATCTCCATACCCTTTATTGTTATTTTTCCTTCTTGAGGAGCTGTTGCACCTGCTCCTGTTCCAGCTCATTTGTACAAGACATCGTTAATTTATTTAACTTTTGTAAATGTTATTGTTAATCCACCTTTCCACATAACCTCTTTATAATCACTTAAAAAGCCTGGAATTAAACCTAATTGGTACAAAACGCTAAAGTCCTTTCGTAGACCAAGTTTGTCATCTGTTTCAAATCCTTCTTGTTTTAGATATTCAACTTCTGGTTTGGAAATCTTTAATGTTCCAATATCTGTAGATGTTATTCCAGGTAGTTCAATCTTATGTATAACAACTCCATGCTTTCTAGCATCAATTTGAGAAAAGAAGAATGGTAAGAAGTTATCTACAAGTTTTATAGTGTCATTTGCACCAAATGTTCCTCCAACTGATGCACCAGCAACTTTAAAAGTCATATGACAATCTGCTTTGTGTGGATGTATAAACCCATCCCCCACATCGAAATCAAAATTAATATCTTTGTTAGCTTCATTCAAATTATTAAATGTTCTTGTGTTAGGTTTAAAACTCTGTAACTCATAACTCTCAATACTGTCCATTTATTATAAAGAAAATCTTGAAACAACGCTTTTATGGGATGTACACATAATAACATTTAAAAACTTATAATCCTAACTTAATCTTAGCATTCATAGTAGTACCAACTCCAAAAGCAGCTAGTCGTTCACCAAATGATGCATCACTACAAAATGCTCTATTCCATGCTTTAGTTTCTAGTTCCTTATCTGCAATATGTCTTGATTCTGTATCTTTATTGTCTCTGTAGTATATATCATGTTCTTTACAAGCCCCATCTAATGGGTTAATACCTTTATCACCTCTTTCTAATCTTTCTTGAAGCTTAGTGCCTGGACCACAGTACGAAAATCCTGGAATATTTAATTCAAATGGGAGTTTATTAATCAAATCATTTACTAATCCTTTCACAAGCTTCTCATCATTCCAGAATCGTGGTGGTAATGTATTTAAGATCTTAATCAAATAACCTATACCTTTCGGATCAATAGGAATAAATTGTGAACGTTTATTATTAATCATACTCACTATATATACTTTCTCATTATAAAAGTTATTATTACCAGCCTATTCTTCTCCATCTATAACTATTAACCGATAAATTAACTTTCTCACATCGACCATCCATATATATTCTTTAGGTAATTCTTTGTATATTTTTATTCCTTCCCCAGACTTTGGTGTTTTCTTTCTTGTTCGTGTTGGAGGTAAATATGGCTTAATATAATCACCCCAAATAGGCTTGATAATATTAATGTACATAGAACCTCTATTAGATGCTACCTTTTTTATCTCGATTATATTTTTGGAAGGCAGCATCTGATTCTATTATTTCCTTGTACTGTTCAAAATCGTCATTATCATAATCTTCAATGGTTTTATTAGTATTCATCATTAACAATCCCCATATACCTTCTTTTCCTTTATAAGTTTTGCCATTAATTATCAAATCATCGCCACTCACTTTAACTTCAGAATTTCCTATCTTATTTATTATTCCTCCATCTTCTTCAACAGCTCTTATACCAAATACACTATCATTTCTTCTACTATAATATTTTGTTGCAATCTTACCAAATGATTGTGCTGTTGTAAAAGGCTCTATTCCTTCGACTTTGTCTTTAATTTGTTTTCTCGTTTGTTTTATTTCGCCTGTTATAAGTGTATCACTACTACTTGGGGGACTATCACAAGTTATCTTTTTAGGTGTTTCTAGTAGACTAGGATCTATTGAAGCCGTCTTATGTACAGCTGGAACAAATTCAGTTATTAAATTTTTATTTTGTTCTACTACTTATTTGATCTCACTTCCTAAATTTTTGATAGCATCAATTACAGGTTGTTCTTGCGTCTTAAATTTATCGTATAAACCTGCTCTTTCTTTCTTCCAAGATTTGAAGCCCTCTATATAGAACTCCTTTAACTTAATATTCTTATTTATTTATTTCTCATCCATTTATTATATAGAAAACGAATAAACGTGAAAAAACGTCAAAAGACGTCAAAAAACGTAAAACGTAAA
Organism: Thermobia domestica; assembly: GCF_964235325.1. Lineage (NCBI taxonomy): Eukaryota > Metazoa > Arthropoda > Insecta > Zygentoma > Lepismatidae > Thermobia > Thermobia domestica. The sequence goes on along the minus strand of NC_137470.1, from coordinate 49,571,203 downwards.
ACGTCAAGAAACGTAAACTGTTAAAACATAAAACGTGAAAAAACGTCAAAAAACGTAAACCCTTAAAACTTGAATCGTCAAAAAAAACGTGAAAAAACATCAATCGTTTATAAAGTGTTTTATCTTGTTCCTATACTTACCATTGTTTACCTTCCTTGTCATATCAATTACTATAAAACCATAATCTTCTTGCCAACGTTTGGAACATATCTATTTAAATTTATCATAAGGCATATCTTCTCCAACAAACTCGTTATGCATATGTTTAAGATTAGTATCATCTTGTCTAAATACGCATAGGAAGTTAACGTTATCTCTTATAAGCTGTTTAGGTACTTTTGAATATGTCTGTGCAAGATAGAAACAGTCTAAATGTCTATGTCTACCTCTCGTAAAGTAATTTCTAACAGTATCTTGGTTCTCTAAAATGTAATCGTCAAACACAACAACAGAATATTTTTCACATTCATCAATAGGTACAATACAGTCATTACTGCTTAAGAACGTTGCTATTTGCTTCTTGAACTTTAGTTCTGCTTTTCAAATCGTTCTTTTAATTGTTCATACTTTGGTTGATTCATGATTTTAGAATATATGTAGAAGTAATTATTGTTTAACCAACCTGGCTGTAATAAGAAGCTAAATAACAGAAAAGTCTCACCATAACCAGATGGACCCACAATAAGACATCGAATATTATCAGGTATAAGTTGTCCGTTTCATCATCTCTTTTATCATCTCTTTTACATCCCAATTAAAAGTTTTCTTACTCATTTATTATAGAGAAAATTTTGATTCAGACCCAATAAATCGCCGGGTCCTTATATTATAAGTTAAGCCCCGGGTGTCAGTACCTTTTATGATTTTATATATTTAAGTTGTTCTCTGATTTTATGCAACGTATTTTTATATATTCCTCACCCATTTCGCCATTTAATGTTATTATCATCTCTAACTGTTCTTTAAATGAGTTAATACAACTGACAATGTTTTTATATTCATCTTTTCTTTTGTTTAACTTAGAAGACAAACCTGTTATAATAGCACTTCCAGTTGCAAGAGACGTTGTTAATATCCAATAAAATGGTACGGTTATAAAAATATTAATAAACCCAGTTGTTGCAGAAAGTATAACCGATAACGTAATCAAAGTGTAGTATGCATATCTAACAATTCGTAGTTTTCTCTTTTTCTTCTTTAAGCTGTATTCTTACTTTTGAATGATATCTTCTATTAACTTGATTGCTTTCTCTCTTGGAGTGCCTCAAGGCAAATCAAACTCGTTCATTTATTATATAATAAATGTCTAAGGTATTTAAGTTAACGAGTGATACTCCTGTTTTAAAGAAGAAACTCCATTACGAATTAGACAACAGTAACAACTATTTAAGTATAGGACTAGTTGGGTCTTACAATACATATCTAACATCAAACATTTCACATAATACGTTGTTTAGCTATGGAGGTGAAATTGTTAGTATACCAAATGGACAATACAGCTTAAACAGTCTTAATGATTATTTAAAATCTAGCTCCATAAACATAACGTTAAAAGAGGATCATATAACAAATAGAGTAAAAATAGAAACAGGTGATATTGATATCATAATAGGAAATTTAAGTACTGTTCTTGGATTTAGGTTTTATGTATTTTGAGAAAAGAACAAAACGCATATTGGAAGTAAGTTACGAAAGTTTCATCCGTTCGATACAATTAATGTTCACTGTAACATAGCAGATGGTATGTTTGTTAAAGATACGGAGTACACACATAGAGAAACAGAAATTATAGCATCATTTAAAACAGATGCCGAGTTTAAACATAGTATTATTTACGAGCCTACTTACCCACTATTTTTCCCTATATCTAAAGACAAGGTTAATAATTTTGAGATAAGGATAACAGATGAGAATGATTCCTTAATTGATTTTGGTGGAGCTACAACACCTGTACTTTTACAAACCAAGATTTTCTCTTAAATAAATAGGAAGATGTGTTCTATTAAATGTTGTATGTTTAGTGTTCCTTACAGTGAACTAAAGGATTTAAATGTCGATCATGTGTTAACAAAGAAACATCGATAAATCCAAGAAAATTAAAGAAGGTAAAGGAATGGATTTAACTCTAACTACTGCACAAATGAAAAAGATTAAGAAAGAGCATATCGGTGGTTTTATCTTTACAATTGCAGCCATTCTAGCAGCTTTAGGAGCAGTTGGTTCATTAGCAGGTGGTGCAGCAGCGATTACTAAAACTGTACTTGATGCTAAGAAAAAATAAACAAGAACTTCAAGAACAAAAAAGGCACAATATGGCTATAGATGAAAAACAAGGAGCAGGTAAACCAAAGAACTCAAAATCAAAACCATTGACCTACTTCGATATAAAGAGGTTGGTTAAAGAATTAAAGATAAAACGATTTAGAGGTGTATTTATGAGTGACGAACTTCCACAAAAACCCTATGTAAATGACTGTGGTATAGTTAACTTCGATAAATCAGAAAACATTGGTACTCATTGGATATGCTATTGGAAAGATAACAACGAAAAGTGCGTGTTCGATTCTTATGGCGGTGTTCCTCCTAAAGAACTAGTACAATATCTTGGTACCGAAAACTTATTTTACAATGACGAACGAATACAAGACTTTAATTCAGTTATAGGTGGCCATCTTTGTGTTAAGGTTTTAAATCTTCTAAATCAAGGATATTCTTTTAGTGACGTTATGTATATGATTAAAAATGAATAAATATTATTAAGTTTAAGTGCATTTATGGTTTGTGTCCATAAAAGTTTTCTTTAAGATAAATATGGAAGCTATGCACAATAGAATTTTAGATTATTTTAAGAAGCATGTGGATGAACTAGACTTACTAGATAGATATAATTTTTATCAGTATTTTGAGTATGTTAGTGAGATAGACTTAAAAGATAGAAACAACGTATATAAAGTTATTGATTTATGAGAACGTTAATACCTAAATTTTTGTACACAGATGAAGAGTTGGAAAAGTTACGTCCAATAATTACCTTAAAGGAGTTGTTGTCAAATTATAGCTCTAGACCATTAGAATGCACAAATTGTGCTAGTAAGTCATTATCAAAAGGTATGAATAGCTACATTTGTAATGATTGTTCTGTAGAGAATGGTTGGGTTTACAATACTAATGAAGAAATGAAAGCTGGTTGTGCAAGAAAACCATAGTATGATACTACAAAAAGATTTAAGTTACAGTTATCTCGTTTACAAGCTTTACAGGATTGAATTATTTCCAAAGATGTGTTCAAGGTGTTAAATGATGAATTTAGAGATGAATTCTAGACAAAATATGTTCTAGAAGTACTAAAGAAAAACAAATACACAAAATATTATAATGATGTCTATTTAATACACTATCACGTTACCGATCAAAAAACATTAAAATTACAACATACGGAAGTAACACTTATAAACGAGTTCGAAAACTTATACGAGGCCTTTAGAGAACTGTATTCGAAAGAGGTATTGTTTATTAACTTAAATGTGTATTGTACTATCTGTTGAAAAAGCATGATGTTCATGATATTGATTTTAAACATTCACCTAAACAAATATAGATGTTAGAGAAATGTTTTGAAAAATTAGGATGGACATTTTCTTTATAATGAATGAGCATGGATATATTTGGCAATGTTGCAGATAGAAAAGGTGATGTTGATATTAGTGAAGAAAAATTAAAGTTGTTCGAGAATTTAAATGATGTTGTTAGTGTAAGTCAACTTAAGTCAATAGAAGCTCAATTAGAGAACGATAGAAAACGATTTGAAGATTTATTAGAAACCTTACAAGACACATACATAAAGAAAGAAGATTTTCAAAACATTAAGATGGATACTACTAAATTGGTTATGCAGAAAGAAACCCTACCCTTTTTACGTCGATTGAGAGCCAAAAACGTTAAGGAGCCAATCTTTGGTATGTCTCTCTAATGGCTACAAATTTCTCTATAATGGTACAATAATGCACATGGAATAAAGTTTGGATAAATACTTTCTAGACATATATTTGGGTGATACTTTGATTGAAAATTTACCTTTTAGCTTTAACAAGAATGATATAATTAGGATTAAACCAAATAAACATTCTGCTATGGAAGGACAATTATTGTTTATTGTAATATACATAGAAAGATAGCTTTCCTAAAAACATTTGCTATAGAATAAATACGGATATTTTTAGTGACATTAAAAGTAGAGACATGCTTTTACAAACATTTGCTACAAAAGAAGAGCTTAAATTTAAAATAGAAAAAAGGTTTTACATCAAATTACACATTCTGGGTTGGTTTTAAGAATAAAAGATTGGTTAATGTATCTAATGCTATCGATAAACAAGATGTTGTAACATTAGAACAGCTTGAATCAGTGAAAGAAGAATTTAATTTTCTTACACGAAAAGAAATTGTAAAATTATCATGTCGATTGGCAGAAGATGATGTTGGGAAACCAGTCTTTTTTGTATATAATTTAGCTGCTGCCTACAAATTTCTTTATAGAGGTAGGTTAATGCATATAGAATCAAGTCTCAATTTATATCTTATAGACATATTTTTAAATGACACTCTAGTTGAAAGTTTTCCATTACACTTTAATATAAATAATCAGTTAACAATTAGGCCATCCAAAGATTCTGATTTGAAACAAGGCAAATTATTAATGCTTATTATGTATATAGAAACAAAGGATTAAGGTGAAAACGAATCAAGTGATAATGATAATGTTATGAGTGTAGTATTAGGTAATGATGATGAATTTTATTTTTTTGTTGTTGATTTTCTATACAATAAATAATAATGGTAATGTATTGTGTTAAATATAAGAAATCAACAGATACGAAGAAAGATACCATTAGGATTGAACAAACAATGAATTGAAGATATCTAAAGAAAGGTGTATGTAGTATATGTGGAGTTAATAACACTCAATTCGTTAAAAAGAAAGATTGACTATATGAAGGTAAAGGTGTTAGAGAAGACATTATAGAAGAAATTCACAAACCATCTAGAAAAATCTTTACAGACTAAGTGTGGTTATAAGAAGTACCAATGATCTTTAGTCAGCTGATCTTGTAGAAATGGATAGCGGGGTATTAAAAGGTGTTTCCAAATTAAATAAAGGCTATAAGTATCTGCTTACGATTATAGATGTTTTTGAAATATGCGCTTGCTGTTCCTGTTAAAGATAAGAGTGGTAAGAAAGTTACAGAAGCATTTGAATCCATATTAAGAATGAGAAAACATAATAACTTACAAACTGACCAAGGCAAAGAGTTTTACAATAAAGAATTTAACAAGTGATGGAGGAAAATAAGACTAATCATTACTCAACCTATAGTGGAAAGAAAGCTTCTGCTGTTGAGAGATTTAATAGAACACTTAAACAAAACATGTGGAAGAAGTTTACAACACAAGGAAATTATAAATGGATAGAGATATTACCAACACTAGTTAGCGAGTATAATAATCATATGCATAGAACTATTGGTTTAAAGCCTATAGAAGTTAATAAGAAGAATGAGCGAACAATATTGGAGAAAGTGTATAAAAAGAATATAAGCGTGTTAAACACAAATACAAATTAAGTGAACATGTTCGTATAAGTAAATCGAAATGGCTATTTGAGAAAGGATATACACCTAATTGGTCAACAGAAGTATTTGTTATTAGTGAAGTTATTCGATGTAATCCACCTACGTATAGAATTAAAGATTTAAAAGAAGAAGATGTGCAAGGTAGATTTTACGAACCAGAACTATTAAAGACGAGACACAAAGATGAATACTTCGTGGAAAAGGTTTTGAGAAAGAAAGGTAACAAAGTATACGTTAAATGGTTAGAATTTGATGATTCACATAATAGCTGGATAGATAAAAGTAATGTTGTAATGGAAATATAAATGTTGTCTTTTATGGAATAATAACCATAAAAGGCAAGTTTGAATGAGATAAGAGTAATGAACGAAATAAAGTTAAAAAATGATTTTCTATACAATAAATATGAGTACTATGGATAGTTCTCTTAGTTTAAACGATATTTGCTACGAACATATTAAAGACAATTATTGGTATGGTATTTTTGGTGATTTCAAATTGATTATAGATAAGAGTACAGGATACTTTAATGCCACAAAACTATGTAATGATGGAGGTAAGAGATTTAAAAATTGGATAAGAAATAAAGAATCAAAAGAACTAATACAACACTATAATGAAAAAAATTAACTACACAACAGAAAAGAGCAATGGAGCACTTTTGCTCTGTTGCTCTACATATCTAATAACAGGAGGAAATAAAGAAACAACATCAATCATCTCAGGAACATATGCATATAAGAAAATATTTCTCGCTATAGCTTTATGGATATCACAAAACTTCTATGACAAATGCTATGATATTATCGAAGACTATTTCGTTTCTAGTTTTGAACATCTTCAAGAAAACAACGAAGAGTTGCAAAGAAGAGTAGAAGAGAAAGAACAAACAATAGAGAGATTGAGAATTCAAAACGAGGGCTTAAAAAAAATTGCAGCACTATATACAGACGATAATTCAAAAGATAATTGCCTAATCATATACAAGAAGAACAAACTTAATTATCCTTTTCCTTATTATGCTATCAGATGCCAAAAGAGAAGCCTATATAAGCCTCTTAATGAAGCAGAAGAAAAACATCCGAATCATGTAATAATATACGAAAAGTTTAGAGATCCTAACAGTATTAAGCTATTCAACCTAATGCAGCAAGAACTTGATATTCGTAAAGGTAAGGGTAGTGAGTTTTGGACATCCTTATCAGAAGAAGATTTGGTTAAAGAAATTGATTTTTTATATGATCTGTCAATATCTAATCCTATGTAAAAACTTAATTTGTAGTGATCAAAGATTTTCTATATAATAAAAATGGAGAAACATTTTGATTTATTACATGATAGACTTAAACTAATTCACGAAGATCTTAAACTCTTAGCAACCCTACTAGAGAAGCAAGCACTGTTAATAGAGAGGCAAATAGTGTTAAAGGAAAAATAATTATTAATAACACAACAGAAAACACCTGATTTGGGTAGTGATGAATACGAATATGATAGTGATGATTATGACGATGAGTAAGTTTACAAAAATGATTCAGTTTTAAATGTGTATATGTAACTTTGATGGGTCTTCCCATGAAAGCTCTATAGTAACACATCGAGGAAACATATGTAAGCAATGGCAGGCGCGTGCAAATGTTTAAATGATGCGTTAAAAATGAATAAAATGATTTAAAAAATGTAAGTGAAGATAAAAAATTGAAGAGTAATAATAAGATTTTCTATATAATAAATAAGATGAGTAATTATAATAAATTTACTGTAGTAGAGTTAAGACGACAAGTAAAGAGAAGGGAATCTAAAGATATTCCTGATTACGGAAACATGAACTAATAAACCTTCTTAAACAACATGACGAATAAACCTTCTTAAACAACCTTCTTAAAGCAGAAGACAGATTAGAAATATATTCCCATTTCAACAAGAAGTAATTGAAAAACCAAGAATCAAAGTTGAATCGATACCAATCGATGTAAAACTTCAAAATATTGCATTAAAATCAAGATTAGAAACATGGAGATTTCAAACAGATTATAAGCCACAAGATCCACTCAAACAATATATTACTGCAACATCTAAAGCTATATTAAACAGATTACAAATTAGCTTAAGTAAACATAGTTCATTGAAAGTTAATCTTTATATAAGTTGTACATATAAGAAAGGTGAAGAAACTCAAAACTTCTATTTTAACACTGGAAACCAAGAAATATATTAATCAAGTAATTTAAAAGAAGAAATAACTAAAATGAAACAAATATTAAGAACAAGAATGGATGACTTCCAAGCTAGAGGTTCTGGCTGGGCTCTTATAAACATTAACTTTTTACAACTAGCAATCGTCAAATATACATCATACAGAGGATCGACATACATAGATTTACCTGATAAAATTAAAAGTAAACAAGCAGTCATAAATGTAAAGAACGATGATGAAAAATGTTTCTTATATTCAATTTGTTCTGCACTATACCCAGTTAATAAAGATCTACAACGACCTTCCAAGCACAAGCAAGTTGTTAAATACTTAGAAGAAAAATTAAAAGCTATTCATTTTCCTGTAAAACTAAGCGATATTCCAAAAGCTGAAAAATTACTTAATATTTCTATAAATGTCTATGCGTATGATAAAGACTATTTAATCTATATACTATCACACGCAAAACAAGAAATAAAATCATGTCAATTTATTATATATAAAAAACAAAATCAAGACCAAGTTAAAACACATTGTTGTTGGATTAAAGACCTAAGTAGATTAGTAAGTAGTCAAATAACTAAATGTAGAGCTCGAAAATATTTATGTGATAGATGTTTGTTATACTTTTACTCCCAAGACGCTTTAAATAAAAATGAGCAAGATTGTTCGTTAAATGAGCCAGTAAAAATAATAATGCCTGAAAAAGGTAATTACGTTGAATTTAAAAACTACCAATACACAATGAAAATGCCATTTGTGATTTATGCTGATTTTGAATGCTTGTTACATAAAGTTATGAGTTGTCAAGAATGTTATCCAGATAACGAATCATATACGAAGAAATATCAACAACATAAGCCATCTGGATCTTGTTATTATGTAGTAAAGAGTGATGGAAGTAAAACCAATCCTGTTTTGTATAGAGGTAAGAACGCTGCTAAGAAATTTATAAAACTGTTAACAAAATAAGCCAAACACATATCGAGCATATACAAACAAAATAACGAATTACCATTAACAAAAAGTCAGAGAAAAGAGTTTAATAAATCTAAATGTTATTATTACTGTAAGCAGAAGTATACTAAAGAAAATCATAAAGTTAAGCATCATGATCATATAACAGGAAAATTTGTAGCACCTCTATGTAATAACTGGAATTTAAAAGTTAGAGTACCAAAGTTTGTACCAGTGATCATACATTACTTGACAGGATATGACTCTCACTTATTTATAAAACAGCTTGGAGGTAAAGAAAAAATAGATCTAAAATGGATCTAATACCCAATAGCGAAGAAAAATACATATCATTCAGTAAAAAGGTAGGAACTATTAAATTGAAATTTGTAGATTCATTTAGATTTATGGCTTCTACTTTATAAAAATTGTCATCGAACTTGAAACCTGAACAAATGATACATACCCAACACTTTTATCCTAATCAAGAACAGTTTGAACTTGTAATAAGAAAAGGTGTTTACCCATATGATTATGTTAACGATTGAATAGGGTTTAGAGAAAGAAAATTACCGCTAAAGGAAGCATTCTTCAACAAGCTTATGAACACACATATAAGTGATGAAGATTATGAACATGCAAAGAAAGTATGGGAAACATTTGACATTAACCGCTTAAATTATAATTTTTTTCGCAAAAGTCGTTCCAAATTTTATATTTTTTTATTTGTTATTTCTATTTTACGTTGAAGGTAGAGGTATGTGGAAGCAAACATTACTAAAACTGTCCAAAATTTAGGCCCGAATTAGGCACTTGAAAATCACCTATTTTAAAACCATGAATATATTCGTTCGTAATAAAAGCAAATGAATCTTGTTGTTAGTCTTAATTTTTTGAACAGCTTTTGTGTACAAGAAGTTGCAACGAATCTTTTAAAATATTTTATGCAGTTCGTTCACTTTACTTGAACTTCAAGCTGTTCAAAATTGAGATTTAAATTTTCCTGCAAAAAATATTAAAATCCCGAATATGTACGTTCCACAATAAACATTACAAAATTACACTAGCATATTCAGCAAAAGGGAAAGAAATATATATTCTAATACGTTTTTATTTATTTAGAATATTTTTGAATAGAATGTCGGAAGCTAATAACAATAAAATGGCAGATATTAGAAAATCTCTATACATTTGAGTTAGTTTGAAATGTTCGGAAATGTATGGAAGGCCTTGAAAAAGGGTAAAGAACAAATACTATGTCAAATATCTACCTTCCAATTTATGACAAAATATTTCTGAAAATCTACGTCATTTATAAAATCTTGTCTTCCAAAATACTAAAAGTATTTTTCAACATAATGCAGTAGCCTAACTATAGAATGAAAAATTCTACTAAGTTCTCAACACACATTTACACAAAAGTAATCTTTTTGACGTTCAAATATTGGTTGACAACACAAAACCTTTGCAATATAAACAAAATGGAAGACCGATTATATAGTTTCAAATTCTTTATAAATTCTCCATGAATTTCGTAAGGGTACAAACTTTGTACGTTCAAATGTTTGTTGCTGTATGGAAGGCCTTGAAACAGGGAACGACACACAATCCCACGTCACAGTCCTTGCACTCATATCTGGATTCTCTCCTTATCTTCTTCCCCTTCGCGTCGCGGACACGGCTACACATGCCACACACTCTTGTAGGATGTTCTTTCTTCTTAGTTCGTGGGACAAGTTCTGGGAAATGCCGGCCTGTGAGTCGATTTGGATTAGTTACCCTAGATGGACGACGTACACATTTCGATCCATATTCCTCTTTGCCGTATGTTGTCATCATCTTCTCTATTGCTGAAAGACGAAAATCGAGAGCCTTCTTCGTTCCACCTTGTTTCTTGTACATTACAAATGCGTTCCAAAAACAGAGGTCCAGAAGATGGAAAAACAGCTTCTTATAATACTTTTTCCCTCTCTTTCTCGCTACTGGATTGTCAGCAATTTGCTGATCTACTTTGTCAACACCTCCCATAGTACCGTTGTAGGAGACTACAGCAGCTGGTTTCAATTTCTCTTTGTCTCTCTGTTGCACTTTCTGCATTTCAGCATTGTGTATGGTACTAAGAACACACACCTGTCTTTTGTACTTCCATCTAAGCACAGTAACCTTGCCTCTTTGGAATGCAACCATTTCTCCCTGCCTGAGTTTTTTATTACGAAATGTAGGTGGCATGTCCTTTCGTGATGGTCGAACAGTTCCGTATATATCAGTTCTGTTAGCAATAAGATCAGCCAGTGCTGGACAAGTGTAATATTTGTCAACTGTAAGACAGTAACCCTTCATCAAAAGGGGTTTCATGAGCGTCACCACAATTTGCATCGACTGCGGCAACGAATGATATTCTTCGTCAAAATTGGTTCCTTTTCCTGTATATATGATAAATGACCAGACGTATCCACTTTTGGACTCACACAGCATAAATGTTTTTATCCCAAAACGTGCCCTTTTCAGTGGCATATATTGTACCCATCCCAGTCTTCCCTTGTACAACAATAGACTCTCGTCAATCGTAATATCTTGTTGCAAAATACACGAACTTTTGAACTTTTCATTTAGATCGATGACAACTGGCCATATTTTGTTCAGTTTAGGTTGGGGATGACTGTATGGATCATATGCATCATTACCTGAGAAATGAAGGCATTTCTTTATTGCCAGAAACCTCTGGTAGGTAAGTATTTGGCGGAATATCGGTGTCGCGATAGTTGGGTTTTTAGACCAATACATCTGATAGTTGGGTTTTTTGACAATAGACTGTAGCAATATAACAGACAAAAACACACGCATTTCATCGCTGGTTGTATCGCGCCACGGAGACACATTCTTTTCTTTAGCATACTTGTTAGTCTCGGTTACAACAAGATTCACCAAATTGTCATCAATGAAGTAGTTCACATATGTCAATACGTTTTCTGGATCTCCTTGCATTTGGATACCTGGATTCTCTGTGAACGGAAACCGTGGAGGTGGCGGCGGCAATCGACATGTTAAGTCCACTTCTATCCACTATCTTCGCTTTCATTGCTAGACGAACTGCTGGCATACGACGTGGTTGAAGTGTCGGAGCCGCTAACTTCTAAATCGAAGTCACTTTCACTGTCCATCTTGACAATACTTCGGTGGGGAAAAATGAGCTCAATATAAGTCAATATTCCAATCAATCTACCACGAATTATTGTATTCTGTTTTGCAAAAAATACCATTATTTCAAAGAGAAATAACAAACAAATGAATTCTCGGTACAATGTAAATATGCTATTTCAATTTAGTCATTTCGTCAATAAGCATTGGCCTTCAATGCAAAATATTAGCCAAAAATTGTTAAATGAATCTTACCGACATCTAATTAGCGAACACCCATACACTCAGCTGCGTATGGCAAACGTAAGGATTCGTCGTTTAAATTAATATTTAGATCTTTTTTCTTTGCACGAATATATTCGCGTTCATAATTTTAGGGCAAAACAAAAATAACGTAATAATTCGTGGTTTTCAGTTAAGCGGTTAAGAATCTCAGACAATACCAAGATTTATATTTAAAAACGAATGTATTATTGTTAGCAGATATATTCGAAAATTTTAGGGAAACATGTCTTAAAGCTTATGACCTTGATCCTGCTTGGTATATGACAGCACCAGGTTTAGCTTGGGATGCAATGTTAAAGGTGACAAATATACAATTAGAGTTATTAACAGATTATGATATGGTATTAATGGTAGAGAACTGTATAAGAGGCGGGATTAGTCAATGCTCAAAAAGATATGTTAAAGCAAATAATAAGTATATGGAAGATTACGATGAGAATAAAGAAGATTCTTACTTAATGTACCTAGATGCTAATAACTTGTATGGGTGGGCAATGAGTCAATATCTACCGTATAAGGGATTTAGATGGTTAAGCGAAGATGAGATAAGAGAAATAGACTTCACAAGTATATCTGATAATTCTGATACTGGTTACATATTAGAAGTTGATCTTGAATATCCAAAAGAATTACATAACTATCACAAAGACTATCCACTAGCTCCTTAAAACCTATGTCCGCCTGCTTAAAAACAATCAAAGCTATTAACAACCCTATATGACTAATAAACATATGTAATTCACTATCGAAACCTAAAACAATGTCTTTCACTTGGATTGAAACTGAAGAAGATACATCGAGTAATAGAGTTCGAACAATCAGATTGATTAAATAAATATATTGATTTAAACGCACAGATGAGAACGAAAGCAACAAATGATTTTGAAAAAGAGTTCTATAAGCTCATGAATAATTCAGTATGTGGGAAGACTATGAAGAATATTAGAAAGAGAGTTAATATTAAACTTGTAAGTGATGAGAAAAAAATACGAGAAGCTTGTAGCAAAACCAAATTATAAGAGTACTACAGTTTTTACGGAAAATTTAGTAGCTGTTCACATGAGCAAGGTTAAAGTGCAATTTAACAAACCGATTTATGTAGGTATGTCAATTTTAGATTTATCAAAGCATTTAATGTACGACTTCCATTATAATGTGATGAAGTCAAAATACCAAGACAAAATAGAAGTATGTTATACAGATACCGATAGTTATATATACCATATCCAAACAGAAGATGTGTACGAGGACATGAACAATTATATTGATTACTTCCACACGAGTGATTATTCTAAAGATAACAAGTATAAGATACCACAGGTTAATAAGAAAATACTTGGTAAGATGAAAGATGAACTTAAAGGAACAATCATAGAATAATTTGTTGGTTTAAGAACAAAAATGTATTCAGTCAGGTTCGAAAAATATAAATGTCGTAAAAAAGCGAAAGGAGTTAAGAAAAAATGTTATAAGTAAAGAACTGTCATTTAACGATTATAGAGACTGTTTATTCAATCAAAAAGAATGTTATAAAAAGATGAATTTGATCAGAAGTTATAAGCACGATTTGTACAGTATAGAAGTAAATAAGTTAGCTTTAAGTTGTGTAGATGATAAGAGATGTGTTTTAAAGAATGGGGTAAATACTCTACCATGGGGACATTATAAGATAGAAGAGTTGTAGTTTCTAGATGTAAGTTTTTAGTTATAAGTTTTTAGATGTAAGTTTTTATGATTTTAAATGTCATAAAAGCCTATTGAATCTCACTTTAGCATTGTAGTTATGAAAATACTTTGCGCTATGTAACTTTATATAGTTAGTAGGATCCTTCTATGCTAGCTAAAATACTGGGAGGGAGAAAATTGCCCTGGTAGTTTTGTATGCATACTAGTCATATTATAAATATTGCACTATAAAGTAGTTATTATTCAGCTACAACACAAGATACTGATTCATTTGATTATGCATTCTGATATAGACAAATGTAACAGATAAAATAAACAACTGGATTCGTTTTTCAACGAGCACACAAGAAAGCACTTGCTGTTAGATCTTACTAGATTTGTGCTAATTTTTTTCAAATACTTATTTGTAAGTATAAAGTATTTTAAAGTAAGGGTCCTATGATGAAATACATGTAGATATATTGTTTGAACATTTTTCGTGTTATGTTTTACACTTTATTTGAATATTAATGAATATTTCAGGAAATAGATTTTGAGAAGGAAATTGCGCAGAACGCCATAATGCGTCGTTGCCAAATGTCTACGTTCACGTTGACGGTCATAGTTATGGGGCGTTTACACTTAGTCGATTTGCGTTCGATTCAGTTGAATTGACGTCACTTTCAACTTAATCGACCGTGTAAACGGGAATTCAACTTAATCGCTTGTTGATCGAAAGCGACTAATCGACTGGCCACTGAATTGAAAGACGTTCTATTTTCTGTGGTTGAAATAATTGAACACATCCATCAATCTGATTCGGCCTAGCTGCGTCGATTTAGTGGCAAATGCAGCGAGTCGATTTAGTCGTGCGACTAAATCGATTTAGTCGTGCGACTAAATCGACCAAGTGTAAACGCCCCATTAGGAAGCACCTTGTTTGAAGCGTTGTAGTTCGAGAAGGGAAACCTAGCTGTGAACTGTGGTAAGGGTGGAAAAGTAATTTCACGTAGTGAAAGGTTTCGTTGTTGATAAATACTTACTATATCACAGACATTTCATAATTACGTTGAACAGTAGACAGAATGCAACTGCGTACTTTGAATTCAGTTTATTAAGAGCTTATCGTAATACATATAAGTTTTAAGGAGTTTGCTTTACCAAAACTCTCATGTATTTATCCTATCCATCTATTCAGGGGACAGAAAATCTCAAGAACGAATTGATCAAACATCACTAAATTGGGGCAAACTTTAGAAAGTCAAAAACTACCAATCAAGTTAGTTTCCGAGCCAATATTCAAACCAGAAGTGATGAAAATTAACCATTTCTGGTTTCAACGTTGGTGGTTAGAGCAAGAATTATAATAGATAGAAGGGTTTTCTGCAATCGATTCGGCATTGCAATAATATTCTACCTACCCGTCCATAACCCTTTACTAAAACGACAAGTAGTAGAATCCATTAGAATTTCCGGTTTAATTTTTATTTACACAGAGCAGAAAACAATAACAGAAAGCGAGAAATTATTTCTGGGATCGATTTAGCGTTCTAAGAATATGTGTCATCTTCTCTTAAAACTCTATATTCAAACTGGAAGAGGCAAAAATCAACCACTTCCGGATTTAACGTGCATCGTAATTGAATAAAATTGAAGTAGTGAATTCCAAAAGAGACTGTCAGTTTTTGTCAATTTTGAGATACCGGTTCTGTTAACCTCCATTTTAGTATCTCAGTATACTGAACTGGGTTCCATGCCAAAACTCCATAAATCAAATTAATTGTAGGCAAAAAAAAAAAAAAAAAAAAAGCGTTGTTTTCCAAAATATCTTTAGTCAGCAGTATTTTCTGAAGTTGTTTTCTGTCTCGCGCCTAAAACCACTTATAAAACTCTTGCTATAGATAATTTCAACGTTATCTTACGAAAAATAGGTAACTACTGTTTTCTTTTACGTATATTACTTTCATTTCACAGAAATAGAATGATGGAAACACACACACAAAAAAAATCGTCTCCTGAAAAACTTACCTTTTTGACTTAGGCTCTTTTAGAATTGAGCTCTTCAATTGTAATAGAAAGCGAGAAATTGTTTCTTGTAATCAATTCAGTGTAGTAAAAGTATATTCAATCTCTATTCTAATCTATCTAAAAAAAATCGAAAATGACAGAAATTAACAACTTCCGCTTTAACATGGATCGTTATCGAGTGAAAATGGTAACAGATAGAGAAATGCAGATTTCTGCAATCGTTTAAGCGTCCAAAGAATACATTACCTACCCGTTCTTAACTCCCTACTAAAATCCAAAGTCGTAGAAATCTATTAGTATTTCCGGTTTCAATATTGGTTTGCGCAGAGCAAAAGCAAAAGAGAGCGGGAAACTTTTTTTTTTCACAAACTTATACTAGAGCATTATACTATAAATTTCCATGTTTATTTCACGCACGAAAATAATCGTAACTTTGTAGAATATGTTCTGATAATAAGAAGAAAGAACATAAAAAAAAACTTGAAAAGTAATAGTGAATAGGAGACAAGAAATTTCTCGAATACAACACAAGAACTACTTTTTTAAATTTGAAACTAGACAAGAAATTTTACGAGTCTCCTCAACAACACTAGTTCACCCAAGCCTTAGATCTCAAATACTTTTAGTGTGTTACGTGTGTTTGGATAAATGGAATATTAGGTAGTGTGTTTGAATTTATGGGGGATTTTTTCTTTAGTTAAGTTATTTTTAGTTTTGTATGTAGTGGATAGAGTGAAAGTAATGGTTAGTTAGAATAAGTAGCTAGATAATTAGCTGGTGAAAGTCAGTAATAATAGAGACCAAGTAAGATAAACAGAATCTATCTATTCATAATTAAATTTTGAAGTAGAATACAATAATATTATGGTTAAATATAGAAATGAAAAGTTATGACTTTTTATAGCCAGGAGGGAGATATTTGTTACGTGTGATAATTTATCACACTATATACTATATATATAGAAAAGAAAAAAAGTCAATATGTAAGTTACTTTCCATTCTTCATAAGTGTGCTTCATGTTTTTAATGTTTTGTTTTCCTTTTTCTGTTTCTTTTTTGTAAGAAAAAGGAAAGTTTCATAATGATGTGTTGAATTCGTCTTGTTAAAAATTCAGAAACCTTTAGGACTGGGTAAACTGATACTGGTTATATATTCTATAGCCTAGGGAACCACACGTTCATATGAACAGTCTGTTATGCATATAATCCATGAACAGCAAATTCGGTACTTTCTTGATTCTAAACAAGCTGAGGGAACAATCAGTGCATTACAGAATTCGGAACTTTACCGATTTTGCAGGTCGGAAGCACTGATATACGTGGTAACGAACTCTTAACTATGCGATCAATGAATGAAAAAAATGTTCGAAATATTCATACAATTTATATGGAAGTTGAAACTTCACTCGAAACTTTTAAGAATGTACTGAACCAATCGAAACGAAGCTCTTGATGTGCATCCTTTAAGAGTATTATATAAATGTATTTGTCTCGTGCTTTACTGTATTTGTTTAAAAAAGAGGGTGTGTAATTTGAAGTAAAAATACTACACACAATTTTGCTAGTTATTTGTGTATCATTTTTTTAAAGTACATACTTTTGTATATAAGAGGTTAAAAACTTATTATATACATTGGTTAATCCTTTGGAATTCGTAATGCAAATATGTTAAACATTAAAATTGTTTGAAAGAGCTTTCCGAAATTCATGGTTTATTTTAAAGGCTTTATATTATTATCTGCATCAACCACTAATTAAATGAGTTTTGTGTTGTAGAGAAGCAAAACAGTGTGGTTATTAATTTAAAGCAACATGTAAGAAAAAAGCTCCAAATTTCACAAGCAAAAAAGCGAAGCGGAAAAAACCGAATTTTTTAAAAGCAGTTTTTTTCAAGCCCTTGCATCTCTAGTTACATATAAAACTATAAATTTATTGTATGAATATAACGAAAGTATTAAAACGCAGATAAGTCATTACACAATACACTTCAAAAATAAATATAGCTTAAATCTTGTTATATCGTGCTTTACGCGGATCCCTGTGACGTGGAATGATTCTGATAGTTTGTAAATGAAATTAATAAAATAAATAGGGCCTAAATTTTGTACATAAATTTAGAAAACGAGAAAAAATTCGAGATGAAAAGCGAAGGAAGTCTTCGAGAACCAATACAAAACAACACGAGACCACTACAAATTTTAGGAGAAAAATGAGAATAATAAATGTCGCGCAGAAAGTCTTCGAGATGAGACGAGATGTATTATCATTTCTTGTCTCGTTTCATTTCGTGGGCAACAATATTGAAGAGACAACGTAGACATATTTTATGTTCAGAAAACTGTTCAAGCAGATTTAGCCTATGATTTTAATGTTTTTTAGAAAAGTTTGTGTAAGTTAAATAGTATGCTATATTTTTGTGTTAGCCTCGACAAAATTAATAAAATTATGTTATTTGTTAGCATAATATACTGTTCCTTAATTGTTAGATCGACTTAATAGTCAGTGTTTTATGAAGTCTTGTTAACTTTCGGAGGAGGAAAATTCCAGAGCTTGAGCGCGAGAAAAAATATATTGTATTCTAAAATATACCTTTGTCTAACATTCACAAGTTGAAGATTTTGGGACAGTTCTTCTATTGAAGGAGGAGGATTTTCCTTTTTGTAGGGGCGTGGATGAAACAATTGAAATAAGTGGTTGTTTCCATTAGATGACCAAAAATTTTGAAACAGAAAGATTTCAGTGTAAGTTGGAAGAAGTACAGCAATGGTTAGAATTGAGAGTCTATCTCACAAAAAGACTTGGTTAAAGGGCCTTTTCCCTATCGGTTTGCGTCAATTCATCGCAAGATTTGTGCTTTAGTTTGCGATAGTCGTCACAGCAGTAATAATTATTTGTTGCATTTCTTCTTTGCGTTGCGTTGCTTTCCGCAAGTCTTGGGGAAACAGCTAAGGAACATGACCCAAGAAAGCATACTGCATCCTTAAAGGCGTTGCTATAAAACTGGACAGGGAATACCAACATAGTAACTGTTGGGGATGGCACTTGATAATATTGCTAAAAAAAATATTTTGATAATAGTAGGCTTAATATAATTTCACGGCATCCTAGGGTTTCGAAATTAATTACAATTGAGAAGTGTACTCTAAAAACAAAGAAGGCACACGCCTCTCCTTTCACCCGCTGTAAGTATTATTCGTTATTCGAGCGAAAAACACAGGACCACTAATTTATAATAATACATAAAAATGGCTGTGTATTAAGTCGTCAGAAAATACTGGTCCCTATGCAGAGTCGTTCTGACGCGTGATTAGTGCCATACTAAAAAGTTCGACACACATATGTTTGCAGCAGTAATAAGGCGTGGAAGGAGTGGAGTGGAGTCTGGTAAAGTCACAGTTATTGTGTTGAAACTGTTACGTGATAGAGTTTTTTTTACATATTATCGCATAGTCTTGCTCAGTGTGTTATTGTGTATTAGTACAAAATGGAAACAATCCCTGATAGAATAGTTAGAGTAATAAGGCCTTTAGTATGACGCTAATCTTACGTCAAAATGACTCTCCGTAAGACGGACTGTTACTTAAAAAAATCAGGAGGTAAGCTAACCGTATTGCAAGTTTTTAGTTACCTCTTGATATACATCTTACAATGTTTGCTTCTATCGAAACATTTTTTGCAACGAATTTTAAACAATGATAGTGAAAAATTAAAGTAATGTTTCTCCAATAAGTATCCAAGCAGAATTACATGACTATTTCGTTTATGATCTGGCACCACTGAACGATAGATACTATCTGGCAATGCCGCATGATTCCTGCAGCGTTTAGCGTAGCACCAAGAAGATCTAGTGATCCACCTTAATAGATGCTTCCATAAAGAATGAAAAGACATAGTGAGCCTTTTTTTTCAAAACTCGATAGAGCATAAAACATCATTTTTACAGGAATTGCATTTTTGTTTTATTGTACATAACCTTTCAGTAAAGAAACGTAATTGTAGGTAATACTAGTTATTATCCTGGGACAAGTACAGACAACGTGATTCTCCTAGAGAATACAAATATTTGTCATAGAATTGGCTACCTAAAAATGCAGTTTTTTTTAAAAAAAAAACTCGATAGAGTACATGGACAGGGAACATAGAAATGTGACTGAACCTGAATTTGCTGCTAGTATTATTGTTTTATAGTGTTATACTATTATATTACTATTGTGATTTTAGTTTTATATCGTCATGATATATTCTTTATTTAGTTTTGATTAGTATTTTGTTTTATTGAGTTAGTTTTGTGTAGAGTATAAAGGGTTACTTCTACATGGTTACACGAATGAAAAAAACAATAGACATTATGGAAAATTTCAAAAAGTAACACCAGGTTGTAAGAATACAAAGTGTTTACAATACTTAGTAATGAAGCATACATTTACGTTGTAGTTAGCAGTCTCTGAGAACATCTTCATAAAATCCTCTTACTTTTCCCGGCATTTCGAAAAAGTGTAAGAGTTTTTTTTTACGTCCTTCTTCTTCTCACTGGACACCATGATCATCTTCTGTAGGCATGAGGATCTTAGCATTTCTTTGTGGCATGTTTTATTTCCAGATCTGAAAACAGAAACCTCCACAGGTAACCCAATGTAAGTGTACTGCACACTAACACTATTAGTACATACTTCTGTAGGAAATGACACGTTGCATTACTATGTGGAATGGCAACTTTGCTTTCAGAATCAACTGAGAAATCTCTATCAGTCTTTCAATTTGCCAGTTCCTGTTAAAAACTTTGACAACTCGGTAGTATTCAGATTGCAGGATTCGGTAGTATTCAGATATGTGCTGTATCGAGTTTTGAGAAATTGCTGTGCATGAGCTCTCCTCTATCTAGTCCTGACAAAACGCTCATAATTCAGTATGCTATAAACACGATACATATCGAGATTTGCCAGTTCTGATTTCACAGCTCCATTGGTAGCATAAAAAAACATATCTATCACATATATACCTCCGATTATCAAAATTTGTGCTCTATCGAGTTAAAAAAAAAAAAACGATCCTCATATTCATTCGTTCAAATTCCTCCAACTAGAAATAAGGTTTTATGCCTCTTTTTGTTTTACTTTTAGTAAAGAAAGAATGAAACATTGCAATGGAGCAGAAATAGTCAAGGAGTACGAACATAGACAAAGGACAAAGTTCAACTTCTGTAACGTTTATATATCTTTCCAAAAGGCTCTTTAGGGAACCTACGCGCTTGTTGTTCACTTTTCTTCTTCTTCTCTCTCTCTCTCTCTCTCCTTCTTCTAGTTGACTTAAACTAATGTTGTTTCCCTCTTATTCAGCAGAAATATCCCCGTCTGTTGAGAATAAAAACAACCTTAGTCTGTTTTCTCCTCAGGCTCCTTCCTAAAGACTTGAGAATATATCGTGCAATTCTCCAAAGAATTCTTCCTAAAATTCATGAATATAATAATAATGTTTTAGAGTCACTGGAGATTACATTTTCCCCCCAAAATTTACCTGCTTACGTACAATCTCCATCCACGTCAAATAAATTGCTCTCCTTATTTCACAAGCAGATTGCTAACTATGGTCGCAAATAAAATATTTTCCATTTGTTATGATGTTTCTTGCCATAACCAATTTCTTTTCAAAAACTGTGTCAGGTATTGGGTTTTTATATGCTTATTTTTAGTCGCGTCTTTTAAACAGTAGGATTTTATGCAGTAATATTTATACGTATACTGCTATGGTTGTTTTATTCTAGAAAATATTGAAAGAAAAGAGACGATTGAAACTTGGGACAGTTACCCAATTTACTTAAAGCCTATTTTACTAGTTGAAGGTATTTTGTAAAACTGACCCACTAAGTTCGCAGTCCCGGGAATACCGTGTCAGGCTCTGTCCAAGTTATTTGTTCCTTAGTGGAAGTTTTCCTGAACAAACAAACAAAACGTATCTTTGAACAATTTTATTAATGACGAAACATGAAAAAGAAACAAGAATACGCACAGCAGAGAATAACTTGGGATATAATGTTTTCATATTGAAAATGAACATTCAACTCTCACAATAAAGACAAGAATCCTACAATAGCACATCCAGAATGAAAAAAATCCGTTATCCGGACAGATGTATATTGTACAAATATCCGGAATCCTTATGTTTACTACGATAATCACTACGGATCATACGTTATCCCCCTCTTAGATGTTACATCATGCTGTAGCGGAATGTATGACATCTAACAGTCTTCCGTATATCACATACATATACGCATGTCGCATAGGCCAGCTATATCCCTAACAGCAAAAGATGTGCTAGGCATGTGCCACATAGGAATCCCAGCTGTTTTTTAGGTACCCGACACTTTGCACATATGATATTCATGTGCTAAGTATGTACTTCAGCTACCTACAGTTTAAGGTACTTCTTGCACGTAATTGATATTTGCAACTTTGCACCACAAATATAGCATTTATATACCTGTTCTAGGTTCGCACTCTAACAGTCATTTGTTTTTATGCCGTCACTTGGAACCTATGTCTGTCATGTTATAGGTACGTCCTTTAGGTGCATACTGTTTCAGATATACTAACAGCACAAGATGTGCTAGGCGTGCGCCATTTAGGTGTTATAAATTCATCTCCCATATTTGATGCATTTGTTGCTTGTTTTTCTAAGCGATTGTGTACTAGAAGCAACAAAACTAGAAGTAGAAGTACAAACTCGTCAACTTTATTAGGTGGCAACTATCGCAGATCATTTGAAAGTGAATATGGAAGAACCATGAAATAAAGTAAATAGACACTCATCATTTTGTTATAAAATTAGATAACGAGCACATTTTATCTGATCCTAAACGGTTATAGCCGAATATACGCGGTTAAAGGAAGCACTCTGATTACCCATTTTTTAAAACCTCGACAGTTTATTCCTCTACAAACGACGTTCTTCTCATCACCTTTCCTAACAGCTCAATTACATAGGAGGCATAGGTCTATCGTTTTCTCTCAGGTACATGGGAATGTGCCCAGTATGCGACTTATGTATCTATGAGAGAGAAATGAAATAGATGGCAAATGAAAGTCACAGTCTATGTCTGCCCCTAGGCACATGCCTGACATGTACGTGATGAACTTACCTAGTATGTTTTAGGTGTGTTCTTCCCCATATCATAAGCGAAAATTACTCTCCCAAAATATGTTAAATCGCCTTTATGCGTAATTTGTTTACATTAAGGTGAGTATTTAAAAAAAAATAAAAGAAAAAAGGACCCGGAGGCGGGCGCGAACCACCAACCATTTGGTTACTAGGCACGTACTCTTCGGACTTGGCACTAAGGCGATGAAGATAACGTCGCTTGTGGAAGGACAAATTCTTGGGGTCTTTCTATTTTGGCTAATTAGAGTGCTCTTGTAACCCTGTCCCTAACAGCACAAGATGTGCTAGACATGAGCTATTTAGGTGTCGCAGGTACTTTTAGGCACCCGAAACTTGGCATATATGATATTCATGTGATAAGTATGTACTTCAGGTACCTATAGATTTAGGTACTTGTTTATATTCAATTTACATTTGCAACTGTGTTCCAGAAATATAGCATTTATATACCTGGCTCAGTTTCGCACTCTAACAGTCATTTGTTCTTATGTCGCCATTTAGGAAATATATATCTGTCATGTTCTAGGTACGTCCTTTAGGTACATACTGTTTCAGATACCCTAACAGCACAAGATGTGCTAGGCATGGTTATATAAATGTTCTAAATTCATCTCCCACATTTGATGCATTTGTTGCTTTTTCTAAGCGATTGTGTACTAGAAGCAACAAACGCATCGACTTTATTAGATGGCAACTGTCGCCGATCATTTCAAAGTGAATATGGAAGAACCATGAAATAAAGCAGACACTTGTCATTTTGTTATAAAATCACATGGCAAGCAGATTTTATCTGATCCCAAACGGTTATCGTAGAATATATGCGGTTAAAGGAGCACTCTGATTAGCAAAATTCAAAAGACCTCCAGAATTTACCCCTCTACAAGCAACGTTCTCTTGCTCGCCTCAGTGGCCAAGTCGGAAGAACACTCGGCTAGTCATCCAAAGGTTGGTGCTTCGCGCCAACCATGGAGTATTAAAAAAAAACTTGTTTAAAGTATTTTTTTAGACTGACGTTAATGTAAACACATTACGCATATAGGCGATTTAATATATTTTGGGGAGTAATTTGGTGGTTCATTAACGCTTCCGGCCTTGAGAACATCCCTACAACATACTAGGCACATTCCCCAGGTACATGTCAGTTATGTGCCTAGTTTCGGACATAGAATGTGACTATCACTTGCCATCAATGTGATTTATCTCTCTGAAGTACATAAGACACATCCTGGACCCCCATGTACCTGAGGAAACACGATTGGCATATGCCCGCTATGTAATTGTGTTGTTAGGGATATATTCGACGATAACCGTTTGGGATCAGATCAAATCCGCTCGCCATGTAATTGTATAACAAACTAAGACGCGTCTCTTTACTGCATTTCACGGTTCTTCCATATTCACTTTCAAATGATCGGCGACCATTGGCATCTAACAAAAATAGAATTCTTTATCCCTAAGAGAAATCAGATGGATAGCAATTGATAGTCACAGTCTATGTCCGCCCCTAGGCACGTGTCTGACATCCACATGGGGAACGTGCCTAGTATGGTATAGGGATATTCCCTATGAAGAAAGCGTCAATGAAGCACCAAATTACACCCACAAAATATGTTAAATCGCCTATATGCGTAATGTGTTGACATTAGGGTGTGTCCAAAAGACACTTCAAACAAGTGAAAAAAATGTCTACCGGTACCCAACAGTGGGCACGAACCACCAACCTTTGGATTGGTAGCCGCGTGCTCTTCCGACTTGGCCACAGAGGCGATGAAAATAATGTCGCTTGTAGAAGGATAAATTGTTAAGGTCATTTGAATTTGACTAATCACAGTGTACCTTTAGCCACGTATATTCGACGTTGATCGTTTGGGATCAGACAAAATACGGCGAGCGTCTATTTACTTTATTTCATGGTTGTTCCATATTCACTTTGAAATGATCGGGAACAGTTGCCATCTAATAGAGTTGATGTTTTTCTTGCTTCTAGTACACAATCGCTTAGAAAGACAAGCAACACTTGCATGAAATGTGGGAGATGAATTTAGAATCCCTAAATGGCGCATGCCTAGCAAGTTTTCTGAAACAGTATGTACCTAAAGGACGTACCTAGAACATGACAGATATATGTCCCAAGTGACGACATATAAACAAATGACTGTTAGAGCGAAACTAAGCCAGATATATAAATGCTACATTTGTGGTACATAGTTGCAAATGTCAATTAGGTGTAACAAGTACCTAAAACTGTAGACAGTTGAAGTACATACTTATCACATGAATATCATATGTGCCAAGTGTCGGGTACCTAAGAAGTAGCCGGGACACCTAAATGGCACATGCCTAGCACATCTTATGCTTTTAGAGAGGGAAACAAGTTATGCTTCTACTGTTTTCAAAATATTGAACGCATTTTTTTGTTTTTAAACAAGACAGGGAAAATGATTATTCGTGTTAGGGAACAATTATAGTTTTATTTGGGCCTCTTCCTTTGCAGTGTATCTTTAAAAAGTTCAGAGTTCCAGGTTTAAATGTTCACTTCTCTGCTTGTTGCAAGTGACTGATTCTTCTACATTTGAGTTAGTTCTCACTGTCATTAAGCATTCATTGCTGAAACTCAGCGTGTTCGCCATCAAACTATAATGAAACTCTGTTACTTCAAAGAATATTATATTAAGATGAGTGTATAAATCAGGCATGAAATAGATTCACCACATAAAAAACAAGAAACGAAGAAAAAAGAAGTGAATATACGATGTGGACCCATTCAAAAGAATGCATATATTATCTGAAGCCCCAGGAACAATATATATATCTTAAGACTTTAAGCTGTGTCAAATATTGCCTCCTAAAATGCTCTAAGTTGTCTCAAATATTGTTCTCGCAACTTATTAATGCTTTAACTTGCGTCAAATATTACCCCTCAATGTATTGTGGTTTTAAGTTCTGACAAATACTATCCCGTCAATTCAATAAATGAAGAATGGAATGGGCTCACCATAGTATTTCCAAAAAAAATAATTTAAGACGTGCTGAGTATCCATAATATGAACAAAATATGGACGGAGGAGAATTTAGCATTTGTTAGATGTGAAAAATCGCAGGCAGCTCTGCTATTTCTCACCGTCACAACTTAGCAAATATATATATTTCCCTAATATGAAGTGTAAATTTTATGTGGTCCCAACTTTTCAGTAAAACCCAGCTGGGATCCCTAGAAGTAGTAAAACTGCTTATTAAAGTTTTACATTCTGGGAGAGAGGAATTTTTCTAATGTGGCCCAACTTCATATTTATCTGGGAGGAAAGTTTTAATGCTTGCCCTCTTAGAAAAAAAATTAACTTACGTCGCTGCAGGGAACTAAGTTAAAGAAAAATCCCATTCCACGTTTTAAAATTTGTGCGTGAATATGAGAACCGTGATATCGTTTCAACACTAAACCCTCAAACTTCATGAATATAATAATAATATTTTTGAGTCATTGGAGATTACATTTTTTTCCCAAAACTTGCCCCCTTTCTATGCAGAACATCAAATATTTGACTATTGCTTTATTATTGTATTTTAAATTATCTCGATAAAGTAACAATCAAAATCATTAATCACAAGAAAATCCGTTCCAACAAGATAATTACGTGCTAATGCGTAACAGTTCATGGAATGAAATCATCATCATCATCAAACAGACAACATTGCACACAGGAAAATAAAAGTAACGAAAGATCAACAGGTCAGTTTGTAAAGGGGAAGGACCACGGAGTGGAGGAATGAATAAATTTAAATTATGATAAACTTGAAATGCTAATGTTATGAAAGATATGAATATAACTAGCAAAGTCGGTAGAGCTTAATATGTAATTGTCGGTAGAGAAAATTATGTAATTTAGAAAGATAAAGTGATCACACTGAACAAAACGAATATAATTTTGAAAAGCATTTCAAATCAAAAGGTGAGACTCTACTTTTCAGGTCTACGTGTTTTCCAGGTGATTTGAGACAATACTAATTCTCACTCACACAACACCTGGTGGTTGTGACACCGTATTGTACCGGACACTGACAACACCAGGACAGCTGAAAAGAAAAACATGATAGTATCACACTGATTACATACCTTGTGAGACTTCCTGTGGAGAATGCTGTGCACATGGATTTCATTGGATAAACTTTTAATAAGGCGTAATAACACATGCAAAAACACTATACACAGTGACTTTACAACAATGAAAAAATATATTAAATTTTGAATTTCAAGATCTGTTTCGCCGAAATGTTTATTTTGTCTTTGAGGCCTGATTTATTGTATAAAAGTTCGTTCACGATTCGATGCATCTCCTGTGGTCATCTTCTCGTCCTGGGTGTCTCCAGTTCTTCCTCTTGATTCTTGTGTGTTGGCTCTGCTATCTTCCCATTTAGCAGAACGTAGGTCCCACGGAGGTCATATTTATCTTCCCCTTAAACATGACGTTTCACTGCTACCCTCCTGGTTCGCCTTCAGTTGTCTTCTCAGGGAACAATTTACGGTTCCCTGTACCTTGTGCCAGCAGTGGAACGAGTTCTAGGCACGAGTTATTTCGCCTAAACTAACGCGATTCAGCCTGTTAGGTGGCTATTGAACGACTATCTAACTTCATCACCCTAATAGTAAAGGGAAGATGACATTGCTTCTACTATAGAGTTCAGATTAACAACTGGTAATTTCCTGCTCATATTTCACAATTTTCGCAAACCACTGTCCTGTACTTTACGCACAAAGTTGCGAGTTTCGCTGCGCAGGATAACTAACGAAAGATGATACATATATACATATTTCTGCGACGCACATAATAACTAAGATAAATATTTGATATATATGGGTATAGTTTATATATACAGAATGTTTGCACACATCACTAATATATATGCACAGTGGTATAAAATTTAATGTTCGTGACTTGTGCTGATTATTTCCATCTAAGCTGTACGCTTAAAGCCGTAATTTTCAACGTTTCAGAAAAATCAACACTATACTTTTTATCAGAGTACGAAGAGTGTACCGTCCGCTACTATCACAAGCCGAGAGCGCGAAAAGTCATCTTTCTGCTCTGATCACAAGAACCGAATTGCCTTCTGTACGTGAAGAGTGTGAAGAGTAACTTTCTCTTCTCATGACAAGCCCCGAATTGACTTGCTTCCCTCCGCCTCCTTGTTTTTAACAAACCCACCTTCTGTTCAAAAGGCTGGGCTCGCTTTCCAGCTTTTGCGAGTCTTATGACGGGGGTGAAGCGTAATGAAAATGGTTGCCTCCAGAGGTCATTGTCCCCTCTGACCTTAATTTACACTTTCACTGCTTCTCCTCTTAAATATTCAAAATTGGTGATTGTGAATCACAAACTAATGTCTCCACTGTATAGCAGATATGTCCAGCTTTCAAATGATACGTAGCACTACCTTCAATTGTTCTTAATAAACATGTATTCTAAGTTTTCACACAAAAATATATATTTTTCGGCATAGAGAACCCGTTGCTCTCATGCAGTCCCGACTGTGCTGCCGTCTAGCGTGATTTCTCCGCGACAGTTCACCTGTGTGACGGGTTGCTATAGTGAAGTTTTCACATTTTCATTGTTTTTGGCAAATAGAAATGTTTGTCAACACACAACACACTAAAATAAACATATATACACTACGACAGCTCTTTGGAGTATGTGACATGCTGTCATATCGTAAAAACATAGAAATTATACATTTTCTCAATCATATGTGCTGTTTTTCTCCCCAGGACTTCGACTGCCATGATAGCGATGTTTACGCTCTTACATCTATCATGCATTCCCCTCATGTATTACTGCCGGACTTGTCGTCCTGAACTGAAATAAGCCTTTCTTTATATGGGAATAAAATAATACCATACAGCGACTAACCTAACTTATATCCTACAGTAACAAAACATCAAGAAAATCTTTACAATGTTGAAAGAATTACTTGTGGAAGTAAATTATCTACAGGGGTGAAGGATTCTACATGGAATGCTCCTTTTCTCGGTTTTTCTCCGGTGAGGTGAGGGGAGCTGCAAATTTCTAGGATAGACTCGAGCTTGCGGAATTTCCGTTGGAAGCGACGTTACATGCTCAAAATGTGTTACTTCTGGGCAACTTCCAAAATTATCGTAACTGTTTGTAAACGAAATCTTGCATGTACTTACGAACTCCAGCAAGCACTTTTAAACAATGGCTGCACTCGCCTTGGTGTCTCCAGATCACACCGTCTCCGACCATAGTATTCATCCATATCTTTGGTAGGTTTATGAATACTGAAGATTCAGCCATATTCTGATAAATAGAGTTAACAACTATGCACCAGCTGCATCTAACTCCTGGGTGTTCTTTCCCTACAGACAAATAATCTCCCAACTTTTCTGTTTTTTTTTTCTGTGCTGGGTTCATGCGATATACTTTCCAGCTTCCTATGATTTCGCAAAGCCTTGCCTTCTGCTCACATTATATTCTAAATCGATATGTTTAATTAAACTTCTGCCTTGATTTAATCCTTCTCATGACATACTGACATAACACACGTAATAATAATAATAATAATAATAATAATAATAATAATAATAATAATAATAATAATAATAATAATAATAATAATAATAATAAACACAAAATGACATAAACTATGCACAATTACTCCCACAACTAATCCTTTACTAATCCTATACTAAATGCAAAATATTATACGGAAAATATACGTTAAATATGTAATTAGGCACAAAATAATTATATGCATAGCGTGATTTAAATATATTTGCATACGTTAATGTATGTACATTACAAGTTGCACATGCGCCGTTCAATTTTACCTTTCAGCAGCAGGTGGAAATATCAATGAGTCTGCATATTTTGTGTTATTTGGATGTGAAAAAGATGGGTGGAGCTATGAATATTGTTGGCAACACAACAAATCAAAGCAGTAGACACGTCTTGAAGCAACAATTTCATGTGACATGTTTGGTAGTCATCAACAATTCAAAAGTGAACATTATTTATATTCATTCCTCTTTCAACTTTGGAAAATTGGTTGGTTGCCTGATTCGAGTTCAGCATTCCGTTCTGCAGGGAGGGTATATAAGCTTGGAATCCGAAGCAAATGAACTTCCATCGGGAATCAAACCTGGTAGTCCGCCATCAAAGACGTGTCACTAATCATATTACCACGAGTTTGGTTTTGATTGCAACTGCAAAGAATCACCGACAATCATACTACCATGACATGAATGCTAGATTTCAATCAAGTGAAGTAACAGAGTAGATCTAGTAGAACGTCCAAATGGGGCACGGTGGCTCAGTGGTAGAGCGCTTAACTTTGGTGCGTGGGGTCCGTGGTTCCATCCCCGTCCAAGTAAGTTTATGGTGGACAACATTGTGTCCGTGGGTCTTCTCGCTGTGTTCCCGTTTCATTCCACTTTCTCATTCCACCAATTTTTCCATAATCGTTGACTTGCCTTAATCATCGTCTACCTTAGCCTAAAGGGCATAATCGATTGACGTCAAACTGAAAGATTTCTTAGAACGTCAAAACTCGTTTTTTTTTTTTTTTTTGCATCTTCGCGATCTTTACAAATGCGAAAGTCATATGTTTACAAGCATCAGAGGATGCTGCGTAAATAGAAAAACTCTTTTTACAGAAACATTTTACTGTAAGTAACAAATGCTGAACAAATATTTACTGCAGATATATTCAGAGAACAATGTAAATTTATTTTTCAATAACTGATATTTTTAAAATTAATGACACTGGCAACATTCGAATAAGACATGCATCTTCTTGAGTGAATGCACCATGGAGTACACTGTAAAAAATTTCGCCTTAAATTTACTGACCGATTACCGTCAACTCTCCCTGCGATCCGATTACCCTAAATTTTACGGACCACTGTTTTTTCATAAAAACGGCAGACCGTATATTTAGAAGCAAAATAATATTGACCGTGTTTGGAAGCAAATTTGGTACCGTATATTTTACAGTAATTTACCGTAATATTTAGAGGTCGGTTTAAAAAAAAAGCACAGGTGTGTTATTACCGTACAAGATTTACGGTAATTATCACACCGATTGACTATCTAAAGGTCCTTGCCGGTCCAGCATGCCCTCTTGTTAGATCCAGT
This sequence comes from Thermobia domestica, assembly GCF_964235325.1. Classification (NCBI taxonomy): domain Eukaryota; kingdom Metazoa; phylum Arthropoda; class Insecta; order Zygentoma; family Lepismatidae; genus Thermobia; species Thermobia domestica. Next base: position 49,540,001 of record NC_137470.1, on the reverse strand, counting down.
AAGAATTCTTGCTGGGCAAGATATATTGACCCAATTTTCATCGAATTTATGGAAACTATCAGTACACACACTGGCTAGCAATATTTTTTCCTGGATGAATGCAAGTAGAATGCACGCTGGTCCACTGGAGTTAAAGACTACTTAACTAAAGACAACACAAAAGTGAACGAAAGAAGCGTTGCACCTACGACGTGCATAATATCCATAAGAATAAAAGTTGAAATCAATTCTTAGTTTGTAATATCATCTGATATCATCTTGAACATACATTGCTTTTTCTTTTCAAAACTACCAATTTTGTCATGTATTGAACAAAATACCAGAAGAGGATTCGATATTACATACAGAAAAAAAAAACTACTTCTTGAATTTTATAGCTGAGTTTTCGCACGCTCTGAAAATGTAGTTGGAACAAACATCCTTGTCCTTTTAAGATATTCATAAATCGATATTTTGTTGCAGTGTTAAGACTAGCTTTATTGCATGTATTTTTGCTATGAGTACCAGTAGACTAATATCCTCAAATATTCTAATCAGCGATTCATTCGATTAGTCGCATTATTACGGTTTCAGATAAACAAGCAGGCACCCGACAACATAGCTTAGAATGACCAGAAGTACGACTAAACAAGTGTAAAATCATATGACTTCTCATAACACTGCCTACAGTATCCAGTATCCGCTATCCCAAATTAATAAATACGTGCTTGCATAATTATGTAACAGTAGTATCAATGCCCCCCCCCCAAAAAAAGTCACCAAACTTCCAGAGTATCGAACTTTTGCATATTTATTAAACGCTCAAATGTATTAACAAGACACCAGAACAGATTATAGGTACTCAGAACAAAATTGAGGATAAAAACATTTACAGAAATATTTTTCAAATCTAACAATTCATTTATCCAGAAAAAATAATGACAGCATGGGCGCCCGATGAAAATTATCTAGGGGACTCATCTCCCTGCTTACTATATACCCTATTACATTTGAAATTTTTTTATTTGTATTAAGAAATTTAATACGTTTTCATTAGCTAGGGGAGCGACCCCCTGCCCCTCCTTCGGGCACACATGAGTGACAGTATACTTTTATTTCTGTAACATGAAAAATTCCAGTTGATGCAACACAATTTATGTAATGGTGTACTAATTACGGTAAACTACGAAGCACTTTTCCTAATATTTTTTAAAAGTATTTCAACATTGTGATTCAAAATTCTAGCTTCACCACCACTCATAGTTGACTACATTATCATAAGACTTTAGTTTATACATCCAGCAGCTTCTTGGTTTCGAATCGTTGCACTTTGGAGCGATCTACTTGCCACGATAGTCAACTAAAGTTTTGTTTGCCATCAAACAAAGTTCAAATATTAACATGGTGCTTTCCCATACATTACCTTGCTTAATGTTGAATTTCCAGGATATCTTCAACAGTAGTAGGCCTACTGTATATATCATACCAGAAAACCACATACTAAACAAACAAACAAACAAACAAAAGAAAGAAACAAAACAAAACAAAGCACAACACATCCGAACCTACGCGCCATCAATCCTCGTTTCGAACATGTGCTTTTTCTCTTCAATGCGCATGCCCGACACAAGCATCTGACAGGATAACTGTCTCCTACCATTATTTTAGAAAAACGGTAAACCGTATATTTTTCACGGTAGGAGGCACTTATTTTTACGGTTATTGGTTACAGTGTAGTGTTTCCATAAAGGGTGGATGCAAAGACTAGCTTGCTTTTAAAAACCAAATAAATAAGGCAAGGTAAGGACCAAAAAAAAGGTAAGCATCCTGTATGCAACTCAGTCTGCTGTTGGTTTAATATACTTGGAAATATTCATTGTATAGCTTTGCTGACCTTGAATCTTCTTCTTCTACATGCAAACGAAATATCAAAATGTCGTTTCGTTCTATACACATATACATAAGCCACAGCGAAAATTAGTAGAAATGAGGTAGTTCTTTGTCAGTGGTTCCCATCCGATGTGTTGCATGTCCCATAGGAAATGTTGAGGAATTTTACAATTTAAAAATCATAAACGATTGAATAATTAGTTAAAATCAATTTTTGTGACAGGTTGTGTCAGTTAACGCGTCCAGTGGATGCAACCACACAGAAAGAACTTTTTAGAAACTTACATTCTTGCTTAATTTATATTATTATTATTATTATTATTATTATTATTATTATTATTATTATTATTATTATTATTATTATTATTATTATTATTATTATTACAAATGAAACAAGTTCATCGTAGTGATGTAAGCCTTAAGTAAAGTTGTCAGTCAAAGAAGAAAAGAAAAAGATTGGGAAAAAAACTGATTTATGCTATCAAATATTCTGATAGAAATGTTGTATATCGTTTATTTATCAGTTCTCAGAACAACCAGTTTGTTTCCCCTTTATTTAATAGATCAAAGGACTCATAAAATGCTTCATGAGGATTATTGTAGTATAGGTGGCGAAACTAGGGACATCATGTAAAAATGACGAAAACGATTGGAAGCTATCGAAATGTGGGTATGGAGAGGAATGGAGAGAAACGAATGAGAGGGTGTTAGAAATGTTAGTGGAGAAAGGAATAATTGTAGATATTGCTAAGAAGAGGAAAACAAACTAGTTGGGATATTGACTAAAAAGAAATTATATGATAAGAAATGTCCTAGAAGGTATGGTGGCAAGAAAGAGAGGTAGATAGTGAAGGAGACTAAAATTAATAGACGATATCAAAACAGAAAAATGGAACTTGAAGACAAAGAGGTTAGCGGGAAAACCGTGGAATATGTAAACTTTCTCAGTTGCGGCAAGCGCCTGCCAATAATGGCGAAATACCTCTGATAGTTATGATAAATACGAAGATGATGTATGTACTGGATATTAACAAACTGTACCGGCACACTGCGAGAGGTAAAGCCTCACATCAGGATTTTATTTAAAAAGCAAAAGTTCATCTGGGCATGTTGAGAAATGTGCATAGTTTCTAAGCTAAGGCCCTCCGAAACGTGGGAAAATTCAAAGCAATACACGTTATTCTGAATATGAGGAGCCGTGGGGCTGTCGTCAGTTAACACTGCCGTCTTCTCAAAGACGAATTCCGTGTTTACTGTTGCGAAAACTTACTGTATTGCCTATTCTTTACCCACTTTCAAGTCGGAACATATATGTACGTACTATTGGGAACATGTCTGTGAATCACGCACTCTGGGGAATCCCGTAAGCCCCCACCGTACCTCACAGAAAAGGGAATACAAAATAGAAACTGGATTAAGTCGGTTAAGAACAGAAGTCAATGGAGAACTTTAGTGAATACTGCATTGAACCTCCGGATTCCATAAGAAAAATAGTTAGTTAATACTCTTCCATGTCCAATCGAGAGTCCTAATGAGTCCTAAGTTCGGAGACTGATCTGCAAAACTATACGTTTTACGATATATTGAGAGCAGTCTCGCTTTGACAATCAAAACTTTAAAAATGATAAAATTAAAAATGAGTTGAAGGGTTTGGTTCCCGTTGAGGCTTTTCATCAAGCCTTCCTCAGTTACCAATCTATTCAGTTTAGCAAATTTGATCTATATATATAAAGGTAATCAAGAAAGTTCTGCCGCATTTTCACTTACCATTTTCGAACATCTATATCTCAACTAAGAGGTAATTGGAAAATCGAAGATAGACCCCCATCAGCATTGACGGTCTTCTACCAATGTTCTGGAAGGCCATGAATTCTATCGCGATAGATCTTGATAGGCATTGAAGCGAAGAACGTATCAAGTGAATTTTGCACCTCTACTAGGGATTTGAAGTGGCGTCCACTAAGGTGATTGTTCAAGGAATGAACAGGTGATAATCGGACGGTGCAATGTCCGGGGAGTAAGTTATCTCGGATGCAATAGTGCTTCCCATCCAAGGCGTATAACCCAAGGCTAAGTGTCCCGGGTCATCCTAGCCACGTAGGGCGTTGTCCTGAAACTAGAGGTCCCTTTTGCGGTTCAGAAGTGCTGACTTCAGAGTTTTGAGTTTTTCTTTAACCCGACTCAACCACTTAGAGTACACAGTTGCATTGATGCTCTGACCAATTGGTAGCAGTTCCGTTGCACGATGCCGCGGGCAGTCCACCTGCGTCCAACACACAGGAGAACCTTCTTCTGGTGCAGTGCTGGTTTCGGCTGTTTTGAAACCGGTTCATGAGATGCTAACCAATTGATGACGGCACCGTGGAGCTTCGTACAGAACCCACTTATCATCACATGTCAATACCCTGTCTAGAAATGACCCCTTCCTAGACCAGACAGCAAAGGAACACAGGTGTCAGCTCACGTTGCCTTCTGGCCCGGACCCAACTTGTAGTGCTTCCCAAGTTGATGGAGGTGCTGCCGGTGGTTTCTGCACTCACACCGAATTGTAGTCCAAGCTCCTCACATGTTTGGCCACTGTTCGTCTCAAATACTGCCTGAAGATCTTCATTTTATACATGTGTTGGTCTTCTCGGCACGTGGCGCGTCTTCCAGTGTTTCATCACTGTCCTTAAACTTGTTAAACCACCACTGCACTGTCCGACACCACCACGACCCCTCATCAAACGCCTTGCACTTCTTTCGCCCCGCTGCAGTGGGTTTGACCTCAGTTTGAATTCGTACAGCATACATGATGTTATGACTGTCTGTGGAGGTCTCATGTTCACTCTGTCCTTACGCAAGTTCATAGTGTAACTGAACTGCCACAACCAAGTAGTATGTTCTATATACCAACACCAACAACTGACTTTCGCCCTATCTCCATTCGCATTCAACTCAGGATGTGAGGGTCAATGCAACACATACCTCCACAAAAAGCGACAGAACTTTCTTGATTTCATTTATAGATTTCATCAGTAGCTTCTTGATGGAAGCTACTGATGAAAGAATTGAAATTGAGTGCTTTTCTAACGCTCCCATCTTTTATACAGGGTGTCCGAGAAGTCCTTCCCTGATTACAGAAATTGATAACTCAGGCTAGAAATAAGATAGAAATATGAAACTGGTGTTGAATTGTTTACAAACTATAAAAGTTTTGTCTGTGTTAGGTTTGTTCTGTTTTACCAAGTCTCAATTTTGTTTGTTTCAGGTTTGTAGTACGTAAGTAAGAAGCCCAAGAAGCCATGCCAACCAACCAGGAGAAGGCACAGTGTGTCCTGTGGTACCATGAGACACGATCACCAACCACGGTGCAGAGACAGTTCCAGACAACATTTGGGAGGACTCCACCTGATGTCAAGAGCATTAAAGCCTGGTATGAGAAGTTCAAGAACACAGGGTCGGTTGCTGACCTTCCGAGATCTGGTCGACCAAGAACCTCAGCAGACACGGTGGAGGCTGTGTGGCAGTCTTTTCTGAGAAGTGCTAAGAAATCGGTGCGCAGGGCCTCACGTGAATTACAGATGTCAAAAAGCTCTATCCATGACATTTTACACAAACGTTTATTGTTTCGTGCTTACAAAGTGCAACTCGTTCAGGCCTTGTTGCCTGACGACGGTACACGTTGATATGACTTTGCGGTCGAAATGCTATCACGTATTGAGGACGATAATGGTTATCTCAGACGAATTGCCTTTTCCGACGAAGCGACATTCTTTGTCAGTGGAGTAGTGAATCGCCATAATGTACGCATTTGGGGTTCAGAACCCCCCAGGGAGGTCAGGGAGTTCACCAGAGGCAGTCCAAAGGTGAATGTTTGGTGCGCGTTATTGCACGATCGAATTATCGAGCCATTCTTCTTCGTTGAGGATACCATCACATCTGCAGTGTACCTGGATATGTTGCAGCTGTATGCTGTTTCTCAGCTGCTCCAGTATCGCCCCGATGTCGTTTTTCAGCAAGACGGTGCACCACCTCATTGGGGTTTGGACGTGCGTGCCTATCTCGATAGGACATTTCCTGGGCGATGGATTGGTCGTGATGGACCAACAGCTTGGCCTCCACGCTCTCCTGACATAACCCCATTAGACTTCTTTTTATAGGGTTATGTCAAGGATGAGGTCTACCGAACACGTGTACCAGATCTTGAAACCCTGCAGCAACGAATAACCACAGTCATTGTATCGATCCCTCCAGTGATGTTGGGTAATGTGTGGATGGAAATTGAATATCGCCTAGATGTGCTACGTGCTACCAAGGGTGCTCATGTGGAAGTGTACTGATGTGACCAAAACTTTTATAGCTTGTAAACAATTCAACACCAGTTTCATATTTCTATCTTATTTCTAGCCTGAGTTATCAATTTCTGTAATCAGGGAAGGACTTCTCGGACACCCTGTATTTTAAAATGCTTTTAAAATTCTGTTTTTTCACATTATGCTCGGAAACATGTATATTATTACTGGACAGATGTTAACATCTCACCAGCTAAAGAAAGAAGTTATAATCCCCTGAATAAATATACAGGGTGTTTCAAAACAACACAGACAACTTTTGGGCGGTGATAAAATATGAAATGAGGGAAAATATTTTCCCGGCAAGGGAGAAATTGTTTGGCGAATTGGGGAGAAATTTGATGATTTTTGCCCGATTGCTACAAAGAAACGGGAGATTAAATTGACGTCCATCAGAATAAGCCTCAAATCTGCCAGCCTCCCAACGCTGAAGACAACTCTGATCCTCCACATTGTTTTTCTACTTCTTAAATATTTTGGACATCGCAAAAAAAGTAGGGGAACGGTCTTACACGTCCCCCCCTCAATGTTGAAGACAGATTTTCGCCGCTGGTTCTACTCATATATTTTTAAACAGGGCGCAACCAATCCTTGAATTCATGGATCATTTCAGATTGTTTCGGGTACTTTTGTTCACATTGTGGAGTCAAAATAGTTCCGAAATAATTAACACTACAGTATTTGCGTTATGCATTTTTTTTTAAAAAAAAGTGCAGAATAATTAAAAGATCCCAAAGGACAAATATAACAAACACCCACTTCGCCTTTATTCACGCACTTATAACTAATTTGGTTGCTATCGGTAATGATGTATTACGTCATCAAGTTTGTCATTGTTCTTTTTTAGAGGGAAAGGGTAAGAGATAACAATGCAGGATTGTGGGGGAGTGGGTGTATTTCCAAACTCTTCATCACTTGCGCTGATCAAAACAAACAAACAGAATAAAGGAACGTAAAAACTGTCTTGAACTAATAATGCTTCTCTACACATGAACAAGTTGTTTGCAGCAAAAAGTCTCTAAATTTGTAAGTAGCTAAATCGTCATTTCAAAATCACCCAAAAAAGTCTCCAATCGGAAAAATTATTTTTGTCGCTATCGTAGGGCGATCGTATGTACAGTTTTGACCGGGACAGTCCCGTTTTAGCGGCGTGTCCCGGCCGTCCCGTCAGTAGATGGAAAAAGTAGTATTCGTCCCGTTTTATGCAAATGAAAGAAGTAAATAACAAACTCAGTACCTTTACTCCTTTTAAACGTATTAACAATTAATAAAAACAAAGAAGCAAGAATTGAACTAAAATTCCCTATATTAAACATACTCTATAGTTCGCAGTACTGCTCAGGGTGCGAATTGGCAGGGGGATGCCAGGGATTTCCCCCCTGACAAAAATCTTTCCCACCCTGGAGAAGAAAAATTTTATCCCTGGCAGGGATAACTTTTTCCCCCTATGGAGTATTTTTAAATGGACATAAAGATAAGATAGAAAAAGGGAACAATTCTTACTTTGCGTAGCTAACCTAAATATTACTTGAGTGAAAATTTATGGAAGATCTCACATCTCAACTGTTTTGTACTTGTTAGTATATATATATATATATATATATATATATATATATATATATATATATATATAGGGGGGGAGGATTGGGTGCGCATATGGGTGAAATTCATCCCCCCTGGGAAAATTTTTCAATTCGCACACTGGTACTGCTCGAAAGGCAGCAGAGGTTTTAGCAGTTGCTTGTATGTTTAACAAACTTCAACGTGTCTTTCCTTTTTCATAAGTATCGAATTACTTGACCCCGCTCTGTAACAAAGAGAGAGAGGGGAGAACTCTGATATCAAGGACTGATAAGAACAAAGATAGATCTATAATTCCAGAGTTGCCGGAACCTGTAACTTTTTCAGCTGAAAATTTTATGGTCACCCTACGCTATAGTGGTGGTCTAATTCCCCTGATTTAGCGACTTTTCCCAAAATTGGCAACACTGACCCCCCCGAACAACACCCCGTCACCTTTAGCCAAGCCAGTATAATAGTGGGACGTAAAACTTAAAGATTTCATTTCCTTTCGTACAACGCCCCCAGAAACCTACTGTTATACCATTCCCAAAACACTCTTTTGTACACTTCTCCCTACTCAAAAAACCCTGTAAATAGCAGGGCTCATACAAAAATATTGAACTCAATTTCCCTGAATTTTCCAGGTTTTCCAGGTATTAATTTTGCAATTTCCAGGTCTAGTGGAAGAAACTAACAATAAGAGAACACATATATTTTAAGAATAATATGTTTATATATTTGAGAATGGCCACCCTACTCCCCAATGAACGATTGCAATTAAATATTGAGTCACAAGAAAATAAATAATTATAATAATTAAAATTTAAGTTGAAAAAAATATTAAGTTGAGAAGCCTACCAATGGAATTGATTAAATGCTTTTATTCCATACTTGAATACATTCAAAATATTCAAAAATATTGAACTCAATTTCCCTGAGACTTCCAGGTTTTCCAGCTAGTGTATGAACCCTAAATAGAAAGTCTTACTGCAAAACACAACTGAAATAAGCAATTGTTGTCCTCCGTATTAATATGATTACATTTTGTTTCAAATGAAGGTCTATTCACACAGAAAGAAATACGGTTACGCAATACTATATTCACTCTGTTATTAAAATCTACTTCCCTTTGACATTATTAAGAAAAACTCTTAAATTTGTCAAATTTACATGTTATACATAGTAAAAAGTTTACACTAACCAGTCACTGCTTTCTTGTTTCATTAATATCAATTCTTATTATTATCTTATTAATTATCTATATTATTATTATCGCGCGGATATGTACACTTGGTGCCAGCTTTGACTCTCGCTGAGAGAGTATACATATAACGTTGGCTCGAACTCTATCAAAACCGTAGGCTCATTTTCGTGTAACCTTGGTATTGAAGAAGACACTAAACTTCCACAAATATTCCTTTTTCAGCAAGACATTAGGTTAAATTGGAAACAACAAACTACATTACGTGTTTCTTGTGTTGCTTTAAAAAGTATGTAAAAATGTTTTTATTTTCTTTCTTGATTGCTAAAAATGAGTCAAAGTTATTAAGATTACTAATATATTTTGTATTATTAACCCTAAACTGATACACAGTGCGTTAAAATTTGAGCGTCGATATTTTTTGATGTTCATAAATCCTCTTGTTTTGTTGACAGGCGTGCTGTTGGAAAATCGATTTTCGTGCTCAAAACCACGGGCAAGTCCCACATCGTCTTCCGACCAACTCCAAACATCGGCAAACTGGTGAATTAGGTCGTAAAAACGCTCCCGGTCTTTTGGAGACAAATCTGGGTTGACATCTACTCTTTGCGGGTCACACATCTTTCTAGACTGTTCCAACTTCTCTGGAGACGGTAAAGATTCTTCTGACGCTGTCAATGTCCTTTTTTCTGGATCATCGGGTACTTCCTCGAACTCCTCTGCATCGCCTATCTTACGCTGGGGATGCTGGGTATACTCACATTCTTTTGTACGAATATATAACCCTAATAAAGATACTGTACAAAAATTATTTCTTTCTTCCATAAATTAGAATAAAATATTATCTCTGTTTAAAGAAAATGTTTGTTAGTGTTCTCTGTAATAAGAACATTATCCCTCTCAATATTTTTTATCTTTGTGCTATTACGATTGAATGAAGTAAAATTCTATACGAAGCACTATTATTTCAGACATTCATTAATGACTAATGTATTGGTATGTATGTAAGAGAATGTGTATACTGAACATGTCTAGCGAAGGTGTTGTTTTAATACAGAAACTATAACTCAGCATTTCAGTAGTCAACTTTATTGTGAATCCGAAGAAAGAAGTAAAAAAAATGTTGGACTTATTCCGTATATGTGTTCGAATTCTGGACTAATCCAAATTATCCAGAGAAATCATTATATATTTCTTTGTTGCTATTTTCAGATGTATCCTTTATCCAAATCGTATACGCCATATATGAAACGGAAACTTCATTCATCACTATCGCTGTATGAACTATTTTCCGTATTTACTTAATCACTTTGTAACTTTCTGTAGTGTTGACAAGGCCGCAGGTGTCAATCGAATAGTTTAGTGTTTCACTCATGTTATTTTGTGCCTAAGGTACGTCCTGTCGCGGTATATATATGGTACTGGGTTCAATTAGCGATAAAATACATTTTTTGCATTAAACAAATGCAAAAAACTACACGAAATGAGATACCATGATCTCTGACTTACGGATAACTCCAACCAACTAATGGTACTGAGTGTGATTGAGTTTACTAGTTACTATCTGGCTAAAAACAGTGTTCTTTAGCTATACTCCTTTTCGTGCTCTGAATTGCAAAGTTTGAAATAACCGTTTTAAATTATTGTATATATTCTTCCGAGTAATTCTGAGAATCAATGCTTTTTCTTTAAGCAATGTATCAGACTGTTAAACTGCTCGTTGCTTAAAATGTTGCACTAAGAAGGATGCATCCAGAAAAGTCCAAATTTGCAGAATGTCTAGAGCACGGAAGGGTAAATATGTTTAGTCGATGGCTGCACAACGCCTCCGCTGTTACCACGTTGTCACACAGCGAATACAGCGGACATTTAAGAGTATTCTATACTTACTATTAGGTATCGGCCTGGGAACTTTGGCGCAGCAACCCAGTCTCCTTCTTGGTGTTGCATTTTTAATGGCGAGTACTGAGTAGGAATCATCTTGTGAGTGAACACGTTTTCGGCTGACACCATACTTTTAATTATTGCGACATTAAAAAAAAACTTACCTGTTAATTAAAATGTACAGAGAAGTTAATTCTGGAAAATTCTATTCAGGCCTCTTCTGGTAACAACTGCACTTTAGAAGAAGATACTATTAAGGAAAAGAATGAGGTAAAGTAATCTTTATATCGTACAAGCAATGGATGATAACAGCTTAATAAATGATTGTACGTAAATCTAGTTTGAGTTTGAATATAGGATTGTATATGACTGCGCATTTTGCATTATTATTGAAGTGCTGCAACTAACTCCAAACCATATGATAAATTTTTATAGTAATATATCACATATTGATTTACTCTGTATGAAAACGAAAATAGTTTAACGTATGGTTAACCTCCTTTGTGCCTATAATTTTAAAAATAACGCTTGTACCACTTTTCAACACTTGGCTTTGCAGTAGCTTTCCAACGAATTAGCAGGAAACCCAAACTTATAGGACACCCTGCAGGTAAATACATTTCATTGGACAGTTTCACTGCTCCAAACTAAGATTTGAAAAGTGTAGTATTGTTAATTTTATTAATATTGGCACAAAGGAGATCAACCATATTTTAAGCTGTTTTTGTTTCCATACAGAGTAAAACAATATTTGATAACATTACAGTAAGAATGTATCATGCATTTCTCAGTATGTTGCAACACTAATAATGTTGCACTATACGTACAATCTAGATCCTGCATATGTCCAATCCATATATTAGAAGAAGGCAATACGTACGCGATACAGGTAAAATCCGTATATTTCATATAGACAACCTATTAGCTACATACATCCAATCCATACATTACATATAGCCAACCTGTACGCGACATACGTACAATCTATATGCTGCATGCAGACAATCTGTAAGCTACATATATGCATTCTGTATGGTGCATACGGATATTCTGTATGTTGTATCTGGACAAGCTGTGTGTGACATAAGGAAAATCTGTATAATACATACGTACAATACGTATACTGTATCTAGTCATGCGTACGGGGCATAAGTACAATATAGATGCTGTCTCGGGGTTGAACGCAAGAAACATACGTACAGAACGTATATTGCATACTTCTTGAAATTATGCTTCGTCCTGATAGTCAGTGTGTGTCGTCATTATTAACCCACATGCTACATACGGTCCTGACGTCACAAAGCTAGATATCACCTCCGTATATACTTGTTACTGCAGATGACGTCACAGGAATGACGTCATTGCACTTATGCAGACAGTGCGTATAATACATACTTTTTCAGCTATACGTTTGCTGCAGGATGTTATATACGGTTGTACGTTAAATCGAGAAACTACAGGAATTACGAATGTAACCTACGTTTTTAAGTATGCCACCTACATTTTTTTTCTCAGTGTAATTATATTCACTGAGCTAGTCATCTTGACATCATGGGAACTCCTGTTTAATAATTTATCATTTCCTCTCATCATGTCATTAATCTTGATCGCATCTTCAATGACATTTTAAAATTTGATAAAACGAGAATAAATAAAGCATCGTTTCTTCTGAAACTTGTAACAATATATAACAATTAATATAAACTTCATTCACTACTCATGAAATGTTTGACTTGAATGGAGTTACAAAATTATGTATATTCAACGTAAAAGATACTGACTTTTGATTAGCGTTAGAATGTTATACATAGGAAGTTTGAACAACTAAAAGTTATCTCATTAAATCATCAGCAGGATTACTGTTAATTACTCTTTTTAGTTTGGGAGATAAGAACTTTCTCTTAGACACAATTTGATAGCAAAAATTTGCAACTGATTTCAGACTCATGGCAGTGAAGAAAACTAAAGATTGGTAAACAGAAATACATTTATACACCAGAAGAGAGTTTTGTCTATCGATTTGATAGGCTTATACATTCCTTGTAACAAGATAACAAAATTCACGAATTCGTGTACAATCTTGTTTGAAAAAGCCTGGCATCTTATCTCCTTTTGGAAAGCCCTGCAATTATAATTAATTAATTCAAGTTGGAATTAATTAGAATTTAATTCTTCGGTTGCCAGAACGTCAACTTGTAAAGCAAATGAAGCGGCCAAACCTGTTGATCAGGACTGTAGTTGTACGGAGACACATATAAATTAAGATGCTATGGATGAGGTTAGGAAATATTTATATCAATAGCATGGAGTTATTAAATTCAAACATTCCTAGCATCATGAGTGTACTAGAACATCATATGTTGAATCTTATTTGGGAAGTTTTTTTTTTTTTTTTTTTTTTTTGAAAGAAGCCTTTAGGGCGAATCTTTAACAAGTCAGGAAGATGACACAGAGATGGGTCTTAAGTGGATAATAACAATCATCGCTGAAGTTACTTTCTATAAAATAAGTTTCTGTGGCGATGAGTCAATGAATTCTTAGAGAAGAACTACTCATTCAATATGCGTTATCCAAAATAAAAGGAGATCAATTGAAATGGCCGTAAAATGATTTTCAACTAAAATGCCATAAATATAAATAGTTTATTTTGAATGCAGGACTTTAGCTCCCATTATGTTATCGAAGATTTAATGTCTAAACATACATGTCCTATATCCTCACCCGTGATAGGGTGGATTATTTTAGTTTAGCTTCCCTTTCAGCAGCGAGGCTATATGAGGCGTGGACGTACTGATTAACATAGAATCCAAACCACATGAGCTCCCGCGATGAATCGAACCAGGATCCTCCACGCCAAATGCGCTTAGCCACTAGAGAACACATCACCCTTGATAGAGAGAGAAACCCTCGTAATGGGGCTTGGGCCTCATTTTATATATAAATCTTTGCAAAATGTGCTAACGCAAAAGAATGCTAGGGACAGTCAGTCGCGACTGTTATGCCGATTTTCACAAACTATCGCAAAATTAATAAACTTGTTTTTTCTTCGCTTTAAACAAATTTATCAAAAAAAGCCCACTTATTTTCGTGATCCCTGTATTTATACTTGAGTTTTCTCCAAGAAATTTGCAATTTCTTTTATTTTAACCATAATAAGTGAGGAATGTGTGGCATGGGCGGATTCATGGGGGGAAGGGCAAACGCCCCCTATCCCAGAAGAGGGAAATTTTCTTATTTTACGTATATAAGTAAAACCCATTCCAGAGTTTGGAGCTATTGAAAATAGCTCTAAGTAGCAATATTACAACTACCGCCCCCCCCTAGAAGTCCGTTCTGGATCCGACCCTGATGTGTGCTGAAAAGAAATAAAAATATATAAATTTAAAGAAATAAGAAGCATTTTATCAGCTACATCATGGATTCCAAAGTCCACCAGGCCAACAAAAAAATTAGCCATTGTTAGAACCAATAGTTCTTCCTTGTTCTGCTGGGTGTTTACCGACAGTTGATTTTAAAAGGATAAAACAGAATGAGAAAGTAACATAAATGATGAAACACGTGGAATATGTAATAAACCAAAATAAAAAAAGCGTAAACAGATTCAGATTCTTTATCCAAGAACTCAGGAAAAGTGTAAAAGTAGTAACGCCATGCGGGCATCAGACAAAACATGCTTCCCGCTTTAGTAATATGGGGTGGTCCCGACGTTTACAAAATATAAACTAAATCTAAATAGCCTAAGCATTCGATACATTAAAAAAAATGTGCTAAGAAAAATTAATGTTGTCAGTACTATTTAGAAATTTTGTAAAACAAAAAATATTTGGAAACGTTCAGGTGCTGGTAAGTATTTTGTCAACATGAAATAACGTTGCTATGTTTTGGGGGAGTGGGATAAATTAAGCATGAGTGTACTTTCGCGCTGAAGGCCATAGATTTAAAACAGGGTAGGATATTTTTAGGTTCAGCACCGAGGTTATATGAGGCATAAACTTACTATTGAATGTGGGATTTGAACCTGAACCAAATTTGCTCCAACATAATTTTATTTTCAATGTCCAAAGAGACCATATAGTCATGACATTAAAAAAAAAAAAATATGAATTGCATCTCCCAAAACTACGCCGGTCATTGAACCGTTCGTGTTTCCGTCTTTTCTTCTTGAGGTTCATATATATATATATATATATATATATATATATATATATATATATATATATATATATATATATATATACAGGGTGGCTCAGTAATGTTGGACAGCCCTGAATAAATCGGAAACCAGAAGAGATATTAGCAAGAGAGTGATGGATCCAGATATTTGTTGAAGGGAGACGTCTTTTGAGGTACCACATAATGTTACTAGGTCAACAGTGTTGCCAGCACAGTACAAAGTTGTATTTTTTTAAATGGAACATATAGGAGTTTATGCCATCAAAAGAATTAGTACAGAATGTGAATACCAACAAGCGAAACCGCACCTGTCAGTGTTCCCAAATAAGGAAGTTATAAAGCTTCAAAGATCAAGAAAATAAAGTGTCCGTAGAGCAAAACTAGCAAAAGGGCAAGAAAAATAATACTACGGAATGAAAAGGAGTAACCGAGAGAGTAAACCAGAGAACGCACAGCATCCAGTGAGTAACAGTGTTGCCACAGCAAAGGGGGACAAAATTGAAAATTTTGCAGTTGCCATAGGAGGAAAAGTGCCCATATGACATAATGCTGGAAACACCATAGAAAGTCTGTGTAAGATTCAAGAATCCTAATAGCGTTTGTTCGAAAGCGATATCTCTAACCGTTCCCGAGATACAACAAAGGTGTGCGGGGTTTGCAACACTGCATAATAATTCCCTCGCCCTCCAAACTACAGAAACGAGTAATGAAAATGACACGCCCAACAAAATGTAAGAACTACACGGGTCTAATCGTCAAATAGAAGGCAATGATACCTTTATGTTTACAAGAACATATGATGAAGTGTGGGATTTTCCAAGTAACTCGTATGGGACACGGTGACATCATTGTCACGCAACGTCCGTGACAATATACACATTATGGTACACTAATACTATACTCTCTCCTTTAGATCCACTAAAAATTAAAAATATTCACTTTTGACAAAAATAAAAAATTCCAACTTTAGAGTGGTTTTAGAAGGAACTGAAAAATCATTCCCATGTTATTTATATGGAACACCTTTTACACCCCCAAATTATTAGGCACTTTCTGTAGGGTTACAATGCTTAAATTTGACATGATTGTAGCTTTTCGGGACTAACCGACAGAAAAAATCCCAAATTGAATATTTTTAATTTTTAGGGGATCTAAAGGGGAGGTGAAGAAATTCCCCATATTATTTAAATGGGCCTTTTCTTTGAACCTATAATCTCATATTTTAGGTACTTAGAATTGAAATAAAAACTTAAAATTCGGAATGCTTATAAGTTTTCGTTGGCGTTAACTAAGTAATTCGCTAAAAATAAAAATTTCCAAATGTAGAGTGGTTTTATGGGTAACTGAAAAATCTTCCCCGTGTTATTTATATGGGACATCTTCTACACCCCAAAATGTTTAGAGACTTTCGGCAGGACTAGAATGATGAAATTTCGTAAGAGTGTAGCCTTCCAGGACTAACATACAGGAAAATTGCCAATAGTGAATATTTTTAGTTTTTAAGGGGTCTAAAGGGGGGTGAAGAAATTCCCGTGTTATTTAAATGGGCGTTTTCTTAGGATTAAAAAATCTTATCTTTTAGATAGTTGAAATAGGAAAAAAACTTGAAATTTGGTAGAATTGTGGACTTAAGAGGTGCGAGGCCGTAGGCCGAGTAAACGTGAGGATCTAGAGGGCGAAGCCCCCAGCTGTGCCAAATTCAGGAAATGTGATTAAAGAGCAATTGCACAGAATTCACTCTTCGTGCAAAGGCTGATACCTAAGAGATGGAGGCCGTAGGTCGAGCAAACGCGGGGGCCTGGGGGCGTTTACTAATACAAAATCATTACATAAATTTCATCTTTTGGACAAAACAGACTCTAAGTACGCTCAAAAATGGTGTTTTATAAGCGTAGTTGCAATCCTTGGTGTAAAACTTACCTCTACTTTAGAAATTCCATCGTTTTCTGGTTAAAGTGCAACTCAATTTGCATTTAGAGGAAAATGATATCATTTCTATGGTAATAGTTTCTCAGAAAACGGCAGTTAAACGTTATACATTTATTTATAACTAGATGTCTCTACAGTGCAGATTAAGGATACGTGTACAAATACAAAATCATTACCTAGATAGATAGGACAAAACACATTCTTAGTACATTCAAAAATGTAATTTTGTAAGGGAAGTTGCAATTTTTGGAGAAGCTTTAATTTAAATATCATGTCTAACATTCCACCGTTTTCTGGTCAAAATTCGACTCAAACTGCATTTAGGGGTAACTAAAACTACTTTTATGGTAAAATTTTCTCAGCAAATGACAGATATATTATACATTTATCTATAACTAGATGTCTGAGAGGTGCAAATTAAGAATAAGAATACAAATACAAAACTATTACACAAATCCGATCTTTTCAACCAAACGGGCTTAGTTCCTTCAAGCGTGGTATTTTGTCAAGTTGTATTATCGTGCAGGTATTTTGTAAGTTGTGTTCCCCAGTGCATATATTTTGTAAGTTGAATGTCTTAGTGCAACTTTACTTTAGATGGCATAATCATTATGACTAAAATTGTGAACCAAACACGGCTACGTTAAATGAAAACTATCATCAAGTTTTACTAGGTTGCTTACTTACACAGACAGATTTGTTCCACAATCCAGGTGGAATGAGGAATCTGAGATAGGGCTTTATACAGGGTCGTTTTGACGTATGATTAGCGTCATATAAAAGACCTGACTACTGCAGGAAACATGTTAGTCGAACTCTTTAGTAATCACGCGTCAGAATGATTCTGCATAAGTTCCCGCAGCGAGTAAAACTACGCGATTAGCACTGGTGTTAGGGTGCCGAAGGCGCTATTTGAATTTTTCTGGTTTAATATTCCACGGTTATAGTCCGAATCTAAAAGGAGCGGTGATGATGATTATCAAAATGGTGGACTGAAGGAAGTGGGAAAACACCGACAAAATCCAAGCACACTATGGGTTCTACATAAAAGTCTTCCTGGCGAAAAGTGGGATCGAAACAGCGATCTCGTGCGCCAGAAGTGATCTATCTACCGAGCTATTTACAGCTAATTTTATTAAAATCTGCTAGTATATTTAATCTACTTCAGGTCTCCAAGTGTTTTGCAAGTACTTGCTTTAGTACCATGATTGCTGTACTTCATATATCGCATGATCTTCAACAATAACAAGCTCAAGTATGATTTCTCAAATTCTTGTTTATAGTGGCATATATTCAAAACAATTTCACGCTATCTTTCAGTACTGGTTTATACTTGATACTATGCACACCTGAAGATAATAAGAGTTCCGAATAAGAGCACTTTTATCTAGAAACAATCGCAGGATTTTTCCAAGGGCGGGGAAGGGGCAAAAGACCGACATTCATTGATGCACATAATGCATAATGCAAAACAATTATTATTGAGGTTTATTGCATAACTTTGTGGACTACATTAAATAGGTCTATATTAAATATTCTAGTAGGTGTAACCAAATATAATGTACCTTCACGTGTATTTCTGGATAAAAGCGTTTTGAAACAACCAAACACTTTTCGAAAATGCAAGGTAAAGCGATTGTCCCCTTGCCTCCGCTGCTGGACGCTCATGGCCTTATCGTTGACAGAGCATATTGCTTTGTTTAATGGTGTCGTTCACCTAGTTCACCCGAACCGGTTTTTAAAATTTGTCAGGTTCTTGGAACCGGTTGTTAAAATTATATCTCCACTTCCATATCCGGTAGTTACGGAAACAACAATTTTCTAATATTACGATCGTGTCAAAAAACCTTTAAAACTTTTTTAAAAAATGAGTGAGTATGGAACCGGTAGCCAGCCCAAAAACACCGTCTTCTACAATGAATAGGTCTACTATCATGTCCATGGGTTTTCTCGAGGTACTCCTGTTTCCTCCCTTCTTCTTATTCCATCAATTCTTCCATCACCATTCACTTGCCTTAATCATCGTCTTCCTTAGCCTAAAGGGTATAATCATCGGATGTTAAACTGAAATATTTCATTTTTTCCACAATGCACAGAGGCCTGCTGGGTTGGGAGTCCCGTTGAAGTTAGTTCCGCAGCTAAGCGTTTCGGAGACAAATGTCATTGTTTAATGTTTAGGTGGCCACACGGGAAAGTGACACGTGAATGGCAATACAGTTGCTTTCAAATAAATTTTATTAGCCTATTTACCCGGTGTGCCAAATAGGATGCAATTTGCAAGTTGAAAGACGCCATTACTCTTCAACCCTTCCCCAATAAGTTTCCGTATCTTGCAAAATGCGTACGTTTTGACCTTATCATTCTGTCGAGCACCCAAGAAAACATCCCAGTACTAAAAATGAAGCATGTATCTAAAAAAATGGTTTCTTCAAACTTTTTTTCAAAATCTGTTCAATTTTGAACTTTTAACGCTCATAATTCGAACAAGCTTGCGATCGAGGATTTCTCCGGTTGCCTAATTGTTTCATATGTAAAAAGAAATCGACTGAACATAGTATCAATATGAAGTCAGAGTAACACCCCATAACCTTCCCTAATAAGTGAAATTAATTAGTATTTTCCACTAACGGATTCAGGCAACTATTCGTGATTATATGAAAGCTCAAAAATATAAATAGATTATTTTCATGAAGATATATTTTACGTAAGCGAATTAAGTTTCAGCAAAAATAAAGAAAGAATGGAAAGAAAAGAAGAAAAAAGAAATAACACATATTAGGCCACATATTTAACGTTTAAAATGATCGTCAAAATAAACTATCTTTGTATTTCACGTGTGTATAATATTTACGTGAAAAAAATGTAAAACAACACGAAAAACGGTAATATAATATTCAAAGTCCGTAATGAGACAACTACTTGTAAAGTAATTTATAATTGTAACTAAAAATTTCATAAAACTGAGCACAGAAGTAGCAAAATCTAACAGCAAGCGCCATCTTGCGTACTCTTAAAAGTGATTAAGTTTTCCTCTTATATGTTACAAGGTAGGTTTTAAGTCATTTCTCTTGCCTTTATCTAACGCTGATTCACACATTTATGTTACTATTAGTATGGTCAATACACTGTATTCATACAGTATGACAGCTTGGCAAGGTTGACAGTAGTGCTCTCAACGGGTCGGGTCGGGTCGGGTTGAAGACCGACCCGACCCGACCCGTGACCCGAATTGACTGACCCGACCCGACTGACCCGAATCGTGATCCGATCTGATTGACCTGACCCGATAACCCGACCCGAGCTGACAAGGTTGACCCGACCCGACAACCCGACCCGACAACCCGACCCGAGCTGACCCGATTGACCTACCCGACAACCCGACCCGAATAACCCGACCCGAGCTGACCCGATTGACCCTATCCGACAACCCGACCCGAATAAACCGACCCGACAACCCGACCCGAGCTGACCCGACTGACCCGACCCGACAACCCGACCCGAGTAGCCTGACCCGACAACCCGACCCGAACTGACCCGACAACCCGACCCGAACTGACCCGACTGACCCGACCCGACAACCCGACCCGAGTTGACCCGACCCGACCCGTTTGAGAGCACTGTGGTCACGACACTGGGTGAACGCCAAAATGCACTCACATTGGGAAACTAGTTTTAAAAGCATAATTTTAGAAAATAAAGCATAATTTAAAATATATAGCAAAATTCTTGGAAAATTCTCTTTAACTGAAAGTTTAACATACTGTGTTAATATTTTTTAAATCCAATATTTACAATGCAAAATCATTGAGAACATAACAATGCAACAATGAAAATCTTATTTTCATTTCTGTAAACTTTTCGGTGAAATCCTTTGATGTGGAAAAAAAGAAAAAAGTAAAAGAAGAAATTTTTCTGCCAACAATGAACAGTATGCAAGAACTCCATACTATATTGTTACAGTGACGACGCCAGCTTTAAGTTCTTAGGGGGGCAAAGGAGGGTCAGATACATTTTCGGGGGGGGGCTATTTGCCATACCAAAAATGACATATTTATTACATTTGACTTATTTTACGTTACATTGTGTATTTCGTTGCTGTTTTTATGTTAGATCTATATGATTATAATTTAAACTTATTTCAAATAAAATTTGTAACTAACAAATAAGTAACGTCTGCACATGAAATATTTTTCAATGAAACTTTTGAAGCCTAAACATAAATTGAATTACTTTCGCGTATGCTACAAGTAACACATTCGTCTATATGCTACGTATCTCTCTCTCTCTCTCTCTCTCTCTCTCTCTATATATATATATATATATATATATATATATATATATATATATATATATATATAGCCAGAGAGAGAATTTACGAGGAGCTGCTGAAAATGTAGTCCAATCCAGAAGGAGTGTAGGTATTAGGTAGAAAAATGAAACCGTAGTTTAGAAAAACATATCTCTGTATATACAAATATAAATTTTCATATTAATAATGAAATTCTTATTGTTTCTCAGGCCTCTGAAGTGATTACGTGTGCCCAAACAGATAATTTCACGAACATCCAGATCCTGACTGTTATAACATTTTTGTTCCACCAAGGAAAGTCACTGAAGTAAATTAATTAGGAATTCAGTGAAACACCACGGGACTCCCCTCCAAACTCTGGGATGGGTTTTATTTGTATATATAAAATAAGAAAATTTCCTCTTCTGGGGGGGGCGATCGCCCCGATCCCCCCCCTGGATCCGCCCCTGCTTAGTATAAACGTAGCAATTTCTCAACAAATTATGCTTTACATCCAGGATGATTAAAAGCAATGACTCTTCCTGGAATCATGGATGCAATTTGTGACATTATTCTTGAAAATTGCAGCATTTCAGCCAGTGGTGGATATAGCCCGGGGCCGGAGGGCCTAGGCCACCCCAGTTTTTGTGTATAGTAAAGTGTATAGTAAACTCACGATATATTTATTATAGTCTGAGGTCTGCACCCCGCTTTCTCAGCTTTTACCTTCTCAGCAAAACTTGTGTCAGAGATTCTGGGCATTTTTTTGGAACTCGTCGGCAGCATAATTCAGAATGGCTTGGGTATGCGCAAGTTCTCGGCATAATGGATTCCCAAAATATATGTCAGGAGAATAAAGGGAGTAGTAGTGGTCCCCGTATATGCAACTGAGTCAGCAAAATTTTTTGTGACGTCATAGGTCAAAGGTCAATGACCTTGGCCCGGGGTCAATGACCTAGGGGTACTTAGAACCACCCCCTCTAAATTTTGGCAGGGGTACCTTGGTCCACCCCCTAAATTTTGGCAGGGGTACATAGGACCACCCCCCTTAAATTTCGGAAATTGCCAAATCTAAAAATTTGGTGTGGTAGCCTAGGTCCATAGTATGTACCTCTATCAGTATTGGGTGTCTATGTCGTTCCCTTTCATAGGTAAAAAATTGCCAAAAATTCAAATTTCGGGGTTTTTTGACCTAATTTATCCCCTTTGATGAGGTATTATTACCCTATATAGTTATATGGGCGTATACAGGGGTCCATTACCTTTCATAACATATGGGTATATTAATGCACCCCTTGAAAAATTTGGGAGGGGTACCATGGCCCACCCCTTAAATTTTGGAAATTGCCCAATTTCAACATTGGGTATTATAGTACAGGACCCTAATATGTATCATGATAAATTTGGGTGGTCCACCTCATTCCCTTCTAGGGGTACAAAATTGCCAAAATATAAACGTAAGCAATACGTTGTACCACGTGTTTGGTTTTCGACCTAATTTATCTCCTTGGATGAGGTCCTATTACCTTATATGATTATATGGTCATGTATAGGGGTCCATTCCCTATCATAAGACATAGGTACATTTGTGCACCCCGGGAGGTGTACCTTGGCCCACCCCTTTAATTTTGGAAATTGCCCAATTTAAACATTTGGTATTATAGTATAGGACACTAATATAGATCACTATAAATTTGGGTGGTCCACCTCGTTCCCTTTTAGGGGTACAAAATTGCCAAAATTTTAGTACAACCTCGTGTTTGGTATTTGGTACATTTTTATCCCCCTTTGATGAGGTCCTATTACCTTATATGATTATATGGTCATGTATAGGGGTCCATTACCTATCATAAGACATAGGTACATTTGTGCACCCCGGGAGGGGTACCTTGGCCCACCCCCTTAAATTTTGGAAATTGCCCAATTTAAACATTTGGTATTATAGTACAGGACCTCAATATGTTTCGGTGGTTCTATTTTCAAATTTTTAAGTACAACCACGTGTTCGGTTACTGACTCAATTTATCCTATTTGATAAGGTATGGACGGGTATCTCCTTTCAATTTGGTAGTACCCTTCAGGTGTAGTACGGTCACGTGATCAATGATTTGGTTTTGATGCGCGACGAGGTCCCTGGTCAATGTTCTCTAGGAATTAGGTGGAAACTTTGTCCAGGGTTCTCGTCTTATATCGCACAGTTCTTTATGAGAATCTGATAATGTTGTATATGGAATGAACAATAAAAACACATAAATAAGCATAAATTGTATTTTATTCATTTTTCTGGTTTCTTATTTTTCTTTCTTATTGACAATGTTTGTATATTGAGCTGGGTTTCTTCATTAGACCGCCTCCTCTTCTTGATTGTAATGATTTGTTTCCATGTTTTGCAGCATAGCACCCGTTTGCAAAGCTTCGTATTGTGAATTCTGTAAAAAAGAACGAGGAAAAAGATGATTAGTATAGAAATAGATGATGATTAAACAATACATTTGCAATGATAAATATGATAAAATTACCTGGAAGGTATATTGCAGCAGTCTACGATCATTAACCGTGGGTACTGTTGTGAACAAGTATTGAATTTCACGCAGAGATTTTCCTTGGGCTTTACAGCACAAATAAAAATAAGCATAATAGTCACATACGGATGAACCAAGACTTTGCATTTGGCTATTATTATATTTATAGTACATACAATGAAGTTTTAAGAATGCAACATGTTGTGGTACATAAGGAGGAAGGCCATAGCTGTCAAAATATTCTCCAACACCGCGATGATCAATATAAATTGCAATCCAATGACTTCCTAGTTTTGTGGATGGATCTGTATTTACAATCATTGCCAGAGGAAGAGAAATCCGTGAGGGCAACTCATCGCTTGCAAATACCCCGGTAAAATGATTTCTGAATAATGGACTACCGTGTAAAGCACTAGCTAATTGTAATGTATTCAACATCGTGAATGGAAATGATACATAACGTATACGTACCTTGTAATTTAAAAGTCCAGGATAATGTTGCGCTGGTGGTCGATCTCTAGGAGTGAGGAAAACTCTCCATACACAATACAGTTTGCAGGTGCTGCTAATTTCTCTTGGAAATGAACTTCCAATCGGATGGCGCCATGTCGTTGTAAATTCCAATAGTGACAATCTCCAGCAGAAGAATCGGGAGTTAGGTCAAATACAAACAGTGTATATCCATTCTTGTAGTCGGCTCTTGAAATTGTATTTCCAGTATTGGTAAAATGTATGCCAGAGCCTGAGAACAATGTGTGGTACGATGAAATGTAGAGATTGTCTTCAAAGTTGGGTTGCAATGGTTTTGAAGGTACAGCTTTTCCATCCACGTACAATGTAAAGAAATTAATGTTTAGATGTTGAAATTCAAATGGATTGGTGGTAATAGTTCCACTGGATGCTTCATTCGATGTAAATCCTACAATAATACGATTTGGCAATGTTCCCATAAACAGGTTATCAATAGTTTTGGATTGTATATCCTTCGGGATGGTAAATGATTTCATTTGAACCCTTGTCAGAGGATACTTTGCAGGTGTAGATTGTAAAATTTTATTGTGTGCCAATTTAACACTAGGGCTAATGCAGACTTTTTTCACCTGCAACGATGCATCTAGAATATTGATTTTTGCATTGACACCACTTTCACCGGCCATGAGACAAAAGTTTGGTTTTGCAGGAATAAGTTTCACACGTAATTCCACTCCATGAATTAAAAATTTATCTTGATTAAAAATGTCACAATGAAGATGTCCAATCATATCGAATTTCATACTTTGTTTTGTCAGTTCATAGCGTTGTTGAAATCCTTTGTTCTCACTTGTGGTTGCGTTCATATGACCAGCCGTATCTTGAAACCACATTGCTGTTTGTAAATGTGTATTTTTAGCTCCATCACTATAATTGAGCAGTTTTTCCATGTACGAACGATATGGATGATTATGTGACGGAAATGAAATCAGTTTATTGTTCAAGTAGATTTGTACTTCACTAAACATAGCATTTAGAAAATCATTGACAGGTGCAATTGCTTTATCCGTATTGGTGAAGGAGGAACCATCTGGTTTCACAATTTGTGCTTGGATGTACAATAAGGTTTGTGGCAAATCAATGTATTCATCACTGCTACCACTCACTACAAATTCTAAAGGTGAATTTTCAGCTATTGAACTAATTGGTTTGTAGCCTATAATACGATTGTCCAGAACACTGGTTTGCGTGGGCAACGTTGAAAAAATGTCCAATTCACTTTTTACACATTCACAGGATTGATGATGTAAGAAAGCCATCGCTGAATTAATCAAAAATATCTGGTGACGATGCCAATGATTTCTTCTTCTTCTTATGTGATAATTTACGTCTCTTTGTAGGATTGGTGGTGTTGATCGTTGGAAGGTCAACCTCAAACTGAGAGCAGTCATCCCATTTTCGTTTATGATATCCACTTCCCAGCATAGTTTTCAACTTATTTTTAGCTTTTTCTTGTAAATTTGATTTTGCCTCTTGCATCCGTTGATGAAACGATTCTTGCAGCGGTTGATTCGAGATCACAACATCATTAATCATATTGGCACCTGATTTTAATAATTCTTTTCCCACAGTTTTAGCTCCTTGCTTCACAAGTGGTAACACTGAACGAAATAAGCCACCAAGGAAACTTCCAATGCCATGTCCTGCTTGATAGGGACTTCCCACATAGACGTTGCCGATACCGGACAACGCTTGTTTTTGGTAGTATTGCAAATACGGATCAGTCATGACGACGACGACGGAAATGTAGTTTTGTACACACCGTTCCAAAGGTGAATGGCATCCGATGACCTGTGCTATCCCTTATATCGATTTGTATTTGCTCAAAATTCATTTTTTCCACCGGAACATAATGTGCAGGATTAAAGATTTGTACTGCATGACTTCCAAAAGTATGATTCACAGGATCCATGTTGACAATTCGTAGCAATGGTACCATTGTATCTCCAACAATGACAGATTCAATAATGTCACAATAGACATGCATTTGTGATGGTAAGCCTAATCGTACATCCGGTGTATATTGTCCCTTTTCCATATCTTTTAAATCACTTTTCGGGTCAAATCCAAGCATTAAACTAACACTTGGTGAAATTTGTTCAGAAGTATGGATTTCCTTTTTGGGATGTCTTATGAGGCATATATTATTAGTTACGTCATGAGATATAAATAAATTGGTTTCTTTATGATGTATATTAATTGCATGAATAAGATCCCGTATATTGTTATAATGGCGAACAGGGATCGTTACAACCTTCCACGGTTCTTGATCATTACTACTTGATGATTTGTAATATATTTTATTGTTTTCACTGTTAATGTTCAGCAAAGAATGTGGATAATGAATCTCTACAATTGCCACATCACATTTCTGGCGAAACTCTACACGTCGTTGTAATTTCGTAATATATGAAGTCAATGTATTTTCTGGAAAATAATCCATGGAACTATTACTGGGAAGTGTAACGTAAAAATCTTGATCAGGTTCCATTCTTCTTCTTCTTCAATGAAGTTGCAGGGATCCACGAATTGAATGAGGAAGGATATCCTTTCCACTGGACGAGATACTCCTTTCTGCGACCTTTTGTTCTTGTACGTAATATTTTATCGATGAGGAACGTCGAAGGGAGCGGTACTGGCTGTAATTCTTCTCTGTAGAAAACACCATCGATGAGTTGATGATTTAAATCCTCTAGTCGATACACTGGTGGGTTTCTTGGTACAATGGCTTTTACTCTGAATATTTCCCAAGTCCAGTTCTCGAGGTAACCCTTGTCAAAGATACGTTTTGTTTTACTTATACGAACAGTATCACCAACAGATAAATCCGTATCTTGTTTTGAACGTTGTAGCTTTTTGTCGTATAAGTTATGCCACACCTCCAGTAAATTGTCCTGAGAAACGTTTGCAGGTGCCATTTTAATACTGGAATGCCGACTTTCATTGTATGCTTTTACAAGTAAAGGCAATACTTTGATGTAATTGTATGTTTGATATTTGGTAAAGTATTTCCACATACGATGTTTCAATGTCTGATTAAATCTTTCTGCGATGCTGGCTTTAATATCTGGATCCTTTGTTGTAACATGTTGCACGTTGTGTTTCCTGAGAAACTTTTGTACTGTCTTGTTGGTAAATTCAGTTCCTTGATCACTACGTAGTACAATTGGTTTCCTCTTCTGGAAAATCATTTCAAATGCATTCACTATATCCTCGGCACTTTTTGATTTTAGTGGTACAGCCCACCCGTACCGACTAAACACATCAATCACTGTAAGAATATAGCGGTAATTGTCATTATAGTTTTGAAGTGATTGTAAATCATTTAAATCACATTCCCATTGATCATCAATATTGTTAACAAGATAAAAATCTCTACGGAAACGACGACGTACAGGACGGTGTAACGTGTAGGTAGGTTGTTTGTTTAACCAAAGTTTTATTTTGGCTAGAGGTATAGATTTTCCTGTGGCTTGCCATAATTTCTTTGCAGTAGAAAATGATGCAGGATGTGCTGGATTGTAATAAATGGATTTCAACTTTTTGTTCATGGTTTGTACGTTGACCATTGTGGAATTATACGTTTTCTTTTTGGTCGGACTTCTAAAACATCATCACCTTCTTCTTCTTCTTCTTCTTCTCCGGAAGAAAATAATTCAGGTGCCGGTTTTGGTGGTGCAGATCCTTCAGATGCTGTTGTATTATTATGCTTGACAATATAGTTTAATCTTCGTGGATTACCAATCAATTCTTGAGGTGTGTTTGACGATGCAAGGTAGTTGCAAAACAATTCCCAGCCTTGAGGATTAGAATGTTTCCTCGGTCGAGTCACATCACACATTAAATCTACAATATTGGATCCATGTAGTTTATTATCGTTGATGTACACTGTTCCTTTATGATCCCACGTAATTGCGTCATCTTGTTTTAAACGACGGAATAGTAGTTCGGCTTTCTTACGATACATTTGTGGTATTGCGGCTAAAATTTCTTGTTTCGTGCTATCGTCAACATTCGGGACGTCACCATCAGGTTTCATTGATGTAATTGTAAGTGGTATTGGTTCTTCTTGTTTACGTATCACATAAAGATATTTCTGTAACATTCTATTGTACTGATTCCATTTTTCTTCATCACTTGGATACGATGTATTCAATATAGATTGCATTTCACGATCGAGATTAGATTCTCGGTTTTCACTCACACGGGATGATGATGCATGCATTCGTTGAAGCATTTCTGGTGGCACTAAAACCATCTTCTTGCTATGTTCCATGAAGTTTATTGTTTAAACAAAATACTGGATAACACACTTCCTACAATAGGTGCAAGTAATGCAGGTAAGAATCCTCCTTGTTGTACGGCTAAATGTTTCTTCTTTTTATCCAATGATTTTGTATTGTCTACGAGATAGCGGAGCGTGTTCTTGTAACGCTTTAATCTTGACTTCTGCGCACTTGTCAGTGGAAAATTGCCTTTTAAGACATTATAACAACATTCACAAATACTATGAATTAATGAAGCGTCTGCATTGGCAATAATAGCTTTACGCAATCTTGGTTTAGCTTTGTGCAGAGCACGTAGCAGATCAGCGTGTTTCACTGTAGGAGACATCGTGACAGACTAAGTCATTCTTTTCACATGCACAATAATTTAAACATGTTTTGTTGGTACGTAAACATAATGATGCAAATCGTCGGGAAAAATATTTGTACGAAATCGCATTTCATCGGGTGTATCTTGTTTAAGATCCATCAGTAAATAACCATGTGGATTTCTTGTTGCGTCTGCATAACTTTCTTGTAGAAACAGTGGATGCTCAGGCATGATTTGATAACTCATATGCTTGATTTGTGACTTGTCACGTGGATTTTTAAACAACACCAAATACGAACAATTTAAACTCATATTTCTATTTGCTTTACTTTGATGAAATACATTTTGTGTTATAAAAATCACACTAATATTTCGATGATGTGATCCTTTTGTGAACATATCAACAATATCACTATTCACTTCTCGCATATGGTCATCAATAATAATCAAATGTGGTCCATCTTGAGGCTGAAAATCTTTCATTCGTGGAAGTCCTTCGTGAAATTCTACTGGAACTGGCATTGTTGCATACACGTCTTGCCATTCTGCATAATACCAGTATATCTTACGAAATTTTGCATTGATCATGGTTGGGAGATGTGACAGTAATCGCTTCACAAAATACGTTTTTCCACACCCACTAGGCCCTGCGAGAATACAGGTAAATGGATGTTTCCATTGTGTATCCATGATGAACACTAACACCTTGTTTCAAAAATGATGCGTATTTAAAGAGAGTACAAATTTTCTTTTTGTTTTAGATTGTAAATTCTTGCACTCACTGGTGTGAAAAGGAAAGAAACAGTTCATCTGTTTATCGAATAGTTGAAAACCGTTTATTTGTTAATCGAATAGTTGAAAACCGTTTATTTGTTAATCGAATAGTTAAAAACCGGATAAAGTTTAACGGTTAACCGTGAAAGCTGATCACTGTTTGATTTAAATTCTAATTGAAAATTTTTCGTTTGAAATTTGTTTTGAAAATTGTTTCAAAAATTTTTGTTTGAAAATTTCTTGTTTCAAATTTTTTTTTCAAATTTTTTCGTTTGAAATTTTTTGTTTGTAAATTTATTGTTTCAAAATTTTTTGTTTGAAAATTTTTCGTTTCAAATTTTTTTGTTGAAAATTTTTCGTTTCAAAATTTTTGTTTCAAATCTTTTCGTTTCAAAATTTTTCGTTTCAAATTTTTGTTTTGAAAAATTTTTTAGTTTCAAGATTTTTGTTTAAAAGTTTTCGTTTTCAATTTTTGTTTTGATTTTTTTTAGTTTGAAAAGTTGAAAAAAAAAATTAAATGCCAAGAATCTTGTTCAAAGTTTCCGCCTAATTCCTAGAGAACATTGACCAGGGACCTCGTCGCGCATCAAAACCAAATCATTGATCACGTGACCGTACTACACCTGAAGGGTACTACCAAATTGAAAGGAGATACCCGTCCATACCTTATCAAATAGGATAAATTGAGTCAGTAACCGAACACGTGGTTGTACTTAAAAATTTGAAAATAGAACCACCGAAACATATTGAGGTCCTGTACTATGCTTAAATTGGACAATTTCAGTGGACCCCCATTGCCAAAATTTAAGAAGGGTGCAACAATATACCCATGTCTTATGATAGGATATGGACCCCTTGTAATCATAGGATCTCATCAAAGGGGATAAAATGGACCAAAAAAACAAACACGTGGTACAACGTTTATATTTTGGCAATTTTTGTACCCCTAAAAGGGAACGATGTAGACCATCCAAATTTATCATGATACATATTGAGGACCTGTACTATAATACCAAATGTTTAAATTGGGCAATTTCCAAAATTTAAGGGGGTGGGCCAAGGTACCCCTCCCGGGGTGCACAAATGTACCTATGTCTTATGATAGGTAATGGACCCCTATACATGACCATATAATCATATAAGGTAATAGGACCTCATCAAAGGGAAATAAAAATGTACCAAATACCAAACACGTGGTTGTACTAAAATGTTGGCAATTTTGTACCCCTAAAAGGGAACGAGGTGGACCACCCAAATTTATAGTGATCTATATTAGTGTCCTATACTATAATACCAAATGTTTAAATTGGGCAATTTCCAAAATTAAAGGGGTGGGCCAAGGTACCCCTCCCGGGGTGCACAAATGTACCTATGTCTTATGATAGGGAATGGACCCCTATACATGACCATATAATCATATAAGGTAATAGGACCTCATCCAAGGAGATAAATTAGGTCGAAAACCAAACACGTGGTACAACGTATTGCTTACGTTTATATTTTGGCAATTTTGTACCCCTAGAAGGAAATGAGGTGGACCACCCAAATTTATCATGATACATATTAGGGTCCTGTACTATAATACCCAATGTTGAAATTGGGCAATTTCCAAAATTTAAGGGGTGGGCCATGGTACCCCTCCCAAATTTTTCAAGGGGTGCATTAATATACCCATATGTTATGAAAGGTAATGGACCCCTGTATACGCCCATATAACTATATAGGGTAATAATACCTCATCAAAGGGGATAAATTAGGTCAAAAAACCCCGAAATTTGAATTTTTGGCAATTTTTTTACCCATGAAAGGGAACGACATAGACACCCAATACTGATAGAGGTACATACTATGGTCCTAGGCTACCATACCAAATTTTAGATTTGGCAATTTCCGAAATTTAAGGGGGGTGGTCCTATGTACCCCTGCCAAAATTTAGGGGGTGGACCAAGGTACCCCCGCCAAAATTTAGAGGGGGTGGTCCTAAGTACCCCTAGGTCATTGACCCTGGGCCAAGGTCATTGACCTTTGACCTATGACGTCACAAAAAATTTTGCTGACTCAGTTGCATATACGGGGACCACTACTACTAAGGGGAAACGGCATTAAGAGAAGTCTTCTTCCAGTTTGACCGTAATGCTGATCAATTTCGCTGATGAATAGTAACCATAGATGAAATATGGTTGTACCACTATGATCCTGAATCGGAACAACAGTCAATGGAGTAGTAGCACTCATTTCTCCATCGCCCCAAAAAGTTCAAGACACAGAAGTAGGTTGAGAAACTGTTTGGAACATTCTTCTGGTATAAGTATGGAGTGGTAGACTACCTCCTCAATCGTCAGATATTTAATCCAGAATCTATACATTACTTACAAAACTGAAAGAAAAATTCAAAGTTCAACGCTGCGGAAAATGAAAAGAAAGGAATTCTGTTCCTTCAGGAGAATACACCTGTCCATCAAGCCCCTGCGAACATAACTGACATTGCATAATCTAGGATTTCAATGTCTAGATCATCATTCTTATTCCGCAGATTTAGCTCCGTCTAACTATTACGTGTACTTATTTCCCAAACTTAAATAACACTTGAAAGACGCCATTTTAGATCTGATAGGGGTAGTGCTACGAACAGTGGTGCGAGGAAATCTAGATTTTTTTAACTTTTCTGCAAAAGCTGGAGCACTGTACAAGGTAGTATATTGACTCTCGGGGGAAGAGAAGAAGAAGTGAAACTTCACCAATCCACGTGCACTCCTTCTGGGTTGGGCTACGAATTTTTCAGCAGTTCCTAGTCAATATGGTAGACGTCACGTCAGTACTTTGAAACAAAATAAGTAAAGGAGCACTAGTATAAACCAATTATTAACTAAAGATCAGCACTCTGACAATACATTTTATTGGGAATAAATTTCTTCCATAATTTTATTATTATCATTTGCAGGAAGGGAAAACACAACTCTTTTTATCTCCTTCAAAAAACTAAGCCCTGGTGGTTGCAAACTAAGCTGTTATAAACACATCCTCTAAATATTGGAAGCCGAGAATAATGTTTCAGAAAAAAGAAGTTTTAAATAAAACAAAATATGAAACTGAAAACTTCAAACCTGGATAAATATGCGTGCATACCCAGACGCTCAAAGAGGAAAGCTTGAGGATTAATCTGCCACATAGTAAATTCATGGAAAGTAGACTACAATTTGTCAATGAGATTGGTTATGATACTGATATAAAATACTACGTGAAGAATGTTTAAAGATTGTACGAGTCTGGAGGGGCAGTCTAAGTGGCAGTCAGGGGGGCAAACCCCCCTTGCCCCCCTCTGGCGTCGTCACTGTATTGTTATGTTTACTTTTTGAACTTAAACACTTTCTGTACTTTTTGGTGGCATCTTTTACTTTCCCTTTCTGTATATATGTACCTGTAAGGCGCACACAAATGATAGAAAAAAATTATTCGAGCAAAGCACATCTCTTTACAATGAATTAAGTAGAAAGTTCATTAAATATGAGCGAAACTAGTTGCAAAAAAAAAAATATCAATAAATAGATCAAGATATTTAGAATATTTAATGTATAATAAATACACATTATACACGATTAATGTAAAATAATCATTGAAATTAACAATAAAGCATAATTTAAAAAAAGCATAATTAAACAAGAAATAAAGCATAATGTGG
Organism: Thermobia domestica; assembly: GCF_964235325.1. Taxonomy (NCBI): domain Eukaryota; kingdom Metazoa; phylum Arthropoda; class Insecta; order Zygentoma; family Lepismatidae; genus Thermobia; species Thermobia domestica. The sequence continues at coordinate 49,506,658 of NC_137470.1, read as the reverse complement.
GTTGCTCTAACAATTAAGTTGTATGAAGACGAGAAGAAAACGAAAGCTGGTTCCTTAACGAATTTCGTTGATCTTCTTTGTGTCTACAAAAACGCATTCCTAGAAACCTACAAGCTAGGTATCATCTCTGTGATTATATCAGTTTCTAGTGCTACATGTGAAAGGTCATTCTCTTCTTTGAAAAGATTAAAGACTTGTATACGCAATTCAATGACTCATGATAGGTTGAAAAACTTAGTGTTACTTTATTTTGAGAAGAAAATTGCTAAATCGTTAGATCTTTAACAAGTTGTGGATATGTTTGCTGCTGCCCACACGAATAGAAAGATCCTCTTCAAGTAGAGGCATGAACCTATAAGTTATTTTCTTTACCTGTAAAAGTGTATTTGCTTGCACTTAAGTCAACCAGCTACACATATTTTAAACTCCATGATTAAATAACTATTTACTTTTATTAGAAATCAATTGCATTAATGAATCCTAGTTGTTTGAGGTACTAAATTCTTATATTTTCACTGTTTTCCAAATAGTAAAATCATGAACAATAAAGATGGAAACATTCACCTTGAAAATACACACACACACACACACACACACACACATATATATATATATATATATATATATATATATATATATATATATATATATATATGTATATATATATATATATATACTGGAGATGTCCCCCTCAAAATCCTCTTGGGCCCTTCATTGGCCCCCCTAAAAAACTCTAGCTACGCTACTGGACACCATGCACCAGAGACGAGTTCTCTACCACTGTGCCACCACGGCCCTGCTTGGGCTTGGTCGTCCATATGCAACATCTCTTTGGGCGTTGCTTAAACAACTTCTAGTTTTCTTCTAAATCCAGACTCCATATTGGCGTAGATATTAATATTACAGTCGATTGGTAAAATCAATCTTCCACATTTAAAAATTAAAGTACACACAAGTAGAAAAATAAGCATTTATCATAAAAACACTAGCTGCAAGTGTTCAAAATAGATTTATGGTTTCTATAAAATCAATTGAAAATTGCTATTTTTAATTAGGCAGCTAGTGAAAAACAGCAGCTTTCGACTCCAGCCGAGTTTAAACTCAACCTAAACTCAGTTGACCAAAGTGAACTGACCCGACTAACCCGACCCGACAACCCGACCTGATAACCCGAACCGACAACCCGACCCGAATAACCCGACCCGACAACCCGACCCGATTGACCCGACCCGACAACCCGACCCGAATAACCCGACCCGACAACCCGACCTGAATAACCCGACCCGACAACCCGACCCGACCTGACCCGATTGACCCGACCCGACAACCCGACCCGACAACCCGACCCGACAACCCGACCCGACAACCAGACCCGACAACCAGACCCGACCCGAGCTGACCCGATTGACCCGACCCGACAACCCGACCCGAATAACCCGACCCGACAACCCGACCCGAGCTGACCTGACTGACCCGACCCGACAACCCGACCCGAGTAGCCTGACCCGGCAACCCGACCCGAACTGACCCGACTGACCCGACCCGTTTGAGAGCACTAGTTGACAGTCACTTGCTTTCAGCTTGTCAGACTTCATGTTGTGAGAACCATCAACAAGCATGATACGAGATTGTTGAAAAAACATTATTGATGATTGTTATAACTGGCCTATTCCAGCGTTCAGTAAAATGTATTATTATTATTATTATTATTATTATTATTATTATTATTATTATTATTATTATTATTATTATTATTATTATTATTATTATTATTATTATTCAAAACCATGGTTTACTGCTACAACCATGTAATTATTATTCTTTCTGCATTTGGAATTTTTACGTGTGCAACCGACTACATCCTAACGCGAAGCCAAGGAACGTTAGTAAAACGTTTCATAGTAAATCGCCTCTATCTAACGTAATTATAGTGCTTGTTGAAAGAACAACAACAGTAGCTCTGAATGGGATCGAACCAACGACCTACGTCGTAGCCCGAATCATTAACCACTACATCACAAGAACACCTGATCTGGTTTGTGTACCATCATGTGTATATTGTCACGGACGTTGCGTGACAGTGATGTCTCCGTGTCCCATACGAGTTACGGAGAAAATCCCACACTTCATCATATGTACCGTGTCCTGCGAAAACGAACTAAGCGCCACTTTTACACTTTTAAGAAAATTACGTATAAAGGTTGATGACCAGCATTAATGTAGCCGTAATCAAAAGTGAAATTATGTTTCTTTTTTTTTTTTTTTTTTTTTTGGAAAGGTGTTGGTTTTCCTCTCTTTTCGATTGTGCAAAACGTTCCAATGCTTATCAGGAATCAATCGTCGCATTTACATGGATTTTCAAAGTTTGGCGCTTAGTTCATTTTTGCATAACACGGTACATATGTTCTAGTAAACATAAAGGTATCATTGCCTTCTATTTGACGATTAGACCCGTGTAGTTCTTACATTTTGTTGGGCGTGTCATTTTCATTACTCGTTCCTGTAGTTTGGAGGGCGAGGGAATTATTATGCAGTGTTGCAAACCCCGCACACCTTTGTTGTATCTCGGGAACGGTTAGAGATATCGCTTTCGAACAAACGCTATTAGGATTCTTGAATCTTACATAGACTTTCTATGGTGTTTCCAGCATTATCATATGGGCACTTTTCCTCCTATGGCAACTGCAAAACTTTCAATTTTTTCCTCCTTTGCTGTGGCAACACTGTTACTCACTGGATGCTGTGCGTTCTCTGGTTTACTCTTTCGGTTACTCCTTTTCATTCCGTAGTATTATTTTTCTTGCCCTTTTGCTAGTTTTGCTCTACGGACACTTTATTTTCTTGATATTTGAAGCTTTATAACTTCCTTATTTGGGAACACTGACAGGTGCGGTTTCGCTTGTTGGTATTCACATTCTGTACTAATTCTTTTGATGGCATAAACTCCTATATGTTCCATTTAAAAAAATACAACTTTGTACTGTGCTGGCAACACTGTTGACCTAGTAACATTATGTGGTACCTCAAAAGACGTCCCCTTCAACAAGTATCTGGATCCATCGCTCTCTTGCTAATATCTCTTCTGGTTTCCGATTTATTCAGGGCTGTCCAACATTACTGAACCACCCTGTATATATATATATATATATATATATATATATATATATATTTACTTGAGTTTAGCGCTCCATACTGTCAGCAGTAAGGCTAAATAAGACGTTAGCTTTCAACTTTCCCTGAGCTCCTACGGAGAACTTAATCCAAGTTCGCTAGCTATATAGCCACAAGAAGCTCTTTTTGAGTTGGAATGTTCACATACAATTGTACATGCCTGTATCACTACGAAGGTCAGGTTCAATAAAGTAACCTGAGGAATCAGAGAACTGCTGGGAGATTGGAAAACGTGTTAATTAAAATAATACTTACCACATCATTGCAATGTAAAATTGTTAAAAGAAGAAAAAGAAGGGTATATAATGTGCCTGTTTATATTGTAGTTTTTGAAGTTTTTACAGTTATAAAATGTATTGGCTCTTATATCTAAATTTTATACATATGTTATAATTTATATCAGTATGTGTGAGAATACAAAGTGATATTAAAGTACACGTCTGGTATTAGATAATTGGTGTTAAATTACTGGCGCTCATTATTTATATAGGATAAAGTTTAGATGTCATTAGGCTTAAAAAATAAGCTACTGATATAAGTAGATGCACCTGCATAAGTAATACTTAGAAGCAACAGTTACCCATGAAATTTTCAAACTTTTAACAAGAACTCAATGTGATGGAGTCGAATAAAACCTAAAAGAAGTTTAGCGACTTATTTCTACACTAGTCTATATATAAAAGCTTGAAAGGTTAATGCACTCTTTAAAAGTGAAAATACTCTAAAATTGGGAATTAACTTAAGTTTTTGCAAACGTACTGACCAATCTAGTATTATTTCCAGATAAAGTTTGTCATACATCAGTGAACATAAGTTTTACGCTTAGTAATCACATAGAAACTAAAGAAACTTAATGTGGTTAAGAAGCAAATTTTAGTAAGACTTACCTCAAATCAAAGTGAGTGCTGAAACTGCTAATTTCAGGGTTTATTTATCTATTTTTGTTTAAAATAAAATGTTATGGACACATTGCTAATACGTTAATGATTTGACAGTAGTATATTGCTTTAGTGGCCTGAAATCGTAAGGAGTTATCTATATTGCAATGATTTTATAGGTAGAGACTGAATAATGGCCCGGGCGAGTTTTCCCCTTCACCAGTTTTATTACAAAAACTTCTAAATACAAAATGTCTTTGATTTACAAAGAATATGTAGTGTCATTCCTTAATGACCAGATGAAGGGATATCGATGTCTTACCGGGTGCCCCTTCCGCTCATGGCAGCATCCAGAACACTAGCAAGGTTTATAGGTGATATTGTGGATAACCACTCAGCTCACGGCAGCCGGGCGAGGTTTCAGTTCAAGATGGGATCCCTAGTCCAGTGTGACATAAGGTTTAGGAAAGGTGTACTCCTAGTCCGATGCGACCTCAGAGCAGGTGATGGTTAGTTGATCAGTTGGCCGACTGACATCAGGTCCTTTTTTTCCAAGCTAACCAGCGGCTAGCACCCAGTTAGAGGGTTACACCCTCTTTTAGGGAAGAGAATTTTATGGAGAATTGTACTGGATGTATGAAGGATGGTCTATGGGAAGGTAGATATCAATTTATCTTTATTTAGTAATCTATAAATAAACACAGGACTTAAGGCTTTTGCAGCCTTAACATTTGGGTTGGTACTAGACATACAAAATAATACAAAAATAACATATAATATGCATAACATATAATGTACGTAGTATGAGAAGAAAAATGTAAAACGCATAGAAAGAGGATGATAAATCAAGAAGCGATGGTTAAGAGATAATGAGAGTTATTACACTGAGAAAAAAAATGTAGGTGGCATACTTAAAAACGTAGGTTACATTCGTAATTCCTGTAGTTTCTGGACTTAACGTACAACCGCATATCACATCCTGCAGCAAACGTATAGCTGAAAAAGTATGTATTATACGCACTGTCTGCATAAGTGCAATGACGTCATTCGTGTGACGTCATCTGCAGTAACAAGTGTATACGGAGGTGATATCTAGCTTTGTGACGTCAGGTTCGTATGTAGCATGTGGGTTAATAATGACGACACTCACTGACTATCAGGACGAAGCATAATTTCAAGAAGTATGCAATATACGTTCTGTACGTATGTTTTTTGCGTTCAACCCCGAGACAGCATCTATATTGTACTTGTGCCCCGTACGTACGACTAGATACAGTATACGTATTGTACGTATGTATTATACAGATTTTCCTTATGTCGCACACAGCTTGTCCAGATACAACATACAGAATATCCGTATGTACCATACAGAGTGCACATATGTAGCTTACAGACTGTCTGCATGCAACATATAGATAATACGTATGTCGCGTACAGGTTGGCCATATGTAATGAATGGATTAGATGTATGTAGCTTATAGATTGTCCATATGAAATACACGGATTTTACCTGTATCGCATACGTATTGCCTTGTTGTAATATATGGATTGGACATATTCAGGATCTAGCTTGTGCGTATAGTGCACCATTATTGAAGTGCTGCAACATACTGCAAAATGCATGATACATTCTTACTGTAATGTTGTCACATATTGTTTTTCTCTGTATGGAAACAAAAATAGCTTAAAATATGGTTGATCTCCTTTGTGCCAATAATAATAAAATTAACAATACTACACTTTTCAAATCTTAGTTTGGAGCAGTGAAACTGTCCAATGAAATGTATTTACCTGCAGGGTGTCCTGTAAGTTTGGGTTTCCTGCTAATTCGTTGGAAAGCTACTACAAAGCCAAGTGTTGAAAAGTGACACAAGCGTTAATTTTAAAATTATAGGCACAAATAAGGTTAACCATATGTTAAACTATTTTCGTTTTCATACAGAGTAAATCAATATGTGATATATTACTGTAAGAATTTATCATATGGTTTGCAGTTAGTTAGTTGCAGCACTTCAATAATAATGCAAAATGCACAGCCATATACAATCCTATATTCAAACTCAAACAAGATTTACGTACAATCATTTATTAAGCTGTTATCATCCATTGCTTGTACGATATAAAGATTATTTTACCTCATTCTTTTCCTTAATAGTATCTTCTTCTAAAGTGCAGTTGTTACCACAAGAGGCCTGAATAGAATTTTCCAGAAATAACTTCTCTGTACATTTTAATTAACAGGTATGTTTTTTTATGTCTCAATAATTAAAAGTATGCTAACAGCCGAAAACGTGTTCGCTCACAAGATGATTCCTACTCAGTACTTGCCATTGAAAATGCAACACCAAGAAGGAGACTGGGTAGCTGCACCAAAGTTCAAAGGCAGATACCTAATAGTAAGTGCAGAATATTCTTAAACGTCCGCTATATTCGCTGTGTGACAACGTGGTGACAGCGGAGGCGTTGTGCAGCCATCGACTAAACATATTTATCCTTCCCTGCTCGATATTCTGCAAATTTGGACTGTCCTCGTTGCATGCTTCTTAGTGCAACATTTTAAGCAACGAGCAGTTTAACAGTCTGATACATTGCTTAAAGAAAGAGCAATGATTCTCAGAATTACTCGGAAGATATATATACAATAATTTAAAACGGTTATTTCAATCTTTGCAATTCAGAGCACGAAAAGAAGTATAGCTAAAATAACACTGATTTTAGCCAGATAGTAACCAGTAAACTCAATCACACTCAGTACCATTAGTTGCTTGGTGTTATCCGTAAGTCAGAGACCATGGTATCTCATTTCGTGTAGATTTTTTTTTGCATTTGTTTAATGCTAAAAATGTATTTTATCGCTAATTGAACCCAGTACATTATATATACCGACAGGACGTACCTTAGTCACAAGGTGACATGAGTGAAACACTAAACTATTCGATTGACACCTGCGGCCTTGTCAACACTAAAGTTACAAAGTGATTAAGTAAATACATAACATAGTTCATACAAAGTATAGTGATGTATGAAGTCTCCGTTTCATATGACTTGGGTAAAGGATACATCTGAAATAACAACAAAGAAATATATAACGATTTCTCTGGATAATTTGGATTAGTCCAGAATTCGAACACATTTACGTTGGTAAGTCCAACTTTTTTTTTATTATTTATTTCTTCGGATTCCCAATAAAACAACACCTTCGCTAGACACGTTCAGTATACACATTGCCTTTCATACAGAACAATACATTAGTTATTAAAGCACGTTTGAAATAATAGTGCTTCGTATAGAATTTTACTTCATCCAATCGTAATAGCACAAAGATAAAAAATATTGAGAGGGATAATGTTCTTATTACAGAGAAAAAGAGTTGAAATGACTTAACACTAACAAACATTTTCTTTAAACAGAGATAATATTTTATTCTAATTTATGGAAGAAAGAAATAATTTTTAGTACAGTATCTTTATTAGGGTTATATATTCGTACAAAAGAATGTGAGTACAATTCGGCCTGTCTTCAGAAAGAACGTACTTTTAGCCACAACCTACACTGCTTCTTTTGACTGTCTTTCAAGCAGAATCCTGGTTTGATGTACGAAATACCTGAAACAAAAATCAGAAAATATTTAAAATGTTACATTCAGTGTGTTTAACTTGGTTGTACTTAACAATACATAATATCTTAACATTTTTTAAATTAAATGGACAAAATCTGTTCGGTCAGGTATGGACTTTTGGGTTGCACGTAGAAGAACTATGAAGTGTTTATTGATGCTGAACAACAACTCAAAATGTATTACTATTCAAAAGTAAGTGGGAACTTTAATGGTGTTCGGGGTACCATGGGGTACCTAATGTCTGTATTTTTTTTAGATATATGGAAATATATGTCTCTAAAATGTAAGGAACTGACATCTCTTTACCGAAAACCTCAACTCGGTAAGCATTATGGATATTGAGATATGGGAAAATAAAGAGCGACATCATAGAAGTGTGGGGTTTGCGTACTAGGTGGTGCAGTTTCGGAAACGTAATTACGAGGGCTTACAACAACCTCAAAAGTAGTTTCAATTAAATACACTACACACATGCCCTGATGGGGGTTTTCGGGTACCATGATATTCGCAGAACTCTCATTTCTAAATATTCTAAAATATGTCTTAATAACGTTTTAAAGAACGTTAGAGGTGTGTGTTTACCGAAACCGCAAGTCGGTACGCCTAACAGTTACCGAAATATGGTGAAATAAAAAGAGACACCATAGGTACATGGAGCTTGCATATTAGACAGTACAATTTAGAAAATTAATTAAAATATGATTATCAAGATATTGTCAAATAAATGGAGGATCCATATAGTTATGGGGTTTTCGTGTTAGGTGGTATAATTTCCTAAACCGGTCATGGAAAGTTAATAAGCATCAGTAGCAATTTCATCTTAAAATAATTAGGTATTTCCATGGAGTTTATGAACATCATGGGGTCTACCAAGATTAAATTTTAAAAGCTTTGGAAAATATATTTTGACATTTGTAAAGAGTATTAGAAATATGTATTTACCTAAAACTTCCAGCTAGTACATCCAGCAGCAAGAGTGACACCATACAATAAAAGCGTATTAGATCTTGAAATTTCAGAAAACAATTATTGATCCTAACAAAAGTTAAATAAGATGGTACTTACATGGGTTAAGTGAGTACCTCAGACTCGTCAGTACAATTTCGACCGAAAGATTAATTCAGCCCTAAGTTTTCTTTGGACAATTCCAGGCGTTCATCGGGCTCTGAAATAAAGTGAACATTTTTTGTCAATACCTAATATAGCAAGCGAGATATAAGGAATTATGCATTTTATGACGTCGTAAAAATAGAGACCCACATGGATTTGTACTTTTGAGTATTTGCTGTAAGAAGAAGAAATTTCAGAATACAACAATATATACCTTAATAGACAATTAAATGGGCGGGGGCACGGTGGCTTAGTGGTAGAGTGCTTACCTCCACTGTATTGGGTTCTTGGTTCGATCCACGGCCAAGTCAGTTTGTAGTGGACATCGTATTCGTGGGTTTTCTCGGGGCACTCTCTTTCCTCCCACCTTTGCATTCTATCAATTCAGTCAACAACATTCACTTGCTTTAGTCATAATCTCGCTGAGACTAAAATGCATAATCGTGGGTCGCTACACTGAAATATTTCCTTTTATTTAATTTTAAAATTAAACAGAGACTTAAGTATGATCGTATCTCTACGGGTTAAGTGAATACTCCAATAGTTTCTGGAAAAAAGATTAGTTAAATACCCTACCACTAAGCTACTGTGTCCCCGCCCACTGAATTATCTACTAAAGTATATAAAGTAGTTTTCTGATTTTTTTTTCTTATAGGATAGACCCAAAAGTACAAATCCATAAAAATCTCTATTTTTACGTCATAAAATATATAATTCCTTATATCTTGGTTGCTATCTTAGATATTGACAGCGAATTTTCATTCTTTTGCACAGCTCGATGAACCCTTGGAATTGCCTGAAGAAAACCTAGGACTGAACTAATCTTTCGATCGAAATTGTACTGAGGTACTCATTTAACCCATAGAAGTACCATCTTATTTAATGTTGTTGCGACCAATAATTGTTTCCGAAATTTCAAGATCTCATACGCTCTTATTTCACAGTGTTTCTCCAGATGTTAGATGTACTAGTTGGAAGTTTTGGTTAAACACATATTTCTAATACTCTTTACAAATGTCAAAATATATTTTCCAAAGCTTTTAAAATTTAATCTTGGTATACACCATGATGTTGTTAAACACCATGGAAATACTTAATTACTTTAAGATGAAATTGCTACTGATGCTTATTAACTTTCCATGACCGGTTTCGGAAATTTTACCACCAAACACGAAAACTCCATAACTGCACAAAGAAAACTCCGTTCTCCGGACATCGGTATATTATACAAATATACGGTATCATCTTGCTTACTATAGAAATCAGTACGGAACATACGTTATCCGTATACTACATAGGCACTGCCCTTAGATGTTACATCATGCCGTTGCAAGATGTATGACATCTAACAGTTTCCCGTATATCACATCCATATACTTATGTTACCTTCGTCAGTTATATGTTATATACGTCCATTTGTATGTGAGATCCTGACTCCTACATTGTTTCATACAGAAAGTACGTATAGATGGAACACTTATATAGAAGGTATTATAAAACATGCGTTTTCAGTTATACGTCTGCTGTACGTTAAGTCCAAAAACTACGGGAATTACGCATGTAACCTATCTTTTTAAGTACGCCACCTGCAATTTTTTTTCTCAGTGTGTGTGGATACTCCCTTTATTTGTCAATATCTTGATAGTCATATTTTAATTAATTTCCTAAATTGTACTGTCAGTAGATTGGGTAGCTAACTTCTGGCCCACTTTTCCCCCCACCCCCTAACTAACAAAAACTATGAAGCCGCCACTGACCATTACACTTTAACACAGAAGGATAGCATAAAGCGAGATTGGGTAATTGCACTACGCATATGCTTTTATGACATTTAAAAATCAAACAAAAATGAACTAAGTATTTTGAATATTTTATATTTAATAAATCATGAAGAAGTGTGTAATTTGCGTAGAATTAAAACAATACCAAGAGTTCTCTAGAAATGGTAATACAAGACGAGATGAGTGTAAAGCATGCCGGAATAAAATGAGCAAACAAAATGATGAAATAGAAAAAATGGGCGCGTTTGCTTATCATGTTGTAAATCCTGAACAATTATCTGAAAAAGAATTTAGAGACTTACAAAACGAATTGAATGATATCAAACTAATGTTTTTAGAATTTTACATCGACTACAAAAATGGGAAAGCTCAACTTGATGAAAGAGCAAAACATCATCTTAATAAAATACACGAGCTGTGGAATAATGCATTACCCTATAAGAATTTAGACTACTATTTTAGTTTTAAGAACCATCATATCTTTATTAATCATATCAATAATAAGAAGTGGAATGATTATATAAGTGCATTTTTGAAATGGAGGGTAAGGATGATGCCTTATTCAAATTGGGAGTAAAGCTAAATAAACATTTGTTTTATGAAATTACTCATAAAACGCTTACATCTAAAACTTACAACCTAAAATCTTACATCTAAAACTATTTCTCTTCTATCTTATAGTGTCCCCATGGTAGAGTATCTATCCCATTCTTTAAAACACATCTCTTATCATCTACACAACTTAAAGCTAGCTTATTTACTTCTATACTGTACAAATCGTGCGTATAACTTCTAATCAAGTTCATGTTCTTATAATATTCTTTTTGGCTAATCAAACAGTCCTTATATTCGTTAAATGAAAGTTCTTTATACACAACGCTCTTCTTAACACCTTTAGCCTTCTTACAACACTTTTCTTTATCGAACTTACCTTTAAAGTCTTTATCTGTTAAATCTATTTGGGGGGCTTTTATACCGTACATCTTACTTCTTAAACCCACAAACTCTTCTATGATTGTGCCTTTAATCTCATCCTTCATTTTACCAAGTATTTTCTTATTGATTTGCGGTATCTTATATTTGTTATCTTTAGGGTAGTCACTGGTATCGAAGTAATCAATGTAGTTTTTCATGTCCTCGTACACATCTTCTGTTTGAATATGGTATATATAACTAACAGTATCTGTATAACATACTTCTATTTTGTCTTGGTATTTTGGTTTCATCACATTGTAATGGAAGTCGTACATTAAATATTTCGATAGATCTAAGATACTCATTCCAACATATATTGGTTTATTGAAAGTTAATTTTGTTTTATTCATTATGATCGCACATAGATTCTCAGTATAAATAATTCTATCTTTAAAATTTGGTTTAGCAATTAGTTTTTCTACTCTTGTTGGATCACATTCTATTTTTATAGGTTTACATCTCTTTCTAATATTTTCCATAGTCTTTCCAAAAACTGAATTGTTCATGAGATTATAAAAGTCTTTTTCAAAGTCATTTGTTGCTCTAGTTCTCATCTGCGTGTTTAAATCAATATATTTCTTTAACCAATCTGATTGTTCGAACTCTATTACTCGGTGTATCTTGTTAAGTTTTAATCCAAGTGAAAGACATTGTTTTAGGTTTCGATAGTGAATTACATATGTTTATTAGTCATATAGGGTTGTTAATAGCTTTGATTGTTTTTAAGCAGGCGGACATAGGTTTTAAGGAGCTAGTGGATAGTCTTTGTGATAGTTATGTAATTCTTTTGGATATTCAAGATCAACTTCTAATATGTAACCAGTATCAGAATCATCAGGTATATTTGTGAAATCTATTTCTCTTATCTCATCTTCACTTAACCATCTGAATCCCTTATACGGCATATATTGACTCATTGCCCACCCATACAAGTTATTGGCATCTAGATACATTAAGTAAGAATCTTCTTTATTCTTATTGTAATCTTCCATATACTTATTGTTTGCTTTCACATATCTTTTTGAGCATTGACTAATCCCGCCTCTTATACCTTTTTCTATCATCAATACCATATCGTAATCAGTTAATAACTCTAGTTTTATAGTTGTCATCTTTAACATTGCATCCCAAGCTAAACCTGGTGCTGTCATATACCAAGCTGGATCGAGACCATAAGCTTTAAGACATGTTTCTCTAAAGTTCTCAAACACATCTGCTAATAACAACACATCGGTTTTTAGATATAAGTCATGGTATTGTCCGAGATTCTTAATTTTAAATGTTTTCCACACTTTCTTTGCATGCTTATAATCCTCATCGCTTATATGTGTGTTGTTAAGCTTGTTGTAGAATGCTTCCTTTGGTGGTAATTTTCTTTCTCTAAACCTATCCCAATTGTTAACATAATCGTACGGATAAACACCTTTTCTTGTTACAAGGTTAAATTGTTCTTCATCAGGATAGAAGTGTTGTGTGTGCACCATTTGTTCTCTCGTTAGGTTTGATGATAATTTGTCTAAACTACATGCCATAAATCTAAATGAATCTACGAATTTTAATTTGATAGTTCCAACTTTTTTACTGAATGATATGTAGCGTTCCTCGTTATTAGGTATTAATTCTATTTGTTCTTTATTACATCCTAGCTCTTTTATAAACAATTGAGAGTCATATCCGGATAAGTTGTGTATAATCACTGGTACGAACTTAGGTATTCTAACTTTCAAATTACAGTTGTTACATAATGCAGCTACAAACTCTCCTGTTATATGATCGTGATGTTTAACTTTATGGTTTTCTGGTGTATATTTTACTTTACAGTAAGAACAGGATTCGGATTGGTTGAACTCTTTTATCTGTTTACGTGTTAATGGTAATTCATTATTTTGACTATATATGTTTGATATTTGTTTAGCTTCTTTCTTTAACATTCTTATGAACTTTTTTGCTGCATCTTTACCTCTATACACAACAGGATTAGTTTTACTCCCATCACTTTTTACAATATAGTAACAGAATCCAGATGGTTTGTGCTGTTGATATTTTTTGGTATATGGCACGTTATCCGGATAACATTCTTTACAACCCATAACTTTATGTTGCAAACATTCAAAATCAGCGAAAATCGTAAATGGCAATTTCATCGTAAATTGATAGTTTTTAAATTCAACGTATGTATCTTTCGGTGGCATTTCTATCTTAACAGCTTCGTGAGTGGAACAATCTTTTTCGTGTTTATTTAATGCACATTGTGAGTAAAAATATAACAAGCATCTATCACATAAGTATTTTCGAGCTCTCCATTTAGTTATTTGGCTGCTTACTAATCTACTTAGATCTTTAATCCAACAATAGTGTGTTTTAACTTGGTCTTCATTTTGTTCTTTTACATATAATAAATTCACATGGATGTCTTTCTTGTTTTTAGTATGATATAAAACGTATATTGTATATTTTCTATCATCACTATATGTATAAACGTTAAATGATATATTGAGCCGTCTTTCAATTTTTGGGATGTCACTTAGTTTTACAGGAAAATGAATATCTTTTAATATTGTTTCTAAGTCTTTAACAACTTGCTTGTACTTTGGTGGTCGTTGTGGATGTTTCTCAACAGGATGCAATGCAGAGGCAATTGAATACAAGAAACATTTTTCATCTTTGTTCTTTACATTGATAACAGCTTTTTTCTTTTTAATTTCATTTGGTAGATCTATGTATGATGATCCTCTATATGGTGCATATTTATTAAGAACTAACTCTAAGTAGTTTATATTTGTAAGAGCCCATCCAGAACCTCTAGCTTGGAACTCATCCATTCTTGCTCGTAATATTTGTTTAGCATCACTTAAGAATTCGTTTAGATTGGTTGATTGGAATACCTCTTTGTTATTAATGTTGAAGTAAATGTCTTGAATCTCTTTACCTTTCTTATATTGGCAGCTTATTAGGAGATTAGCCTTTAAGGATCCATGTTTTTGTAAGCTGATGTTCAATCTATTTATTAAAGCTTTCGATGTTGAGGTGATATATTGCTCTAGAGGATCATGTTCTTTGTAATCTGTTGTAAATCTCCATGTTTCTAATCTTGATTTGAATGCTGTGCTTTTAAGTTTTACATCGATTGGTACTGATTCAACTTTGATTCTTGGTTCTTCAAATACTTCTTGTTGAAATGGGTATATATTTCTAATCTGCCTTCTGCTTTGTTCATCGTCATGTTGTTTAAGAAGGTATATTAATTCTGCTTTTCTTAATCGGGAATATCTTCTGATTCCCCTCTCTTTACATTGTCGTCTTAACTCTATTACAGTAAACTTATTATAACTACTCATCTTATTTGATATATAGAAAATCTTCGTTAGTACTCTTCACCGGGTTATTTCAGTTCATTTTCATTTGTCCTAGCACAACGCTTAACATTGTACACCCCTGCTATTGTCTACATATTACGCGTTGTATTAGAACACGGCTTTCATGGGAATACCCCATCAACGTCGCATATACACATTTAAAACTGAATCATTTTTGTAAACTTACTCATCATCATCATCATCATCATCATCATCATAATCATCACTACCATATTTATATTCATCATCACTATTCAAATCAGATGTTTTTTGTTGCATTATTAATAATTCTTTTTCCTTTAACAGTACTTGCTTCTCTAGTAGTGCTGCTAAGAGTTTAAGATCTTCATGAATAAGGTTAAGTCTATCATGTAATAAATCAAAACGTGCTTCCATATTTGTTATATAGAAAACCAACCTTAATTATCAGATAATAACCGATCATATAAACAATCAATTTCTTTAATCAATTCTTCTTCTGATAGTGATGTCCAAAACTCATTGCCTTTACCTTTACGAATATCTAGTTCTTGCTGCATTAGGTTGAATAGCTTAATACTGTTAGGATCTCTAAACTTTTCATATATTATTACATGATTCGGATATTTTTCTTCTGCATCATTAAGAGGCTTATATAGGCTTCTCTTTTGGCATCTGATCGCGTAATAAGGGAAAGGATCATTAGGTTTGTTCTTCTTATATATGATTAGGCAATTATCTTTTGAAACATCATCTGTATATGGTGCTGCGATTTCTTTTAAGCTCTCGTTTTGAATCCTTAATTTCTCCATTGATTGCTCAACTTCTTCTAATCTGGTTACTAATTTTTCGTTGTCTTGTGCATATTGTCTAAAGTCTCGAGTGAAGTAATTGATAATAATCTGGTTACATTTAAGATAAAACTCAGGAGAAAGCCATAAAGATATAGCAAGAATTAATTCCTTAGTTACGTATTGACCAGTTATTTTCTTTGTTAACCCATCTTTATTATCCCCAGTTACTTCGTAGCCGGCGCCAGATATCCCGCACCGGCTTTGACTTGTGTAAGAGACCAACTCTATGCTATGTTTGCTACATTTCCAATCTCTGAACCTTTTACCAGCACTCTGACACAACTTGGTAGCGTTAAAGTATCCAGTGTTCTTATCTATAATCAATTTAAAATCTCCAAACAGACCATACCAATAATTGTCTTTAATGTGTTCATAACAAATATCGTTTAAGCTAAGTGAACTATCCATAGTACTCATATTTATTATATAGAAAATCTTTATTTTTTGCCGGAGCATATCTGCTCCAGCTAATTTTTATTTGGCCCTTCACATGTGAAGGGTTTACTTTGATGGGTTAACCCATAAAAGCAATAGCATATTTAGTTTCTCGTTTTTATACTTAAATGTCTCTTAACTGAATAAACCTGTCAACAAGATCTATATCACTTAAATCTGTGTTCATATGCGAACCGTGCCAAGTTATTCTATCATCATATCTTTCTTTAGCTCTGTTGTATAAGTTGATAGAGTTTGGATCGTCGACGTTAAGCAGAATACTCATACTTGGATACTTAAGTTTGAGTTGTTTAATCCTACTTTCGCAATTGCATGTTTGTACTCTTCCAACCCAATACTTATATCGTTCTATTCTTTCTTTTTGATCTCGTTCTTCTTCGTCATAGTAAAAAAGTATATTTTCAAGTTGTTCTTTAGTAAGGTTTTTCTTGATAATGAATAGCCTATGTATCTTTCCTGGATCTTCTGTATATGGTGCTGCAACTGTTTTAAGATAATCAACTTTGCTTTCTAGTTCTTGATTGTACGATCGTAATTGCACCATTTGTTGTTCTATCTCTTCTACTCTTGATTGTAACTCTTCTTGATCTTCTCGAATTTGTTTCAAGTCTTGTGTGAAGTAATCTTCGATTATATCATAACACTTATCATAGAAATCATCAGATAACCAAGATGCAATATCTAAAAGAATCTTTTTATAAACATATGTACCCGATATTTCATTCTTGGCTTCTGTACCGCCAAGTCTAATCTCATATAATGGCTGATGATGGTTCCCGGTTTTCTGGGAGCCATGCTTTTTCTCATAATATTCAACTCGTCTCTTAGATCGTTTATTTTCTAACCAATGATCAAACCTCTTACCACCACTATGACACAACTTAGTAGCATTGAAGTATCCAGTGTTCTTATCTATAATCAGTTTAAAGTCGCAAAAAATTCCATACCAATACTGATCCTTGATCTGTTCATAGCAAATATCATTTAAACTAAGAGAACTATCCATAGTACTCATATTTATTATATAGAAAATGTTGATTTTTTACTTCATTTTCGTGAGGTCCACGAGCACTGGACCCCTTTCAAACATGCATAATCACTGCTTGTACCTTTTTTGGCTCTATATAATACGTTGAGTTTTGCTGGCCGGGATGTAGGCCAGCTAATTTTTATCAAAATATTCAAGTAGTTTATAAGAAATTAACTCTTTAGATTGTTTAATTCGTTACCAGCTAGTTTTACTGTGTAAGATGAGTTTCTGAAGTTCCTAGCTTCGGAGGAATTTTGAAGTGGCCTATATCTAGACCGCTTGTCTTCTGATGTTTTGTTTTGTGTCATGATGGTGTATTTTGCAAACGGAAAATCTTCCGTTCGGGAGTTTGTTTGTATTTCTTCGTTAAACGCGTGTATTAGGGCCTATTTGATATGTAGAGCGCCCGACGGGATTCCGGCTACCGGTCTTTTCATTATAGTATTATCTTATCAATTCAAAAATTAGCTGGCTTACATCCAAGCCAGCAAAACTCAACGTATTAATGAAGATTGTGTGAGGATGTACACTTGACAATGTCCTGGAAAACGGGACCTTGATTTGTTTGTATGTAACTTTGTCTTGGAGCGACCCCTCGCTTATTTTTTGATAATTTCCACAAACGGAATACCGGCCCTGGAAATATATGCTATGAGAGTAACGTTTCGTTACTGTGTAAGATGAGTTTCTGAAGTGGCTAGCTTCCCGGCCACTTCGAAGTTTGTTGTGTTGCTAATTTTTTGATAATTTCCACAGCTCGAATACGAGCGCTAGAAATATATGTTATGGGGGTATCGTTTCGTTACCCCCTTATCTCATTTAAACCAACCTTTTATGGTATAATAACCATAAAAGACAAACATCTATATTTACACTACAACATTACTCTTATCTATCCAACTATTATGCGAATCATCAAACCCTAGCCATTTGACATATACTTTGTCACCTTTCTTTCTTAACACTTTCTCCACCAAGTATTCATCTTTATGCCTCGTCTTTAATAGTTCTGGTTCGTAAAATCTACCTTGCACATCCTCTTCTTCTAAATCTTTAATTCTATATGTAGGCGGATTAGATGGAATAACTTCACTAATAACAAATACTTCTGTTGACCAATTAGGTGTATATCCTTTCTCAAATAACCCTTTCGACTTACTTATACGAACATGATCACCTAACTTGTATTTGGGCTTAACACGCTTATATTCTTTTTGATACACTTTCTCCAATATTGTTCGCTCATTCTTCTTGTTAACTTCTATAGGTTTTAAACCAATTGTTCTATGAATTTGATGATTATACTCTTTAACTAGTGTTGGTAATATCTCTATCCATTTGTAGTTCCCTTGTGTCGTGAACCTTTTCCACATGTTCTGCTTAAGTGTTCGATTAAATCTCTCAACAACAGAAGCTTTCTTACCACTATAGGTTGAGTAGTGATTAATCTTATTTTCATCCATCAACTTCTTAAACTCTTTATTGTAAAACTCTTTACCTTGATCTGTTTGTAAGTTACTAGGTTTTCTCGTTCTTAATATGGATTCGAATGCTTCTGTAACATTCTTACCACTCTTATCTTTAACAGGAACAGCAAACGCATATTTCGAGAACACATCTATAATCGTTAGCAAATACTTATAACCTTTATTGATTTTGGAAACACCTTTTAATACTCCACTATCCATTTCTACAAGATCAGCTTGCCAAAGATCATCGATACCTTTTATAACTACACTTAATCTGTCAAAGTTTTTTCTAGATGGTTTGTGAATTTCTTCTATAATGTCTTCTCTAACACCTTTACCTTCTTCTAGTCAATCAGGCTTTTTAACGAATTGAGTTTTAGTAACACCACATACAGAACAAATACCTTTCTTTAGATATCTTCCATTCTTTGTTTGTTCAATTCTAATAGTATCTTTCTTCGTATCTGTCGATTTCTTACACTTAACACAATACATCCTGTTTATTATATAGAAAATCAATAACTATCGCTGTTTAATATTATGCTATCAACATTCTCACCATCATCATCACTATCTTCGTCTTCTCTTTCTACATGCATAAGAAGCAATAGTAATTTACCATGTTTCAGATCAGAATCTTTAGATGGTCTAACTGCTAGATTATCATTTGTATTAAAGTGCAATGGAAAAGTTTCAACTAGAGAATCATTTAAATATATATCTATATAATACGTATTGTAAGATGACTCTATATGCATTATCCTACCTTTATAAAGAAATTTGTATATGATAGATAGATTATGTATTAAAAAAAACGGAGTTTCAACATTTTCTGATATCAATCGACTGTGAAGCTCTATAACATGACTCCGTTTGATGAAGTTAAGCTCTTCTTTCAACATAGCAATAACTTTTCTCACAACTGTATTATCTAACTCTGATGTCATTTTAACATTATCAAAGATATCCATATTTATTATATAGCAAACGTCCTTAGGAAAGCTCTCTTTCTATGTACATTACAACAAACAATAATTGTCCTTCTTCCATAGCTGAATTTTTATTTGGTTTATTTGTAATTATATCACTCTTGTTAAAGTTAAAAGGTAAATTTTCAATCAAAGTATCACCCAAATATATCTCTAGAAAGTATTTATCCAAACTTAACTCCATGTGCATTATTTTCCCATTATAGAGAAATTTGTAACCATTAGAGAGATTAAATATTCTAAAGATTGGCTCCTTAACGTTTTTAGCTCTCAATCGACATAATAGAGGTATGGTTTCTTTCTGCATAATCAATTTAGTAGTATCCGTCCTGATCTTTTGAAAATCTTCTTTCTTGATGTATGTGTCTTGTAACGTTTCTAATGCATCTTCAAATCGTTTTCTATCGTTCTTTAATTGGGCTTCTATTGACCTAAGTTGACTTACGCTAACAATATCATTTAAATTCTCCAACAATTTTAATTTTTCCTCACTAATATCAACATCACCTTTTCTATCTTTAACATTACCAAATATATCCATACTCATTTATTATACAGAAAATGCCCATCCTAGTTTTTCAAAACATTTCTCTAACATCTCTATTTGTCTAGGTGAGCGTTTAAAATCAATATCAACATGAGCATCATGCTTTTTCAACAGAAAGTACAGTACACATTTCAAGTTAATAAACAATGCTCTTTCCGGATATAGCTCCCTAAAGACCTCGTGTAAGTTTTCGAAGTCGTTTATAAGTGTTTCTTCCATATGTTGTAATTTTAATGGTTTTTGATCGATAAGGTGATAGTGTATTAAATATACATCATTATAATATTTTGTGTATTTGTTTTCTTTAGTACTTCTAGAACATCTTTTGTTGATATTAAATCTCTTGGTATATCTATAAGCTTATCATTTAACACCTTGAGCACCTCTTCGGGGATAATTCTATCCTGTAAAGCTTGCAAACGAGATAACTGTAACTTTTTGTACTATCGTACCATGGTTTTCTCGCACAAGCAGCTCTCACTCCTTCATTAGTATCGTAAACCCAACCACTCTCTACAGAACAATCGTCACAAATGTATCCACTCATACCTTTTGTTAATGACTTACTACCACAATAACTGCATTGTAATGGTCTAGAGCTATAATTCGACAACAAGTCCTTTAAGGTAATTATTGGACGTAACTTTTCCAACTCTTCTGTGTACAAAAATTTTGGTATTAACCTTTTCCATAGATCAATAACATTATGTACGTTGTTTTTATCTTTTAAGTCTATCTCACTAACATCCTGAAAATACTGATAAAAATTATATCTATCTAATGCATCTAGTTAATCCTCATGCTTCTCAAAATTATCTAAAAATCTATTGTGTATAGCTTCCATATTTATCTTAAAGAAAAACTTTTATGGATATCCTTATCTCGTAAAGACGTTGCCACGATTTTAGAGTATACAGATACAAAACAAGCACTGGCTAAACACATAGACGAAGATGATAAAACACAACTGTCGTATATAAAGGGGGGTGTACAGGAAACACCCCCTGTTAATTCACAGCCTCATACAATCTTCATCAACGAGTCTGGGCTGTACTCTTTGGTTCTACGTTCAAAACTACCCAAAGCCAAAGAGTTTAAAATGAAATGAAATCTTTGAGTTTTACGTCCCACGGTTATGCCGGTGAGGCTAAAGGAGACGGTGATGATGAGTGATGAATGAAATGGTGAAATGAAGAAAGTGGGAGGAAACGGGAGAACCCCGAGAAAACACACACACACAAAGAGTTTAAGAGATGGATAAAACTTTTATGGATACAAACCATAAAAGTACTTAATCATTTTTAATCATATACATAACGTCGCTAAACGAATACCCTTGATTTAGAAGATTTAAAACCTTAACACAAAGATGACCACATATAACTGAGTTAAAGTCTTGTATTCGTTCGTCATTGTAAAAGAAGTTTTCGGTACCAAGATATTGTACCAGTTGTTTAGGAGGAACACCGCCATAAGAATCGAACACGTATTTTATGTTGTTATCTTTCCAATAGCATATCCAATGAGTACCAATTTTTTCTGATTTATCGAGGTTAACTACACCACACTCATTTACATAAGGTTTTTGTGGAAGTTCATCACTCATAAATACACCTCTAAATCGTTTTATCTTTAATTCTTTAACCAACCTCTCTATATCGAAGTTGGTCAATGGTTTTAGTTTTTTGACTTCTTTGGTTTACCCGCCCCCTGCTTTTCTTCCATAGCCATATTGTGTATTTTTTGTTCTTCGAGTTCTTGTTTGTTCTTCTTAGCATCCAATACAGTTTTAGTAATCGCTGCTGCACCACCTGCTAATGAGCCAACTGCTCCTAAAGCTGCTAGAATGGCTGGAATTGTAAAGATAAAACCGCCAATATGCTCTTTCTTAATATTTTTCATTTGTGCAGTAGTTAAAGTTAAATCCATTCCTTTACCTTCTTTAATTTTCTTGGCTTTATCGTTAAGTTGTTTCTTTGTTAATACATGATCAATATTTAGATACTTTAGTTCGTTATAAGGAACACTAAACATACAACCTTTAATAGAACACACCTTCCTATTTATCTAAGAGAAAATCTTGGTTTGCAAAAGTACAGTTGTTGTTGCTCCACCAAAATCAATTAAGGAATCATTCTCATCTGTTATCCTTATCTCAAAATTATCAACCTTGTCTTTGGATATAGGGAAAAATAATGGATAAGTAGGCTCGTAAATAATACTATGTTTGAACTCAGCATCTGTTTTGAATGATGCTATGATCCCTGTTTCTCTATGTGTGTATTCTGTATCTTTAACGAACATACCGTCTGCAATATTACAGTGAACATTTATAGTATCGAATGGGTGAAACTTTGGCAACTTACTTCCAATATGTGTTTTGTTCTTTTCTAAAACTTCAAAAACATTAAACCCGAGGACAGTGCCTATACTTCCAATTGTAACATCATTACTATCAGTTTCAATTTTAACTCTATTTCTTAAATGATCTTCTGATAATGTTATGTTGATGGATTGAGATTTTAAATATTCATTAAGAC
The DNA here is from genome assembly GCF_964235325.1 of Thermobia domestica. Classification (NCBI taxonomy): domain Eukaryota; kingdom Metazoa; phylum Arthropoda; class Insecta; order Zygentoma; family Lepismatidae; genus Thermobia; species Thermobia domestica. The sequence continues at coordinate 49,483,904 of NC_137470.1, read as the reverse complement.
TGTTTAAGCTGTATTGTCCTTCTGGTATAAAAACTTGTCTATCACCATATGAGAAACTGTTTTTCTTTGTTGTTATGTTTGGTGTCAGATATGTACTGTAAAACCCAACTAGTCCCATGCTTAAATAGTTGCTCTTGTTGTCTAATTCGTAATGGAGCTTCTTCTTTAAAACAGAAGTATCACTCGTTAACTTGAATACCTTAGCCATTTATTATATAATAAATGAATGAGTTTGATTTACCTAGAGATATTCCAAGAGAGAAAGTAATCAAGTTAATAGAAGATGTCATTCAAAAGTTAGAAAACAGTTTAAAGAAGAAAAAGAGAAAACTACGGATTGTTAGATACGCATACTACACTTTGATCACGTTGTCGGTTATACTTTCTGCAACAACTGGGTTTATTAATATTTTTATACCTGTAACAATTTACTCGATATTAACAACGTCTCTTGCAACTGGAAGTGCTATAATAACAGGTTTGTCTTCGAAGTTAAACATAAGCAAAAGAAAAGACAAATATAAAACCATTGTCACTTGTATTAACTCATTTAAAGAACAGTTAGAGATGATAATAACATTAAATGGTGAAATGGATAGCGAATATATAAAGGATACGTTGCTTAAGATCAGAGAACAACTTAAAGATATAAGATAGGCTATGTAAATACAAGTCAAGTCCTTGAAGACAGGCGCGAGTTTAAGACTTTTACAGACGTCTGGAAAATCGACGGCCGTTGTGATGGTAAAGCAATCTTCATCAACGAACCGGGTCTGTACTAGTAGTATGAGCAGAAAATTAATCATCGGAATTCCGAGGGTTTTTAAACAAGCATCATATGAGGTCAAATTAGCAGGTAATCAATAACACCATATCAGACACATACGTTTACAAGAAGGCAGTCCAGACTCATTGATGAAGATTGTATCTGGATGTGTTTTTGGTAAGGGCGGTGAATTGCCGCCCTTAACTTCTGAATTTTTTTTCTTATCTTCTTCGTCTACATGATCTTGGATGACGTTTATAGGTTGTAAATACTCTAAGACAAATAAGATCATAGGTGAGCGTTTTGCTCACCCCTTCAGATTTTCTCTATAATAAATGAGTAAGAAAACTATTAATTGGGATGTAAAAGATATGATAAAAGAAACAACAGTTAAGATAAGAAATGGAGAGCTTATACCTGATGATGTTCGATGTCTTATCGTGGGTCCATCTGCGTGTGGTGAGACGTTTTTGCTATTTAACTTCTTGTTACAGACAGGTTGGTTAAACAATAATTACTTCTACATATATTCTAAAAGCATGAATCAGCCAAAGTATGAGCAGTTAAAAGATCGATTTGAAAAAGCAGAACTAAAGTTTAAGAAGCAAATAGCAACGTTCTTAAGCGGTAATGATTCTATTGTACCTATTGATGAATGTGAAGAATACTCTGTTGTTGTGTTTGACGATTACATTTTGGAGAATAAAGATACTGTTAGAAATTACTTTACAAGAGGTAGGCATAGACATTTAGACTGTTTCTATCTTGCACAAACATATTCAAAAGTACCTAAACAGCTTATAAGAGATAACGTTAACTTCCTATGTATATTCATGCAAGATGATACTAATCTCAAACATGTGTATAATGAGTTTGTTGGAGGAGATATGTCTTATGATAAGTTTAAAGAGATATGTTCAAAATGTTGGCAAGAAGATTATGGTTTCATAGTAATTGATATGACAAGGAAGGTAAACAATGGTAAGTATAGGAACAAGATAAAACACTTTATAGACGTTTGACGTTTTTTGATGTTTGACGTTTTAACGTTTGACGTTCTTTGACGTTTATTGACGTTCTTTGACGTTCATTGACGTTTGTTCGTTTGCTATAGAATAAATGGATGAGAAATAAATTGATAAGAATATTAAGTTGAAGGAGTTCTTGATAAAGGGCTTCAAATCTTGGAAGAAAGAAAGAGCAGGTATATACGATAAATTTAAGACACAAGAAAAGCCTGTAATTGATGCTATTCAAACCTTGGGAAGTGAGATCAAAGAAGTAGCAGAACAAAATAAAAATCTAATAACTGAACTTGTTCCAGTTGCACATAAGACGGCTTCAATAGATCCTAGTCTACTAGAAACACCTAAAAAGATAGCTTATGATAGTTCTCCAAGTAGTAGTGATACGCCTATAACGGGAGAAATAAAGCAGATGAGAAAACAAATTAAAGACAAAGTGGAAGGAGTAAAACTTTTAACAAGAGCACAGTCATTTGGTAAGATTGCAACGAAATATTATAGTAAAAGAAATGATACTGTGTTTGGAATAAGAACTGTAGAAGAAGATGGAAAAATAATAAACAAGATAGGAAATTTGGAAGTTAAAGTGAATGGCGATGATTTGATAATTAATGGTAAAACTTATAAAGGAAAAGAAGGTCTATGGGAATTGTTAACGATGAATACTACTAAAACCATTGAAGATTATGATGATGATGATTTTGAACAATACAAGGAAATAATAATAGACTCAGATGCTGCCTTCCAAAAATATAATCGAGATAAAATGGTAGCATCTAGTAGAGGTTCAAAGTACATTAATATTATCAAACCTATTTGGGATAATTATATTAAACCAACTTTACCCCCAACTCCTAAAAAGAACACGACACCTAAAAGGACTGGTGAAGGAATTAAACAATATACAGAGATACCTAAAGAATATATATGGATGGATGATGTGAGAAAGTTAATTGATCGGTTAATTTTTATAGATGGAGAAGAAAGGGCTGGTAATCATAACTTTCAGAATGAGAAAGTAGGTATAGTGAGTATGATTAATAATAAGCTTTCACAGTTTATTCCTAATGATCCAAAAGGTATAGGTTATTTGATTAAGATCTTAAATACATTACCACCACGATTCTGGAATGATGAGAAGCTTGGGAAAGGATTAGTAAATGACTTGATTAATAAGCTCCCATTTGAATTACATATTCCAGGTTTCAGATTTTGCGGGCCTGGGACTAAGCTTCAAGAAAGGTTAGAGAGAGGTGATGAAGGCATTAACCCATTAGATGAGGCTTGTAAAGAACACGATATATACTACAGAGACAATAAAGATACAGAGTCGAGACATACTGCAGATAAGGAACTAGAAACTAAAGCATGGAAAAGAGCATTTAGTAGTGATGCGCCAATTGGTGAACGATTAGCTGCTTTTGGGGTTGGTACTGCTATGAATGCTAAGGTTAAGTTGGGATGGGGATTATAAGTTTTTGACTGTTAATAGGCCCTTCACATGTGAAGGACCAATGACTCTTTTATGGGTATATCCCATCAAAGCGTTGTTTCAAGATTTTCTTTATAATAAATGGATAGTGTTGAAAGTTACGAGTTACAGAGTTTTAAAGCTAACACAAGAACATTTAATAATTTGAATGAAGCTAACAAAGATATTGAGTTCGATTTCAGTGTGGGTGATGGGTTCGTACATCCACACAAAGCAGATTGTCATATGACTTTTGAAGTTGTTGGTGCATCAGCTGGAGGAACATTTGGTGCAAATGATACTATAAAACTTGTAGATAACTTCTTCCCATTCTTCTTTTCTCAAAGTGAGGTTAGAAAGCATGGTGTTGTTATAGATAAGATTGAGCTACCAGGGATAACATCTACAGCTATCGGAACATTAAAAATTTCCAAACCAGAAGTTGAATATCTAAAACAAGCGGGATTTGAAACAGATGATAAACTTGGTCTAAGAAAGGACTTTAGTGTTTTGTATCCATTAAGATTAATTCCAGGCTTCTTAAGTGATTATAAAGAGGTTATGTGGAAAGGTGGATTGAAAATAACATTTACAAAAGCTAACAATAATAACGATGTTTTGTACAAATGGGCTGGATCGGGAGCAGCTCCTCATGATGGAAAAATAACAATAAAAAGTATGGAGATAAGAATGCCTATTGTTGAATACGAATCTAATTATGAAAACAAGTTAAAGTTGAGCATTCTTAAAGAACCAAAAATCATGTTTTCATTCCATACTTATCAATGTGTTCAAAAGGCTGTTGTAGGTTCTTTCTTGGAGTTTGATGTTACTACTCAATTTAATTCTAGAAAATTTGATATGCCTGATTTCGTAGTTGTAATGTTCCAAACTGATAGAAGTGGCAAACAAACAGCAGATGCAAGTAAGTTTGATCATTGTAAGGTAAAGAATATCTATCTTAAGAATGGGAGGAATGAGGTATTTCCAAAAGAATCAAGAAACTTAGATATTGCTAACAAGGATTATTTGAAGATGTACGAAGATTATACTGCATTTAAGAGAATAACGCGTGGCAACACCGAAATGTACAATGACCCTAAAGAGTTTATAGACAACAGGCCAATGTATGTGATTAATTGTAGTAAGAGAAAGAATGTATCAGTAAATGAAAGAACAAACATAAAAATTGTTGTAGACTTTTCAGGTGTGGCTGGTGATACTATATGTTATGCGATTTTAATTGGGCGAAAGAACTTTACATATGATCCCAAGAATGAAAAAGTAGTAGAAGAGTTTTAGTTAGTTAGCAAAATATCAACGGGCATAAGGGTATCGAAAAGATACCCTCAAACTGTTTTCATTAACGATTGTTTTATGGAAGTTTTTCCATCAAACAAAATTGATAAAAAATGATTAAATACTTTTTGGTGAATATAAAAATTGAAGAGTGACCGTTGATTTTCTAAATAATAAATACGATGGCAAAACACGTTGATTTTTTAAACAAGCTTGGAAGTCTTGAACAAAAAGAGGTTATTGGATTAAGAGAATTAGAATTAAATACAGAATATAAGATTGTGAAAATGGAAAAGATTAAAACTAAGTTTGGGAAGAGCATATTAGCTGAGTGTGAGAAGTTCAAGGTTTTTCTTCCACCTAGATTTACAAAACACTTAGCAGATAAAATGATTGATGAGATCGCTAAAGATGGAATAAAAATCAAATACACTGGTCTAAAAGGTAACTATCCAACTGTTGAGTTCTGTATGTAAATCCAAAAATGAATGAAAATGAACAAAAATATGTTGTCAGAACCAAAAAATGAAGTGTTTAGAAATGGACCCTCAAAAAAAGTTCATTCTTACTAATAACTTTAATGTAATTGTGAAAAATGTGCAAACCGAAGTTCAAGTGGTATTTGATATTAACGGTTGTCTACTCAGTATGAATTACGATCAGTGGACAGAGTTTAAGAAGTCATTGTTTCCTATAGAGAACTTCTACTTTCTATTTTGTTTTCAGCTATGGATTTTAGATTTGCAATTGATATATTGTTCCGTCTTAGCCGAATTTGAAACAAAAGAAGTTTCCAATGAGTTGCTCAAAGAAATGTTTCCCGCCTCCAAATGAAAATAGAAAGACACTTAGAAATACTTATTATCGGGTTTTAACACACAAACATATGATTGATAGAGTATCGACCTAAACCACTCGACCATTTTGCATGCTTTTGCAGGCTTTGTTTAACTTTTGTGAAAGCAGTTTACTGTTCCATACTCGCTTTTGTTTATTGCGATACGACTATGAGTTCTCAGTGAATATTTGGATGTCACAGCTCTTGAAATGCATAAAAGTGTTTGTGGAATAAATCACATTCAATTTTACGTCTTAATAACGTACGTAAATCAAGTTGAATTCATGAAATCATTGAGGTTGGAGTAAGCATAAATGTTTTCATACTTAGGAGTCTGGATATGCAAACCCGCTTAACGTAGGGATTTATTTCTGTGAAATTTGGGACATGGCGAATAAATACGTGAGAGCTTGGAAATGTGAAAGTTCATCTGAATTTGTTTTACAATCACTTCAAAATACAACTTTATATGTTTTTTTTAAAAAAGCCAACCATATTTTGAGAAAAATAATTTTACTGTACTCAGGCTCGAACCGCCTCCCTCCGGTCCTAGAACTTTAACAGCACTATTAAGCACGCTTGACCACAGAGGCAACTCACGAAAATGCGTTGTGATATAGCTAATAGAATCGCTCCAAGCGCACGTTTACACTTGGAGTTTTAAATAGCCAGTTTCTAATTTTTTTAGTACTTTCAACGGAATATATTGACTGATTTCCCGTATTGGTACTTTGCGTGAAGATTGAATTGTATGCTCATTTCACAAATGCACTATTTTCTGTTCTTTCAATTTTACGTATTTGTGAGTGTAGACCTGTTGTGTGCAGCAATTTCCACACAGTTAAGCGTTTTACTAACCCCCGGAGGCATAATATGTTAAACGTAGGCAGCATTCTGTTGTTATCATAGTAGAGTCACTTGTAAAGGCACACCTAGTATTAGTTTTTTGTTCTTGTGTTGATCTTGAAGGACCAACAAATGCCTTTCGTGAAGCTACAAGTTTCCTTTAATCCGCGAAGTTGATGTACAGTAGAAGTGACCCATGTCTATTCATTATTATCCCGAGAAAATAGAAAGACTTATAATGGTTTTTCCTGAACAACCACAGTGTCTGATTAATGGATTCCATATTTTCCGTTAAAGCACTATTTAAAGCGGAAATGTTTAAAACTTTTCATTTTCGATTTCAACGATTATCGACATTGAAAGCAAATGATAGCAGAAAGAAAGAAGCATATTTATTCACAAAGAATTCAGTGTCTTAAGATAACATAAAATGACAATCCACAACACACTACTAAACCGAAAGTGATTCACAGTTACTATTACTTCCGGTTGTAATACTTATCTCTATAGAGCAAACATGGTAGGAGATACGAGATGTATTTTTTTCAATTGATTTTGCTTTCCAAGAATATGTTCCTTCAAGTCCATTAAGTCTATGTTCAATCCAAAACACGTTAAATTAAACATTTCTGGTTTCAAAGGTTGTCACTAATCGAAAACCGAAATGGTAATAGATAGTGACAAACGGTATTTGAAATGGATACAACCTCTCAATTGTATATATATCATCACACCTTGCAGCACCATATCAAAAGTAGGAGTGGTTGAATGGTTGAATTGACTAATACATCTGGTTTCAGATTTTCACAGAGCATCAACTGTAAAAGATGTCGAGGAGTTTTTTTTCGATCGATTTAATGTCCCAAGGATAGGTTCTACTCCTTACATTAACCTTCTATTTATACTGTAAGTGCTTCAAATTAACGATTTCTGGCTTCAGCACTTCTCTCCATATAAGAAAAGTGTAAGGGTAATGGTTTTGAATGGAAATTTTTAAGGTTTACGTTCCACAGTTAGGCTAAAGTAGAAAGGTGGTTATGAGAAATGAATGAAATGGTGGAATGAAGAAAGTGGGAGGAAACAGGAGAACAACGAAAAAACCCACTACACGGCGTTTGTCGACCACAAAAGTCCAAACAGCGCGAGCTGGGATCGAACCAGGGACCCCAAGCACCGGAGGTGAACGCTCTACCACTGAGCCACCGGGCCCCTCAACATGAAAATTATTCATGCTTCTGATACCTATACATGTGGAGAGAGAGAGAAAGACAGAATAAATATGGTTGTATCTTTCATAGGGCCGCGGTGGCGTAGTGGTAGAGCGTTCACTTCTGGTGCATGGGGTCCTTGGTTCGATCCCAGCTTGCACAAAGTCAGATTTGTGGTGAAGAAACACCGTGTGTATTCGTTTCTTCCGGATTCTCCTGTTTCCTCCTATCTACATCGTTGCACAATTTTCATTCATTTCTCATCATCACTGTCTCCTTTACCTAGCCGACATAAGCATGGGACGTCATACTTAATTTCATTTCATTTCATTGAAAAAAAATTACTATAATTCATAATCTGCATCTTTATAAAGCAAATTCAACAATCCATATGGATGTATAATGCGTAAAATTGAATTAAATCGCACTTGCAGTAATCTGCAATATTTTAGGTTTCTCATTTATTTACATCAAATGTTTAGTTATTTGATACTTTATAGCAAGAATATTAAGTGCTATATAAGACACAATTACATACTTGTGGCGTGGGAGACCCTGGTTTGATTCCAACGGGAGCTCATGTGTTTCGGATTCCATGCTAATCAGTAGGTCAAGTCTCATATAGCCTCGCCGCTAAAAAGGGACGCTAAACTCAAAATCAACTCAACTCAATAATTATCTATACATTGAATTTAATAATAAGGAGGGAGACCTTGAAGGAGGGAGGCCGAATAAAGAGGGAGACCTTAAAATTTAAAACGTAGGGTCAGTGTGAGTCAGAAAGGTCATGGTGGATGGTGTGTCACAGTGAGTCACGTCCTGTTGACTCACGACCCACTGACCTACTCACAAATCTTGACCCAATTGGCCCACTCCATATCTGGACTGTACACACAGATAAAGCAGACATATATGTAACCTGACCTTACTTGGCCTTTAATAATTTAAGATAATCTACATAAAATGAAAGAAAACAATTTCAAACGCAAAAATATAGAAATGAACTTTCAACGGAACAGAAAAAAGTACCAGCCCAGATTTAAACCCGGATTTCTCCACTCAGCAGGTAGACGTCTTACCGACTTACCCACGGCATATCTTCCGACTTCTGGTTTTGAAACTTTATTTACACTGCGTGTGTTACGTAACAACGCTAGGAGATGCCCTTACTGTTGTGTTAACACGCGTTCCGTAAAGTTACGAAGTCGCTCTTTTAATCCTCAATTAATCCGACACACACACACACACAAACACACACACACACACACACACACATATATATATATATATATATATATATATATATATATAGATAGATAGATAGATAGATAGATAGATAGATAGATAGATAGATAGATAGATAGATAGATAGATAGATATGTTGGTGCACCAGTAAGCTCCCAAGAGTACAAATTAATTCATTCTTGATTTTAATCTACAGAACAAATGCTTTTTTACAAAAGCAAAGGGACTGCTACCCATAGATGGCTAAGTGAGGTAAATAAAATTTAAACTTCAAAAAGAACTGTGGTGGCTCACCGACAATGGCTGATTTAACACGTTTAATAAAAGCGCGGGTAATAGCTGATTTATAAACGTAGTAGATAGCGCCTGTGTAGGTAAGTGAATACTGCGTGAGGCTGTTATTCTAAGAGTCTGGGGTTCTAGTCTCGGCCTAGACGAGTTAATTTTTTTCCAGGAATTAAACACTATAAATGATGTTGGCGTTTGATACTGAAAGAGATTTATCCTATGAAGGGAGAAAACCCAAGATGGGGGCAGGGGGAAAGGCGGACACTGTTTATCCTTAAGTGTTAATATTTAATTTATTCAAATTCTTTTGCTCTTTCCTTTCCCTCTTTCCTTCTTTTCTCATTTTGTTTAGCTTTCCGTTGGTTTCTGTATGAAGCGTATTATTCTTTTCGTTTTCTTTGAATTAATTCCTATCTCTTTGAACTTAATGTGAATGGAATTTCTGCAGATTTATCTTGTGGTTGTTTCTCTAAGTGATGCTCTCAGATAGTAATACTTTCTCCTCCAAATGGAGGAATATCCTGGCATGTTATGTTTTCGGGCATGTATTTGCTGTCATGTTGGTTGTCCAACTATCAGACATACAGTGAAACCATTCTGCTACTGGAAAAAGCTATCATTTCTTATGTATCCAACCTCCACTTATTACTGTCGCTCACTGTACCTATACCAAGAAACATTGTTATAATATTATGAAATAAAAATAAACAAAAGATGTTCTAAAAAGTTCTTAAAACTCGCCATTTTAATCAATATATCAAATTTAACCTTTTTCTCATATCTCCAGAATGGTTCGAGGCATCACATTTATGTAAACGACATTTTCTGCTTTACATAGAACCCGTAATTCGCTAAGCTATTTATGTAAACACTTATTTGAAATAAAGTTATTTGGGAAAAGCCAAAATTTAATTCCTTGTAACTTTGTTTTTACCTCTTCAAAATACATCCTACGATGACCGTGGTATTCAACACTAAAGTACTTTACATATTCATTACCCCGTTCATGTTACTTGCTTTATTACTGTTGCAGAACCCTCCTAAATTTGTGTTTTTTCCATGTTTTTGATACTATAATGTTATATTGTAGGTCTTGGTTTAACACTTAGATTTGAAATATTTAATAACCTGATGTAGTGTTATTTCAAATAAATATAACCTTATGTTGGATTAGCAACACCGTTAGTTTGATTACATTGGAGACTATCAAGTAATATCCTCCTCTCGACATTTGTATGGTATGGAATTTCAACGTTCTGTGTAAATAGAAATATTTACTGTTATGTATTTGCAGATACAAAGATTTTGGAGATTTTTCGACCTAATTGACACCAGCGTTCAAAACATTTTATTCGGATACTAGCTTTTGTACCTATAATCAACAATTCTAATGCCTGTTGCTGAATGGCATTACAACATCGCGATTGCCTCCCGAGAACACCACTTCGAGACATGTTGTCAACTTACAATGTTTCAATAAGCAATAACAAGCTTTATGTGTGTCTGAATTTCACTCAGCGCTTGCCTCCTGCTTGGATAAAACGTATGACGGAGCGTATTTTAAATTTTACAGGACTCTGAATCGGTGCAGCCTTTATAAACTCGTGCTACTTGCACTAAAATCCACGTAGTGTTGAGGAACAGCACCGAAATAGAAGCAAAAGGCTGACAGTGAAAGCCAGTATTGCCAACTCACACATGAGAATGTTGCTTGTCCGCATTCAGGAGTTGCTGGCTTACATTATAGTTACACCTCGTACATATTAGATATTTCTCTGTTGAGGTTAAAGTGCACTGTAGTCACTCTTGGTTAACAACAGGAAAGAAAGACAAGATTAGCCAATGTTTAAAGATACAATTATAACATTGAGCGGATGCAACTGAAAAAGAGAGATGAAAACAACTTCAGCCAGACTAGACAGTAGCGCATCTTGGACCAGAACCTTGAACTTGCAAAGCAAAAGTATTCATAGCTAATCTACTTCCGATAGATAATATTGTAGATCATTTACATACAAGTCGCCTATTTGCGAATATTATCATACTGATTATGCATATTGTGTTAGTATTTTTTTTTTAAAAAAAAAAGAAAGAAATAGTACTGAAATCTCGAATATAATAGCAATAGCGCCGTGGGTATATATTATATAGTCTGCTATTCGATTCTGGACCTAAAAATCTTTGGACAGCTTAGCATAGCACTCTATATGAATCCAAAATTGAACATGTCCCTGAAGAGAACAACAAAAGTTAAAAACAACTTCTATGCATATATATACACACCAGGATATGCCTTCGGAATTCTAAACAAGTGATATTTACTCTCTATTTGTCTCTCTCCAATAATGTTAACAAGGGCATTTCTTAAAACAAAACAAAAATAAAATAAAAATTAAAATTAAAAAAAAAACAACTATAAATTGGAAACACACAGAAAGAGACAATCAAGTTTTGTATTCAGAAGCTATGTAGCACCTCATGCCTACTTCCATAGTATCTCTTCTTTATCTAGAGAGTATTTTCAGAGGTGAAATGCGTATTTCGTACAAAGCATCAATATGCAATATTGATATGCATCCCAAGAGATCTGTGAAAGTTTTCTACTATCTTCTCGTATATAAATGATTTTATTAGACATTTCTTTTATCATGACTTGAAAACTACCTTAGGGAACCATAGAAAAAATAGCATTTTATTACTATACAAAATATTAAGAAAGCATGTTGTAAAAATAAATATTTGTCTACTGTAATGAATATCAGTTAAGATAGTGTCTTGGAAAGATTTCACAATATATTTAGTTAAAATATAAACGTGAGTGCAATAAATGCACGATTCAACAAAGAAATAAAGAATGGTTCGTGACACAACCTTACGTCATTACAGGATATTAACATCTACATTGTGGAATCGAGACAATTACTGGAAATTTTCAATCTGACATGTTGTGCTTTATCTGGATTCAACGAACTTTCGAGCATACTCTGTAAGAGCGAATGATTTAACTACGAAACTATTTAATTGTTAATCAGTGGAAGTTTGATACACAAGAAAACAAATTATGAAAAGTGGTCACCGACTTTTTTTCCTTTAAATCAAAGCTTTAGATAGAATGCACTCGACAATTCTTTTACGTTCCTGCGAAATGTTGACATGGAATGAAAGTATTTTAAGTTGTGTAAAACATGCGTATACTGAGTAAAAAAAAATAATAGTACCGGGAAATTTGATATAAAATAATGGCACGTGAGTACGGAATTAATGAATACGTATGAAAGAAAAAAAATGGTAAACATCAACATAAGAATACTGGTAAGTGAAAATATTTTACTTGGTTTCCACTGCATCTCTTTTTTTTTTTCATGTTAAGTTTTCACCTATCTCAAGAAGTGAAATATTGTTTCTGGAATTGGATTGTTGTAAAAATTGTCTATTCAATGATACAGAACGAGCCAGGAAATAAATTAAGAAATATCCGCTTTCAAAACCTTTTATTCTAGATGATTTCCTGAGACAATAATACAACTAACTATTCACTGCTTTCTTTGCATCTAAAAACTCGAAAAAAGATTCTCTTCACATGTTGTTTTCGAAAGGAGAGATTTCTTTCTAGAGGAAATTCAAGTAAAGTAGCAAACCCAAATAATGTATAAGAGCTTCTTATAAGAAAGATCAGATTTTTCTGTACATATTGCCATGTTTTCATATTTTTTGAGGCACAGCAGGAAAAAAACACATTTTGGGATCAAATTGACTCGCAGTAATGCTATTTCTTGTACGCATTTGCCTTTCCTCAAGTTTTTAGCTCCAAACACAATCCTTCTTGAAGACGGGACACAGCTGCAACTTGATCTTCTCATGTAATTTTAATCTTCAGTTTTCTTTCTTGCAAGCAAATCTTCAAGAATTCTCGAATGAATAAGTTTCAGCAGATTTTCCTAGCTCTTTCGCTCTAGCAGTTGTTCTACTCTTTCGATTCGATCTCTACACTTGTTCAGCTTCTTTTTTCACATTGATGGTTCTAACTCAAGAAAAGCTAATGAAAGGATATACAGATAAAAAGTAGCTTAGAAAACAAAAGCCTAGAAAGAAGGAAAAAGAAACTACTTACCTGAACAAAATAGAAACTAACAAATCATATAACATTAGTTTGTTTTCAGGAAATTTCACACAATGTTTTTTTTTTAATGAACATTTATCTCCCACATATCCTAATGATTAGCAATAAGAGGGAGAAAACTGGATCTAGAAAAATAGGAACAACCACGATGAAAGACTATGCTGACAGAACATCACCTAGTGAAAGCAATCTGAACGTTCTTAATTTGAGTTTAAAAAGCGGAAGTGGACTTTTACTAATTTGGTTTTGAATATACAGGATGAGATCTATTTTTAGGAATCTGAATCCATTCGGGCTATTTCTTACTTTGATAGCTTCGACAGACAGACAGACGGACATAGGCGTTCTACAATATTTCCCCATAGTAATGCATAGCACAGTTTTGAAGTATAATAACCACAAAAAGCAATGGAGATGTATATTTGAACAAAGGAATTAGCATTTCGTACAGTGAGAAAGGAAGCAAAAAGTGTTTTGAATAAAATGAAGTGGAATTTCTAATTTTTTGTTCCACAGATATTAGAATAATTAATGGAAATGAATAATTGTATTATATAGTTATATTTGGTGGGATGAGACTGTGTAAGGAAAGGGAAGAATATCGAGAAAACCTATATGCATTATGTTATCCATCACAAACTTGTCTGGCCAAGGATCTAACTAAGGATTCTTCTCTCCAGAGGTAAATACTCTACTAGACAACCGCCGTGTCCTCGAGAAGTCAGGATTTTATCACCTTATCCTGAACCGAATTTCAAATCCATCAGTAGGTGTAATTCTTAAGTTTTAAAGGCATTGTTCACCATGCTTAATATTCTTTTTTAACTAAGTTATCCTGAATATTATTTTTTAAGTAAGACAAACTGATGTGTTTTATGTAGCAAGGACAAACTCAAAAATTAGGTGCAATCTCAAAGCTCGAATATAACTTCAGAAGCGTTTGAGTAGTAATATCAAACAACTGTGTGGTAGCCATTTATCGTACTTAAAGGTAGAATTTATGGTAACCGTGCTGTACTTTCTATCCTTCCCTTAGAAAATGCAATATCAAAATAAACAGACCATTTTTTTAAACATTTAGAAACCAGTTTCAAGAAATAAGTCTTTGCTATTTTTTCCCTTACTATCAGGAACGCCTTAAATGTTACCGGCTGGTAAAATTACAAGTAATAGGCTCAATTAGGAGGTTTCAAATAAAGCCTAAGCAGGACATATTTCATAAATATCGGGTTATTTATATAAAATGTATTATTACACATGTTTTGTAGAGTTTATAAGATTTTATCATATATTATCACGATTAATACAAGTATTTTAGTACATTCAAAAATGTGTTAACATACACAGAAACTAAGTTATACTACACAATTGAGATAAAATCTCTATCATAATATGATGACAAGAATTGAAATGTTTCTTATCAAAGTAAAATAATAAACTTTATCTCAAAACGATGTGAAGTGCATACATAAATCTCACTTGACTAACATGTGTGAAGTGTATTTCAATTTCATTATGACAACATTGTTGAATAAATCGAGACTGAAATCTAAATAAGATAAACGTTAGTATTAGGTTCATTCTGCCTTTGTTCTAGATATTCTTTCGAGAAGTTTCCATTTCAATAAACATTCTAGTACACGAATGCAATTCTTCATATGAAACTTTATTCAACTCCTTTCTCTCTTCGGAAGAAATTGATCAAACGAATGGGTCTTCTTTCTTGTCTTTTCAAGCGGAGAAAAAGGTATTTTAGGTAGATGGTTTCCAACTTCCTTTTTCTGTTTTTGGATTATTTCTAGATTAAATAATAATAAACTATTATCTTTTGCTGTTTTGAGGAAAACAAAATGTTGCTTTAAAAATTGATTATTATTGTACTGGTGTGCATGAACACGTAAAGAACAATTGTTTGCGCTTCCACGTAAACAAAGTAAAAAAAAAAAAAAAAATAGGTCGGGTAATCGATGTCGAGAATATAATCTGTCTAATATCCAAATTTGAAGTATTCAACACTCCAAAATATTAACACTGAAATTATTATAGTAGGTGCAAAACATAAGTTTAGTGAAACTAATTTAAATTAGACGTATCTTTTCTCTAAAAAGCAAGTTTTAAAAAAGTTTAATTCTTGACATAATTGCATTGCATACCTTAAAGCAACGCAATAGTGACGTGACTCAAAGTAAATTGATTACTTAAAAATAATAATAATTCAAATTCATTTTTGAGAAAGGGCTACAGAAAATTAATCAGAAGAAGAAGAAGATGTTGGAAGTAGTATTCGCCACAATCTTTGGTATAGAAACTAGAAGAAAGTATCAATAAATAAAAATTGCTCATATAATCCAAACAAGATGAGAATAAGTGTGGTGTGGCATCTAATTTTTATATCAAATTTAGTCACAATTAAATTCAAATATAAACCACATCTCAAAGACACGCACCAATTATATGGATAGACCTGGACACTGCACGGACTGAAAACTGGAAATGAAACATTTCATACAGTAATGCAAAGACAGCTCGTGTGTTGCAATGTGAGCTACTTTACAGACTTAAACACACAATGAAACTACTCTCTTTCGCTAATAATATGTAAGAAATCATTAAATATAGACAATGGGATAGTCTTCCACAAGAATGTACTCGAAATTTGTGTCATAGTCTTGTAATCTCTGGTTCTCTTAGAAATCAAAATAAAATCGGTTCTCTAATAAGTGACCTCTCATGATTACCTGTACGCCAACCTATTGATCAGACTAAAGATTCGTTGTGGTTGAAAACCCACATGCAGATACCCGTATTTCATATTCTTCATGTCACATATTCTATCTTCCATATCCTTCAGGATGTAAGATAAAGTCAGTATCTTATCAACCAGTAAGATAGTCAGTCCATCAACCATCTTTAAATTTCTTTCTTATAATAATGTTGCTATGAATTAATAAATTTGATGTTAGTTTTTGTACCGAGCAAGCTACGATTCATATTAACTGAATAGTTTGTAGTTAGTAATAAGGCTTATTGTAATTACCGTAACAGCATTATACATAAGATACTGTATTTACGTACCTGGTATATCTAAGTTACGGTGTCACTATGCGTTATGGTGACGCATCATGCCACTATTCCTACAATAATACTCCATCGGGTTACAGTAAGCAGCGGCTACACGAGAAAGAAAAAATGTACTGTTGGAAATCTCACCTGTAGCATAGTACCCGTGAGCTCTCCCGTAGCTATGGTTAGCGTATGCGTGATTGGCGTAGGATAACCAGGCTCTATTCCCGGTAAATTAAATCCCGTGTTAGAGCTCCTTCGTGGCTAAGCGGTAAGCGCACGCGCGTTTGACGTGGGAAACCAACGTTCGACTCCCGGCGGAAGCTCATGTGGTTCGGATTCCACGCTAATCAGTTGGTCCACGTCTCATATTGCCTCGCTGCTGAACAGGACGTTAAAATCAACTCAACTCAATCCCGTTTCAAATTGTAGGTCCACCTCTCCTATATCCTTGGTGCTGAATAGGGCGCTAATCTTAAATTAACCAAGCAACAAATACACAGTATGTTGCTACATTTATTCAGTTGCTTGTCCTGTCATTATTTAAACAGATTTCCTCTGCGTTAAAAGGCTAGCCATTTAAAGTGTTTTATAAACGTCAAGTAGCATCTGCAAGGGGAAACGTCAAATATTTAAATTAAATGACGAGGTAAAATCGAACACCAAATTATTAGGAGAGAAAAATGAGAATATATTAAAAGTAATATTTTGGTTTTTCGATATTACAAGTAGAACATTGTATTCATTGAAGTAAAAATCACATTCTCTCCATTAGGTGGAAGTGTATTATATAGGGGAAATGTGTGTAATATACTTCCCGCGATTACTGTTTACAGAGTGCAAGTTCATGCTTAGCTACATACAAAGTGAGTCAAAGTTCCATACCAGTAATTGACACGTAAGGACGATGAGGAACCTTTATGATGGATATAAAGTGAACGGACGCCATCTTGTTGTCCGGCATTTTGAATCTAGCTCAAAAGGATAAAATAAAAAGGGGGTCATGTGATATATGAAACAGGGCTATAATTTTCATTGAAACTGAATAGTGCGATCCGATTTAACATAACTGTAATAACTTTAAAATTATAACCACATGAAGCTCAGGTTTCATCTTTAAAAATATGTTCAATGTGCTGGCAGTGTTCAGCTACGCTTGTTTGCAGACATGTCTCCCAAGCCGTGTGAACACGGAACAATGTTTCAGGAATGATTTGTGCATATGGATTCTATATCTGTTGCTCCAAATGATCCGGAACGCTAATCTCTTCGCCATACACCATTGCCTTTAGGTGTCCCCATGGGTAAAAGAAGAACAATGATGATAAATCAGGATATATCGTGGGCCTTTCACCATGTTGATCAATCTATCGACCAGGAAATTGTTCATCCAGATACGGACAAATCTGTAGTTCATAATGAGATGGACTTATGATCGTTCCTGCCTTTTGTGCTGTAAGTGGCTACCGTACAGGTGGTGTTAGTGTCTACCAGAAATCCCACTCGAAGCAGGTGGTGGTGTGTCTGCTAACCAGCTTAGGAAGCCAATACATGGATAGCTCTATTCCAGCAGAAGACAAGTGTTTGGGATTCGAAACTCCTCTCGGTAGAGAGAAGAGAAAGCCTGCTAGGCTGAACACTAAGAAAGAAAACAAGACTGCGTTCACACTTTTAGTCCAAAAGATTCTAATTTTTACAAGAAATTTATAGCTTCCATAAGTTTAAATTCTATGCATCCCTTTCAGAGCTTATATAAACGCCTCGCCTCTAGCATGAATTCATAATTAAATGTAAAACCATCAATTTATCTAAATAAAAATGCACAACGCAAGTACATATTCAGAACAGGCTAAATTTCCCTTTGTATTTCAGACAAAGTGAACGAGAAAGTTTCAGCGTTTTCTTAAGAAGCACTATACCATCAGACACTGTACATTTCTTGTGAAAGTGGTCCGCAGGACCAACATAATACATAAACTACTCTTTGACGGTGCTACGTATGTATTTGATTAGCAAAAACTCTTTAATTTCTCGAGCTTGAGGGCCAAGTCACGCTTCACACGTGCAGTGTTTTCTAATTGCATTTTGTACCTTTCTTTAGACGCTTTTTCGTCCGCAAAATAGTTTTCTTACGTTATTTGCAACTTAGCTCAGAAGTTAAAAGTCAAGTCTCGAAGATACATATTGAAGAACAATTATTATTATTATTATTATTATTATTATTATTATTATTATTTTTTTGAGTCTTCGTGTAGCTATCAATTTCTTTCCATTAGACACAGTTAGGACGTCGTTTTTATTTTGTTTGTTTTATTCAAAAGCCACGACCGGCATTAGGGAAAAATATATTGCTCAAATGCTAATTTATTCCATTGGCACTTGCCATGTTATACAGATGCATAACTATTTAGAAATAACTTGAAAATATTATTTTTTTCTTAGATGATGGATGTTCTGTGTTATGCTTTCGCTATCGTGTTAGAGAATCTATTCAATAGCCTTTGGTGAGTATACAGACAGGAGGCAGTAAAACTGAAATATCTGGGAATCATAACATAAAAGAGAGTTACTACAGACATATATCTTCTTTACCAATTTTAATTATCCTGCTTAATATTTATTTAAACATTATTTTCTTTATCTTACTTCAGGAATGATACAGTTCTTGACATTACCTTCAATGTATTTTTTTTCATGGCAATAAACTTGCTTGACAACATTATATTACAGTTATTTTAATTTGATGTATGAACTTATGGCATTTTTTAAACTACAAACTCTGACCTCAGAATCGGTCAGGTGCTTTTGTCAATGAAAAATGTAGTCCCTAAGCAGCTAAGCTTCTCAGTTTCAGCAAGTGACCTGCCAACAATGGAAAAATACCTTAATAATGATGAAGAAGCAGTTAAGTTGATTTCCTCAACGAAAACCTAAAATATCATGAACCTTCATTCTATTTCATAATTAACTACTTGAGTCGCCAGTACACAATCTGGAGCGAAAGTTTCCAGTTGTTAATTAAATATCTCACAAATGGATAGACATTATTATTATTATTATTACTATTATTATTATTATTATTATTATTTGTATGAAGAGGCTATGGAATGCGTAATTCCGTTGAAGTTGCGAATTCATTTCTTCTAATGATCTCTCCTGTCGTCGTTCGAAACTAAAAAAAAAATAGATGTTGATAATGTAGAATTTTGTAATAAGAAAATTGAGGAATTTGATGTTTATTACTCTCAAATTGATGATAATTACTCACCTCTTATGACAGATTTGTAATAATGGAACCCTACCTATTGATCTTCTAACTAGTTCGCGCGTCTTTTTTTGCACGGGCTAAGGGGTTCGATTCCCAGTGGACAGAGTTGAATTCATTATTATGATTTGGATTTAACCTTGAACTCTAACATATAGCCTGATTGCCGTGAAGTGATACTAATTTTAAATGAGTTAATGTTAATGAATACAAGTGAACGTGGATCTTTGCGGCATATATTTCTAAATAATCTTCATAACATTCACAATACGGGGCCTGTGAATCCTCCAACTGCCGTGTGGATGGCTTACAAGTTAGTAATCCATAAATTTGGATTATGCATAAAATATGTTTCTAAAATGTTTAAGTATTAAAAAAGAACGAAAATATTAGAAGAAAATATAAGAGATTTCCTGAATCCTTAATTGTCGCAATTCTTATTTAAAAGGAAAAAAAAAAACAAAGAATGCTAAAAACTGCTAAGACCCCTGGAGGAATTTCGGAACAAACCAGTAATTCTTAATTATAAGTATTATTATTGTTAATAATAATAATAATAATAATAATAATAATAATAATAATAATAAAGTTAATATTTGATAATTGTACATCACAATATTATACAGGTAAATAATGGATGAGTAATTATAAAAATTGATGGATAAGAATTGATGTTGAAATGGGCGAGGAAGAAACCTGGAAGGTAGGATGTACAGTTTAAAAGAGTGAGTGACTAAGAAAATGATTCCGTTTATCACGAAGCAGAAAATGACGAACTGCTTCTTCTCGCCCCCCCAGAAACTTATTTCCATCCAATAATAGAAGTTTAATTTGAGAACGAAATGGATTTTCTGAAGGAAAATAACTTTTGCTTCCTTCCGTTTACAGCTCACACTACCTTCTAACATTATTTAACTATGGAAACCACTTTCATTTTTCCTCCCTGTTGAGCTGCATATGAAAGAGTGAGGAAGGAAAGTTAGTCTAAATTAGCATTCCAATCGAAGAATCATTGTGAGCTCCAAACCAATATTCTGAAGGTAACCCATCTTCTTTCAAATGATCGTTTTTCTCTCTCTCCATATCAATTCCAATACACCAAGTCCATGAAGATTCCTCGAAGTTTCTCCAATACCCGCCGAGCATGAAGTATTGGATACAAGTACGATTTTTTCAAGTTTTCACGAAGTAAAATGGAAGTTTATATCATTTCTAAATATTAATCGCGGTGTGTCTCTATTTTATTCTTTCTTTTCTTTATTCTTTGTGTACAGTTCTGAGTTTTTCATACTCCTTGCTATTTCCTCTACTTAACTTTTGTTTTCTTTCATTATTAACTTCTTCTAACTTGAGGTTAACACGGTTGTTCAGTGATAGATAAGATTATCTCTGATACGAAAAGTACCCCATTAGATTCCAGTCCATGACCATCATCATCGCCATCGTAAGTATTCTGCCATTATTGGCATATCACTTTCTGCAACTGAGAAGCTTCTACGGTCTTCAGCTAACCTCCTCATCTTCACGTATGATTTTTCTGTTTTAATTGTAGTCTCTTTCACCCCGTCCCTTTATTTCCTCTCATACACTCTAGTATGTTCCTCATGTTCCTTTTTAACCAATGTGTCCACCAGTTTCTCTTCTTCTTCTTAATACTACTGTATCTAAAATAGTCCCTTTCTCTATTTTGTTTCTTCGATTGATTGATAGTGGTTTTCTACATGTATTTGAGGAGGTTAGTTTCAAAATCGAAGCGCTTCCATTTTGCAAATCGGAGTATGTCCAGAATTTGAATACCTTGATTGTTGTTCAAGTAACAGAGTACTCTGATAATATTATAATATTTTACCACTACCCTGTACGACCTAATGGGCTATTTTACATGATTTTTGATCAACAATCAAAACAAGCATAAATGTTCTGGTTTGCAAAATGAAAATGTTTCCTATTGAAATTAACCTCCTCATTTGATATCGCATGTTTTGAATACAAATAGACAAGATAACAGATAAAGTATTTCTTACTTCAATCTGTAAGTGCTAGGGATGTGCACGAGTCGAGTCGAGTCGAGATTTAAGCCTGTTGTCTCGAAGAAATGTTGTCTCGACTCGTGTCTCGACTCAAAAATATGTTTCTGTCTCGACTCGAGTCTCGATTCGACTCGAATTCGAGTCGAGACGTCTCGAAATTCGAGTCGAGACAAAATATACGAGTTAAAATATACGCACACATCAGCCAGAACATTATGACTATCTACCTAATTGTCAGTATGTCCACCTTTGGCACGGATAACAACGGCGACTCGTCTTGGCATGCACGCAATGATACTTGGTAGGTCGCTGGAGAGAGTTCGACCAGATGTGCACACATAGGTCACCTAATTACCGTAAATTCCGGGGAGGGAATGATGCGCTCTAACGTCACGTTCAATCACATCCCAGATGCGTTCGATTTGGTGCAGATCCGGCGAGTCGGGGAGCCAGCACATCACTTGGAACTCGCCCCAATGTTCCTCGAATCACCCCATTACGCTCCTGGCCTTGTGACATGGTGCATTATCTTGCCAAAAAATTCCACTACCATTGGCAAACATGGTCGTCATGAAGGGCTGTACATAGTCTGCAAGCATTGTGCGATACACCTCGGCGTCATGGTGCCTTGCTCAAGCTCCACTAGATACATGGGTGCTCACGTGAATGTTCCCCAGAGATTAATTAAGCCGCCGTCAGCTTGTCTCCGTCCCGCAGTACAGATGTCAAGGAGTTATTCCCTTGCAACACGACGGGTTCGCACCTTCCCATCGTCATGATGAAGAAGGTATCGGGATTAATCAGACAATGCAACGCTCTACCACTGCGCCAAGGTCACGTGTTCATTTCAGTCGTAGTTGCCGATGTCGTTTTGTGAACATTCGCACATGGATGGGTCGTCGGTTGCGGAGGCCCATCCTTTGGAGTGTTCGGTGCACTGTGTGTTCAGACACACTTGTATTTTGCCCAGCATTAAAGTCTGATGTTTGTTCCGCCACAGTTCGCTGCCTGTCCCGTTTTACCAGTCTGCCCAGCCTACGACGTCCGACATCTGTAATAAGGTGGGGGGCGCCCAATGATATTCGATAGTACTTCTTTACCTGTAAAAAATTGAAGGCCCCGTTGAGTTTGTGTAGGGTAATTAACAAGCACAGAGCAGTACACACCACACGTTTAGGGAAACTTTGATAAATAAAGCATTTCTACAATCCATACAGAATATTTTGGTGCTTAAGAATGGTACTCTGATTTGAGAAGAGATTCTTTAAGTTAACTGTCATGAAATAACAGACCAACTTTTCAGTCCGAAGTGAAGTCGCCTACTTAAGCCTTCATAAAACCATAACTTCAAACTGATTTTCTTTAACGCAGCTAAGTCGTGCTTTATTCATAAGAGAACAGAACATGTGTTTTCTTACGTCATGCTTCCTCAACATCTTAAAGACAATTTCATTAATCAGAAAGCTGTCTGGCCTAAAGTTCTAAACATGGAATGATCTATAAACATACTCTCCATCAAAAAGGCTAATTCTGTTACTTATAGGATTGAGTTGGTTGAATATAAGAAAATTCCTCTCACCAGAGAATTGAAGCGCCTTCAGCAGAATCTTCGTTTGAGGTTAAGTTTCTACAAAAACAGTCGTCAAGTTCTCTTACCGAAAACTGGGTCCAGTATTCTTAAGTTCGCACTCAGTTGAATGCAGTCAGACTGTGGTTATAAAAGTATTTGAACCTCGTAAAGAAGGACCCTCTTTGTTCACGTTTCAAATAAGGCTCTTACTGTAAAATCCTTACGACTTGCTCAATTATTATGGAAACCAGGTATTGCTAGCAATCTTAAATAAACGTTGAAATGTCAATATCGATAAACAGACACTGTGTCCCGTGAAAATGTTAGATGTTCCCTGCTAAGAAATAACATAAGAGCAATCTATTTCTCTATCTGGGGATCGATTTACCTAGCCTTAACTAGAAACAAGTCGAACTGACTAAAATAGTTCTTAAATCCAGTCATACACTCAGAAATAACTTATTTCAACAGATATACTGCCTGCTTCAAAGCTTGTCATAAAGAATACTGCTCCAACTTGAGACTGTATATCTGATATATAACAAAGAATCCATCTTTCTCGAAGCAAAACCTTTAAGTCAGGGTTGCTACACTTGAGACAATCAATGATGCCCAACACGGGCCTGAAGTACGATAGATTTTTTTAAATTATGCCAGATTATTTACTTATCTTTCCACACTAATTTTAAAGATATTCCACTTTCATTAAGAGGAGCTAACTGTATTCATGTATTTGTATTAAAGAACTAACATAACTCTTACACAAACGATAAAAATGAATTAGTAAATGGCACATTCAATTTCACATTCATATGTATACATTCAATTTTAGTTTTGAATGTGACTTAAATTTATATTTGTAAGTAAGTTTTTAGTTTATATCCGTATCAAAGACTCAGTTTATGATGGATCTACTGCATAAAGTAGGATCCCAAAAAAAGGTCATTGGAATTTGTACCATCCTTCAGTCGAACCAGGAACTGAAACATAATGAGTGACATTTTCTTTTTTAAAGATACTTTTTTTTTAAATTGAGTATTCTGAAAATTTATGTTAGTACCTAGGTAGAACTACTAACATTATACAAGCGCAATTCCACTACTTTATGTACACATTACCAAATATTGAACCCCCTTGTGTCCATATAGTTAGCGTAAGCGTCTTTGTTACGGAAGACCCAGGTTTAATTTCCGGTGGGAACTCCTGTGGTTCTGATCCCACTTTAATTTGTAAGTTCACGTCTCATATAGTCTCGATGCTAAAACGTATACTAAACTCTAATCGAATACTAAATACAAGTATTTAAAGAAAAATTTGGCTATCATGATGGCTATCATCATCTTGTGTTTTCAGTTATTTTCCAGTAGTATTTTTTCTAGACATCCTTTCAGAAGACAGTGATGCAAATTTCGTAACTGCGAATTCCTGTCCGAAGTCATGAAATTTTCCGATTAGACGCCAAATTTCCCACCCACAAAGATAGATACCGTAAATTTACAATATCTAGCAATAAATATGTTTGAAAAAATATCGGTTTAGAGAGGCTATGACGTACAGTTGAATTCATTCTCGGTGTATGAAAGGCATTATATATAATTATGCATGATAAGATCACAAACAAAATTTAAAAATATTAGGTGCACTTTCTTTTAACAAACATTATATTTTCTTTCATGGTGTGGAAGGGGATATTAAGTTCGGCAAAAAGAAAAATATATTGGCCTTAACACGATTCTTGTGTTGCTATGCACCGCATGTTCCTTGCCACAGAAAAGATGCAGTGCATTTTGCAATTTCTTTACATTAGCTTGATGTTTCAAGTCTTTTGTGTGTTTCTGAAGTTCACTTTTACCACAAAAGAGCTCAATGTTAACAGGTCTTACATAGATTTGGTTCGATTCTCAACACGGACTGCAACTACACGTTAAATTGTAGATCCGAAAGCCACCCTTTGTTAAACCTCGCTTATTATCGCTCATCCTAATAATATTGTTGATACATGTCATTGATATTATTTAGAAAGATATTATTTTTGGTAAATGAAGTATATTTAATTAATCGAATGTTAAGAAACTCAATGTTATCATGTAACGTAAACACGTGTGTGTGTGTTTATGTGTTGACATCAATGTTTTGTGTATATGTGATGAATGTTATGTTTTGCTACGGCTAGACGCTTGGTCGTCAGTTCGTAAGCTATTGTAATTTGTATTTGTAATGTTTTTGAATTGTCATCAAATTGTAACAGTGTAACATTGACACACTTTGACTGTGGTATAATCGTTGAGTTTGCAGAAATTTGTAAGTCTGAGAATTTGATCACGATGTAATTCGGGTGAAACCAACGTTTTACCAATAGCTGAGATATACAGAAAGTCAACGACAATGAATTCCAGGATGTCTGGAATCTTAGTATAAAACCTCATGGTTTTAAGAGATTGGGATCAGTCTAAGAGATCAGTCTGAGAGGATCAGAAGGCGATGATCAGTTAGATCAGTTGAACCATCGTACGTCGAGTATTCACATAGTTACTTATATCACAGTAGTTACCTCTCTGGGATTCTAAGTCCAAGATTAGATCAGGAGATCTAATAGTTCAGCAAACCATTATAGTGGATAATGGTACACAATAGTCAACCATTCTAGACTATTGGCAGCAAGATAGATATCGTCCAGAACATCGACATCAGTTCCAGGCATCAGTTGTATAAAGGTACGTGTATCTCAGCTATGTTCGAGTTATTCGTGGTTAACTTCCTAGCTGCTTAAAGATATGTGATCTTGCGTTTATACTCAGTCGACGATCAACAACAATAGTACACAAGCTTTAATGAAAATACAAAGTTTTTAATTCAAAGTTAATTCAGTGTGGTTTCTTTCCGTCATCCTGTACCTACTCATTCTAGATGGTGAGTAGCAGCGATCTTCGACCGTCATTTAACATTTCATCCCCATGCTATATAGGCACGACGGTGGAAGGTTGTTATGGTGGAGATACTGGTTTTGTAACGATCCTAGGGTAGCCCACCGTTTTATGGTGGAGATACTTTCGATTCGAGACCCGGGGTGTGTGTGCTAGTGTAGCTCTCACTAGTCTTATGGTGAAGACATTTATTTCGGGATTCGAAACGAAATAATTTTAGTTTTAAGAATACGTTTTAATAGGTTATGGTTAAGTCCGGTTTAAATATTTATAGTTAAGTAATTAAGTATGTTAAGATTTTGTATTATAATCGTTCACCAATTGAATACGAGATTTGGTTCGGATCTCGAATGACTAAGGCAATTGACTCAAGTAGAATAAGTAATACGTTAACCCTCACCACCCACCCTCACTTCGTAATTAAAGTTGAATTAAGTATAGATAAATGAACGAAAATACTGTGTTAACTAGAGCACAGAAAGCGAGTAAGGGAATAAATGTTGATGTGCATAATTTATTTGGTGTGAGGACACCGAAAAGACGAAATACTTCTTGTAGTCAGGACAAAGTCGCGAGTCCTAAAATTGTTTTGAGCAAGGAACCAGTTTTTAATTTCCCAGGTAGTCCGGTAACTAAATCCGTATCAGAAGACTTTCCTTCAATCATAAATGTAGATCCGAAATTAATAAATAGTGAAAATAAGAATTTTACGATGGCGTCTAACATTACGTTTTATGCAGATATTAACAAACTGCCTAAATTCGATCTCAAGAACGATAATGACATCGTGTCGTTTTTCGATGAATTCGACGATGCTTGTCAAATGGCAGGTATCGCCGAAAGCAAAAGAAAGGAATTACTGCCTAATATTTTCAAAGGAGTAGGGAGGCAATGGATTAAATTGTTCCTGAAACGGAAAAACACGGCAGAAATACAGTATAAAGAGTTGCAGTCTGAAATAGTAGAAGAGTTTACGAAATCTAATGTAACAATAGATATTGAAGATAAAATTAAATAACGGTTACAGCATGAAGACGAGGCTGTCATCAATTATGTATATGACATGCTCGTTCTTTGTGAACGACTGGATTCGAACATGACTGACATTAAGAAGATAGGTATTATAGTTGGAGGATTACATCCATACTATATGGAAATAGTAGGAACGCGAGAATACTCTAGCCTAGACAAATTCGTTGAGGATTTGCAAAAGATAGAAAAGAATAAGTGTAAGATTGCAAAACGTGTGAAAAAAGAATCAGGTAAAGTCACGATTAAAGATCTTGTTAAGAAAATTAGGGAGCAAGTAGAAGATGACGAAAGTGGATCTGATTCAGATCACGTAGTTGTAAGAAAACATAAAGAAGAGAGTAAGATCAAACAAGAGCCTCAGAGTATTACACAAATCGCGGAATTAGAAAAGAAGATAGAAAAATTACAGCTTGCACTATCGGCGAAAACACAAGACGAAGAGAAACAAGAAAATAACGCTAGAAAACAAGGGAAAAATCAGTATTATAGAAATAATAGGCAGAATAGAGGTAGTAACCGAAATAATTACCGTGGAAATAAGAATAAGAATTGGTATAGTAATAATAACAAAAGTCAAAACAACAATAGAGGTAATAATGGTTATTACAATAAGCGTGGTAATCGAGGTAATTATTGGATAAATAATAGAGAACGTGGTCAACAAGGAAACTGGCAAGGAAATTGTCAGAATTCGTGTTGTCACCAATCTTATAATTTCGAAAATCCGAATCAGCAGAGATTTGTGCAAGTGGTACCAGCACAAGTAAATGGTACTACTTACTATCAAACACCAGGTCCGAGTAATTTAAACGGAACACATCTGTAAATGGGCGAGGCGCATTTACAGGCAATCGAAATGTACGAACAAGAGAAATAATTGCCTCAGTTAATTTAGATAATAATATGGTATATTTACCATTAGAAATCGATGATAAACAGAATAAAGCATTACTCGATAGTGGGTCGCAAATTTCAATTATTAATGAGAAATTAGTGCCACCGAGTGCAAAAATAATTCCACGACAAACTAAAATCAAAGGTATCACGCAAAACACTCTTGTAATTAATAAATTAGCTATAATCAAGTTCAAAATTTCAAATCAAACTTTTCACCAAGAATTTAGGATAATAAAAGATTTCCCATATCAAATGTTCATTGGGAATGATTTTTTGCAAACACAAAATTGTAGAATAGATTATGGTACTGGTAAAATTATAGTTCAAAGGTTCGGGAAACCAATGAAAATTTGTAGAAACGATCAGGAAACCAGAACAGTTTCCGATAATATTGCAATTAGCATAAAAACAAGTTTAAAGCCAAAATGGGTTCTAGGACATAGAGTGAAGTTGTTACCAAGAACTAGGACAACTGTTGAAGTTAACCTAGTTAACTCTTGGGCAAACAACGAATTTTTATTAGAGCCAGATAAATGGTTAGAGTCTCAATATAACATATTTGTACCTAGAGCAATATTGTCGAATGAAAATAGGTGTTTAGAGGTAATCAATCCGTCAAATAAGACGATCATGTTGACGAGAAATTTAAAAATTGGAGATGCAGAAGCATGCATGAGTGAATCGGAATTAAGACAGGAAGGATTAACAGAGGATGAAATTGAAGAGGTGTTAGATGCGAGAAAAAACTACGATAAATCACGTTTAAAATTTGGCGATAAGACTAAACCAGAAATTAAAAAGAAATTAGAGAAGTTATGTTACGATTACGCAGATGTTTGTGCGTGGCGAGAGAACGAATTAGGAAGAGTCAAGGGAGTAGAACATAAGATAGAGTTGGAAACGGAAGTTCCGTTTCGACGTCAACAGTATCCAATACCTATAGCTATGAAAGATAAAGTTAAAATAACAGATAAACATTTTACTCGAACAAAACATCATCGAGGAGAGTAATAGCTCGTATAACTCACCGATGTTATTCGTAAAGAAGACAAACGGATCGATCAGAGCTTGTTTGGACTGTAGACTCCTTAATAGGCATGTGAAATTCCATTCTGTGGCGTTGCCGCCTATACATCAAATTCTTACATGTATGGGTGGTCACAAATTCTTTAGTGTGTTGGACATTAAGAGTGCTTATCATACGGTATCAATTTCTAAGGAATCTAGGAAGTATACAGCATTCAATATTCCTGGCGTCGGGGCGTATCAATACTCTAAATTACCGATGGGATACATTCAATCGCCCGCTATATATACAAAAATCATGGCAATGACATTAGCTAACGTTCATCCGGAGGCGGTGTCATATTACATGGATGATGTATTTCTATATGTAAACAATCAGGAGAAGATGGTATCTGTATTACACTCAGTTTTTCAAAGACTAAGGAAATATGGCTTAAAGTTATCAGTAGAAAAATGTCACTTCATGGAAGAAAAAGTAATGGCGTTAGGTCACATCGTGAGCGAAGCTGGTTACGAAATAAGTCCTAAAGTGATTCAGGCAATAAAAGCTTGTAAGCCACCCACAAGCGCGAAAGAGCTTAAGTCATTCCTTGGGTTGACTAATTATGTGCGGAAGTTTTGTAAAAACTACGCGGAAATGTCATCTAATTTCCAACAGTTATTGAGGAAAAACCATAAATTTGTGTGGACGGAAGAACACCAACTTAGTTTTGAAAAATTAAAGGAAGCGTTGATGAATGCACCTTTATTAGCACCTTTCCGTGAAAATCTGGAAACGAGAGTGTATATGGATGCATCTACAAAATCAATAGGGGCTGTACTTATGCAAAAACAATTGAATGGAGAGTGGACACCTATAGCATATTATAGCAGAGTGTTCAGACCAAACGAAACACGAAGACATATAGTGGAGCTAGAAATTTTGGCCGTGGTGAGTGCCTTTAAAGCATTCAACTACTATTTGTACAATAAAGAATTCGAGTTATACACTGATTGCAGATGTATAAAATATCTTCAAACAACGCCAAAATTATCACCGAAACTGTTAAGGTACAGTTTAGAGATGGCACAATATCAGTACACGCCAGTGCATTGTCCAGGTGAGAAAAACCCTAGCGATGTATTATCAAGAAAAACGAATATTCAACCAACCGATGAAGACATCGATTTAGATGCGTTACCAGTAAAGACAGAGGACCTTGAAGTCAACATCACGTTCGACGAAGATGTGGACGTAGCGGAGTTGCAACGGAGAGATTCTTTCTTCGGGTCAATAATGAAGGCTATAGAACATCCGGAAGAAGCAGACGAAAAAGCGGAAAAGCAAGCACGCTGGTATGAAATTAAGGACGGAAAACTTTTCAGAACTCAAAAGATGGCTAATGGAAAGAAATTTCTATTATGCATTCCTTTTTCTTTGAGGGAACAAGTTTTCAAGAACTTGCATTGTTCGATATACGGAGGAGGACATTATTCCTACACGAAGTGCTATAATCGAGCATTAAAATCCATCTATTTCCCAAATATGAAAAGATTTTTCCAAGAGAAGGTCAGCCAGTGCATCAGTTGCCAAATTCAGAAACGTAAAGCTGGTAGGACACCACTGCATCCACAAACATACCCGAGTTATATGCCATTCCAGCATGTAACTATGGATGAGATTGGACCGTTTAAAAGATCGAAAAATCACAGGAATAAATATGTTATTGTATTTGTTGACAGTGCCACTCGATACGTAATTGCAAGAGCAGTTCCTGCTATAACTTCCGAAATTATAGCAGAAGCAATTTTTGAAGAATTAATTACAAAACATGGGATTCCTGAGATTCTTGCTATGGATCGTCACAGTACACATAGAAGCCGAGTGATGAAAGAGATGGCTGAACGGTTTGGTATGCGGTTGAATTTTGCCAATACAGATGCCCACTATAATATTGGAACATCGGAAAGAGCTATAGGGTCAATCCAACAGATTATGAAGCACTATATAGACAGTGAGTTTACAAACTGGGACGAGATCTTACCTTCAATAGTGTTTACCATGAATACACAGATTCATGACGGAACAAAACACTCGCCATATTATTTGCTTACAGGGCGTGAACCCAGAACGTTCTTGGAACAGGATCTGGACATACCTTGTGAGTATGTAGAAAACGAAGAGCGAATAAGAAATGTAAAGGAAGCAAGGAAGGTCGCGTACCAGAATTTGCAGAAGCGGTTTAAATCCCAAAAGAAACAGATTGAGAAGAAGTTCTCTCAACCGAACTTCGACGTAGGACAAAAAGTTTGGATTCGTGAAATGCCAAGAGCAGGCATTCCAGCTTGTTTTGGAAAACGATATAACACTCGAGGAGTAATAGTGCAAAAGTTGAATAATAACTCATATAAGGTGAAATATGAGACTAAGAAAGGACAAGAGAAGACGGATTCCGTTGACATAAGACGTTTAAAACCATTTGTTAGTGCAAATGAGGAAGATTCGGATAGACAAGAGGAAGAGTCAGATTTAGACAGTGATGTCTAAAAAGAAAAAAAAACAACGCGTGAAAAACCAAGAAGTTTTAAAACCCAAAGGACTACATCACGAAAAGTTAAAATGAATTTGCAACGAGAAAACACGAATAAGTTTTAGTATATAAGTTTTTTTGTTAGGTATCTGTATACAACATGTTTTTATCAGTGAAACAGCGAGATGGACCGCTGTTTATCAACAAAAGTCCGTGTCCCGAAATCAAAGTAAATGTTGATTTCCATCTGAAAATCCATTAACTGGTAAAAATATATTGTTTACAGAGTGTAAAGTGACTAGGAAATTAGAGAATTTTTTTTTTTAAATTAGAGATATCTAGTAAATATATTCAAACTGTTAAATAATCCAAGGTACACATACAAAGTAAACTAAATAAATAAAAACATAAGTATTAAATAAATAAGAGATATAGAAATAATTAAATAAATAAGTTAAATTCAGAATAGTAATTCTAAGTTTTAATTGTTTACAGTTATCATCATGTTCAAGATTGTCGTTTGTCTAGTACTATTGATTAGTATTGGGGTAGCTGAAGAAGAACATCAACAAATAACACTATCAGATATTGGACTAGCTTTGACACAGAATGCTTATGCTGTTCATGCTACGAACATGGTGTTTACGACTGTCAAAATGCATTTGAATTTCCAAGAATCGGTGCCAGTACACGACAAATGTACTGATGCATACGAGATTCTTAATGACTATGCAGTGAAAGAGAGAGAGTTTAGACAGAATATAGTAAATTTATTACCCTGCCATTTTGTCTATGAAAATGGTAACGAGGTGTAATAATAATCACAGAAATAAAAGATTTATATTTTCGTGGTTACTAGGATTGTCGTAAATTGGTTTATCGACGTATAACTTAATACATAATAAACAGTTGTCTCAGTCTATTGATAAATTAAGTAAACATGAGAATGTATTAACTAATGAAATTAAAAATCTAAAAGAATCATTTAATAATGAGATAACAGTAGTCCACGGGATTATCGTAAAAGTGCAACATGTGTTGCAAGATTTTAAAAATAAAATTCAGGAGCTATACTGTTATTTGCATCAATCCCAACGCAAGATAATGACAAACTTGTTTGTTCATCTTGTACAGGAGAGAGTAAATAAAATAGTAAATAGCATTTTAAATAATCAGTTAACATATCATATATTATCTAATGCTGATGTTAAAAAGTTAATTAATTTTCATGATGTATTGAAAAATACTATTTATAGGTCAGACATTGGAATGTTTTACCAAATGTCTAGCGTATATTTAGTAAAATACCATTACGAAGAAAATAATGTTGATTTAATAATAAAAACTCCGATAATATATGATACTAGTATTTCAATAATGTATGACGTAACATCAATGGGCTACTTAATAAATAATACAAGAATATTTTATGAATTACCGGAAGCAGTCTCTTTGGCTGAAGGTAAATTTCATTCATTGGATAAAAGTAAATGCGAATTTAAAAGTTTTCTATATTTTTGTGAAAGCATAACTATAGATCGTGAATCGAAATGTTTGAATAATATCGTTTTAAATAATTCTCTAGAAGGATGCCAGCAAAACTCTGAAAAATTTTTGGGGAATGTGATATTCAGATATACACACGCTGGTGTGATGTATTCTTCTGTTGAAGAAGCGTACATGACAAAAGTGGGTGTACATCAAGGAATTACTTCAACAAAACTTGATCAAACTAAAGCTAAATCAAATTTCATAAACTATGATAAATTTGATAACATAATAATTGGAGAACTGGTCATTTCATCCAAACGGATAATTCAGATTAAAAATAAACATATTAAATGGATCGGTAATTGGACTGAGAGACAAATAAATTTCACCTTGCATACGCAAGAGCTAAATAGTTTAACTGAAAAATTGTTAAAATTGAAAGTCGATACTTCAATCCCAGAACTACATCTAAAAACAGACTATATCATGTATATAATTTTTGGAGTAATAATATCATTAATTTTGACAACAATATTGTTATTAGTACTGTATTGTAAGCTATATAGAGCAATACGGAAGTATAAAATTCAAAATCAGGAATAATAATAATAATAATAATAATCATAATAATAATAATCATCAAAAAGTAATAATAAAGTAAGCGTAGTATGTGAATCAATATCGTATGTGCCTTGGGTTATGAAAAAAAAAGTTTTACATTTTTGGATATAAAGAAGAATGGAGTTTATTTGAAAAAAATCTAAGTTGCAATAAAAATCTGAAAAGGAATATCGGATCAACATTTAAAACAATTGGTAATATGTAGAGATACTTACCTAACAGCATGAAGTAGTTGTGAGTTGAAAAGCCTTTGGTTAAGTCATCCTAGATAAAACTAGGATTGGTCTATTTGATGTGGTGAAACGATTAAGTTGAATAAAAATTGGTTACGCAGAACTAATACGGCAAAACTCTTTGTTTTGGTAGAAAAAGAAGCAATAGAAAATAAGCATAGATAATAGATCATCATAGATAAGAATAGATACAAGCATGTAAATAGATAATAGCTAAGTTAAATAACAACAGAATGTTAGTGAAATCAGTAGCTTCAAGCTATAGAAAACAAAAGCGAAAAGAAGAAAAATAGAAAGAATTGTCTATTAGTAAAGCTAGATAAATAGACAAATCATAGATAAAGTAGATGCTAGTGTTATAAACTAGTTCAAGTAAGCTTACAAATCTAGTCGTTACAATAAGAAGTCGTTAAAAAGTACGAAAAAAGTATGAAAAAGTCGTTAAAAGAAGTAAATAGTTTGAATAGAAAAGTAGGAAAATCATAGATAATAGACGAGAAATAGTCGGAAATAGAATACAATCATAATGCATCATGTCTATAATCATCATTAAGTTGTATGTAAACACATTATTTTTGTCAAAATTCATTTTCTAAATTCACGTTTTTTTTTTAAATGAGAGAAGAAGTATAGATTTATTATTATTATAAAATAATCAATTGGCATATGGATTATTTGTATAATAATAAGTCATTGTATTCAGTTCATGAATATCTTCTATATTCAGGTAGATACAAGATTTAGTTTTGTAGTTTTCTGTTTTCTAAAACATATTACTTGCGGAATACCGACGGGAAGCTTGGTGCTCGCTTCTCGCGCTTGCGAGAGAGGATCCGTTGCTAAGGGGCGTGACTTACGAGAAGATGGCCGCCGTCTAAGCAACAAGCCACTCCCACTGAGGACGAGTTTCTCTCATTCACAATAATTATGATGCGTTATGAATGATTTCTAAGTACAGAGAATGTTGGAATGTTAAAATAAGATACATTGAACATCAATAAAGATAATTGTACCTATAAACAACGTTAAAACTAGCAGTAAAGTGTATTTAAGAGCATAAATATGCACGAAAATGTAGGAATTTACGACTTTAAAAAAATATATGACAAAGACAGCGTCAAATGAGTGAAAATGTAACGAGGATAGCATTTTGTATCCGAATAGGTTACATAGCGATTAGAACCCTAGTCATTATTTAGAATATGCATCGATTATGCATTTTATAGTGAATAATGAACGATTAATGAACATTAATACTAGGCCTATGCTGGAAGTATGGAATATATTTTTCAGAAGAGAGTCATAGACCGCGATATAGTTATATTAGATTTTAAGAAAAATAAAAACGCGATTTCACACTTAGTTATCTATATTTACAGGTATTATGGAAAAGAAGTTTACCGTACTTGCTATTGCATTAACATCTTTAACAGTATTAGTACTAGCAACATCTATAATTATTATTTATTTAATTATTAAATTACGTAGATTTAGTAGAAAGAAAAAACAGGAAGGAAGTGTAGAGAAAAAGGTATATGACGATATTAGTAACATAGAAAACTGCGGATTATTTCCAATCTATGCAGAAGTAGATAAAAACCACACTAAAAAGCACACTATTTGCACAAAACAAAATGCAGATCACTATCTCAAGCAAAAAGAGGAACCACAAGGTAACTTGAACACTGTTGCTATGCACTGCACCAAAACCAAAGAGGGATGTATCACAAATCACGAATTATTCGATTTTGAAGCGGAAAAAACGGATAAACATTTAGTCACAAACTTGAAACACGAAAAATTGTACATTCGACCCTGCGACGTGGTAATCTTGTGAACAATTTTCCGAAATTTTCACGAAAAGTGCGGAGCACGTATTCGAAGTTAACTTTAACCATCGAAGCAACGCGGCAAACAGGATGAGACGTGGAGATTTTCAAGATCAGTGTCAAAAACGTTGCTGACACAACATTTTGCGGAAGGAAGTGCATCAGAGTTGCTAACTCTACAGATAGCAAACTTACCATAAGTGAAGTGAATAATATTTTCAAATTTTATTTTTGTGTTCTAAAATCATGCAACGACAAGAAACGTTGTTTATTAGTGTATTAGTGGTTTATAACAACATATATAGTGTATAATGAAGTGTATTATATTTATGGAAAGCGTCAGTGATATGGACACTGATATTAGTGGAAAATGTGCGGAGATGATAAACACTGAGCTGGACTTTGCGACTGAATACAGTGGAAAGTTTCCGAGAACGACAGCGAGAAAGTATATGTATGTGCAGTTCCGAGCACAGGAAATGCAATTACAAGTAGTTATGTATGTAACTCACTAGATGGCAGGAGCCCATACTTTTATGAAAACTCTTGACAAGTATTTTTTTTAAAAAAAAGAAAAACAATGAATGTAAATAAATAATGTTTTTATGATTTTTTTTAAATGTGATAAATGAATATAAAGATATATACAGGGTGATGGATGAATATACTTAATTATTTTTACGGTCAATTTCAGGGAAGAAATTGATTCGAGAACGGAGTTCTCTCATTTTGAAGGAAGGGCATGTTGATACATGTCATTGATATTATTTAGAAAGATATTATTTTTGGTAAAGGAAGTATATTTAATTAATCGAATGTTAAGAAACTCAATGTTATCATGTAACGTAAACACGTGTGTGTGTTTATGTGTTGACATCAATGTTTTGTGTATATGTGATGAATGTTATGTTTTGCTACGGCTAGACGCTTGGTCGTCAGTTCGTAAGCTATTGTAATTTGTATTTGTAATGTTTTTGAATTGTCATCAAATTGTAACAGTGTAACATTGACACACTTTGACTGTGGTATAATCGTTGAGTTTGCAGAAATTTGTAAGTCTGAGAATTTGATCACGATGTAATTCGGGTGAAACCAACGTTTTACCAATAGCTGAGATATACAGAAAGTCAACGACAATGAATTCCAGGATGTCTGGAATCTTAGTATAAAACCTCATGGTTTTAAGAGATTGGGATCAGTCTAAGAGATCAGTCTGAGAGGATCAGAAGGCGATGATCAGTTAGATCAGTTGAACCATCGTACGTCGAGTATTCACATAGTTACTTATATCACAGTAGTTACCTGTCTGGGATTCTAAGTCCAAGATTAGATCAGGAGATCTAATAGTTCAGCAAACCATTATAGTGGATAATGGTACACAATAGTCAACCATTCTAGACTATTGGCAGCAAGATAGATATCGTCCATAACATCGACATCAGTTCCAGGCATCAGTTGTATAAAGGTACGTGTATCTCAGCTATGTTCGAGTTATTCGTGGTTAACTTCCTAGCTGCTTAAAGATATGTGATCTTGCGTTTATACTCAGTCGACGATCAACAACAATAGTACACAAGCTTTAATGAAAATACAAAGTTTTTAATTCAAAGTTAATTCAATGTGGTTTCTTTCCGTCATCCTGTACCTACTCATTCTAGATGGTGAGTAGCAGCGATCTTCGACCGTCATTTAACATTTCATCCCCATGCTATATAGGCACGACGGTGGAAGGTTGTTAATATATATAAGTTCGCCGAGAAGCAAATGTTGCATTTCTCCCTTTCATCCTACCACGAGACAAAACTAAACATAGCTGTGACACGAAGGAGCTATTTCGAAAAGAAGTAAGCTATACTTATGTGGGAAACAACTTCATAGAGATGTGCACCAAACGATAGAAGTATGAAGTATTG
Organism: Thermobia domestica; assembly: GCF_964235325.1. Lineage (NCBI taxonomy): Eukaryota > Metazoa > Arthropoda > Insecta > Zygentoma > Lepismatidae > Thermobia > Thermobia domestica. The sequence continues at coordinate 49,446,394 of NC_137470.1, read as the reverse complement.
TTACCACGCGGTACCTCGCGGAAAACTTGGTCTATTATAATCTTTGCCTCTCTCTCTGTTCCCTCTTTCGTATCATGTGTATCGGATGGTTTGATATTTCTTTTGATCATTAAAACATAGCAATGATACCTGTGTGCGGGGAAAATACCCAAAAGAACCAGATAACTGTCATTTCATTTGTTTTGCAAACAACAAATCCATTTCACGTGTGCGAGAGAAAATGAGCAGAGCGAGATCATGTGTTTAGTCACGGTCAGTTCGCAGCAGGAGTCCATGGTTAAACATTTGGCTCGCTATCTTTTCATATCGATGTGGAAACATACTCGCAAATCCTTACAAATACAAAAGACTGCACTTCAAAGAAAGTTTTAAGACACAGATAGTTCAATTTTCTCTTAGCATCTTTCTTCAGCAAAAGAGTCGGTTCACTGTATTTGAATAAGGGAAAGGGAGAAACGGTGAATGTATATTTTATAGGGAAGTAATATTGTAAGTAACATAAACAATACATACCGCTTCCGACACTGTACTGAAGCATTTCTTTCAGCGGTATATCACTAGATCTATCCTTACCCTCATCCAACCTCAAGTTGTAAAGAAAAAAGGGACAGAAGTATCCAAGATAACTGCACACTTGAGTTTCAGTTCACAATAATAAAACTAGTGGGCAAGTAAACAGTATATTGTAAGGTAAAGAACGGTGATGTTGAGAATGAATTAAATGGTGGAACGAAGTTAGTGGAAGGAAACTAAAGAATCACAAGAAAGTCCAGACACACGGTGTTTCTATGCCACAAAGCCCACTTGGCACCAGCTGGGATGGAATCAGAGTCTTCACACACCAAGGATGAAAGCTGTTCCACTGAGTCACAGCGGCCCCGGTGCTAGGTCGAGTCCACTTTACCTTTATAGTTTCTTATTACATAAATGTTACGATTATTAAATAGATTTTCCTTAATGAGCTGCATAAAAACAAAAACCTTCGAAATGCATTAAACAATTAACGCGATTTGATTGTGAACTTAATAGTTTCTGTAAATTTAAAACTGATTACAAAATGAACCCGTAATTTCATTAGGTGAATATAATATACTCCCAGCACCAAACAAAATAATTAGGAATTATCATGAAAAGAAAGAAAGAAAAAGCAAATAGCGTTCCAAAAAGATTAGTAAGTAACTGAAATACATTTCAGACGTGAGTTTTGGAAAAAAAAAATACTAAACTCATTTCTCCTTCAGCAGTGCGCAGTATCAATTTCTAGCGAATGAACACCTCCATTATAACATAGAGAAGTCGGTGTTAAGTCAATAACAAAAGAAAGCTAAATAAATTCATATTAAAAGTTATATCAGTGTGTAAATACGGAGACGGCACCAAAGCTTAATACACTATTGCTCCTATAGTAGAAGTGGGTGCGTATAGATGGCCGAGTCAGCAAAAAATTATCTTGTTTTCCTAGAAATCGATGTCATTTCCTGGAATTGGGAGGCAAGTTTCGACAAGCCTTTAGTTGCTATGTTCATAGCCTTTTACGGCTACCAGAGAAGTGCGTGGGAAAATTTTGGTTTATCTGAACCTGTATGAGAACAGTTTGTTGTTATGGTGATAGTCTTGGATGGTCATACTCTTGGAGGGATCATAGTCCTATCAGTTATCATGATCGAAGCTTCATGATTGATTGATTGATTTTTGCTTTTCGTTAGCTAGATGCTCTTGGCCTTCATAGTCTTGGATGTTCATACTGATGGACGGATCAGAGTCCTATTAGTTATCATGATCGAAGCTTCCCAATGGATTGATTGATTGATTTTTGTCTTTTCGTTATGAATTTAAACCCCCAAACCCCTCCACTCCCTCCTGCGAAGAACGTAAGGGAACGTTGTTACTATGCTCATACTCTTGGACGGCGAAGCTTCCCAATTGATTGATTGATTGATTTTTGCTTTTCGTTATGTATTGAATAGCTAAATGCTCTTGGACGGATGAGAGTTCTATTAGTTATCATGATCGAAGCTTCCCAATGGATTGATTGATTGATTTTTGTCTTTTCGTTATGGATTTGAACCCCTCAAACCCCTCCACTCCATTCCCTCCTGCGAAGAACGTAAGCGAACGTTGTTACTATGCTCATACTCTTGGGGCGGCTACCGGATCTTGATGAGAGTCCTTTTAGTTATCACGTTCGAAGCTTCCCAATTGATTGAATATCAAGTTCGAAGCTTCCCAATTGATTGATTGATTTTCGTCTTTTCGTTATGTATTGAATAGCGAAGAGCATACTTAATATCTTAAAATATTCAATGCTTTCTCATCGAGAATCGAACCTGTACACTAAACTCAAGACCAGTGCTTTACGATTTAGAGTTGAATTAATTCTTGCATGAAAAAAAAAAAAAGAATTTCATGTATTGGTTTTAGCGTAGCATATGATATGTACATTGTTCGAAGCTCTTCATTTCGAAGCACTTAGCTTCGTTAACTTATGAAATAAAGATTGTACATCGGAATCGAACGCGAGACCAGTACTTCACGATTTAGAGTTGAATTAATCCTCGCACGGAGTAATCCAACTTGAGGTGAGCACTCTATCACTGAACGTCAGTGCCTCGCATATAGATTAGATTTTATTAAAAAAAAAACTTTTCGTCCTTTTTTTCTAGTCGTCTTGTATTGGGTAGCTAGATTCCCCCACCTCAGCCCCCCAGACCTATCTTGTAATGCTAAGAATAGAAGTTCCCAGATTTTCTGCGAAGAAAAAAAGAATGCTTTATCATCGAGAATCGAACCCGGATCCCAAACGATCGTGGTCTTTCGTAAGTGTATGGTACATGAATAAACAAGATAAAACTATTTAATGCTCTTTCACTAAGAATCGAACTAGAGTAAAATAATATATTTGTCTTTATTTTTTAGTCTTTGTCTTTAAAAAAAAAGAATAAAGTTATAAAGTGTATTTATTCATAGTTGTTTCGTGTGTGATAAAGAAACCAGATTCTACAGACACAGACAGTCATACATATATACAGCGTCAAAGAAATGTGTTTTCCCAGTATCTTTTTTTTTTTCTTTGTCTGTTGCTTCGTATTCAAGAGAAGAGAAGATTAGCTTATCGGAAAGCAAAACACTGACCTACCTACCGCTTTATCAACCAAGCGATGATAAGAAAACGTTGCATTGAAGTGACAAAATGTCAGCGAACACCGGCTGACGTTTGTCTGTCTGTCTGTCTGTAGCATATGCTAGGAAGATGAATAGACCAATGAGTCATTGTGTCCCCCTAAATTTAGGAAAGGGAGCCGTCATAAGACTGGTAATTAGGATATATGTATATCACTAGTAACGGAACTTCTTGGTTTATTTTTAGTAATAATAATAATAATAATAATAATAATAATAATAATAATAATAATAATAATAATAATAATAATAATAATAATAATAATAATAATAATAATAATAACTTCCAATTTTAAGTTTCATGAATATATTGACTAGACTGAAGAAGACGGTGATGATGAGAAATGAATGAAATGATAGAATAAAGAAAGTGGGAGGAAACGAAAGTACACCGAAAAAAACCTACGCACGTGTTGTTTGTCCAACACAGAAAGTTCACTTGACGGAGGGAGCAGGGGTTTGAAACCAGGGCCCCCCCTCAAACACCGGAGGTGAACGCTGTACCATTCAATCAACGTACACTCAAAAAGTGGGAGGAAACGAAAGTACTCCAAAGAAAATCCACGCATACGGTGTTTGTCTACCTTAAAATTCATTTGTTGAAAGCAAAAGTTGAACACGGGGGAAGGAGGGCTTCATGCTCAACTCAAGGACCTATGCACAAAAGATGAACGCTCTTGTTCACCAGAAATTTCACTTGTTGTTAGCTAGGATCGAATTAGGGATCCCAATGCATCAGAAATATTCGTTCGAGTCAAATCATAGTTTTACGTCCAATTTTTATGTCTGTTAAACTAGTAATTTTGTCTACCAGAAAATTCACTTGTCTAGGCTGGATTACAATCTGGATACACCATACATCAAAGATTATCGCTGTACCATTGATTCACTAGGGTCCCCCACCTGTGATGAGAGAGAGAGAGAGAGAGAGAGAGGTCAAATCATAGTTTGACAAGAGAGCCAAAGAGAAAACTCATAGATACAATGTTGTCTAACACACAAAGTGAGTTTTACGTTCCACGATTATGACTGTTAAACTAATGATTTTGAAAGACGGAACTTTATGATGTGAATGATGTAATAATAATCATAGCTTGTGTGTCTTAAATTTTTGATAATATGTCTACTTGTTTCGCCGTTTGTCTATGTATCTGTAGTACGTGGAGTCCAGACGAATAGGGTACGAACTGGGATCGAACGAGGGACCCCAAGCACTTAAGGTGAACGCTTTATCATTGAGCCACCGTTCCCCATGGAACGAAAAAAAAATGAAATGAAATCTTTGAGTATAACGTCCCACGATTATGCCGGTTAGGCTATGTGTACTATGCTAATGGAAAACGAACGAGGGACCCCCAAGCACTTAAGGTGAACGCTCTACCACTGATCCACCCTGCCCTCTGGAACGAAAAAAATGAAATGAAATCTTTGAGTATAACGTCCCACGATTATGCCGGTTAGGCTGAGTGACGGCGATGGGACAAGTGAAAAGTGAGTTTTACGTCCTACGTTTACGTCTACTAGGCTAATGAAGGAGAGGTGATAATGAAAAAAATGAATGAAATGATGTAATGAAGAAAGTGGAAGGAAACTGGTGAACTCCGAAGGGAAATCCACGCATACGATGTTTGTCCACCACAAAGTTCATAGGGCACGAACTGGGATCGAATCATGGACCCAAGCACTTGAGGTGAACGCTCTACCACTGAGCCCACCATGCCCTCTGGAACGTAAAAATGAAATGATAAGGACGGTTTTCCGGGGACAGTCAATAGCATCTTTTCGTTAAGTTGTAAAGGAAGCAGGGGATTTGTGGTCACTAAAATTAATGACAAGTATATAGAAAAAAAAAGACGTGATTTGAACACGGGACCTCATGCACCAGAGGTAAACACTCTACCACTGAGTCACTCAAGTTAATTTCATAATTTTCTAATGTTAATAAGAGTGAAATCTAACGTTAAATACACATACATAAGTCAACGAACTGAGAGAGAGTTTCTGTATCTGCAATGTCTACTTGCAAAGAGCAGAAAAATAAGATAACAGAACATGTTTTGTATTTCAATGTTATTCTCCAGCTGTCGCGTCAACATTATCTTAGGTCATGGTTTCAGACAACACGAAGCGAAGATATGTATGTGTGTGTGTTTTAGGTAATATTAAAACAGTGTTTGAGATCTAATACTTGACAAAACTAGTGTTGCTTATACATCTCGGATGTCGTTACCTGTGTACACATGATGTTGATTGATTTTTGAGTTTAACGTTCCGTTCAGCAGCGATGCTATATGCACCACAAAGTTCACACGACGAGAGTTAGGATCGAACCAGGGACCCCAATCACAGAAGGTGAACGCTTTACCACTGATCCACAGCACCCCACGATTTCAACATGGGGCACAAATCTCCAAGTTAAAACAATTGTCTATTCTCAAATAAGAGAACATTTCTCTATTTCTTTAAGTTGATCTAGGAAGTTGAACTTTGTATAGTTTTCTCTATATTATAGTCTAAGCTGTATGTGATATTACTTTAAAAGGACGAAAGTAGTTAAAATATTCCCTATTATTATCATCAATTTCTTTTAAAATGCTCAGAATTCCGTCATAGAATTCGTATACTAGCTATGTACACAGGCGTACATCAAGAAATTTTTTGTTGGGAGAGGTCCAAGCTTTGGGCGACGGGGCTCAAACACTACAAGCCTCTGTGTAGTATTGAACGCGTATTATTTTGCACTCGAAAAGACAATAAGTACTATCTAAGTGTATATCTTTCTGTCTGTCTATCTGTATGATGAGTATAATCGTGGTACGTTAAACTGAAATATTTTCTTACGTTTCGAACGTAAGAAATATGTGAAAGTTTGTGTGTGGTTCAGTGATAAAGCAATGACTTATTCTTTCAGATGAATACTTAGTATAGTAGAGTATTGTTCCGCAACCCAATGCATGCGGTCCCTAGTTCGATCTCCGATCAAATAAGCTTATAATTTTTTATTACTAATTGTCGTGCACTGTGACAAAGTGCATGCATCCCCTAGTTTCATCTCCAAACATCGTGTCCATGAGTTTTCATGATCTACTCATACATTCTCATTCTACTAAGTATTCATTCATTCATTTGTCTTAATCATCCAACTCCCTCAGCATAATGGACATAGTCGTGGTACGTTAAACTGATTTGAACGTACCTCTAAATTGAGTTTTCCTATTTGCTACGGAATAAGAACATCATATTGTGTTAAGTAATAGTTTTCGCAATCATTGAGACATCATGCCCTTCGTAAGAAAGAGAGAGAGAAAGAGAGAGAGAGAGAGATGAAATATTTTTAGTTTAACGTTCCGCCTAACAGAATTTCTTCGTATTTCCACTCTTCAGTGAAAATCAACGTTGCCATGCCATTTTCTTTTAACATAACATGTTTTTTTGAAGGTACATTAGTGACAATACTACACGTCTGTTTCTGTTTCATTTCGAATTTGAAAAAATGTACTTGTCGATTTGCGACTTATGTCTTTTCGTACCGAAAAGTTTCTTCATTCTTGGCAAATAAATCTAAAAGTAATAATTTTTTCTTCACGAACTATGAGAATTGTCTGAAACAAAGAGAGAGATGTGTTTATGCCCTTATTATTATTATACTGAACACCTAACATTACCATCATCATCATCATCATCAGCCTTGAAGAAACATGAATCTAATAAATTCCGAATTCATTATCTTTCTTTTTTTTTAGAGTAATTAACTGAAAGTGTGATGATTGCCAAATCTGAGGCACGGATCGCCATTAAGTTCCAGCACTTGCTTTGTACAGGATGCATACCAAGAAGCTTCAGCATTTGAAAAACGAAGTAGTGATTGTAAATCCTTTACCACTGAGCCACCATACTCCTCAAACCTAAAATGTAATAGGTTTGTACATCATGTAAAGATCCCCGGAGAAATAAAGATACGTCCCACATATATACCCTTTTTCGGTAAAAGGACATATGATTAAGACAAATGAATGACGAAAAAATATTAGTTGATAGAATGACAATATGAATAAACGTTATATCACTGAGTCATCATGCATCCTGAAATCCATTGAATTTATGAGTAGAAGAACAATACACGTACTAGAAAGAAAAGATACATGTTCTTCTAACCTGACATAATTGCTTTAGAAAAATAACAAACATAAAAATAAAAAATACAGGAATGAACAAAGTAGAAGTAAACAGGAGAGCTAATGCTCACAGTTTTTTGTTTACCACAATTCCCTATTAACATGAACTTGCATCAAAAGTAATCACTCTAGCCATGCCCTTATCCACAGGGATGACGAGCGCCCCTAAAATTATCACGGTAGACTTGCAAATGAACTAAAATATGATTGAATTGGGTCTTTCCTAACTTCTACTGCCCATCTCCCTACATTTGGGACTGACTGTTGCCAATCTACCAATGGGACTCAACCATTGATCCATCATGGCCGTTAAAAAATTAAATTGTGATTACTCATCACTCTTTTACAAAAAGTTACGAATACCGTCAGCGAACTTTCCATTGTGATAATACCAAGGAGACAGGAGGCTAATGAGGTAATGCTTAAAATTACTAATATTTGGCGAACATGTGAGCCATGATTAGCAACCAAAAATTGGTATGTCCATGCTCCCTTTTAGAAAATTTTGTTCCAACTGGACCTGATTCAAAACGATAGTGGTTACAATAGATAGTATTTGCAAAGATGTGATGTACACAAGAGTAACATGTAATCGTTTCTTAGAAAATTAATTACTTTTCAAAACGAATGTCTAACAATAAAAATGAATCGAATGACTTCATTAAAAGATTGAAATCTATTGTACATGTTCACCATCATCATCTTTAAACATCGCAAGTTTACTTTAAAAAAATGAACTACATACGGTGAAGATAAATATTAAACCAAGACATTCATCAACAAAACTGAGAAGTGTTAACGTGATGTTCTGACGTAATGCTGAACAGCAAAAGATAGCATATATCTAAAGAAAGAAACACTGACCTATCCTATATACAGAAGGAGTAGCAATGTAATATTCTGCGACATAATACATGATGCATTTTTATGTAACTCTGCACATGCCGTCATCAGGTCCACAATTTGAATTACTAGCGAAAAAGGTTGCATCACGTAATGACCAATAAGTTTTGATCTATATTTGTTGGAGATACAGTAGCATCATTATTACGTATAGCCATATAATCTTCCTGTATACACGAAAAAGAAAGTATTCTTCAGTTGACAAATTTTCTTTTTCGCACTAATTCGTGAACAAATGAATTAATCTGTTTTCACGTTATCTTTGGAATAGTTATAATTTGATAACTTGTCAAGTCGGTACTGAAGTAGGAAAAGAAATTTTCTCAACTGCCTGTATGGGCACTAAATGTTTATCCGCGAAGATGTATTGCTTTTTAAGACAAATAAGAAAAGGTAATTCAGATGACGAATTACAATAGTCTTGTGTTACGTTTTTTGAACAAATCTGAGAAAGTGATTAGATCTAGCAATGTAGTATTCTGTGATATAATACATGATGCATTTTTCATAACTCTGCACATGTTGACATCAGGTCCACAATTTGAATTACGCTATTAAAGATGTACCTAGACTTATATTCGGTTAATCAATTCTGTAACTGTAACTGATCACTTACACTTCGAAAAATTGCACAAATCTGAAATTTTCAGATGAATCTTTAATGCGAAAAAAAAGTTGCATCACGTAATGGTCAACAAGTTTTGATAAGTGATGACACTACGGATAAAAAAATATCTATATCCTCCTAACTCTAGCAATTCCCGAAAGTCACTGCTAACAGGTGTAATATAAATCAAAAATCATCGCTGATAATGGGCTTGCGTGTACAAATTTCTAATTTCGATATCGTTTTTTCTAAAATATATTGGATCTTGGATCAAGTTATCGCAAACTTTTTTGAACGTACCTATGTTTTTGTATCATCTCGAATTTGAAAATGTACTTATTGAATTGAGACTTGCCTCTTTTTTGTATCGAGAAGTTTCTCTCGTTTTGTTGGCAATACTAGTTACCATAGTAATAGTATTTTGAGGTTTCAGCGTTAGATCTTCATAATAAATCTTTCAATCCCCCTTCATTTGTACATTTTGTTTCTACTTTTATATCTCTGTAGTTATTAGATAAAACATAAAATGTGAACGTGATTTAAAAACAAAGATAGAGTAGGAATATTGAAAGAAGCATTTAAATAAGAAATAACCTATCTTGTGAATCTTTGAATAAGAAGTTAGAAACATAAACTATACTTACGCACACACGATGTTTGTACACTACAAAGTTCACTTCATGGGAACTGTGATTAAAATCGAACCCGTACACATCATTTGAGGTACAATTCATGTTCATTCCTGTTCTTTGTTTACTGTAATGAAAAGGTATGTTCTAGGTCAGATCACCAACATTCCTTAATATTCCGAATTTTCTGTAAATTTTGTCTAATGTGGGCATCTTCCTCATCAAAAACTTGGGCGAACTAGTATTGCTCATAAGTCTCGGATGTGTGTGAATTAGTAATGCTCATAAATCTCGGATGTTTCTGTATTGTCTTGAGTTTGAAAATACATCGTGTTCGTGCAATTACTATATCAATTTAAAGCTTTTATATATACCACATGTGACATTAAAACAGTGTCTGAGGACTAAAACTTCAGTGAACTAGTATTGTCTATGAGTCTCGGATGTTTCTGTTTCATTTCGAATTTGAAAAAAAATGTACTTGTCGATTTGCGACTTATCTCTTTTTCGTACCGAAAAGTTTCTCGAATCGTGTCATATTTTGTCAGACAGTGAAGATAGGAACAAAGGAACCACTGAATGGATTATTTTACAAAGAGGAATTATAATCTGTGACGTTATCAAAGATCTAGATATTCTATGCTTGGTCGTCCTTCTGCCTTTCTCTCTATCAACATGGATTTAATAAAAAAAAGTCGTGAGAAACACTAAAAGTATTTCACATTATTGCTTATATTTCTCATGGTTTTCCTTTTCCAGTCTAATAAGACCATGATTCCAAAACGACTTAAAATGAACTGAAGGAGCGAGCCATTTATGAAACTCGACTCGACTCGAAACTCGGCCTGAAAACAGTAACTCGACTCGAAACTCAACTCGAGAAAATTACATTTGACTCGACTTACGCCTATCCCTAAGATTTACGCATGTAACCTACGATTTTACGTACGCTACATAGATTTTTTCTTTGTGGCATCAAGTCTGTATATAATTGGTTCATATTGAGCCTCAAAGTCTTTCAAAATCCTCAACTTCCGTCCATATAATGGAAATTTAACCCAATTTGAGAAATGTTGGATAATGTTGAGTGTTGTGTGTCATCTTTTTTTACCCATTGACTTATAGAGGATTTATTTTTCTTTCTTCTTTGAAATGAACTGGAATGTTAATAATTTATTCTACTAATATCTTCTTAAAATATTCCTTACTTAATAAAACTAAATTTTGGTAGATCTATATCAGTTGTCTGAAAAGCATTGTCCTTTGAAGTTCAAAATTGAGAATACACTTGTGATTTGAAAATAACGCAATGAAACTTCAAATACAAATGATCTGCCATTTTTCCGGTAACAGAATTAACCTGTAACTGTAGAACAAGTATTTCAAACTTGTGAGTTGCATGTGGCCCTTGAATCATTTCTTTGTGACCATTGGTTCACCTTCAGAAAACAAGAAAGAAGTAGTCGTATATATATATATAATGGCCCAAAAGTATATATACATCCCCGTACTGATCAGCTCATGGAATTTTCATTTACTTATTGCATTGCAGTATATTGACTTAGCTTCTCCATTATTTGCTCTTAATTCCTTTTCACTTATGCCTAAACTCGGAATAGACCGAATCATATAATGTCATACTTGATCAATGCAGGTATGTATACCTACTTTGGGTCACTTTGTGATACGTTCAAAGATAGTTCACATAGACATTGTTCTTAAATCAACTTCATATGGCTTAAACCAGCGTCAATTTGCTGTTTTCTTGGGACTAAAACTTGAGTGAACTAGTATTGTCTATGAGACTCGGATGTTTCTGTTTCATTTCGAATTTGAAAAAAAATGTACTTGTCGATTTATATCAAACGAATCTACTCCCCAAATTAATAATAATAATAATAATAATAATAATAATAATAATAATAATATTCAAACGGTGAATTTAGTACATAACTTTTCACAAAATTAAGATTTCCTGCTCGAAGTGATTCTACCTAAGGAAAGTCTGAGATGATTTTTCGTTTCTTTTACTTTTATTAAAATGTAAAACTTCCAAACAAATGTACAAGATTAAATCTAAACCTATTAGCTCTCTCTCTCTCTCTCTCTCTCTCTCTCTCTCTTTCTATCTTCAATTAGTTTTTTATTGGTGAATGAATTCAAATACGATTTTTAATACAACGTAAAATATTAGTGAACTAATGAATGACACATAATCGGATATGTATAAAATATATCACTTTCACTAAAATCACTACACTGAAAAAAATATTTTTTTCTTTTCATAATAATGAATTCAAATACGATTTTTACATACAACGTAAAATATTACTCACTAATGAATGATACATTTTTCAGAAATGTATAAAATATATCACTTTAATAAAATCACTAGACTGAAACATATGTTTTCTTTCTTTGCGTGTTTCATTTCACTATTGGTATAGTAAACTTGATAATGTATATAATTTTCAGACAGTTAGATATTCTCTTGTCACTCAATTTACGTCATAAAAATATATATCACTGTGAGTTGCATGTGGCCCTTGAATCATTTCTTTGTGACCATTGGTTCACCTTCAGAAAACAAGAAAGAAGTAGTCGTATATATATATATAATGGCCCAAAAGTATATATACATCCCCGTACTGATCAGCTCATGGAATTTTCATTTACTTATTGCATTGCAGTATATTGACTTAGCTTCTCCATTATTTGCTCTTAATTCCTTTTCACTTATGCCTAAACTCGGAATAGACCGAATCATATAATGTCATACTTGATCAATGCAGGTATGTATACTAGGGTGTATCGAAAAAAACTTTTTTTCGAAATTCGGTTACGGCTAGTGCGGATTTTTGGCCAAATGGCATCAATAAAACGTATAAAAAATCTCAACTCGATCAGAGAACTCCTTTTGCTGCCGAGTAGAGCCCAAATATAAGAAAAATCAACAAAAGATTCACTTTTCAACTGATTTTCAAAAAAAATATTTTTTAAATATTTCCTATATTTTTCGGTCTTTTAAATTATTGAAATAGCATTGGAAAGGAGAAACAAATACATAAAACAAATTTATTATCGTTATTTCTGTACACCACAAGCATAAAAACCTAGTTAATTATTTATAAAAATGCACTGATTTTCTGGCGTATCGTACAATTAAATTTTAATATAAAATTATTGAAGTCTCTTGAATAACGAAGAAAACACTTTAGTGCTAAATTGTAAGAGCAGTAAGATTATAAATAATTTGCTCCCAATGCCGTATGCATCTGCTTATCACACTAGATCACCCGCCGCCCACCTCTCCCCGAACGCCACTTCTCTTGTACTTGCCCAGCTGAAAGGATCTGTCTTATCAGTCGCCAGTAGTCAACCAGCTGTGTCGAATGTGATTGTCGCTGCTTGAGTTATTTATTAGTGCTGTAGGAAATTTTAACTAAATAATTTGTTTTCGTGTGAAGTGCAGTATGTATAAGTGAGAACAGTGTTTCAGTTGTGTTAAGTACTTTTTATTAAGAAGAGAGTAACAGATACGCTGACGTTATGGCATCGAAGTTTGTTACGGTCTGACGTTAGGAATAGCATTATTGGGACACCCAAGGAATTGGGTAGAACACAGCTACCAACCGCTGAAATGTATTGAGACAATACCTATGGGAGCGAAAAGAAAAAATGAGAATTTCAGGATCCCGGAAAGAGCCTTCAACAAAGGATTTATCTTCTATCGTCGCCAGAAAGATTGTAGAAAATTGAGATTACGCCTGAATCTTGTGGTTCTTTGATCTAGAAGAAAAGGCGCCTCTAGCACTGGCACATTTCTTCCTCTTTCGCAGTTGCAGGCAAGAGGATCGCAACACTTACAAAAGGCTATATCAAATGAAATATTTTTGGCAGCAGACTGCTGAAAATCAGCAATTCGTTTCGCAGAAGTTTTGCAAGTCACGGACAATATTATGGTACTTCAATATCATTGCAACAATCCCTCTGACACTGAAAATAGTTTCGCCGCTGATTGAGGCGTAACCTCAATTTTTTACAATCTTTCTGGCGACGATAGAAGATAAATCCTATGTTGAAGGCTCTTTCCGGTATCCCGAAATTCTCTTTTTTTTTTCTTCTCGCTCCCATAGGTATTGTCTCAATACATTTCAGCGGTTGGTAGCTGTGTTCTACCCAATTCCTTGGGTGTCCCAATAATGCTATTCCTAACGTCAGACCGGAACAAACTTCTCGATGCCATAACGTCAGCGTATCTGTTACTTTCTTCTTAATAAAAAGTACTTAACACAACTGAAACACTGTTCTCACTTCTACATACTGCACTTCACACGAAAACAAATTATTTAGTTAAAATTTCCTACAGCACTAATAAACAACTCAAGCAGCGACAATCACGTTCGACACAGCTGGTTGACTACTGGCGACTGATAAGACAGATCCTTTCAGCTGGGCAAGTACAAGAGAAGAGGCGTTCGGGGAGAGGTGGGCGGCGGGTGATCTAGTGTGATAAGCAGATGCATACGGCATTGGGAGTAAATTATTTATACTATTACTGCTCTTAGAATTTAGCACTAAAGTGTTTTCTTCGTTATTCAAGAGACTTCAATAATTTTATATTAAAATTTAATTGTACGATACGCCAGAAAATCAGTGCATTTTTACAAATAATTAACTAGGTTTTTATGCTTGTGGTGTACAGAAATAAAAGTAATAAATTTGTTTTATGTATTTATTTCTTCTTTCCAATGCTATTTCAATAATTTAAAAGACCGAAAAATATAGGAAATATTTAAAAAATATTTTTTTTGAAAATCAGTTGAAAAGTGAATCTTTTGTTGATTTTTCTTATATTTGGGCTCTACTCGGCAGCAGAAGGAGTTGTCTGATCGAGTTGAGATTTTTTATACGTTTTACTGATGCCATTTGGCCAAAAATCCGCACTAGCCGTAACCGGATTTCGAAAAAAAGTTTTTTTCGATACACTCTAATGTATACCTACTTTGGGTCACTTTGTGATACGTTCAAAGATAGTTCACATAGACAATGTTCTTAAATCAACTTCATATGGCTTAAACCAGCGTCAATTTGCTGTTTTCTTGGGACTAAAACTTGAGTGAACTAGTATTGTCTATGAGACTCGGATGTTTCTGTTTCATTTCGAATTTGAAAAAAAAAATGTACTTGTCGATTTATATCAAACGAATCTACTCCCCAAATTAATAATAATAATAATAATAATAATAATAATAATAATAATATTCAAACGGTGAATTTAGTACATAACTTTTCACAAAATTAAGATTTCCTGCTCGAAGTGATTCTACCTAAGGAAAGTCTGAGATGATTTTTCGTTTCTTTTACTTTTATTAAAATGTAAAACTTCCAAACAAATGTACAAGATTAAATCTAAACCTATTAGCTCTCTCTCTCTCTCTCTCTCTCTCTCTCTCTCTTTCTATCTTCAATTAGTTTTTTTTTGTTGAATGAATTCAAATACGATTTTTAATACAACGTAAAATATTAGTGAACTAATGAATGACACATAATCGGATATGTATAAAATATATCACTTTCACTAAAATCACTACACTGAAAAAAAAATATTTTTTTCTTTTCATAATAATGAATTCAAATACGATTTTTACATACAACGTAAAATATTACTCACTAATGAATGATACATTTTTCAGAAATGTATAAAATATATCACTTTAATAAAATCACTAGACTGAAACATATGTTTTCTTTCTTTGCGTGTTTCATTTCACTATTGGTATAGTAAACTTGATAATGTATATAATTTTCAGACAGTTAGATATCCTCTTGTCACTCAATTTACGTCATAAAAATATATATCACTTTTCACTAAAACCACTACGCTGAAAAATATTTTTTTCTTCTTTTTTTATCAACACATATCCATCTCATCGATGTCATCCACAGGTTGAGTATCAGTTTCCCCCCACCATGATTGTGTTTGAATTGTGTCAAATAATTCATCCCTGATTGCTTCTATAATTTTTTGTTTACATAATACTTTCATTTCCAATTTTAATCTTTCATCATCAATGTTTATATCACCGTCCTTCTTCAAAGCCGAAGATACATTCGGAAAACTATTGTTCATTTCACTAGTAATATTTTGTTCATTTACACACGTATGAATTGCCTCAAGTCCAGTACATGCAAGACATTGCGATTCTACATGATTGCGAATAGTCACTGTACACAATTGAAAATATTCACGTACCACCTCAATGCAAAGTTTACTTTTTTTTACAGCATGCTCAATACATGGTAATATTTCCAAAAAATGAAACCACTCGCTTGAATTTAAGTATACACTGTTTCGAGGAGCATGAAGTGTACCTTTTTTCTCTATTATAACTATTTTCTCACCCATCAAGTTTCGCAACAGCAGTTCATTATTTCGTCCAAGAGAATTTATAGATGTACTTTCAACTTGCGAATTTAAATAATCCGAAACAAATGGGATCAAATGTACAAGTTTTCCCCACTCCGACAAATTTAACTCGACTCCAAAAATAATTCCTTTACCAATACGGATCACTGGCTCAAATGTATCACTATCCAATCCAATACAAATTAATTTTGTTTTCATTGAACTAAGTCCATATTGGACACTTAACAGCAAACACTCTCTCTTAGTCACCATTGTCGTTGATGCCACCTTTAACTAATGAATAATATGTTCACTCTCGAAGACGTATTCTATATGTATGACCATTAAATCACCTTGTCCTCATTATCTTAAGAAATCACAGGATACCTTTCTTATCTCTCGATGGAAATAATAATAATAAAGGACTCTCCTGCGTGAGACACAAAACTTAATACATTCACACAGGATTGAAAATTTTCAAGCTCATCGATTTTCCTTAACATTGTGTGAGAACATGATGTCTTAAGAAATCCCACGAACAAAGATCATTTCTTTGATCACATAGGAAGTAAATCGTAAACGAAATAAGCTGAATTGTATAAATAATGAAATTTGCAACTAAGTAAGTTAACGAATAGTGTAATAAGAGAATTTACTTATCATGGGTACAAAAGATTTATTACACTAATTTTACAACTAAACAAGGGCTAATGCTATATCCGTACATATCAATTATTTATTAACTTGAGAAAGGCCTACGACTCGAATATGAGGGAAACAAAATTTGAAATACCGAAAAAAGTTATTTAAACTAATTAACATATATTTAAATGAATCTAAAAGTAATAAATTTTTCTTCACGAACTTTGAGATTGGTCTGAAACAGAGAGAGAGAAGCGTTGACGCCCTTATTATTATACTGAGCATCTAGTCTAGTAACACATGAAGGCAAAATTTGTATGTGATGTCTTGTACTTCCAAGTCGAGTTGCCATATTACACGATTTAACGGATATCTTCCAATTAAAGCCTTAATTTACAACAGTGAAAACAGAATGAATCCTTTTTCTATGACTTTTATAAGGAGTTCTGTCCGACATTGGATCTCATCATAAATTTTTGTAAAAGTATCGTCGATCTTGTTTCTCGATGTATTCTATCTCGTCTCGAGAATGAACTATATCATGAGGGACGTACCCTTCGCCACAGAATTAAGATTTCTTGTTCAAAGTAATTCTACTTAAGGAACGTCTAAGACGATTTTTCGTTTCTTTTATTTTTTATTAAAATGTAAATCTCCAAACCTAGCCATAAGAACAGAAACACGACTAAATGTAGAATGTTACACATGATGATCGGGAAAACAATTGTGTGCAACGATAAAGATGAAATCTTTCAGTTTAACGCCCCACGAATATCTATTTTAGGCTAAGATGAAAGGATGATTAAGGTATTTTAAATGAAATGATATTATGAGATGAAGCGGAAATACCACATGAGAATCAACGAACACGATGTTGTCCAACACAAATTTATTTATTTAATGTCCTACGATTATGCCCATTATGCTAAGGCATCATGAGCTAATATATTCGGTAGTCGAGCTAGGGACCATCATATACCAAATGTAAGCGCTTTGCCGCTGTGCCTTCTGCTCATCTTTTCAGCACCTCCAGCTGTTCTAATAGCTAACACGGACATGTGGTGAACGTGATCCTGAGTTCGATTTACGGATGGGAGAGCATTGGAAGTCAAAAATAAAGCAAGTTTATTATGATAACTGTTTTCAAGAAACATATGAGCTTTTCCAAACGACTAAAATCTCCTCACCTCTCCCCCTGCTACATTTAATATCCTTATTCAATTTCATTTCCTTATTCACACACATTATTTGATAGATGTATCAAAATATCATCTTTAGTAAATCTTATCTATTAACAGACTTATTTTTCATTACACAAACTCAGCGTTTTCGCATTCAGATTACACTATCTTCAGTCGCACGTGAGTATGTTCGTATGTGAAGACGACAACAAACATACATGTAATCTCAAATGCTGTATACGTTTGAAAATACGATATTCACGATTCATGCAATGCGATATTCCCCCTGAGCAACTAAGGTCTATTCGATCAAAGAACAGTCTGCAAACAAATTCTATTCCCATGAACACTTACAAGTGAATTCGTGAGAATCCCAAGACCAAATTAGATAACGTAAATAGTTCATAACCTACAGACATTTCGTGGGGCGTAATCTTTTGTGCTATGGGAATGTTATAGCGCAATATTTCATCACGGCTTCAACTTAAGTGATTTTAATTACTTGTCATAGCAGACAACATCATGTGAATATTCATATAATACTTTTCACATGCAATACAATCAACCCTGCTGATTTGAGCATACACATTTTTTCATCCTACGTTTTAAAACATTATGATATGCTATGAGAAGTGCTTCCGCTACCAATACCTTTAAAAAACATCCAGGAACTACAACAATCATCTTATCAACTCAATTTCCTGAGAAGGTTCCAGACGAAAATTTTCCAGACGTTTCGTAAGAAACTTCTCAAACTCTTCGCAGAAAATCTGGGAGCTTCTATTCTTAGTATTACAAGATGGGTCTGGTGGGGGCTAAGGTGGAGGGGGAATCTAGCTACCCAATACAAGACGACTAGAAAAAAAGGACGAAAAGTTTTTTTTTAATAAAATCTAATCTATATGCGAGGCACTGACGTTCAGTGATAGAGTGCTCACCTCAAGTTGGATTACTCCGTGCGAGGATTAATTCAACTCTAAATCGTGAAGTACTGGTCTCGCGTTCGATTCCGATGTACAATCTTTATTTCATAAGTTAACGAAGCTAAGTGCTTCGAAATGAAGAGCTTCGAACAATGTACATATCATATGCTACGCTAAAACCAATACATGAAATTCTTTTTTTTTTTTTTTCATGCAAGAATTAATTCAACTCTAAATCGTAAAGCACTGGTCTTGCGTTTAGTGTACAGGTTCGATTCTCGATGAGAAAGCATTGAATATTTTAAGATATTAAGTATGCTCTTCGCTATTCAATACATAACGAAAAGACGAAAATCAATCAATCAATTGGGAAGCTTCGAACTTGATATTCAATCAATTGGGAAGCTTCGAACGTGATAACTAAAAGGACTCTCATCAAGATCCGGTAGCCGCCCCAAGAGTATGAGCATAGTAACAACGTTCGCTTACGTTCTTCGCAGGAGGGAATGGAGTGGAGGGGTTTGAGGGGTTCAAATCCATAACGAAAAGACAAAAATCAATCAATCAATCCATTGGGAAGCTTCGATCATGATAACTAATAGAACTCTCATCCGTCCAAGAGCATTTAGCTATTCAATACATAACGAAAAGCAAAAATCAATCAATCAATCAATTGGGAAGCTTCGCCGTCCAAGAGTATGAGCATAGTAACAACGTTCCCTTACGTTCTTCGCAGGAGGGAGTGGAGGGGTTTGGGGGTTCAAATTCATAACGAAAAGACAAAAATCAATCAATCAATCCATTGGGAAGCTTCGATCATGATAACTAATAGGACTCTGATCCGTCCATCAGTATGAACATCCAAGACTATGAAGGCCAAGAGCATCTAGCTAACGAAAAGCAAAAATCAATCAATCAATCATGAAGCTTCGATCATGATAACTGATAGGACTATGATCCCTCCAAGAGTATGACCATCCAAGACTATCACCATAACAACAAACTGTTCTCATACAGGTTCAGATAAACCAAAATTTTCCCACGCACTTCTCTGGTAGCCGTAAAAGGCTATGAACATAGCAACTAAAGGCTTGTCGAAACTTGCCTCCCAATTCCAGGAAATGACATCGATTTCTAGGAAAACAAGATAATTTTTTGCTGACTCGGCCATCTATACGCACCCACTTCTACTCCTATGTATCAAGCAATCGTTCAGCTGTCATTTGAGAGGATGGAAATCCCAGGCTCCTGAACAACTATGTTACTAGAGTAAAATGAGGAGTGTATTTATCTTACAGTGAATTGCTTTGATGCCAAGTGGCCTAACTCCAAAATTGAAATTTTCCAGGAGTGAAAGTAGAAGTTCAATATCTCATGGACAATCCATGTTTCTTTTATGTTGGGAACCAAAACCGTAACTACAGTATGTAGTTTATTGTTTTATGGTTTAGTGTTTACAAAAATTCTTTTAAAAATACCTATCTATAGAAGTGAAAGGTACCTATCTATACTAGTTCTTGGCATCCAAGCTGTCCATTAATTGTAATATACCATGTAAAATAGTCTCGTATTATAATATGTGATGTACAAATGTTACATTATATATTATGGACATTACGGAAATTAGAGAAGAAATATTTGGAGAGCTTCGAAATGTGGTGTTGGAGGAAGATGGAGGAGATAAAATGGACAGAGAGAGCAACAAACGGAGAAGTTTTAAAACGGATAGGAGAGAAGAAGACACTTCTAGCAACCATTCCTAGTAGAAAGGCCAATTGGATTAGACACATCTTGCGAAGAAATTGTCTTCTTAACACCGCCATAGAAGGAAAGACGGAAAGGAAGTGAGGAATAGAAATAAGAAGAACACAGCTGATCCAAGATTTGGAAGATAGGAGAAAATATTGGGAGTTAAAAGAGGAAGCTGAAGATCGACAAAAGTGGAAGAAACATTTCTAGGCCCAAATCTAAAATTGAATCAAAAATCCTCGTTAATCCCAGGACCTGCCGATAAGCAGAATACCTAATAATAATAATAATAATAATAATAATAATAATAATAATAATAATAATAATAATAATAATAATAATAATAATAATAATAATAATAATAAATTATTCGTATCTCGTGATATGCTGCAACACATTAAAGCCTCAAAATAATTAGGAAAGCGAATCATCCAGAAGTTATGTAGTCCTATTGCGTTCATGAGAACGAAAACACAATTATTATAACTATGCTAAATTACTATAGACTGCCAATTGTTCATTCAGGGAATTTATGAAGTTTACTTTGTCGCAATAGTTTTATACATACTACATATAGGCTACGGATAATAGTTTTATACAAAGTAGATAATTATTTATTATTATTATATTTGAAGTACAATCAATGTCACGACATTAGTTTTAATTAACTGAATGGAGCAGAAAATTAAATCTTGATCTCGAAAGATTAACTATTAAGTTTATGCGTTCTATAATTTTCTAAAGTAATAAATGCTGCAATTGGTTTCAAGGCTGTTTCTGAGTGAATACTTTCTTCAAAATAATATTAAGTGCGTTTGCACACGACAACGATAATATCGGTGGTCCCACCGATGATGTCGGCGGTGAAATCGACTTCAATGTATTCAAATCGTAGCTTGCACACGCCACCGATATTATCGGCCGTTCCTCCGACACGCAGATGCTGTCGGCCAAGCGTCGGCGGTACCGCCGACACCGATTTTGTCGGGGGCAATGTTTTCTTATGATTGGATGCACACGCCACCGATAATGTCGGCCGGCCAGCGGGTTAGATGAAGAGAGTGACAAGGCGCTGTGTATTTTTGTTTTTTTCTTTTCTTTGGAATTTTGTTGTTTTTCCATTTTTTCTATTACAATTGTATAATATTATTATTATCTTGTCCTATAAACAACTTTGGAACAGCTTATTATTTTATTGCAATCTCTGTTTTGGAGTAGCTAATTCCCTTTATTATATAAATATAAATTGTGGGAAGTCTGAAGAGTACTGATTTCCCTCTAAATAGTTATCAAATAGAATATAGGAAATTTACATAACCAATTTCCGTTGACTATTTTCTACTCCTTTTTTTTCTTTCTCTCTCTCTCTCTTTGATTGTATCTTTTTAAATCTACTAATGCATTTAAGTTTTATTATATTCTGGAAATTAATTCAAGCGTAATTTTAAAAGTTTGATACTCTGTGAACACAAGCATATGGAAAAATCCTGATTATTATTACTTTCTTTTATTTACATCAGAATTGTGTGCACACAATTTTCCCGGTCTCACTCGATAAGCAATGATTGAATAGAATATTTATTGACAAGTAAAATTATTATTATTATTATTTTGAAACGAACCTAGGATAATCAAACGTTCTTTTCTAAGCTCCCGAGGACAAGTGACTCATTTGGCATTCTCTTGATTGTGATCTCAAAAACAGGGATGTGACTCCACGCTTCACTTGTCGCACATCTTTTCTCTAACTTCCAACGCTACCCCCATTTTTTAAAAGAATTTGTGGAATGGCAAATGGAAACAAAGACCAGAGCTATGTATGCAAGTTTTCCCTGTCCCCTTTGTACCGGGATCGACCACCTGATAGAGTTCTCCAGTTTAGCTATAGTGAGTGGGTGAAAAGGTTGTGTGTTCTTGTGTTTTTACCTTTCTAGTTTTGCTTACAATTTTAAAGATGGCAAAAATTTTTCCGTATGATATTTTAACCTTATCGAACTTGTGGAATGCAGACCTTGCATATGGGATAAGACAACAGACTCTTTTAAGGACAAAATTGAAAAGCAAAAATTATATTCCTACATCAACATATTTATAGACATGCGACAATAATTTTGGACATGAGTGTACCTTTATCGCAACATTGTAGGTAACTCAATTCGTTTAAATTTATAGCCAATGTAATTTTGTATTTTGTAATTTTGTAATTTTTTACCAATGTGACTCATATATTCACGAATGTATTAATAGTCTTGATGACTACCGTATGCATATTTTGACAAACTCTCCTCTGAACCGTCATTATTACGCTTCTTCACATTTTCACACATTGTAACACCACTTTATAACTTATACATGCCTTATGCGGGTTTGTTTAATAAGCAAGTTAAATGCTCTTTGTGATCCTAATGAAAAAAAAAAAGTATTGGAAATATATTTACAAGCATATTTGTGAACCGCGGCACAGTCTTACAAAGATTGAAAATCACTGTTCCAAGTTCTTTAATGTTCTTTGAAACGCAAGTTCATTTATTTTGATTCACTCATGGTCCAACTGAACCGATGTCACTCGTATAGGACTTCTGAACCATTTCCCGTATGCACAACCAGGCCGGTAGCCAGCCCAAAAATGTAGGGGGGAAGAGGCAGAAGTTAGGGATGGCCCAATCCAACCATATTATAGTTCATCCCCGTATTATAGGTCATTTGCAACCCTACCGTGAAAATTTTAGGAGGGGGCAGCAAAAATTTAGGGGGGCCGCCCCCCTAGACCCCCTTGGATACGGGCGGATGGGCCTGTGCACAACCTATAAAATTTTCAAAATCACCCTCAACACTTTTATTTTCACTTCAAACATCAGTAAACAAGGTTCTTCCAAGGACACCTTCAAATTATTAACGTGTTCTGGGGGAGCCGGCACCGTTCTGAAGTTAAAATTCTATTCATTGTTGAAGATGATCTCTCGACTGAAGCGGTACCGATTGGAACAAGCACACGTTTTGTTGCCAGAGCTGACAAATTAGGAATATAATGGATTTATATTCTTCACAGGAAAGTTTCATTAGAAATCCCTTGAAGAAACTTATTCTTTCAATCGTTTGAAATTTCTATATTCAAATGGGACTTCTTCGCACAAAACATGAAATAATTTTGAAAAATCGCCTATTCAGGCTCGGATCAAGGCAGAAGTTTGGAGGGTGTTACTCGAAGTTTAGGGGTGACACCCCCTATCGGGGGGGGGGGGGTCTGGCGGAATCCCTGACTGGATAAAACGCTTGTTTGTATAATTGTTCGTCAGAGTTAAAGCCCGTCGACTGGAAAAAACGTTCTTTTCCATTGAAAGTGATATTCTAGAAATTATTGCCGTAACGTATACCCACTCTTGAATATTTTAAAATCTTTTTAATAATAATAATAATAATAATAATAATAATAATAATAATAATAATAATAATAATAATAATAATAATAATAATAATAATAATAATAATAATAATAGACTTACCTTATTGCAACTGCCAACATTTCTATGGGTGGAATACAGGGTCTCATTTCTGTATGCTGGCGTTGAATATGGTTTCCAATTCTTTCTATTAAAAAATCAAAAGTTTGTGTGGACATGCGATAGTAATTAAAAAATTTTGCATCGTCTTCGCGTAATTTCTCATATAGTGTATAAAAATCATCTTCTACATAACGCACAGTCAATAATGGATGAACCCAAAGCTTTCGCGATCTACATTTCCTGTTTTACGTCGTAAGTACAACAAGGCAAGAAGATATCTCTTGTTGATAGCTGGACTCATCTTCTCTCTTTCACGTCCTGTCCAATACTAGTCTCAGCGCCGACATTATCGGCCACGTGTGCAAACTATCGCCGACACCGATATTGTCGGGGCTTCCACCGATATTGTCGGCGACGTGTGCAAAGTACGCCGACACCGACACCGATATTATCGGGGCTTCCACCGATATTATCGTTGCCGTGTGCAAACGTCCTATTAAAAATTATAGAAAGATTTTCGAGACATTCGAGTCGAGTCGAGATTTTTCACGAGCAGTCTCGACTCGAAAAATCGAGTCGAGAAATACGTTTGTCTCGACTCGTCTCGAATTTTGCAAAGTGTGTCTCGACTCGAGCGCATCCCTAGTAAGTGCTTTATTAAGAAATATCTGTATATTCAAGAGGATACATTCCATTACTTTTGTTTTCTGCAGGGATTATATCTGTTGAGGAAACGTTCAACGGGGCAAAATGATCTATTTCTGAAGTGAGGGGGGATAAGCGGAATGATTGTTGAAGCTGGTAATTATGGAAGTAATTTGAGCTGAATACTTCAGGAAATTCTTGTCGTCTCATTATATAATTCCCACTTAAATTTTCATTATCATTATATTCACCTGGTGATTATATGAAAAAACCTAAGAAAAAACTTATTTTTAGGATAGCTGTGGAATTTGAACTCTATTCATAAATATTTTTCCCACTCGCTAGTATGTGTTCTCTTTGAAGATCAGAAATAACCCGTATCCTACAGATTTAAATTTATGAACCTTTTCTTCAACGTGAAAATAATAATAAATGATAAAACAGGTTTCACAATATTTTATTATTTTATTTTATTTATTTATTTATTTAACAATCACCAGATACAGCTCAGAGGCCATTTTACACTGGATATACAACAACAATAACAATGGAAAGGATATGGGAAGGTATCGGCCAGGGCCTGTTTAGTAGGTACCATCCCGGCATTTGCCTGGTAGGACTGAGGGAAACCCTGGAAAACCTCAGTCAGGATGGTCGGCAACGGGATTCGAACCCGCGACCTCCCGAATGCGAAGCCAGCGCTCTACCACTTGAGCTACTTCACTCGGTATTTATTTACTTTGAAATGTGAATCATGCGTTTTTGAGACTTGAAAATTACACTAACTGCTTTGGATTGAATTTGAATACTTAATGTTCCCCTTTCCCGCCAACTTAGAACAATAACAGAAGTGGTGCCAAATGAAATAAATACAATTAGAAACGGAAGCAGATGTTAAAGATAAAAGAGCGAATGAGTAAGGAAACGATTTCATTCGTTGGTCGGCAGGAAATAGCTTTCTTTTCCTTTCTATTCGTTCGCCCGTTCGTTTAGAAACCCATTCCTTTCGATGATGGAAGTTTAATTTGAGAATGAATTTGATTTTCCTGAAGGAATCACTTTCACACCTTCAATTTAAGGTGTCCCATATCACTTACTAGGAAAAAATGAACTATGAGAGGCCACATCCCCCTTTACTGTCTGTAAAGATCGATTCGGATATTGGGAAACGAACTTCGTGTAAAATAACGTTTTAAGACGAAAGGGATAAGAAATATATTAAGATCGTAACTTATATTCAGTAGATGAACAAGTTTCTATCACATCCCTTACTACTCCTGCATTTTTATGCTGCGTTACTTACAATACATTATTTACAGTAGAGTTTGCCCAATAGAGTAATGTATTTCAGCATCCTCGATAGTTTCACCCTTACAGAAAACAGAAAAACGTTTTAAGTTAGTTTTAAGTACTTCAATTATTTATGTATTTGTTTCGTTTCCACTTATGTTCTTCTGGAGTTTAACCTGAATATTGACTGTCCTATTTTATTGACAAGTTTTCTTGCAGGTCAGTGGTTCAATTAATGGAGGGAACACGGTGGCTTAGTGATAGAATGTCGATTGAAAGATTAGATTGATATACGAGAAGTGTTCAGGTCAATGACGGCTCTTTTCTTTCTTTCTTTTTTTTTCTTTTGTTAAAAGATCCTATATATTTTTTATCAAAAATATTCTTGTACTCCTTATATCTGGAGAACTACATATAGTGTAGCAAAAATCCAAACTCTCATTTAACTCAGCGTGATATGCTTATTTCGTAGAAAATATGAAAACCTGATTTAGGGGTCGTTCAAAACTTTTATGGCTCCTAATACAGAAACTAATTATTGGCCAAGATCGCAATCTATTGATGCATTTTTCGAATCATTCCCAAATTTCTTGGCCAAGATCGTAATCTTTGATCCATTTTTTTATTATTCCTAAAGTCCATGTTTCATTTCAAAATTCGAATCCTAGGAAGGAAGTGGTGCATACAGCAGAAACTGGTAATTGTGTCCTGTTAATGTTAAGTGCACTTATTTACGTGTACACTACAACGTGTAGTGATTATGTTTTAAGGGAAAGAAGACATACAACCAGCTTAAATTAACAGAAGATTTAAAACACTCAACAGCATTAAGACATTTGAATGGTGCAAACTCTTAAAAAGTGGACGTGCATCTGTCACTGACGATCCTGGTTGCAGTGGATTACAACGCACAGCATTCCTGGGAACATTCAACTAGCCCAACAATTAATCATTAACAATGTTCGCATAACCTGTCGTGAAATTGTAAAAATATGTACAGTTTTGATAGAAACAGTAAACATAATAACTGATTGTCAATGGCGGATTCGAAAAGTAAGTGCACACTTGTATCCAAATTGACTTCCCACTTTTGAGCGACCCAGAAAAATTGTCGAAAAGGGAAACAAGTATTTCCACTGTTTGAACTTCTAAAAGAATTCCCCAGAGGCCAATATTTACACAGTAACGAAATTGTTTAGCACACCCTCTTGGTATGGCTCAAAAGAACTTAAAAATTTTTCTAGGCCGAAGCATTCCACTCGTTAGTAATTGTGGCAGAGAGTGATATGAAAAATCGAATGGAGTTTCCACTCGAAATTTGCCCTTGTGGCTTTGTTTTTAATTTTAATAATTACTTTTGTTAAAATAAGAAGTCGATGCTTGACTTAAACGTCCCTTGCTGCTGATATATCACTTTTCCATATCTCTTTTGAAATAAACAGCATCATGTTACTAAGATTCAATTACAATAATTTTCTTTACCTAATATTCATCTTCTGATAAGTGCATTGATGTTGATAGTAATTTATATAGAATCCAATTCTCCCGTAAGTTACCACGTGTCTCACATTTTATTACAATCACTTACCGTCCCAGTTAATAGTTCATTCGATTTCTTACTTATATATTTTCTGGCTTGAGTCGTTGAACCTTTTAACTCGAAAGTTAACGTTGAAGAAATAAAAAGTCGAGTTGAATAAACCGTTTTCTCTTTAGTGAATGTCTCTACATGTAATTTTGAACTATCCTATTGTAATAATAATAAAATAGTCTTGCTAGTGACAAAGTAAAAGCACACTAAATTATTTACTTATGACATACTAAGAAAACAAAATGAAGCACAGTAAACAAAGAAAAACAGTTGTAAATGTCATACAATAATGCAATTCGACAAAATGAATTATTACGTTAAAACACACCACAAAAACGAAAGTGCTTTTCAAAGTTGGAAGCATCCTTGGCTGAAGCAAGAGACAATATATTATTGATGTTCCGATAACCATTTGTTGTTACTTATTCGCACAGTCTACCTGTTTCTTCCTCCTGTCTATCACTGTTGAATTCTCAAGTAAGGAGAGTGAGTAACTGTGGTCCTTCTTTTACACTGGTTCACACACTTGCTAAGTATCATTATGACAGAGTTCATAAGATTACTGAGACTTAGAGAAGTGATATGACGCATAATGAGATAAATCTAGTTACGGTATTATTATTGCTCTCCAATTCGATATCTGTGTAATAATGAGTTCTAATGAGAACGAATATCTTATCTGTTTTCACCCACTCTTTCGCTTCATCTCTTTTCCAGCTTCTGCTTTGTGCTTTAGAAGCACAAGAAGAGCTGCTTCGTGGCTAAGCTGTTAGTGTATGCACCTTTGGCGTAGTAGATCCGAGTTTGGATTCCATGTTAAACTGAGATCCACGATTTATATAGCCTCGCTGCTCAAAGGGACGCTAAACCCAAAATCTAATCGAAGCACAAGATTCGCCTTATTACTGTTTTGTGGCTCGATGCTTCTCCCAGTTATTTTAACCTGGCTAGAACCTCCCTTGTGGGTGAAAGTTCATACACAGTAAACAATTTCCAGTACATTGATACAACTAATTAAATGGTTCTCTGTATTTTTTTTTTCATATGACGGATTTCGATTAGATATGGATGGAAAATCATATGTATCCTTGTTGCAGAGGTGCGCACAAAGGGAGTCCACCAGGTCCGGACCCCCCAACTATGTAACACGACATATATTTGTGCACTTCCTTAATGAAACCATACTTGTTTAGCAGAAAAATACTAGAAATAAATAAAAGATATGGCCTTATTCATTGTCTGTACTATTTCTTTTCTGAAAAAATCTAATTTTAGCATTTTTCGTGAAAATATAGGTGTCAGGACTTAAAAATTCCTTATCATTTTTTTCTGCCATAGGGTTTTTGCCTGTTCGATAGTTCCTAAATATAGTGTATTTTATTATTTGACCCCACCCCACACCTTGGATCCCTCTGAACAAAATTTTGTGGGTGCTTGTGTGCGTAGTAGACACTGTAATATGTCGATCGAAACTGTAACTAGATGTTGCTGTACCTAAATTGAAAGTTCTTTGATATTGGTTGTATTGCCAGTGTGGAAACAGTTTTCTTGTAATTGGTGTGACGTCTTCCAAGGAGATCCTGCTGCAGTTTTGATTACAAAATGATGATGGACGTGTACGTTTGTTTTATCTTTGCACATTTCCTGCCAGTGCACTTGATTGGCTTCTAAAGTATATTCTGCTACCACTCACGTGAACGTTTTAATTCAATATACGTCTTCTGGGCTTTGTCGTGTAGATGACCTTTAGTTATCAGCCAGCCTATCAAATGAGGTCATTGCTACTTGGCGGGTATTTGAAGTGCTTAGTTGGCACACGCGGAACATCTATAATATAAAAGACACAAGTGTAATCATTTTATATTGCCGTATTGTGATATTTGTTGCCAAAGTAACGGTCATGTCTTCCAGTATCACACCTTGTCATATTTTCACTTAATTGATGGTTGAAGGGTGTAACTTTAAAGAATACGAGCTCGATCTGCCGAGAAATCCTCGACGGTGGTTAGAATACTACAGAAAGTTACTGTCACACTGCCTGTAATTAGAGCAGGCAACGTCAGTAGAAAATTTCTAGAGACCCTTGTTCCTTTACAACAGCACTTTTACAATAAAATTCCATCATCATTGTAGTTGGTCTCTTGGGTAAACAAATAATTAATCTTCTACGGATCAAAAGCAGCCTTCGTTAAGAACATTTTCCTCAACATACATGATCACTTAACCTACATCCTGTAGAAAAAGAAGAGAAAGAAAAATCAACGTAATTAAGAGAGAGTTCTCTAACTAACAACAAATTATAACAGGATTATTACGTATGTTAAGTTGGATTCGCAATGACTGAAAGGCCTCTTATTGAGTCGTGGCTTCTACAGCTTTGCTGAATATTTAATGCAAGTATCTCTAGTCTATCCATTACACTGTTCTCCTCTTCTTTAACGCAGGAAACATTCCTCAAACATTTTTTTTTTCAATTTAATAAAGAATACACAAACTTAAGTATGAAGAAGACAAAATTTCAAAATAAGATTAACAATTTCGATACTTTCTTCCTTTCTATATCGTTTGACAGACTCGTAGAAGATAATTGGCAAGCGAAACTTTAAACGAAATTGAGTTATTATGTGGCAAAATAAAATGAAATCTAAATTTAACGACCTACGTTTATGTTCTGTAAGCTAAGACAGACGGATGATTAAGGCAAGTAAATAATGATGGAATAATTGGTGAAATGATAATGTGGGAGGAAAGGCGAGTATCACGATAAAATCCAAATGCTGTCCATCATAAATTTACTTGGTCGGAGATCGAACCAGCGACCCACAAACATAGGTAAGCTTTCTCCCACTGAGCGACCGTAACCCCCAGTTATTTGGTGGAGTGGGTTGGGATTAGACCATGGAGTAGACAGTTAAAGTTCGGAAAAATACATCCACGTTGCAGGAGAAACCTGTTTGGTATGTAGTGTTGCATTGCATTGCATTGGAATGTTGATTTCATTTGATTTTCAGATTAGCGTTCAGCAGCGAGTATATATAAGACGAGGACCTTCCGTTTAACGTGGAATCCAAACCACATGAGCTCCGGGTCTCCCATGCCAAAGGCGCATACGCTAACCTCTTAGCCACCAGGAGCGCCCATGGAAATGTTGAAATTTCTTGCCCAGTTTGCTTGAAAGTTTAAAAAATGTCGCTTAACATTATCTTCCCCCGATTCACTCATTTTAGAAAACATCAAAACGAATGAAAAATACACGAGTAATAGAGTTCTAAGAAGTACCAGTGTGACGTGTATTCCACTTGAAGAAGTTTGGCTTGCATTAAGTGATATTTTCTCAATTAAAATTGACACTGGAATTGATATAATACTTCGATCACTTCCGATTATATTAGACCAATCTGAGTAGAGATAAAATAATATTCTTGATATACTTAATTGATTACAGAAAATCATTTCTCTCTATCTTTTACTGTTTTTTTATTCTACGGTGATCACCGTTAAAATCGGAAGTAGTTGATTTTCTGCCGCTTCCAGCTTTAGTAGAGATATTAGAATGGAAATGGAATATATTCTTAGAATGTTTAATTGTTTACAGAAAACCATTTATCTTTACCTATTATAATTTTTATTCTATAGCGATGAACGGTAAACCGAAAGTGGTTGATTTCTGGTTTCGATTTGACACAATTATCGGTTGTTATCAATAATTTTCAAATATCTCCCTCCAGGTGTGCTAGAGGGCTCTTACCCATACTAGGAGCTGAATTTGGACTTAAAGGGCACCGGAACTGTCACCAATCAACTTAGATACCTCATAAACAAATTATTGAATACACATATCTGTCGGTTTTGATTATTTTAAGCCACCCTTCCCCCTATGGGTGAATTTCATCATTTTAAATATTAAAAATACATTTCCACAAACATTTTTTAAACACTGCAATTTAATCTGTAATTCTCAATACAGTTCAGAACTTTGAAGTTCTTGATTCTGTACTCTTCAGGACGTTTTTGTTTGATTATTGGCAGCACTTCAACTCTGGTGTGTAGCGTTGTCAACAAATTCTTAACAACAAAGTGTTTACAGAGGGTGTACTGTTGAAATATCCATAATTTCAAAAAATCGTAGAAGAGAGTATGTAAATGATAGGTCAATACAATTTCAAAGAATTCAAAAGAAACGCATACATTTTATTTTATATATGTTAACACGCACTAACATACCTTTACATGTACCCCATTGGTAACAAGAACAATACCCAGCCTCTGTTGAACTTCTTGCAATATACTCTTCCAACATTACCCTTGTGACTCTGGTAATAATATCGCGGATTTATGGGAAGTTCGGGATGGTTCGTAAGTCTGGGAAGCTATTCACTGGGATCGTAAACACAAGATCTTTCACATAACCCTAGGGGGTGAAGTCCAGCGGAGTGTGGTCCGATGAACGTGGCTGTCACTATATCGATCCATAGCGTCTAATTCAGCAATTAGGAAAGTCGAATTCAGGGGCATCCGATAGTACAGACTAAAGTGTGGAAGAGTCTTATCGTATTGGAGGAAGGTGTCCAGTTTTAGAGCAACTATCTGTCGGTATATGAACTCTTTCAACATGTCCAAGTACATAGGGACTGTTAATGTATCTTTCCTGGAAATAAACGGAGCAATTATCATGTTTTCCATTCAATTTAGGGCTAGGTCGAAAATGAGCTCTGTATACATGTGAGTTTCCAGATTCGTACGTTACTCCCATTGACAATTCCCGATACATGAAGCATAGCTTCGTCTGAAAACAGAACGTTTTTAAGGAAGTGATGACATTATTTGGTCCGCTGCAGCATTTTCATATCGAATTCTCTGCGTTGCATATTTTCATGTGACTTCAAGTGTTGAACAATCTGCACTTTATATGGATACAACTGAAAAAGCTTTGGCAAAACTCTGTGCACTGTTCTTGTAGGCACATCGAAATGTCTAAATACATGACGGATGTATTTACTTGGACTTCTCTGACATTTCTTCCACTTTTACCTCTGATACACGATGGAGTCTACACCTGATTGTTTTAGGTCACTGCTGGTTGCTAGAAACTTATTGAACTACAGCTTAACTGATTTATAATCAAATCTAATTAATGCTGCAGATGAAAGAACATAAGGAGACTTCGTAGGTTCGCCACTGTGTATTACCTTACAAAGCTAATCTTCTTTTCTACTTTGCTAACAGGGAGAAAACAGTGGTGGATCTAGAAGGTATAAACTGGGGGGCCAGCCAGAACCCAGACTATGATAGGTATATCATGAATTTACTATAAACTTTCAAAAATTCATAAATAATAGGTTCAATTATTTTTTATCACTCAAACATCTGGGGGATCTATCTCCCCCAGGCCAGGGACTAGATCCGCCACTGGGAGTAAATATTAAGAAATTATTTTCAATCACTTAAAAATAGTAATAAAATTATTAAATTTTTAAAGTAAAGAGTAAAAGTTTTATAAGGAACGTTAACCTTTACCTTTTGTGTAAAAGATAACTGTCATTGAACCGCCGTACCATAGAAATACGGTCGTTTCACAACAGAATATCCAAGATAAAATTATTCTGATGAGAACAACGCATTTTGGGGGTGGAACCCAAAGCCGATTGAGCGCTTGAAGAAATACTACGCTGTGCTCACAAAACACAGAACCTTATTTGTGTAAGTACTTGTCAAGTATAAGAATTATGAAAAGCATACAGTAAATTGATAGTTCCTTTTGTTTTCATTATTTTTTATATTTTTCTATTCTAATTTTATCTTTTATGTTTTGTCTTTCTCTTTCCAAAAGAGTTCCAAGATTGAAAGTCGTATCTCAGTCACTCTGTCACCTGGACATCGCTACTGCTCAGAAAACAAGTTCTATCGTCCTGTTGCGCTTTTCTTTTACAGCAAGAGCATGGATGCCGCTTCCATATTTTATGTGGTTTGTTCTTCAATCCACTGTTGCCAGACTAGGAGGTATTTTGAATAAGATTCAGGAAATGCTAGAAAATATCAAAATCTAACACTTTTAGAGTATTTTCACTTTTCTTTTTGTTTGGTATTATAGCATATTATAAGGATCCGTACATCATAACAGAAGCACATGCCAATAAAACACGTGTTATTGTTTACAAAAATGAAGCAGATGAGAAGTCAACACAGGAGACACCGAAGGAAGCCGAAAGGAGACGGACCTCACGAAAAGACCCGAAGAGGACAAATAAAAGAAGGACCACAGAAGGACCTGGTTTACACATTGCCACCGTATCACCCAGACCTAAACCTTCTCGATGATTTCCATACTCATTTTCATCATCCATTCATAACTCTATCTACTGCACAGTGATTCTCCTCTTACTAATATGGGCTCCACCTGTCCACATCGTAGCCTACAGCCGCCCCTAGGCAAGAAGATGCTCTCATTTGTCTAATTAACATCTCCTATGTGTTGTAGAGTGTTTTAAACCTCATCTCATCTCTCACCCCCATCGTCATACAAATCGATACTATTTTGGTCTAGTGTTTAAATTATTTCCTTCTGCATCTGACTAATAACTCTCATTATCTCTTAACCATCGCTTCTTGATTTATCATCCTGTTTCTATGCGTTTTACATTTTTCTTCTCATACTACGTACATTATATGTTATGTATATTATATGTTATCTTTGTATTATTTTGTATGTCTACCAACCCAAATGTTAATGCTGCAAAAGACTTAAGTCCTGTGTCTATTTATAGATTACTAAATAAAGATAAATTGATATATACCTTCCCATAGACCATCCTTCATACATCCAGTACCCATTCTCCATAAAATTCCCTTTCCTAAAAGAGGGCGTAACCTTCTAACAGGGTGCTATCCGCTGGCTAGCTTGAAAAAAAAGGATTTGGTGTCAGTTGGCCAACTGATCAACTAACCATCACCTGCTCTGAGGTCGCATTGGACTAGGAGTACACCTTTACTAAACCCTATGTCACACTGGACTAGGGATCCCATCTTGAACTGAAACCTCGCGAGGCTGCCGTGAGCTGAGGGGGTTATCCACAATCTTACCTATAAACCTTGCTAGTGTTCTGGATGCTGCCATGAGCGGAAGGGGCACCCGGCAAAACATCGATATCCCTTCATCTGGTCATTAAGGAAAGACACCACTTATTCTTTGTAAATCAAATATATTTTATATTTAGAAGTTTTTGTAATAAAACTGGTGAAGGGGAAAACGCCCGGGCCATTATTCAGTCTCTACCTATAAAATCATTACAATATAGATAACTTCTTACAATTTCAGGCAACTAAAGCAATATACTATTGTCAAACCATCAACGTATTCGTAATGTGTCCATGACATTTTATTTTAAACAAAAATAGATAAATAAACCCTGAAATTAGCAGTATCAGCACATACTTTGATTTGAGGTGTCTTACTAAAATTTGCTTCTTAACCACATTAAGTTTCTTTACGTTTTTATGTGACTACTAAGCGTAAAACTTATGTTCACTGATGTATGACAAACTTTGTCTGGAAATAATACTAGATTGGTCAATACGTTTGCCCAAACTTACGTTAATATCCAATTTTAGAGTATTTTTACTTTTAAACAATGCATTAACCTTTCAAGCTTTTCCATATAGACTAGTGTAGAAATAAGTTGCTAAACTTCCTTTAGGTTTTATTCGGCTCCATCACATTGAGTTCTTGTTAAAATGTTGACAATTTCATGGGGTTCCTTCTAAATATTACTTATGCAGTTTCAGCTACTTATATCAGTAGCTTATTTTTTAAGCCTAACGACATCTAAACTTTATCCTATATAAATAATGAGCGCCAGTAATTTAACACCAATTATCTAATACCAGACGTGTACTTTAATATCATTTTGTATTCTCACACATACTGATATAAATTATAACATATGTATAAAATTTAGATATAAGAGCCAATACATTTTATAACTGTAAAAACTTCAAAAACTACAATATAAACAGGCACATTATATACCCTTCTTTTTCTTCTTTTAACAACAATTTTACATTGTAATGATGTGGTAAGTATTATTTTAATTAACACGTCTTTCCAATCTCCCAGCAGTTCTCTGATTCCTCGGGTTACTTTATGGAACCTGACTTTCGTAGTGATACAGGCATGTACAATTGTTTGTGAACATTCCAACTCAAAAAGAGCTTCTTGTGGCTATATAGCTAGCGAACTTGGATTAAGTTCTCCGTAGGAGCTCAGGGAAAGTTGAAAGCTAACGTCTTATTTAGCCTTACTGCTGACAGGGGCGCGAAACTCAAGTAAATATATATATATATATATATATATATATATATATATATATATATATATATATATATATATATATGAACCTCAAGAAGAAAAGACGGAAACACGAACGGTTCAATGACCGGCGTAGTTTTCAGAGATGCAATTCATAAATCTTTTTTTTTTTTTTTTTTAATGTCATGACTATATGGTCTCTTTGGACATTGAAAATAAAATTATGTTGGAGCTCATTTGGTTCAGGTTCAAATCCCACATTCAATAGTAAGTTTATGCCTCATATAACCTCGGTGCTGAACCTAAAAATATCCTACCCTGTTTTAAATCTATGGTCTTCAGCGCGAAAGTACAGTCATGCTTAATTTATCCCACTCCCCCAAAACGTAGCAACGTTATTTCATGTTGACAAAATACTTACCAGCACCTGAACGTTTCCAAATATTTTTATGTTTTACAAAATTTCTAAATAGTACTGGCAACATTGATTTTTCTTAGCACATTTTTTTAATGTATCGAATGCTTAGGCTATTTAGATTTAGTTTATAGTTTGTAAACGTCGGGACCACCCCATTATACTAAACCGTGAAGCATGTTTTGTCTAATGCCCGCATGGCGTTACTACTTTTACACTTTTCCTGAGTTCTTGGATAAAGAATCTGAACCTGTTTACGCCTTTTTTTATTTTAGTTTATTACATATTCCACGTGTTTTATCATTTATGTTACTTTCTCATTCTGTTTTATCCTTTTAAAATCAACTGTCGGTAAACACCCAGCAGAACAAGGAAGAACTATGGGTTCTAACAATGGCTAATTTTGTTGTTGGCCTGCTGGACTTTGGAATCCATGATGTAGCTGATAAAATGCTTCTTATTTCTTTAAATTTATATATTTTTATTTCTTTTCAGCACACATCAGGGTCGGATCCAGAATGGACTTCTACGGGGGGGGGAGGTAGTTGTAATATTGCTAGTTAGAGCTATTTACAATAGCTCCAAACTCTGGAATGGGTTTTATTTATATACGTAAAATAAGAAAATTTCCCTCTTCTGGGATAGAGGGCGTTTGCCCTTCCCCCCATGGATCCGCCCATGCCACACATTCCTCACTTATTATGGTTAAAATAAAAGAAATTGCAAATTTCTTGGAGAAAACTCAAGTATAAATACAGGGATCACGAAAATAAGTGGGCTTTTTTTGATAAATTTGTTTAAAGCGAAGAAAAAACAAGTTTATTAATTTTGCGATAGTTTGTGAAAATCAGCATAACAGTCGCGACTGACTGTCTCTAGCATTCTTTTGCGTTAGTAACGACGCGCACATTTTGCAAAAATTTATATATAAAATGAGGTCCAAGTCCCATTACGAGGGTTTCTCTCTCTATCAAGAGGGATGTGTTCTCTAGTGGCTAAGCGCCTTTGGCGTGGAAGACTCGGATTTGATTCTCAGCGGGAGCTCATGTAGCTTTGATTCTCTGTTAATCAGTAAGTCCACACCTCATATGGCCTCGCTGCTGAAAGGAAAGCTAAACTTAAATAATCCACCCTATCACGGGTGAGGATATAGGACATGTGTGTTTAGACATTAAATATTCGATAACATAATGGGAGCTAAAGTAATGCATTCAAAATAAACTATTTAGTTTTATGGCATTTTAGTTGAAAATCATTTTACGGCCATTTCAATTGATATCCTTTTATTTTGGATAACGCATATTGAATGAGTAGTTCTTCTCTAAGAATTCATTGACTCATCGCCACAGAAACTTATTTTATAGAAAGTAACTTCAGCGATGATTGTTATTATCCACTTAAGACCCATCTCTGTGTCATCTTCCTGGCTTGTTAAAGATTTGCAGTAGTAATCGCATGACTTGGTCTCACTTTGGACTTTGACCCCGACCTTTGTGACGTCATAGGTCAAAGGTCAATGACCTTGGCCCGGGGTCAATGACCTAGGGGTACCTAGGACCACCCCCTCTAAATTTTGGCAGGGGTACCTTGGCCCACCCCCTAAATTTTGGCAGGGGTACATAAAACCATCCCCCTTAAATTTCGGAAATTGCCAAATTTAAAAATTTGGTATGGTAGCCTAGGACCATAGTATGTACCTCTATCAGTATTGGGTGTCTATGTCGTTCCCTTTTATGGGTAAAAAATTGCCAAAAATTTAAATTTCGGGGGTTTTTGACCTAATTTATCCCCTTTGATGAGGTATTATTACCCTATATAGTTATATGGGCGTATACAGGGGTCCATTACCTTTCATAACATATGGGTATATTAATGCACCCCTTGAAAAATTTGGGAGGGGGTACGTTGGCCCACCCCTTAAATTTTGGAAATTGCCCAATTTAAACATTTGGTATTATAGTACCGGACCCTAATATGTATCATGATAAATTTGGGTGGTCCACCTCATTCCCTTCTAGGGGTACCAAATTGCCAAAATATAAACGTAAGCAATACGTTGTACCACGTGTTTGGTTTTCGACCTAATTTATCCCCTTTGATGAGGTGTTATTATCCTATATAGTTATATGGTCATGTATAGGGGTCCATTACCTTTCATAAGACATGGGTATATTAATGCACCCCTTTAAATTTTTGGTAGGGGTACCTTGGCCCACCCCTTCATTTTTAGAAATTGCCCAATTTAAACATTTGGTATTATAGTATAGGACGCTAATATGGATCACTATAAATTTGGGTGGTCCACCTCGTCCCCTTTTAGGGGTACAAAATTGCCAAAAATATAAACGTAAGCAATACGTTATACCACGTGTTTGGTTTTCGGCCTAATTTATCTCCTTGGATGAGGTCCTATTACCTTATATAGTTATATGGGCGTATACAAGGGTCCATTCCCTTTCATAAGACATAGGTATATTAATGCACCCCTTGAAAAATTTGGGAGGGGTACCGTGGCCCACCCCTTAAATTTTGGAAATTGCCAAATCTAAAAATTGGGTGTGGTAGCCTAGGACCATAGTATGTACCTCTATCAGTATTGGGGGTCTATGTCGTTCCCTTTCATGTGTAAAAAAATTGCCAAAAATTCAAATTTCGGGGGTTTTTGACCTAATTTATCCCCTTTGATGAGGTGTTATTACCTTATATGGTTATATGGGCGTATACAGGGGTCCATTCCCTTTCATAACATATGGGTATATTAATGCACCCCTTGAAAAATTTGGGAGGGGTACCTTGGCCCACCCCTTCAATTTTGGAAATTGCCCATTTTCAACATTGGGTATTATAGTACAGGACTCTAATATGTATCATGATAAATTTGGGTGCTCCACCTCGTTTCCTTCTAGGGGTACAAAATTGCCAAAATATAAACGTAAGCAATACGTTATATCACGTGTTTGGTTTTTGGTCGATTTTATCCCCTTTGATGATGTGTTATTATTCTATATAGTTATATGGTCATGTATAGGGGTCCATTACCTTTCATAAGATATGGGTATATTTGTGCACTCCTTTAAAAATTTGGGAGGGGTACTTTGGCCCACCCCATTAAATTTTGGAAATTGCCCAATTTAAAACATTTGGTATTATAGTACCGGACCCTAACATGTATTATGATAAATTTGGGTGGTCCACCTCGTTCCCTTTTAGGGGTACAAATTGCCAAAATATAAACGTAAGCAATACGTTGTACCACGTGTTTGGTTTGACCTAAGTTATCCCCTTGGATGAGGTTCTATTACCTTATATGGTTATATGGTTATGTATAGGGGTCTATTCCCTATCATAAGACATAGGTACATTTGTGCACTCCTTTAAAAATTTGGGAGGGGTACTTTGGCCCACCCCTTTAATTTTGGAAATTGCCCCTTTTACATGTTTGGTATTATAGTATAGAACCCTAATATATATTATTATAAATTTGGGTGGTTCACCACGTTTCCTTTGATGGGTACGAAATTGCCAAATTTTAGTACATCCACGTGTTTGGTTTTGGCTCAATTTATCCCCGTGGATGAGGTCCTATTACCTTATATGGTTATATGATCATGTATAGGGGTCCATTTCATATCCCCTTAAATTTTGGAAATTTTCCAATTTAAGCATTCGGTATCATAGTACATGACCTCAACATGTATCATGATAAATTTGGGTGGTCCATCTTGTTCCCTTTCATGGGTAAAAATTACTAAAATATAAACATAAGCAATATGTTGTACCATGCGTTTGGTTTTTGGCCCAATTTCTTCCCTTTGATGGGGTTCTATTACCTTATATGGTTATATGGTCATGTATATGGGTTCATTTCCTATCATAAGACATGGGTACATTGACGCACCCCTTGAAAAATTTGGGAGGGGTATCTTGGCTTATCCACTCGGTTTTAGAAATTGTTTTAATATAAGCATTTGGTATCATAGTACAGGACTTCAATATGTACCACTATAAATTTGGATGGTCCACATCGTTCCCTTTCATGGGTAAAGAACTACCAAAAATCGAATTTCGGAGGTTATTGACACCTATTTAGCACGTTATATGGTTTATTACCTTTATATGTTTATGTTCCCTTTTAAATTTGGGAATTATCAAATAACAAAATTCGGTAAACGTTTTCTAGGACCCATTGGTGTTCCTCTTATGGCCAAATATTCAAAATTTAAATGTTATTGACCGGCTTTATTATTGAATAAGTACAGGATTTATTACTTTTTTCATAAGACACAGGTGTATTTGTGTACCAATCTTAAATTTTGGAAGGGGTACATTTCTTATTGTCATATCAATAATTGGTAATTGTTCTTTGGGTATCTCATTATGATCACGTGATCAGTTATTGACCTATGATGGGATTAGGAGTCCAGGACATTGGTACATTGAAACTTTGTACGATAATTTGATAATGCGTCATTGGTATTGATTATTACAGCCAAATATAAACGTAAGCAATACGATGTACCACGTGATTGACCTTGATGAGGTAGTGTACAGGGATACATGGCTAACCTTATTGAATCTTATGACTCATAGTCTTAAGGGAATACATGCTACAACACTGGCAAAGTTATTGTTGATGCAATTTGATTGGTTGATCACTATCTTTCGTGCAATCTGATTGGCTGATCACTATCTTTCGTGCAATCTGATTGGTTGCTGATTTTCAAATCTTTGCTGCATTCAGTTTTGTTTTAACATTTAAAAAGTTTTGAATTTTTTTTGTTTGAAACTTTGGTTTGAATTTTTTTAGTTTAAAAATTTTTGTTTCGAAATTTTTGTTTGAAAATTTTGTTTGAAACTTTTCGTTTGAAATTTTTGTTTGAAAAAAATTTTGTTTGAAAATTTTGTTTGAAATTTTTTGTTTGTAAATTTTTTTCAATTTTTTGTTTAAAATTTTTTCATTTGAAATTTTTCGTTTCCAAAATTTTGTTTCAAAGATTTTTGTTTGGAAAATTTTGTTTCAAATTTTTTTTGTTTGAAAATTTTTGTTTGAATTTTTTTTTTTGAAATTTTTGTTTGACATTTTTAAAAGTTTGTGCACTCATTAGTAAAGAACCGGAACTGTTTAGAACAAAAACCTCTGGCAACATTATGGTGCAATAGTACACGTCAGAACATGATAATGAAACGTCATCAGTTTTGCATCATATATAAGTATCGTTCGCGTTAGTATTCATGATAACATCATCATGGCTACTTGTCTGCAGTTTCTAAACACACGTGATGTGATGAAATCACTTACCAAGATTACTGATTTACAACAGAATGTACCTTATAGAATCTTAGCTAGCCAAATGATCCCTACAGAGTTTGGATTAAGAATCGTAGTGAAGCTTGAAAATGATAAGAATATAATTTTACCAGCAAGATATTTACCCATGGAAGCATCAAAACAAGAAGAACTGCTGCGTTTCTTTAATACTGGATCTGTATCTTTATGCTATAAAAGACTCTTGGGTCGAAGTCATCAATTTGAATTTAGTACACAGCCGGATTCGTCAGCAATTGTGATGAAATCATGAATTCAAACATCAACACATCAGACATAGTTGTATGAATGTGGTTGCTCGGCATGACGTCAGTAACTGTGATGAAATCATGAATTCAAATGTCAGCACATTCCTTTCCAATGACGTCAGTCGTAGTTCTATAAATCAACCAATACCGTGAAATCATTTGAGCAAGTGCTTTTCAGGAGGAAAGATGTGTACTTCTAACGATAAAGAGTTCATCTTCGCAAGCTATTATCCAATAAATATATTTCAAACAAAGCATGTGATTATTGGTATCAGTGCTAGAACATTTGAACCAGTGATTCGATTGGGCAAAGCAGAACAATTTGGTGTACAACTGACCTGTGAAGAATGGCAAATATTATGTTCACGAATCGACCAATGAACGATTATTTTCATGATGAGCTAAATGTGACCATAGTCAAATCATTAGGCTCAAATCATGAAGTGGTGATGCGTACAGTCCTCGAAGAGAAGATGGTGCTGTTACGTAAAAAGAGTACATTTCATGCCCCTCGCAACATGGTGTATCTAACGGAAACTGAATGGAACAAATTTATAAGCGTATTTCAATGTGTTAAACATGCAGTGGAAGTGTGCAACAAAACTAGTATATTTCTGAAAAAGTACTATTTTGAAAAATGTGTTACGCATATTGTACAACATGTATCTAGATATTGTGATGGTTGTCAACATCGTTCGTGGGTGCATACCTGTATTGATAAACAGTTTATTTGTGATCAAATGGACATTGAGTTTCCACCAATTGATATTGCAATAGACCTTAAAAGACTTCAATTGGAATTAAAATTATATGCTAAAGACAAACTAGTGCAAGAAGTTCAAAATACATTGTATCGACAATATCCAGAACCACTATCTGGTATGGATGTATGTGGAGTGTAATAAAATGATCCATTTCAATGATTTGGGTTTTTTTCATTTCAAGTACAGCCCCATGTTCTGACGTGTACTATTGCATCATGAAAAAAAATGTTGACAAAGGTTTTTGTTCTAAACAGTTCCGGTTCTTTACTAATGAGTGCACAATCTATAAAAAAAAATGTCAACCCAAACTTTGAAACAAAAATTTCAAAACCAAAATTTCGAACAAAAAATTTTAAACAAAAAAAATTTGGAAACGAAAAATTTTCAAACAAAAACTTTTAAACAAAAAATTTTCCAACTAAATTTTGCAACAAAAAATTTCAAACAAAAAATTTCAAACAAAAAATTTTGAAACAAAAATTTCAAACAAAAAATTTCAAACAAAATTTTCAAACAAAATTTTTTTCAAACAAAAACTTTCAAACAAAAAATTTTACGTTTCACGGTTAACCGTCAAACGTTATCCTGTTTTAACTATTCGATTACCAAATAAACGGTTTTGATCATATTTATCAGTGAGTGCAAAATGTTGAACGAAACCAAGATTTTTAAATGTTAAACAAAACATAAAACTGAATGCAGCAAAGATTTGAAAATCAGCAACCAATCAGATTGCACGAAAGATAGTGATCAGCCAATCAGATTGCACGAAAGATAGTGATCAACCAATGAAATTGCATTAACAATAACTTTGCCAGTGTTGTAGCATGTATTCCCTTAAGACTATGAGTCATAAGATTCAATAAGGATAGCTATGTATCCCTGTACACTACCTCATCAAGGTCAATCACGTGGTACATCGTATTGCTTACGTTTATATTTGGCGGGGAATAATCAATACCAATGACGCATTCTCAAATTATCCTACAAAGTTTCAATGTACCAATGTCCTGGACTCCTAATCCCATCATAGGTCAATAACCGATCACGTGATCATAATGATTTACCCAATGAATGAGATACTATCCAATTTTAAGAACAATTACCAATTATTGATACGACAATAAGAAATGTACCCCTTCCAAAATTTAAGATTGGTACACAAATACACCTGTGTCTTATGAAAAAAGTAATAAATCCTGTACTTATTCAATAATAAAGCCGGTCAATAACATTTAAATTTTGAATATTTGGCCATAAGAGGAACACCAATGGGTCCTAGAAAACGTTTACCGAATTTTGTTATTTGATAATTCCCAAATTTAAAAGGGAACATAAACATATAAAGGTAATAAACCATATAACGTGCTAAATAGGTGTCAATAACCTCCGAAATTCGATTTTTGGTAGTTCTTTACCCATGAAAGGGAACGATGTGGACCATCCAAATTTATAGTGGTACATATTGAAGTCCTGTACTATGATACCAAATGCTTATATTAAAACAATTTCTAAAACCGAGTGGATAAGCCAAGATACCCCTCCCAAATTTTTCAAGGGGTGCGTCAATGTACCCATGTCTTATGATAGGAAATGAACCCATATACATGACCATATAACCATATAAGGTAATAGAACCCCATCAAAGGGAAGAAATTGGGCCAAAAACCAAACGCATGGTACAACATATTGCTTATGTTTATATTTTAGTAATTTTTACCCATGAAAGGGAACAAGATGGACCACCCAAATTTATCATGATACATGTTGAGGTCATGTACTATGATACCGAATGCTTAAATTGGAAAATTTCCAAAATTTAAGGGGATATGAAATGGACCCCTATACATGATCATATAACCATATAAGGTAATAGGACCTCATCCACGGGGATAAATTGAGCCAAAACCAAACACGTGGATGTACTAAAATTTGGCAATTTCGTACCCATCAAAGGAAACGTGGTGAACCACCCAAATTTATAATAATATATATTAGGGTTCTATACTATAATACCAAACATGTAAAAGGGGCAATTTCCAAAATTAAAGGGGTGGGCCAAAGTACCCCTCCCAAATTTTTAAAGGAGTGCACAAATGTACCTATGTCTTATGATAGGGAATAGACCCCTATACATAACCATATAACCATATAAGGTAATAGAACCTCATCCAAGGGGATAACTTAGGTCAAACCAAACACGTGGTACAACGTATTGCTTACGTTTATATTTTGGCAATTTGTACCCCTAAAAGGGAACGAGGTGGACCACCCAAATTTATCATAATACATGTTAGGGTCCGGTACTATAATACCAAATGTTTTAAATTGGGCAATTTCCAAAATTTAATGGGGTGGGCCAAAGTACCCCTCCCAAATTTTTAAA
Organism: Thermobia domestica; assembly: GCF_964235325.1. NCBI lineage: Eukaryota > Metazoa > Arthropoda > Insecta > Zygentoma > Lepismatidae > Thermobia > Thermobia domestica. The sequence goes on along the minus strand of NC_137470.1, from coordinate 49,401,523 downwards.
GGAGTGCACAAATATACCCATATCTTATGAAAGGTAATGGACCCCTATACATGACCATATAACTATATAGAATAATAACACATCATCAAAGGGGATAAAATCGACCAAAAACCAAACACGTGATATAACGTATTGCTTACGTTTATATTTTGGCAATTTTGTACCCCTAGAAGGAAACGAGGTGGAGCACCCAAATTTATCATGATACATATTAGAGTCCTGTACTATAATACCCAATGTTGAAAATGGGCAATTTCCAAAATTGAAGGGGTGGGCCAAGGTACCCCTCCCAAATTTTTCAAGGGGTGCATTAATATACCCATATGTTATGAAAGGGAATGGACCCCTGTATACGCCCATATAACCATATAAGGTAATAACACCTCATCAAAGGGGATAAATTAGGTCAAAAACCCCCGAAATTTGAATTTTTGGCAATTTTTTTACACATGAAAGGGAACGACATAGACCCCCAATACTGATAGAGGTACATACTATGGTCCTAGGCTACCACACCCAATTTTTAGATTTGGCAATTTCCAAAATTTAAGGGGTGGGCCACGGTACCCCTCCCAAATTTTTCAAGGGGTGCATTAATATACCTATGTCTTATGAAAGGGAATGGACCCTTGTATACGCCCATATAACTATATAAGGTAATAGGACCTCATCCAAGGAGATAAATTAGGCCGAAAACCAAACACGTGGTATAACGTATTGCTTACGTTTATATTTTTGGCAATTTTGTACCCCTAAAAGGGGACGAGGTGGACCACCCAAATTTATAGTGATCCATATTAGCGTCCTATACTATAATACCAAATGTTTAAATTGGGCAATTTCTAAAAATGAAGGGGTGGGCCAAGGTACCCCTACCAAAAATTTAAAGGGGTGCATTAATATACCCATGTCTTATGAAAGGTAATGGACCCCTATACATGACCATATAACTATATAGGATAATAACACCTCATCAAAGGGGATAAATTAGGTCGAAAACCAAACACGTGGTACAACGTATTGCTTACGTTTATATTTTGGCAATTTGGTACCCCTAGAAGGGAATGAGGTGGACCACCCAAATTTATCATGATACATATTAGGGTCCGGTACTATAATACCAAATGTTTAAATTGGGCAATTTCCAAAATTTAAGGGGTGGGCCAACGTACCCCCTCCCAAATTTTTCAAGGGGTGCATTAATATACCCATATGTTATGAAAGGTAATGGACCCCTGTATACGCCCATATAACTATATAGGGTAATAATACCTCATCAAAGGGGATAAATTAGGTCAAAAACCCCCGAAATTTAAATTTTTGGCAATTTTTTACCCATAAAAGGGAACGACATAGACACCCAATACTGATAGAGGTACATACTATGGTCCTAGGCTACCATACCAAATTTTTAAATTTGGCAATTTCCGAAATTTAAGGGGGATGGTTTTATGTACCCCTGCCAAAATTTAGGGGGTGGGCCAAGGTACCCCTGCCAAAATTTAGAGGGGGTGGTCCTAGGTACCCCTAGGTCATTGACCCCGGGCCAAGGTCATTGACCTTTGACCTATGACGTCACAAAGGTCGGGGTCAAAGTCCAAAGTGAGACCAAGTCATGCGATTACTACTTTTGCCCTAAAGGCTTCTTTCAAAAAAAAAAAAAAAAAAACTTCCCAAATAAGATTCAACATACGATGTTCTAGTACACTCACGATGCTAGGAATGTTTGAATTTAATAACTCCATGCTATTGATATAAATATATTTCCTAACCTCATTCATAGTATCTTAATTTATATGTGTCTCCGTACAACTACAGTCCTGATCAACAGTTTTGGCCGCTTTATTTGCTTTACAAGTTGACGTTCTGGCAACCGAAGAATTAAATTCTAATTAATTCCAACTTTAATTAATTAATTATAAGTGCAGGGCTTTTCAAAAAGAGATAAGAGGCCAGGCTTTTTCAAACAAGATTGTACACGAATTCGTGAATTTTGTTATCTTGTTACAAGGAATGTATAAGCCTATCAAATCGATAGACAAAACTCTCTTCTGGTGTATAAATGTATTTCTGTTTACCAATCTTTACTTTTGTTCACTGGCATGAGTCTGAAATCAGTTGCAATTTTTTGCTATCAAATTATATCTACCAGAAAGTTCTTATCTCTCAAACTAAAAAGAGTAATTAACAGTAATCCTGCTGACGATTTAATGAGATAACTTTTAGTTGTTCAAACTTCCCCTGTAAAATATTCTAACACTAATCAAAAGTCAGTATCTTTAACGTTGAATATGTATAATGTTGTAATTCAATTCAAGTCAAACCTTTCATGAATAGTGAATGATACACGTTTCAGAGGAAACGATGCTTTATTTATTATCGTTTTATCAAATTCTAAAATGTCATTGAAGATGCGTTCAAGATTAATGACATGATGAGAGAAAACTGATTTATTATTAATCAGGAGTTCCCATGATGCCAAGATGACAAGCTCAGTGAATATAATTAGTGCTAATATAAAGCACAAAAGGTCATTCCATGGGAATCCTCTGATTCGCATATAACATATTCCAAGAATTTATTTTCACTCTATTTTTCTTTACTATACTTTAAACTTACCCTTTGAAACTGGAGAACCTAAATTATCATTCTCTACTAGATTTTCTCCTTCTATCATTTTCTTATCTAGTTTGTTTCCATTCTAAAATTTTCTCTCGTATCTCTTTAATTGTTTTGTAACATTATCCTTCAAGTAGTTTACGATCTCATGTTAGTACAATGCCAGTTTGCTCTCTTTTCTCACTCACTAACATCAATAACTATTTATGCACATCTTCTCTGGATTTCTTTTCTTTATATTTCATTCCAGTTTTTCTGTTTGTTGTCAGCTAATCTTCCTGTCAACTTCCTTGCCTCTCTGTTCACTAGGTTGCTAAATTTCTTGTATTCTATCGCGTTATTTTGTATTTTGTGTTGTCTTCTCTTCTTCATTAATTCGATTGTCTCTTTTCCTATACGCAGTTTATGCACATTTTTATCTTGATTGTTTGTGATATGATAACATTTTTACATCTAATGCTACTTTTCCCTCTTTTTTATTTCTTCTTCAGTCGGTACCTGAAAGAATATAAATCCATAAATGCATGCCCTTCGTTAGAATTAAAAAAAAATAGCATATTCTAGTATGTATGGTGAAACCATTAGAGTCCTGTTTCAACCACAATAAGCTATATTCAAGTAGTTGAAGAAACTGTGATAACAGGAGAAAACGAAGATTCCTTAGAACATAACTTAAATATTTGGAAAGATAAACTAGAGAAAAGAAACATGAAAATCAGCATAAGAAACCAAAGGAACATACCATCACCTGCGGAGACCAACAGTTAGAACTATTTTAGCAATTTAACTATTTGGATCAGCATTAAACAAAAATGGAAATAAAAAATTGAGAAGACAGCAAAAAATACAGTTACCAGGTAAAGTTATACGAGTTAAAAGTTGAAGTAAAATTAATGGTTAAAGTAAAAGTTAAAAGATGCATCTCGCAGAAACAGTGATACAAAGTAGAAACTGGATCCAGTTGACTAAGGAGAGAAGACAGCAAAGATCTTTTGTGAACGCGGCATTGAACCTTCGGGTTCCATAGGTCATAGAGTTAGTTAGTTAGTTAGAGGCAAAGGTTGCAACCTTCTGAAAACAGTGAACCTTGATCTTTGAGTGGTGCCACATTCTAACAAATTTTCCGATATCACAGAAGGACAAATGAAATGAAATCTTTCAGTTTAATGTCCAAAGATTAAGGCCTTTACGCAAAGGAAAACGATGATTAAGGCAAATAAATGATAATGAAAGAGTGTGGGGACGAGAATGCGGGAGGAAATTGGAGTTACCGCGAGAAAACATACGGACACGTTGTTGTCCATCATAAACTTACTTGGCCGGAGATAGAACCAGCAACCCCACACGTCAGAGGTAAGCACAAATTAGTAGTAGTAGTAAGAAGTTAGTAGTTAATCCAACTTAAACATCTCAAAGCATCGGTACAAGTACAGGAACCTTTCTTGCTACTCCAGTTGAATTGATTTGTTATAAAAGGATTTCAGACAGTCTTATCTCTTCAGAATTATTGCCCAGAGTGGAAGTGAAAGTTGTTATATATATATATGTTGTATATATATAACCTCTCCTAATTCCGGTGGACAAATAATTTCGTCAACAAATGGCCAAGATGTGAGCGTAAAATAGGGAAAGATGGTGAAGTTATGGACTGTATCACAAATTATTATTCATAATTATAACACTGTATTACATAAAGTTATATAAAAGAGAAAAGAAGACGATTCAGCATAAAAAAAGTTGTTTATAGCTCTCGAATGAACAAAGTTCCTTGTTCATTTCAATGTTCCTGTACACAGAAACAACATACACACACACACAAAAAAATAATGAGAACTGTCCTTATCAGTTCCGATCAATCAATATGAGGAATTAGTTCACAATCAATAAATAATTTTGTTAGAAAATAACAAAACAATAAATATACTGTTTCTGCATAAAAATTCATTAGAAATTGATTATTGGCAATATTCAATAATCAATAAATACTCGATCAGTTCATGTATGAGTCACAAATTCACATATATTTACAGAACGTTCGTAATATTTGTAAGTTATATAGCCACAAGAAACAGCATAATTATTTATGTATACATTCTTGGCTTGTTGTATATCAGTTCTAAATTGTTTAAGTGTTGCTTTTAAGCGTTTTCAATACTTCAGACAACACCGAAAATACTTACGACAAACAATAAACTCAAGTTAATCCCATTCTTAACAGAAAATTCTTAAAAACCTAAAGTAATGGCTAGCTTTCAAAGATAGGGATATTTAATAGTGAAACATGTAGTATCTGGAAAGTTTCGTAAAACTAACTTCTCAATTCTCATTACAAGTGGTGCCTCATCCATAATTTTGCAGTTTGTTTCTGTTAGTAGATCACACTTACCTCCCTTGCTAGCTTCTGAGGCCACTCAGCTTGAGAACCACTTCACCAGACTGTTAACTACCTTTCGCTTCTAATACTACCTTCCGGTGTTGGGCAAATTTCAATTAATATAACAATTAACAATTAATCTGTCAATTTAATTGTTAATTGCAATTAACAATTGAAGTAATGGTTAATAGTTAATTGCAGTTGGAAATTAATAATGGAGAATCAATTGCAATTAATCAATTGATTGAAAGTAATTGCAGTGGAAAGTAATTGCAATTGGATTCACTCATTCAATTGCAATTGAAATTAATTGGCAATTAATTCAATTGCAATTGATTTCCACAGCAATTACTTTTAATTGATTGATCAATTGCAATTGATTTTCACTGATTAATTTTCAACACTGTAGTTCCGAGAGGGCGTTTGGCAATGACAACTTAAGCCACGACGAATTGACTCACCACCCATCGTGACCCACAAACCACCGTGACCCACTCTGACCCACCACCCACCATGAACCACTCTCACACACTGAAACCCACAAACCCACCAAAACTCATTGTCATCAACTCTGACCCATGATTCACGGCCTCTCCCCTACTGACTAAAGAGTTTAAACTTGTAATAAAACAAGCCTATGAAATTATCACTCATCGGAGTTTGAATTTCTACGATCAATCGCTCAAGCATCGCTCTATTCCAATAACGGCGGATCTGAACTTTCTAATATAAATAAAATAAAGAGCTTGTTCGTGTTTGTCTGTCTATCTTTGTGCGGCACGTGGACCAGACGAGTGGACCGAAACTTTTCGAAATTTGGTCACGGGTAGCTTGGTCTAGGCCCCAGATCAAGACGAAGAGTTTTTTTATTATTATTATTTCGAACTAGGTGGTCTCAGGGGGACGTTTACGGAACCGGCCTGGGGACCAGACAAGTTGTCCGACAGTTACCAAATTTTGGTCAAAGATACATTGTTCCAGGTCCCACACAAAGTGGAAGCGTTTTTAACAAAATTCGAACCAGGGGGTCTCAGGGGGGCGTTTACCGGGACATGTAAAAGTAATAGAAAATGACCGATATCAGTGTCGATTTCATATTTTTCGCGGTAGTTGAGATCAATGGTGAAGCTCCGATCGCATTAACTTCCAAATTCACCCTATGCGGCTGCGGGCCGTGGGTCAACGGGGGGGGGGATACTGACACGTAAAAGTAATCCAGAATGACCGATATTAGTGTCAAATCCATAGTTTTCGCGGTTGCTGAGATCAATGCTGATACTACCATTAGCGACGACTTTCAAATTCATCCACCGTTGTATACGGGCCTTGGGTCACCAGAGCGGGGAGTTCCGAGACGTAAAAATAATCGAAAATGACCGATGATAATGTCAAATCCATAGTTTTCGGGGTCGCTGATCTCAATGGTGAAACTCAAGACCGCGTTTACTTTCACATTTAGCCACCATCAGCTAAGTAACGGGGGCATTATAAGGGGGATCGCGAGACATGTAAAAATAATCCACAATGACCGATGTCAAATCCGTAGATCGCTGATGATCAATGGTGATACTTCATTAGCAATGATTTTCAAATTTAGCCACCATTGTATGCGGGCCGTTAGTCACCGGGGGTGGGAAATTGCGAGACATGTAAAAATAATGGAAAATGACCGATATTAGTGTCAAATCCATAGTTTTCACTGTCGGTGAGATGAATGGTGATACTTCGACAGGCGTTGACATCCAAATACAGCTCCCATCGGTTGCAGGCCACAGCAGACCCGTATCCAAAGGGTCTAGGGAGCCGACCCCCCTAAATTTTTGCTGTCTCCCCTATACTTTTCACGGTAGGCTTGCAAATGAACTATAATATGGTTGGATCGGGCCCTGCCTAACTTCAGCCAGGCCCCCCTACATTTTTGGGCTGGTAAAGGGCCTGGGCCAGAGGCGTTGTTCTTTTTTTTTCAAAATTGGAACCAGAGGATCATAGGGGCTTTTACCGGGATATGTAAAAAGTTGTAGAAAATGGCAGATGTTAGTGTCACATTTATAGTTTTCGCGGTATCGGCTGGGGACCAAAGGAGATTTTTTTCACAATTCGAACCAAGGGGGTCTGAGGCGGCGTTCACCGGGACATGTAAAAGTAGTAGAAAATGACCAATATTTGTGTCGAATCCATATTGATCGGGGTTGCTCAGATATATAGTGACACCCCCGATAGTGTTTACGTTCAAATTCAGCCCCCTCGTCTTTCCCAATGAAAACATATGTACGTTGTTGGATATATATTCACACAAAATATATCCAATTTTAGAAATGTGTCTTAATTGTTCTCCCGTTGTTCAGTTTCTTTACATTGATATTTTATCTGATCCGTGCGAAGAATAGGCATAACATCTAGTACGAAATGGTAAAGTGTTTGTCATGGACCAAATTACAATGAAATCAAATATATAGATAATTATTTCCTTGTTGAATTATAGATACTTTTCAGAGGAAAAAAGAATAAAATTTGAAAGTCCCAAATCAACGGAACAGAGACCAACGTAAAGGGAAAAATGTATAAAATGTTCATTAAAATAATGGCGGAACAAGTTAATGCTGTTCCGTCAGGAATGATTTCGAGGTCATTTCCTTCACATCGTCTTGTGCATGTTTTCTAGCGTTTTGTAAGCCTATTTCCACGTTTTGTGAATCAATGGTAAAAGGTCAAAATGAGCATTCAATGTGGGAAGAAAAATGACCCACTCTCCCACCAGTATCGAATTTCGTGGTCGCTTTTTTCGCATTGTTTAGTGCATGATTTGTATCGTTTCTGCGCATATTTTAACGGTTTGTGCGGCAACGAAAGTGGGTCAAAGAGAACCTACAAATATGGCAAAGAAGACATACTCATCCCACTTTCAAGGCCCATTTCGACCTACTTCCACTGATACACAAAGCGACACAAATTATGCATAAAAATGTGAAGGAAACGACCTCGATATTCGATGGTGACAGAACAGCATTAGGTTATTCCGCTATACTTGTAGACCATTTTGACTCATTTTTGTTGTCGCACAAAAGTGGAAATAGGCGCAAAAAAGATACAAAACAAGCACTATACGATGCGAAAGAAACGACCTCGAAATTCGATAGTGGCGGAACAATGGTTCTTTTTCCTCACACCTAGATGGACCATTTTGACGTATTTCTGCTGATGCTCAAAACGTGGAAGTAGCCGAAGAGAACTGTACAAAATACACACTAAACGATGTGAAGTAAACGTCCTCCAAATTCGTTGGTGGCGGAACAGCATTAACTTGTTTCGTTATATTCGTAGGTCCATTTTCACCCAGTCTCGGTGACGCACAAAACGTACAGAACAGGTACTAAGCGATGCGAAATAACCGACCCCGAAATTCGATAGTGGCGGAACTGTGAGTCAATTAACTACCACTTTAAAGGCCCGTTTAACTCACCTCGGGTGATGCACAAGACGAGAAATAGGTGCAGAAAACTTTAAAAAAGGCACTAAACGATGCGAAAGTAACGATCTAGAAATATGATAGTGTCGAAACAGTTGGACATTTTCGTCACACCTTGGAGGCTCATCTTGATACACTTTTGGTGACGAACAAAACGAGAAATAGAGGCACAAAACGAAAAAAAAAAACAGGCACTAGTCAATGCAAAAGGAAGGACCTCGAAATTCTGTAGTGGCGGAGCAGTGAGTCATTTAACTCCCACTTTGAAGGTCCGTTTAACTCACTTCCGGTGACGCACAACACGAGGAAGTAGGCACAGAAAACTTTCTAAAAAATAGGCACTAAATGATGCGAAAGAAACGACCTAGAAATTCGACAGTGGCGGAACAGTGGGTCATTTTCGTCACACTTTGGAGGCCCATTTTGACACACTTCCGGTGACGCACAAAACGTCAAAATAGGCGCATAACAGGGTACGCGATGTGAAATTAACGAAATCGAAATTCGATAGTAGCGGAACTCTTGGTCATTTTCGTCCCATCTTGGAAGCCCATTTTGACCCACTTCCGGTGACGCACAAAACGTGAAATTCCGCGCTCGAAACGGCAAGAAACTGACACTAAACAATGCGAAAGAACCGACCTCGAAATTCGTTGGTGACGGAACCGTGATTCATTTTCGTCCCACTTTGGGGACTCATTTTAACCCACTTTCCATGACGCACAAAACTGCACAAAACGATGTGAAGGAAATGACCTCGAAATTCATTGGTGGCGGAACAGCAATAACTTGTACCGCCATATTTGCCGCCCCATTTTGACCCACTTCCGGTGACGCACAAAATGTGGGAAAAGGCGCATAAAGCGACACTAAACACGCACTAAAAATAAAAACAAAGTACCTCGAAATTCGTTGGTAAGGGAACAAGTTAATGACGCCGTGAGCACCAATATAAGTATATACTGTAGTTCTTACCATCAAGGCTGAGAACTGTACGGTTCAATTTTTTAGCCAAAGTAGAAGCCCAACCAGATTGGTGATGTCGACCGGTTAGGCTTGGTTTAATTGAGCGTACAGCTTGAGCTGGCTTGGTTGGGATGACCCATCGACTGTGCTCAATTGAGCCGATTGCTTGAGCCGGTTCGGTAGGGACGAGTCATCGACTCGGCTTGATTGGAGCCAATGGCTAGAACCACCTCCGTTGAAACGAGTCCATAGGCTTGGTTCGAGTCATCTCAACTGAGTCGATGGCTCGAACCGGCTCGGTTGGTGTAAGCAATCAACTCGTTTCGGTTCGGCTCGTGTGAGCCATCGGCTCGAGCTGGTTCAGTTGGATGAGCTGTTGGCTCGTCTCACTTCTCGGTTTGGCTCGATAAGTGAATGAACTGTGAGCGTGCCGCTCGAGTCGTTGACAACCCTGAACCCGGGTCGAGCAGTTTTGAACATGTTTGGCTGGAGTCCTATAACTTTTAACAATTCTTGGCTCGAGCCCGAATACTTGCTCCTCCTGAACTCAAACCTAGAACCTCGTGACCGATGTCCTTGCCTCCTGAAGTTTTCTTGACGACCGAGATCGACAGTCAACTAATTTTCAGTATTCAGATACAAACCGTCTATATTCCATGTTTAAACAGATACACGGTGTTATAATAATAATTAGTTATAGTATTAGTAGTAGCAGTATCATTGATAATTATATTGTCTTATATTGTAGGATACATGAAGAGAGTAGTACTTGGAACTACACAAAAGATTTAGCTCAAATTAGCTCGTTTTGGCTCGACTCGACTGGAAACTCGATCCGAATTCGAGTCGAGTTAGGGGAAATTTTTCGAGCCCAGTTCTCGAGTCGAGGTCAAAGATGTCTGCTTCGAGTCGAGTCGAGTCGAGTTTTAAAGAAAACTCGATCGAACTCACTTGTGCCCATTCCTATTGTATGCATGACGGGCATATATAGTTCTTTCGAAGGGGGTAGAACCATAAACATAATATATTTTAAAAAAAATACTTAGTTTCACGGCTTTCTTCCTAGGGGGGCGAAGAAATGGTTGTTATCCAGCATTTCTTAGCTTATTTGACCTTATTTGAAATATGTAAAACAGTCACAAGTAGACGACACAATATACACACATCTTATCTTCACTTTTAATTGTTGATTTCAATTGCAATTAACAATTACAATTAGTAATTACAAGTTTCAATTGTCAATTGCAATTAACAATTAAATGTTTCAATTGCACTCTTTGCGATTGACAATTAACAATTAAAAGTTTCAATTGCCTGGTGACCAACTAACAATTAACAATTGACGAAAATTTAATTGCAAGTTTTATAATTGAATTCAATTGCAATTGAAATCAATTGCCAATTACAAATTGAAATCAATTGCAATTGAAATCAATTGCAATTAATTTTCAGAGTAATTACTTTCAATTGATTGATCAATTGCAATTGATTTCAATTGATTTTGCCCAACATTGCTATCTTCTATCTTACAACTCTCCTATCTCACTCCTGTTATCTGACGTTTCTCCATTTATCGATGTAAACCTCAGATTTCTGTTCGGTGTAGAGAGTATAAACACAACAGTTTATCTTTGGCTGTTTCCAATTTGCATTAAAAAACATATTGTTGTCAAATGTCTTGTAAGTACAATACCTATTTTGGCACTTTCACTATTTCTCACAAATCCTTTCATCATTCTTGTCTTGATTAATCCTCAGCAAAATATCCAACATTTATATATTATCTCTTTTTTCCCCTTGCATATTCTTATTACTCTTGTCACTCGCGACAATTGAATGATTTGAAGTCATCTTTAGAAAATATTGAGCATCAATCTTTCTTCTTCCGATGCATTTCCTTTTGTTATAACGTCCAGAAAAGCTTTGTTTAAATTGCATTATGGTGATGGGTGAACGAGAAAAGATAACGAGCATAAGTGTTTTATCTTATTACAGTATGACTCACTAGATGATGTTTAATTAAAGTTATTTCTCTGTCGTTGTGTGAAACATTCACAAATATTCATCTTCGCATATAGGGTCGCTAGTTGTGACGAATACCAAGGGGATACAAAATATTTCGGAATGCCTACCATGTATCGTTGATCATTATCCATCATAAATTTAGATCTATAGATACAGCGAATATATTATGGGAAGAAGGGAAATTTAAAGCAAAAATAGCAGTAAATCACTTTGAATAAAACTGTTAAAAAATAATTTAAAAAAAAAAACGATAGAGTGTATTCAGAGTCGTGACTAGGCGTGAGCATTAAAAATTAGATATCTCCTAAATTTCTTAGTTTTACATTGAGCAATATTAAACTTTACTTTCTAACTAAAATAATTAATTACAGCCTTTAATTTCTAACTTTTTAAATAACAAATGCATTACTCTATCTCGACTACTGTTTATGACATTAAATTTCTCTACTTAGTGTGAGGTTGATGTTAGGGGAAGTAAAAATATGAATTCATGCTAAGGAAAGAAGAGAGAAAGGAAAATTCCATCTTTGCAACGGATACGTTTCCAATCCTGATTTAACGTATCGATATATCAAGCAGCACCTTTTTGTTGCCCTTTTTCACTGCGGAAAGAATCCAACCACAGAGGCACTGTTGCAGAACCACTCCAAAATAAGTATCAAATCATCTCCGTCATTATCGTATAAGCTCGTTATTGTCAAGCAGAGAGGATCTTCCGTAATTTGAAGAAAATAGTAACTGTCGGATTAGATTAGTAGCGGGGATAGAAAGGAGGGTAATGATCTATATTTTATGCTTCATGCACTTGATTCTAAATATTATAAAAACGGTATTACTTGAGGTGGATTAGAAAAATAAAAATAAAACCTCAAATGGAGATTCCTTTGAGCTTATTTGTTCCGAACAAAGACTCATTTGTCTAGTTTCGTTGACATTGTAGAAACTAACCAGAGAATAATAATAAAAAAATGACAAAAGCGTTTCAAATCTATGCTTGTTCTGCATCGTTACATCACTTTCACCGTCATCCAATTCCAATGCTAGTATTTTCCACTTGGAAAAATGATTTGTCTGTAACAAAGGAGGACGTATTTCTTTGTAAGTTAAGTAGCGTGTAGTAAGACTAGGTACAGTCCACCACCGGAAAAGTAGCTATACACCTAGATTATTAATTTTCTCAGAAAGCTTGAAAGAGCTCTTGGATCTCGTTTTACATATTTAATTGTTTATTTTTCCTCCTACATATTATAACGTTCCTTTTAATTTTGGTAGCCATTCTGTTAGCCATTATATTAGTTTTATCATAGCTTTAACACTGTTCTACCGATCTTTGCTATAAATAATTGCAGGATATCATAAATGAGTATAAGCTCTTTCTACTATTAACTTTAAGCTTCGTTTACTCGCTGAGTAGTATTATTAGTGATGATATGAAGTGCGAACGTGAAATGAAAACGATAGAAATAGCAAAAGAAGTTTTAGAGGGAAGAAAAGTCTGATTTATGGGACCTTAAATAAAGAGTTCAGGGAAATACTCATAAAATGTTTTGTGGTGAGTATTGTACTGTATGAGACAGAAAAATGGACATTATGCAAATATGATGAAAATCGACTAAAAGCTTTCGAAGTGTGGATGTGGAGAAGGATGGAGAGAATTAGCGGGTCGAACAGAAAAGAATGAGAGGGTGTTAGAAATGATGGAGGAGAAAATAACAATTTTAGGGGAACTTTTTTAGGAGATTGGCTAAGAAGGAAGTGTATCGTGAGGAACCTTATAGAGGGTATGATGACAAGAAAAAAGATAGAAGGGCCGAAGAAGAATATCAAAAGAGAAGAATCGTACGTGAAGACGAAGAGATTAGAGAAAGACAGTGAAGCATGGAAGCTTCTCAGTTGCGGCAAGGACCTGCCAATAATGGCGGAATAAGTATGATGATAATGACGATGATCATTTATTCTGGCAGTTGAAATGTGCCCTCTTCCAGAGAAATTCCATTTTAATGTTCTTCCTGTTTTTTAATCATTATTTACTTGTTTTCTGCCATGTGACTGTTTCCCAATATTTATGGCCAACATTTGTTCATACAATTAGTAGTCGCCCATCGGAATTATTGCGTTTCCTGGCAGCACTTTGCTGAGTGGTGAATTTACAAAAAAAGTCTGTTTCGTTATGCAACCCACCTGGTCGTATTGTAATGCATGCTGCATATTTCTTTTTAAAAAAATCCAAGCTCGAATTGTTAGCATTGAATTCCGTATGCTAAATTTACATTGTGATGGTATTGAATTACTTTGTAGCTTACATGCACATTCTTCAAAGTGATAAATTTTATCCATATCCGTATTAATTGGAGTACGTTTTCAGTAAACCATATGAAAACAGCCTATTTTAGTACGTACAGTAGTATATATTAAATGTAGTTATTTATATTATGGGTACATCGGCTATAATCGCGTTACTTCTTGCTGTCGAGAGCAGAATTAGTATCCTATGAATCTAAGTAACTTTCTAAAAAACAATAAAATGCTATATTAACACTTAAACTGTATGAGCACTGCGATTTTTACCAGAGGCCGCCCACAACAAAGATTACCAAACGAAGGTATTACTGCCTCCACTGTTAAAAGTAAATGTTTAACAACGCTCTTTAGTTTTGTAGTACTTTGGGAACGATATAATGATGATAAGTTGAATCGTTTGCAGGTAATGCTTGAAATCTCTCTCTCTTTCTCCCTTGCTTAACATATTACTGTTTTCAGTACTCTTGATAACACGTGATTCTTTATTTACCGGGAGCACGGGCCTCAGTGGTAGACCGCTTACCTCTGGTCCGTGAGGTCCCTGGTTCGATCCTCGGTCAAATAAGTTTGTTGTGGACAACATCGTGTCAGAGGGTTTTCTCGGGGTACTCCCGTTTCCTCACACATTCTCATCCCATCGATTTCTCCATAATTATGCACTTGCCTTAGTCATTGTCTCCCTTAGCCTAAAGTGGTATAATCATGGGACGTTAAACTGAAAGAAATATTTTTTTACTTACTCTACAAATACAACTGAGAAGGCTTGATAGTGTACAGACACATATTTTAGTATTAGGATCTGCCTTAAAATGATGTCTTAAATAGCTCTAAAATGATCCCTGAAGGAACAGACAAGTCTCTTAAAACAGCACGTACTCTGCGTCGCCGTGTCTGGCGCTTTGATAATTAGAACATAATAGTTAAAGAGTAATCACTGCTGTGTTCTGGCTTCTTCATTCTCTTTGAAGAGATAACTTACATGAAATTATGTCATCTGTACATTCTGCTGAGGACAGAAATTAAAAGAGAGAGGAAGTTGACTAGAATAACAAATGAGAGAGAGAAGGGATAATAAACAATATTTAGAAAAGAGAGAAAAGTTCTGTAATTAAACAACTTACAGTCCCCAAAGAGAGCAACCACCCGTGATATAAAACACTTCTCAATTAAGTTAACACTCGATATAGGTTCAGTACTAAAGGGAGATGTAAACCGATACATTTTTTTTTTCTTGAGCGGGATTTTTTTTTCATTACAAGTGAAATATCACCCCCAATTTCGCGAATAGGAGAATTAACATGACAAAAATGTTGGAAACATGCTCCATGTTCCTGGCTCCATTCTCAATACACTTCCTTAAAAGCAACACACAGTTTATTGGATTTTAAGTGAAAAATCGATACAGAATATTACAGTGCTTACCTTCTCTCAGAGATAAACAGATCCAGTATTTGCTCAATATTTTCTTTAACCATTATATGATAAACCATTTAGAAGTATTAAACATGTATCCGTGGTCCCGTGTAGTGTAGTCGTCTTTGTTGCGAGCTGTCCTGGGTTCGATTTCTGGTGAAGACACTTGTTCGAAAAAATGCTAAAGCTGTTTCAGGCCAGACATTTTGAGTGAGATTTTCCTGAGTTTTCCCCATTCCACCAGATAAATGCTGAAATGATATCAAACGGATAGCTCCAAGAACGCTTCCTTCCTTCCTTTTCCTCGGATAGTGTGATCGCTGAGGGACATCATCCATCTTTTGTGACAGACTAACTTACACTTTTCACATAGATGCTGAAAGCCCAGAAATCTAATTCCTAATCTTAATTCTAAATATGTACTTGTAATACCGCAATATATAGGATAAAGTTACGTTTCTGCGTAGAACAATGTCCACAAGGGAGAGATCAAGTGACTATAACGAATATTCTAGAGAAACCTTCTCACAATCCATCATCTAGAAAACATGGAATCCAATCTCCACGACATTAGTTTGCAAAAGTGAGACTTACTACTACGAAATACTACTGGTAGAAACACTTTCTTCGAAACGTAAAGACACAATTTGGAAGAAATCACAAAAAGTTTTGTTGAGTTCTTTCTTTTTATTTGTTTTCAATTCTTCACAGGTTGAGCGCTTTTGTCCTAACACGTTGCTCATTTGAATGGATGTAGAAGGTTAGATTTTTTTTTCTTTTGAAATTTAAAAAAAATATATTAATTCATAATAAGGGTTGAATGAACACACCTTTTGTATATTACCTTATATTTGAAGATAATTTTACTTCATATTTCTTCTATCACTTATATCTAAACAGTCAGCAGGCACGTAGCCAAGGGGGGGGGGCGGTCCGGTTCCCCTTCGAAACCAGACATGAAAAAAATAAGACAGGATGAAACAAAAAGAAACGAGAAATAGAAGAATCAGCGTTAAAAATAAACACCTACAGCAAGCTTTTGGTTACTCTTTCTTATGAGGAGATTTGTATTACTTGTAATAGAGTACAGGGGGGCAAGAATACAGGGGAATATATTCGCGTATGGCACGTGGAGTTTGATGTTAATGGCGTCTAGAACCTAAACATGTTTAAGTGTGTAGCGGAAAACTACAAGCTATCTAGGTAAGTATTTATGTTTTTCTAATAGTTTGATATAATATTGAGACATAAGTACTTAAGGTATAACTTACACATTTGTTTAACGATTTCAAAGTACCGTAAAGCATTAGCTTCTAACATATCCATTGTTTGACAGGTTGGAGTAAATTGCCTTTCTTCCAAAAGTTGACAGTGCAACATCACAATAAAGTCCATTGATTAGTTAGGGCTAAGGGTACGCAGATACCGATGGGGCAAGGATACGCGTGCATATTCTTGGGGGATGCGGCACAGGATCGACACGGCATACGACCGACAATTCAGCTCAGAAACCTGTTTCGGTCCTGTGCCGTGTCGATCCTGTGCCGTTTCGGTCCTATGCTGTGTCGATCCTATGCCGTGTCGATCCTGTGCCATTTTGCTCTCACGCCGCTGCTCTGAAATAATTTAACTTTTAATCATGTGCCTAAAAAAATAACATTTTTATTATCTGTTTAATCTTTGCTCTTACAAATTATAAACTCCTGTCGATTCTATGCCTGTGCAAGTTATATGCATAGAATACGTACGATCGAAACGGCATAGAGCCGACACGGCATAGGAACGAAACGGCACAGGATCGACACGGCATAGGAACGAAACGGCACAGGATCGACACGGCACAGGATCGACACGGCGCAGGACCGAAACGGCATAGGACCGAAACGACGCACGATCATCCCCACTGCGTAGTATCTATAAAACCAAATATTTATTTCTCATAAAAGCAATCAGAGACCTGTCAATTGATTTTAAAATATAAGAATTATAAGATATTTACTATATGAATATTAATAATTGTGAGTGACAAAAGAATGATAGTGCTAAATGGACAAAATATAATTTCTTGTGTGCTTGGTCAAAAGCATTTCTATATGTATGGAATACTTATATTTATTATTATTATTATTATTATTATTATTATTATTATTATTATTATTATTATTATTATTATTATTATTATTATTATTATTATTATTACGTTTTAACTCGTTTTGAAATCATGGCCTGATTCCACTAGAAAGCGAAAGCCATGAGAAATGTAAGCTAAGTAGTAATATGGAATACTTTTAATGTTGCTCACTAGAGGAAACATGCTCGCATGTCTTCTCGTCTCGATATCGAGACCACAAGAGACTTTTTTAATAAGAAGCTCAGTTGGGAAGTAATAACTGAGCCGATGGCTCGAGCCGGTTTGCTTGGGGTGAACCAACGGCTCGAGCTGGCTTGGTTGGATGAACCATCTGCTCGGTTCGGCTCATCTGGGCCGAAGGCTCTTGCTGACACGGTTCGGTGAGCTGTTGGCTCGGCTCACTTCTCGGTTCGGGACCATAGTGAGTGAGCTGTGAGCCCAGCTGCTCAAGTTGTTTACAATTGTAAACCCGGGCCGAACAGTTTTGAAGATATTTGGCCAGTGCCCTATAACTTTTAACAATGTTTGGCTCGAGCCCGAATACTCAACCTAAACCCTCAACCCAAATTCACAAGCTCGTGAACAATATCCTTGACTCCTAGAATTCACGACTACCGAGGTTAGCAATCAACTAGTTTTTTAGTATTCAAACACAGACCGCGTTTCTTTCATGTTTAAACGCAGTGTTGTTATAATTATAATTATAATTATTATTTATTATTATTAATAATAATAATAAAAGTTGTACTAGTAGTAGTACTAGTATCATTGATAACCTATATTGTCTATGCAAGATACTTGAAGAGAATACTCGAAACTACAAACCAGATTTGGTTCGACTCGACCCGAATTCGAGTCGAGTTGGAGGAAATTTTTCGAATCGCGTTCAAAGATGTCTGTTTTTAGTCGAATCGAGTTTCAAAGAATACTCGCTCGTACTCACTCGTGCCCATCGTAGGATGACCACATTCTAACAATCGAAAAGTAGGACACAAGTATAATAGTACTGTATATGATATCTTACTGCGTCGGCAATACGCATATCATTATTTCAATTAATGTTAACCTTAAGTTAATGAACATTTTTGTTAAGAAGAAGCACTGAACAAAATTATTAAAGGAATTAAACACAACTCCAAATGCTTTGATGAATAACAAATTCGTTTATTTTATGAACGTACAGTCAAAGTTCGTGTTGGGCTAAATAATAATAATAATAATAAATTTCGAAGCGTGGTATTATTTTAAGAAATGAAAGAAAATTTAGACCGGCACAAAGGAACTTCTATTTAACTTGGTTAGCATCACTGTCATAAGTTCAATAAGAAACCTTTCCTACTTTACCGATATCTCAACAAGGCCTTCTCAGTAAAAGCGATGTATTGTAAAAACTGGTTTGTTGATTGTTCTCCATCCCTAGTCTTCTGAGGAGTGTTAAAAAACACAGCGGTTCATCATTCAGGAAAAGAGTGTGTTTGATTCAAAATATTGTGAATAAAGAATGAAACATTAAGATATTGCAAATAAATTAACTCTGGACATTTCGCAGGACATTTTAAAGAAGAAGGATATTTCTCGATTTCCTAGACATCTTCGCAACACGCAGGACAACTCTTTGAAAAACAGTACTGTACTGCGAAAATCAGTACGTCTGGTTACCCTAGCCCATCCGTACGAGTAACGCAGTATGGCATTTTAGCCAATGTTACCTTATATGAAAATATTCATAACTTATAGCTGTCAAGTAAAAATGTGTCCTTGCATTTACATAAAGCAATTCAGAAAGGGCAATAATAATAATAATAATAATAATAATAATAATAATAATAATAATAATAATAATAATAATAATAATAATAATAAAAGCGATAGTAATAGTAGTACGGAAAATTGAAGTGATAACATTTGTTCACATATTCTAAGTTTCAGACCTAAAAGTAACGCGTTACTTTCGAAGTAAAGTAACAGTTACTTTTTGGGGGCAAGTAACGCGTTACATTTTAGGAAAAAGTAAAGTAACTTGTAACGCGTTACATTTTTACATGTAACTTACCCAAAACTGTCCATGGGAAAATTGTTCACTGCTCGGGCCAAGATTGTTTCTGACTGTCGACAGATGGATGCCGTTTATGGCAGACCTTTGCCTGAAGTACTGCCCAAAGTTTGTAGTCCAACGGGTTAAGATCCGGGCTGCTAGAAGGCCAATCAATGGTAGAAATGAAGTGAGGGACGTTCCGCGCCAGCCAGTCCTAAGTTGGTTTCGCTGTGTGGCCTGGAGCGGAATCCTGTTGGAAGGTCCACCTTTCTCCAGGGAACATGGTAGCAGATAGTGGTTACACTATAGGTGTTAGCACTGTGTTCTGGTATACCTTGGCAGATGTTTTAACACCTTGTTCGCAAAAATACAGCTGGGTTGTGCTTGAGTAGCTCACTCCCCACCAAACCATCACTGAGGCAGCATGATGTGTTGGGTGTCATCCAGAAGTCCTAAACGGCAGAACTCCTAAAAATATAGGCACTAGACCTAAATTTTAGTACTTCTGCAGTTTAGGACTTGTGGCACGGTATGATTTTTAGGATTTCTGCCGTTTAGGACTTGTGGCACGGTATGATTTATAGGATTTCTGCCGTTTAGGACTTGTGCCGCGATATGATTTTTAGGACTTCTGGCGTTTAGGACTTCTGCCTTTTACGACTTGTGCCGTTTAGGTCTTGTGCCTTTTTCATTCACTTGCTTTAGTTCTGAAATTCGCCACCACCCCACGAAATTGCGACGATGCAGCAACTAGTTGGCAATAATGTCTCGAACGTAGCTAATTCCAACAATAACAACTATATTTGTACTACTAAGATTATTATTATCACTATCTGTTCTGCACTTATACGTGAATTACATAATACAACTTATTTCATTCTAAGAATTAATTACATAATTAGTTAAGAAATTCGTTTCTTTCGAATGGAGATACGAGAATCCCAAGACAAATTCCTAAAAGAAAAATAAATAAATAAAAAATTGAAAAAATGTTTAAAAAGCATATTTTACCAGACTTCTGAAAGCAAGAAAACATTCAGAATTTCAATATATACTGTGTGGAGCGAATTTTATTAAGAGTAAGACAAAAATCCACCAAAGTTTACTTAATTAAGACAAAAGCTCACTAGACATTTCACGAGTGAACATTAAATACCAACGGTATACATAAAGAACGCAGTAGATTTAAAATTGAACAAAGAACATTTACTATGCAGTACATTGGGTGACATTCATAAGTTCTAAACGGCACAAGTCCTAAAAATATAGGCACTAGACCTAAATTTTAGGTCCTGTGCCATTTTTGCAGAAATTACTACATAGTCATTTAGGGGTGTAGCCTGCAACTTTTTCTAGGGGAGCTTGATTTTTATATATTAAAAGCAAATCAAAAGTTTATTTTCAGATTACAAAAGCTTCAATAAGACAATAAATTTATACATATTACACATGTACATAAATACATAATATTATTGTATTTCCAGTTACTTCCTTTTTGAAACCTGGACCTTGACAGAGCGTAAATTTAAAACCACAGCTTGTGGGAAATGTACGAATAAGTTAGTTATAAGAAATCGGAAACTGTTCATGGAAGTCCATTTGTTTGACTGTATTTATCTTCTGTACTCTTATATAAAAGAGTAAAGATGAGTGATTTTTGGGCATACTACTACAAGTAGAGTCGATAAATTTTAGTTATAAAATATAATTTTCTTATGAAAGCAGTACATAAGAAAGAATTTTTGGAAATAAGTATCGTAAAAAGGGTGGGGTAAGATTTTTTTAAAGGGTAGTGTATCTCGCAAGTTTCTAAAGCTAGTAAAATAGAACTTGGCATATAAGCTTTCCTATTAAAAAAAAACTGAAAATTGAAAATTGAAAATTGAACACATAAAAGAGAAAGAGCAAAGGGAGCACATTTTTTTATGTTCGATTTCCCCATTACTTACTCAGAAAATATGTAAATAAATTAAGGAAGGATTTGTTTAAGCTAGATGCGTGAAACTCGGCATTTGAACTTTTAACTAAAAGTAATAAAATACTATATGTTTTAGCGTCTTGAAAATTACACTTCTAAGCGAAAGGAGGGTCAGTTTCTATAATATTAAAATATCCCACTGCTTATGAGATTTGGGCAGAAAACTCTTTTTCCTTTAGGCCTCGGTTCATCCAGTTAAGCAAACGAGAGTACAAAGTGGCTGATTAATTAGGTTCTTTTAATTATTTTAACATGTTGACGTAGTTTAATTCTTTTAAAACTGTATTCTTTCACATTCTATTATAAACATATTTCATTTGCTGTAATTATTAAACACGTTTAATAAACATAAAACAGACTAACCTCCGGTCCCGGCCAGAATATGTTTTTGGTGTTAAGCCATCATTTGCCGTCCGTAACATAACCTTTGATTTAAACTTCACGTACTATCAAGACTCAAGTCTCAGAAACGTAGCATATATGAAATATACTACTTCTACTACTACTACTAAATATTAATAACAATAATAATAATAATAATAATAATAATAATAATAATAATAATAATAATAATAATATAATAGAAATAATAATAATAATAATAATAATAATAATAATAATAATAATAATAATAATAATAATAATAATAATAATAATAATATGTACTTCTGAAATACATATGTATCTATGTGTTATTAATTCTTTCATAATCTTGAAAGAAACTTTTGATTTGTTTTTAGTTTGTAAAAATGAAGGCCCTCTAGAAAAACTTGCTGGCTATACCCTGAATAACTATGTATTGGTTTCTGTACACGTATTGTGTTATCACTTACTAGTCTAGTGTTATTTTTAGAACAAGACAATGGTTCTTGTCTTGGAATATTACTAGTTTGGTTTGGTAGTACAGTGATAGAGTGTGACCTATGATTTTATTTCCCTGTAGGGTATGCTATCTGCAATGCAATAAACTGTATATGCTTCTTCTTCCTAACAAGGCTGGGCGATAAGCCCCTGCAATTCCATTACACATAAGGACGATATTATTTTATAAACTACTTGGTGAACCTTTGTTAATATAACGCTATTAGTTCTTACAACCTTTTGTTAATCTTATTTAACAATTGCAAAATGGAATAAGAGAGAAAATATATAATGATGATGATAGTTTATTTACATAAGGTATACATACAACAAAAGGGAATCTGTTGGTCACTACTGTGTATCTGCTAAATCAGGGTCAAACTCTGTGTGTCACAAAGGTTAGTTTAACAGAGTTTAAAATAATAATAGATATTTTGTTTGACTTACAAAGATTATCATATTAGCAAAATGATTTGAAATAACACGCCAGACATAGGATAAGCCTTGGGCTATATCGCTTAGAATTGTTTTAAGAGTAAATATATCATTTATGCATTAAATTTCATTACTGGCTACTTACACGTTTCGGCCTCGTATTGGAAGTCAGCTTCTCGTGTTCTTTTCATATTCCACGATAACTGTTTTAATTGCACACTCCACCAAATTACCTTTACGACCTTACAATACTTTCTTGGAAAACTTCGGCTAACATATATCACCAGACGTTTGGAAAACCGACATCCTTTACTTCAGGATACAATGCGTTATTTAGCATTTCACCCAACACCTCACCGTTACTATCATTCTCCACTTTCGCTCCTATAATCTACCACCGTTAGATCCCTCTTTACTTATCATCGCCGATTACGTCATTCATGAACATCTTCCTCTCATTCACCCATCATTTCCAGCACAGTGGTTACCATTATTTACTAACATGGGACTCATTCATTTTCATCATTGAATAGAGCAGCCTCTAGGCTAAAGATAAGCTCATTTGTCTAACTAATATCACCCACGTGTTGTCCTGTGTATGCATCTCGCCACATCATTCACGCCCATTACTATATCATACGTATCGTGCATTCTATACCTAATCCTTCGTTATGATCATTAATGTTCTTTCCTTATAATATACTGCCTGATTATTTTCTTATTTATCTTCTTACTAATAACAATCATATATATGTAAAGTAACTTGGCTTCAGTTATCGCATCCTTATTGGTATGCAACCGTGCACATCACATGGCATCAGTTTGAGGGAATATTATTGATGAATTGGCAATGGCTTTCATGTTCTTGACGCTAATCCTTACATTTCCGACGATTTGAACTCACGTTTACTGAGTATGAGTGCATTCTGGGGATTTTTCGTAAAGTGTTTCCACACATTTGAATCACCCTGCTTCACTGTTATGCTCTACCGACATTGCAGATGTCTTTCTAGAGCATTTGAGTACAAATTCGCTATACTTAATACTCAGAACATCACTGTTGTCCGGCATCCATA
Organism: Thermobia domestica; assembly: GCF_964235325.1. NCBI lineage: Eukaryota > Metazoa > Arthropoda > Insecta > Zygentoma > Lepismatidae > Thermobia > Thermobia domestica. The sequence continues at coordinate 49,377,843 of NC_137470.1, read as the reverse complement.
CCTGGCGATTATGCAACCACACACAACGGGCATGGTGTCCGCCATTTTATATTTGTTCCAGATATCGACTTAATACAAACGAATTATTGTTACCTGGTACAAGCTTATCAATTCATATCCATTTAGACCAAGTTTCACTTGGAAGATTATCCGGGACTCCCTACGTTCCTTTGGGGAACCCTTGCGCGTGCATGGTAGGATTGTGAAACATGCAAAATTCAATGGAGCAGGTATGACTTCTTCAGTGAATTTTTTACCCGCCCTCTTTATGTTGGTTAGTTTCCGAACTATTGGCGTCCGAAACTCATTTTTCCACGCTTTGTAGATCCGAAATTATGTCCGATAGCCGAAAGTTCAAGAGAACTTTTTTTCTTGTCTCAGTGGCAGGAGTCACCTCTCAAGAGTTGTAACACTTATTTTGCAACACTCGATATCTATCTATCTATCTATCTATCTATCTATCTATCTATATATATATATATATATATATATATATATATATATATATATATATATATATATATATATATATATATATATATATATAGTAAGTAAAGATCTAAGGGTTTACTTGTCCCTACCATAAATCCTTCATTGTAACCAGATTCCGGCGTTGCCGCTCTAACTCAGGTAGAACTGTATAAAGCTCTCAGTATGGCTAGCCCCATTACGGTTATCATAGTAGCCCGAGCCCGTGCAGACCTATAAACACATTACCCCACAGAAATGAGTGCCATAAGTCCATGCCTTCTAAAGGCTGTTGCGCCATGAATTTAGTTATCATTATTATTATTGCTAATATTAATATGTAATATTAGTAATAGGCTTAATAAAGATTCTCTGTATCTCTCTCACCCTATCAATTGAGTCAAGCGCTGCTAAGCGGAGGAATTCGTAACTATTACAGAAGCTGACCAGTTGCGGGAGAAAATGCAATCGCAAGAGAGCAATACGGGAAGATAGGAGCGATGCAAGAATAAATCCACTTCTCCATGTTAAGAAATAGGAGCTCGCTGCCATATGCTCAATGTTACTGCTTCCAGTGACAACGTTGACTGCCACTGGAAATGTAAATCATCTCTTTCTTTCCGTTTTTTAATTGACGTTTTTCAGAAATGCATCAATACTGTTTTGCGCTCAAGATCAAAGGTTTATTTTTCACTGATACACTACTTTAATACTTAAAAATATTTTAAGTATTAAAAAAATGTCCGGTTGCACAACCATGCAACATTAGTACCAGCCGCCGCTGCTATTTGGTATTCTATCTTACATGTTATATGCTTAATACTTATATAGAATGGGTCTGCGTCATTTATATGTATACTGAGAGATCGGATTTTGTCTGCACGTGCACGAAAAGAAAAGCAAATTTCTACATTTTGTGACTGATTTTTTTTTAATTTCTCCGGGGGGATGAATTTTCTTCGGGGGGAGATTCCCCCGGGCCACCCCCTGAATTCACCCCTGCCTGGCTATATGTCCTGCCCACCTAAGCCTCCTAGAGTTAATGATCCTAACAATGTTTGGTAAGCCGTATAATTTATGTAGTTCCTCGTTATGAAGTTTCCGCCATTCCTCTTGGGTCCGGATATTCGTCTGAGCATCTTGTTCTCAAATACTTTCAGTCTATGTTCTTCCCTCAGAGTAAGCGACCATGTTTCGAAACCATACAGAACAACAGGTATGATTACTGTTTTATATATTTTAAGCCTCAAACTCCTCGACTGAATTCGCGACGACAAGAGATTTTGAACTGAATAATAACACTAATTCCCTGTTTTAGTTGACATTTAATTTCTTCGTGAAAATGATTTTCGTTATCCTAGATATTTGAAAGTATCCACTTTATCAGAAGTATTATTTAATATTTTAACGCATTCATAATTGGCCGTATTACGTTCCCAACCCACTTCCATGTATTTAGTTTTCTCTGCATTTACTTCTAAACCCTTGTCCTGCAAGCGTTTAATAAGACCTTTGCATTTCTTTCTATTGTTCTCCCATCATCCCCTATTAAATTTACATCATCAGCGTACGCATAACCTGGTACCATTTCTTTCTTTACTAAACCTAGTGCTCTCAACGGGTCGGGTCGGGTTCAAGACCGACCCGACCCGACCCGTGACTAGAATTGACTGACCCGACCCGACCCGAGTGACCCGACCAGTGATCCGATCCGATTGACCTGACCCGACAACCCGACCCAAGCTGACCCGATTGACCCGACTCTACAACTCGACCCGACTAACCCGACCCGACAACCCGACCCGAGCTGACCCTATTGACCAGACCCGATAACCCGACCTGATTGGCCTGACCCGACAACCCGACCCGAGCTGACACGATTGACCCGACCCGAGCTGACCCGATTGACCCCGATCCGACAACCCGACCCGAGCTGACCCGACACGACAACCCGACGCGAGTTGACCCGACCCGACCTGACCCATTTGAGAGCACTAACTACTCCTTACATATATGTAATAGCAATAAGTAAGATGTAGTACCCAAATAGTATAACAGTTGAAGTACAATGACATTATACTTCTGTTCCCATGTTACCTGCTATTTAGTGGGGAGGAAAGCTTTTATTTATAAATATTTCGATGGGGTAACTTGCAACATCTGTTGCAACATGCCGCATGCCATTGAAATAGAAATTTTTGCGGTTAAGCATTGTTATATGAACAATTGTTGTTGGTAATAAAACTAAGAGTATTATTATTATTATTATTATTATTATTATTATTATTATTATTATTATTATTATTATTATTATTATTATTATTATTATTATTATTATAGGACAACAGTGATGGCTTATTGCTTGCAGTGCCTAGTAGTAGTTGTTTCCTTTCATCTTCTCAGTTAGAACTTCAGACTGCAGGTCAAAGTGAGCTTCATGGATCACCTGCAAATGCATCTAAGAAGATAGTGTAGAATCCTTCAGATGATCTCCTGAGCATGTATGGTTCTATCCAAAATCTGGAACTAGAAAACTGACAGCTCGGAAAAGGAAGAGATGTGCTATTCTTACAGACACTCTAGAAAAAAGTACTTTCGAAATGAAAAAGAAGCATCTAAAAGCAACCGAAAACGTAAAATCATCAGCTGAGAAGAATTTATTCTCAAGTCGTCTGTTTGGTTTCTGAAGAACCATACGAAGAACAGGATACAGAAGAAGACTGGGTACAGTGTTTATGTTGTGAGAAGTGGTCTCATTGGTCGTGTTCCGAGAGAAATCCGTACTACATCTGTATAGATTATAGACATTGACTGCCACAGTGAAAATGAGTGAAGCGATGTTCAAGCTGTAGATTTGATAGCATTAAATTTCTGAATCAAGTCCGATTGTTGCAACTTACCCCAGATGATGTTGCAATTTACCCCATGGGTGGGGCAAGTGTCAACAGTCGGACTTAGTTCAAAAAGTGGATGCTATCAAAACTGCCGTTCGATGTTTTGCACTTCTCTTTTTTTGGTATGTAGTTAAGGCATGTACCTTTTAGTACACTCAATATAGTTTTTATATCTATAATAATTTTCGAGTAAAAAAACAGACCTGAAAATTGTTGCAACTAGCCCCATCTTCCCCTACAATCACTTTTTCAAAAAAAAATGTATAAAGCCAGTAAAGCAATTAACATGTAGGTCTATTTTCGAAGATAATATAGGAATTTTTCCTGCTGCTAATTATTTATTTTTAAAAAAATCAGATGCTGAAACCAATCGATATAGCGCAGTTTAAGCAATTCAGTTTGTTTTATTTAAAAAGAAAACTCTCTATTTACAAATTTGATTGTTCCTATGTATTAGAGGAGTCTTCGAAAAATCAGTGCCTATTGTATTTCTAAAATATAGCTGGAGCCGCGGTGGGTCAGTGGTAGAGCGTTCACCCCTGGTGCATGGGGTCTCGGGTTCAAACCCTGCTCCCGCCAAGTGAACTTTGTGGTCGATAAACGCCGTGTGCGTGGATATTCTCGGGGTTCTCCCGTTTCCTCCCACTTTTTTCATTCCACCATTTCATTCATTTCTCATAATCACCGTCTCCTTCAGCCTAACCGGCATAAGCGTGGGACGTAAAACTCAAAGATTTCATTTCATTTTCTAAAATATAGCTGTATTGATTTATTGGTATATATTTACCTTCAGTTTGTTTGAGAGAAAATTATTACAAGAACTAAAAAGTGTTTCTCTAGTAAATACGTTTTCATAGTTTAGCTATTTACGTTACTAAACAAATTTGGTTTTTTTAATACATAAAATGGCGCCCGTATATATATAGGGTGTAACTTAATTAATATAACAAACGTCGTTAGGTGATTCCTGACACCGAAATAAAACAAAAACTATACAACAACTTGGGTGTAACACCCGAAAATTTGTCGGAAAAATGTATAAACCGCCATAACTCATGAACAAAACGTCGGATTGAAGTCGGGCAAAATAATGTCCATTGTTTTTAGTCGTAGATTCGATTAGTGTACAGTGACGATGCAAGGATGACTTCCAAAGAAACTGGAGTATTCCTTTGAGTATTTTATCAAACGTTGAATGAAGAAATGATCAATCAAGTACAAGATTTAACATTAAAAAATAATAGTGCATCGTTCAAGTTAAAAGAACACTCAGAATTCGAAAGAAAGAGAGATACACATGTGTGATTCATCTATTTTGTCTCAGTACATAATGACGTCTCGGAAGAAGATTTTAAATGGAACGAAGTCTTTAACGTATCACACTTATATCTTCTAGGCTAATGGTAACGGATGATAAATGAACGGCTTCCTGTCCAAGAGTGTGTGAAAAAGGAAAAATAACTTTGATCCAGATTAGGTTTAAAACGACTGTGCATAGGACAGTCAGGCGGCATGTAAATAAATATAACATCGAAAAATGCAAAGATCATATGTGATGAACGAGTGTACAAGGAATTCTCCACATGACCCAGGGATTCCAAATATTGTGTGAATAGATATGGGGCAAAAGTAAGCTGCATTAAACGGTTTCTTCCTCGTAATATGTAATTCCGTGGAATATGGTACTTCTGTGCACAGAAGCAACAAAAGTGGGGAAACAAGGGATGTTGTACACGTTGCATAATGATACCAAGAAGTGCGCTGGAATAGTATACTTGATTTATCCGTTAGATGAATCTTCTCCCAGGAATACTTTTGATGGCGTTTTCCCCTTCCTTCGAGTTGGCAAACCTCAACTTTTCCCTGAGCTATGAAAAACTTAATTGCTATTGTGAATATACCAAAATACTATCCTAGTGTAGACCACTTACATTTTGATTTTATCATTGCCGGAGAAATTTTCTCAAAGGAAGCTCGTTGAAAGTACATTTTAAAAAAAGGATAGTCTTTTTTCGACATTCTAATGTACATACCTTAGAGCTGTATGGAATACCTACACGGAGGAATACCTACGGAACTATCGTCCCTTGTGTGCCAATTGCGAGTGGCTTACAGAAGGCTGTCTTGAAGTTTTATTGTGGAATGGCTTCAGTTAGCATGGCTGAGTTGTAATAAGCATCTACGCAACTTGTGAGTGATATACATAGTCAGATGCTCTACTGTTACACGTGTAATTGCTGTATAACAGAATGGGAAATGTTGTGTTCAACGGTAGAGGGTTGTGTCCAGGTATTTAAGGTCGTGTAAAAGTGTAGACGTTGGTGTTTAAGTAAAATTGATTGTGTTAACCTGTACACGCCTGCGCGATGGAAGATTACCCTGTCCACGAGCTGGCAGATATGCAACTCATTTATGGAGTAGCAAAGGGCAATAGCCCAGAAGTGAGGCGTTTACATCGTGACCGTCGCCCTCAAAAGAGAGTAACTTTCCTTGTATTTTTCCACGCCTCCATATTCGACTTCGAGAGAGGGGTCCCTTCGGTTTCTCGTACTTGAAATCGGAGGAAATAGCCCCACATGGACAGCTGAACTTGAAGACAGCGTACGTCGAATGATCAAAACCGTCTTGAAACTATCATGTGTATGGCGTAAAAACCCACATGCAACTCTAGTAAACGATCAGCAGCAGAAATTTGGTGTGGTGTGGTGGATAATTTTGTGGTAGGATCTTATTTATTATCGGTCTGCCTGTGTGGGAGTACGTATCTTTTATTTTTACGTAATTGTCTCCCAAAATTGATAGAACATGTGCCCTTCAACATAAGACAGCAGATGTGATTTCAGTATGATAGTACACCTGCACATTTTGACAGGAATATGCAGACTTACCTAAATGAAACATTCCCAGATTGGGAGAGAAAAACCTGTGTTATGACAACCTCGTTCATTCTACCTCACGCTGCTTGATTTTTTTATTTCGGGGATACGTATGAAACTCCGGCCACGACAGTCGAAGAACTTGTAGCTCGATGTAATATAGCTGCGGCAATCATCTACGAAATTTCAGATGTGCTTGATCACAGGCGGAAAAATTTGCTTCGCCGATGTCATCTTTGCAATGCGGTCAACGGTCGACAATATCAGACTGTGAACTGTTATTCTTCATAGCTGTCTCGTGTACACATACTGCATTGCGCAAATACTGTACAAGGTACCTCTGAGTATTTCACAGTTATCCTACCTTGTACGAAACAGAATAAATCGATAATTTGAAATTGTATTTCTTTCTTTCCTTGTGCAACACGCTCAACACCTTGAGTATCGTCGAATTTCATTCCTTCTGTACTCGTAGTTATTATCTTCCACGGATTTACGCATTACGGGGAGGAAATCTTTTAATCTAGCTTACTTTGGCTCAAATTATATTCACATAATTTGTGGGAATCACTGTTGTTATGTGAAGAATCCCTTATACTCTAGTTCATCGTACATGATCTTTTGCCCCTGACTGTCTTATGCACAGTCGTTATAAACCTACTCTGGATCAAAGTTATTTTTTTCTCATTTTTACACACTCTTAAGTTGAACAGGAAGCCGTTGATTGATCATCCGTTACCATTGGCATAGAAGTTACAATTATGATAAGCTAAAGACTTCGTTTCATTTAAATTCTTCTTCCGAGTCCAGGAATCACCTCCAGACGTTCATTACATTAATGAAGTTACACACTATATATATAATGATAAAAAATAATACCGATATTAATGTCGATGAAATAGTATTTGGAGTCACTCAGACGAACAGTAACACTCCCGATGCAGTTTAAATCCATACTCAGATTCCATTGCCCTTTATGCTCAAAATGAAACTATTCTCCCCGTGCGAAGAACGGGTATTCTGTTAATAATTTATTATTAAACATCACACCATAAAATACAAAGTGTATCACGTAATGTACACGTTATACTGTTACTTGCTTAATGTATAAATGGAGGATGAAGGACTATTATTGGATCAAAAGATCCAATATATTTCAGACAATAAATTTCTTGTAGGCTTTATATCTGGAGAACAACATATAGTGTAGCCAAACCTAAACTATGACTGAACTCAGTATGATGTGCTTAGTGCCTGAATAAAACGAAAGCTCGATTTAGGGGCCATTCAAAAATTCTGTTGCCCTTGATCCAAAAAAATCTAATATATTTCATTCAATAAAAAAAAATCTTGTACGTCTTATATCTGAAGAACTACATATAGTGCAGCCAAACCAAAACTATCACTTAACTCAGCATGATGTGCTTATTCCGAAAGTAATACGAAACCTTGATTTAGGGACCGTCCAAACGTTTGTAGCCCCTGATCCAAAAAGTCCAATATATTTCATTCAATCAATAATTTTATTGTATGTCTTATATATGGAGAACTACATATAGTGTAACCCAACCCAAGATATCACTTAACTCAGTGTGATATGCTTATTGCGTAAAAAATATGAAAAGTCGATTTAGGGACCGTCCAAAAATTTTGTGGCCCGTTATAAAAAAAAATCCAAAATATTTAATTAATCGAAATTTTTCTTGTACTCCTTATACCTGGAGAACTACATATCTGGAGAAAACTCGATTTAGAGACCGTTCGAATATTTTATGATAACTGATCCAAAAATTAATATTAGCCAAGATCATAATACTTTGATCCATTTTTTAGATCATTCCTAAAATTCTTGTTTTTATCCAATCTTTCTTTTAAACAGTATCACTCTCTTTGTTCTCAATTTGAAATTTATCAAGCAATTATAAAGCATTGCTTATTATCCAATTTGTATTCGGTGTAGAGCTTCAATTTTCTCAAAGTTTCAAATAAGATAATAAAATATGATTTACTATCGGAATTCGTGTCAGGTATTATTATTACTTTTATTGGTGTTTTCCTTTCTTTCAATTGTTAAAACAAGAAACTACCTTGCACTGTCATAAAATATGTGCTCTTTTCCAATAGCATAATAAGTGCTCATATAATTTTGAACTTTAAAATTAAGGATTGAATCAGTACAAGAAGTACAATTTGGATAACGAATGACTTATAATTGATGTTTAGTGGCGTACTGAAGTAAAGGGATTAATGACTTTGAAACCCCCCTTGAGCAAGGTATTATGCAAAATTAAGCACGTTTATCATATTAGCACGTTTATATATATAAACACTTGATATTATATAAACTTGTGTTCCTAAAGCCCCTGAACCCCTAAACATTTGCGTAGAGTACTGATTGTGTTTCTCTTATTATTTTAACCGTTTTATGCTTTGAACGAAATTTGAAGTGCAGGAACCCTGTGAAGGTGACCACCTTTACTATAAAAATTTCTTTAATGGTTCTTAGTTTTTCTTCAAAACAATCAATAACGAACGAAAAATAAATGATTGAGTTTGATTTTAAATCGAAATTTGAAATACCACCAAAAAGTAGGCCCACCCAACCTTATTTTGTAAATGACTCTTAATAATTTTCAAAACAAACTATTTCCTCTTCAAACCAATCAATAAGAAAGGAAAACATGTTATTAGCTTGAGTATTGAATCGATATTTAAAAGCAGAAAAAACAGTATGAAGTTGACCACCAAATGTATCCTGGAAATAGATATATTTTACTGGTTGTTTTGAAACAAGTGATTTTTTCTTCAAAATAAGCAAACCGCCCCGAAACAAATCACCTTCATCAACATTATTTCTTAATTATATTCTTATGTTTTTCGAATCAAATTACTTTTCTTCCAAACAAGCAACAACAAATCCATATCAAACGATTGATTTTGGTCTTGAATCGAAATTTGTAAGTAAAGGAATCAGATTGAATTTGATCACATTCTAAATTTATTTTGTAAATCTCTTTCTCTATTTTTTCGAAACAAGCGATTTGCTCTTAAAAACAACCAATAAGAAACGCTTGGCTTCGGTTTTGATTCGAGACTTTAAAGTGAAGCCAATATGAAATTCCATCATCCATTTCTCTTGAAAAGACTCTTTATGTTTTTCGAAACAGACTATTCTTTTTCAAAATAATTAGTAGCGTACGCATATCAAACAATTGATTTTGATTTTCAATCAAAATTTTAAGTGGAGGAACAAGGATAAATTTGGCCATATACCAACTTTATTTTGTAAACATTTCTTTATGTTTTAAGAAAAATACGATTTTTACTATTTTTCTTCAAAAAAGTCAATAACAAACGAAAAACAAACGATTGGCTTCCGATTTCAATTCGAAATTTGAAAGGAGGCAACTTAACATAGGTGCATTGCTTCGCTTAAAAAAATCCAAACGCAAATTCTAAGCCTACAGTTTTAAAATTGCAGTTACATGTACATACTTCAACTTAGTATACATAAAAAATTACAGCATTATAAAAATATCAGACAAATAATATTATTTATTCGGTATTGAAAACCTCGAATCAACTATTGGAGTTATTTAGCGTATTTTTTTTAATATCACAAAATTAAAGGTGTATTTATTACGGCATGGATATATTACGCACAATATTTTTATACAATTTGTACATATATATATATATATATATATATATATAATTTTTTTTAAAAATAGACCATTTAGAATTATTTATCCTTACAATTTTTTATATCCACAAATTCAAGGTGAGGGATATGCGATATTGATATTTTCAGAAAGTGTTGACCACCCTACAGAATGTCGATCCTGTGCCGTGTCGATCCTGTGCCGTGTCGATCCTATGCCGTTTCGGTCCTGTGCCGTGTCGATCCTGTGCCGTTTCGGTCCTATGCCGTGTCGGCCCTGTGCCGTTTCGGTCCTATGCCGTGTCGATCCTACGCCGTTTCGTTCCTATGCCGTTTCGATCGTATGACGGTTCTCTCCTATATATCCTTGAGAAAATAATTGTTACTTAATATTGCGTAATTATAAAATAATGTATTTTTTATTATTTCGATCGTATGAAAGTTCTGCTGTCGATCCTATGCCGTGTCGATCCTGTGCCGTTTCGGTTCTGTGCCGTGTCGATCCTATGCCGTGTCGATCCTACGCCGTGTCGATCCTATGCCGTGTCGATCCTACGCCGTGTCGATCCTATGCAGTGTCGATCCTACGCCGTGTCGGTCCTGTGCATGTAACCCTATTCTTGCCCCTTCTTTTCTATGAAAAAAAATTTCAATTCGATTTAAATTTAACAATCAAAAAAGAGTGTGGATTCCGTTGTAATAGACAGTGACCTCAAACGTTAAGAACAATAGTTCCCTTATGTAGTCTATAACGTTAAGAATTCTGAAGAATCCTGATATTTTCTTATGTACTAGGGACACGTTATTATTCTAAATACCACTCCTTACATACCAATATCTAAGGTGGTGTTTTAGTTTTCGAAACAAATAAAAGTCTGAGACAGTTAAATATGCAGTTATTGGATAACTGCACGCTTGTTTGTTTTATTCAGGTTTCAGAATTGCTACATTCAATCCTCTTTTATCTTAAATGTCAATAGTATTCAGCAATAAAATTCTACTAGTCCAATGTTTGATATGGGATACTATAAACATATATGAAGGTATCCTAACCTAACATTTGATAATATGTAGCTTCATGAAGGGTAGGACGAGTATTTTTCAAATTACCCTCGTAGTTGACAAGCATTCTTTACTACAAGAAACTGATAAAATAAGGTAGTTGGAAAATAATTTTTATAAATGGTCTAAATATTATCTGATTTTTTGTATCTTATGCATTCTCAATACTGGTATGAGGAGAATTAAGGATTTTTCTTCCCTTTGCCTTTCAAGGAAGAAACTGCTGCGTCTTTAGGCACAATAAAGCCAGTATTCACCAAAGAAATGGAGAACGGATTAGTACAATATACCACGTTACTGGACAACTCTTCTATGGCTTAACTTTAAACGATCTAAGAAGACTGGCATACGATTTTGCTGAACACAAGCAGTTGCTACATTCCTTTAGCTATATTAATCGAATGGCAGGAACAGATTGGACAAAGTCTTTCCGTCGTAGATATCCAACTATTGCTTTGCGACAGCCTTCAAAGATTGGTCTGGAAAGAGCTTGTGGTCTTAGCAAGCCACAAGTTAAACGCTTTTTTTAATTGTCTACAAGATTTTGTAAGACAAAACGGTTTCCCTGCACAAAATTTCTACAATATGTACGAAACTGGAATAAGTACGGTTCCTCATAAAGTTCCAAAAATGTTGTTGACTAAACATCAGTTGTGAATAAAATTGTTTATTGTGATTTTGGAGTTAACATCACAGCTGTTTCCTGGTGAGTGCACCTTGTTCCTGTATTCCACCTGTGTTGATATTTCCCAGAAAACGAATGAAACAAGAGTTACTCGATGCAGCGTCGCCGGGTTCTGCGGGAATGATATATAATTCTGGTTTAATCAACTCACAACTTTTCGTACAATGGCTATATCATTTACTCCAACATGTGCAATCAAATCCGGTCACGAAAAAGGTATTGTTACTTGTTGACAATTAGTCCTCACATTTCAATCGAGGGGATCAATTTATGCAGGCAAAATGGGGTCTGTCCATATCAAACATTCCTTTGCTGGTTGCACGTTCATCTGTTACTTAACCTCCAACCAGTAAAGCTGTACCGTCCACATCATACACTCCTCTGGTGGCTGTCAGTCCTCCTCCGTCTGCCACCAAGCCCTCAACCTGTAAATCTTCTCGAAGTTAATCAGAGATTCTGACACCCTCTCCTTTCAAACAGAACTTACTTCTGAAACGGCGCCCTCCAAAGAGCAATGGCAAACATAATCTTGCACCAATAAACTGCAAACAAAGGTAACTCCTCAGATCAGTGAAAAAATAGTGCACGAGTGTCCATTATGCAGTATCATATACAGCGATTCCCCAACAGAAGAATAGATCCAGTGCCCAAGATGCAATGAATGGTGACATGAACAATGCATATCATATGAAAGAGTAGGTACCTTCATCTGTGATAAGTCATAGTGCTCTTTTGGGTGCGTACTTTTGCCCCCTTGATTGCCGTACATAATGGGGTAAGAGTACGAATTTGAATACATTCATTTTATGCGTTCTAGTTCCTCCAAGAATAGAGGTATATAAAAATTGAGTTCACATTTCGTAAAGCAGAGTTCAAGTTTTGTGTTCCATGTAAAAGTTTTCTGTTGTAGCTATTTTTTACCAAAATATATAAGTTTAATTGAAATTTGAGTACTCTTGCCCCCCCCCCTTCCCTTTCCTCTACGTGGTGGCGTATGAACAGGATATCCTGGAAAAGTCAATGAATTTCAAATTTCTAGAAAGGTTGCGGAATTCTCATAATCTATGCTACTAGTCAGGGTAATTTCAAGCTTTTGAAAGCATAGTGCCGTTCTGTAACAGTGTGCGCATGTTTTATCATAATTTTTCGTCATCGCTTCTTTGCACTATCAAACATGTTATTTCAGAAACAATTCTCTACTTCCCCTTTTACCTATCATTTGGAACAGACAGTATTTGATGGAATAATGAAAACAAAAAAAAAAAAAGAAACTTATGTGGAAAGAAATTTATGTTAATATTTGATTCAACAGAAAAACAGACGCAGATATTGTAAAATATTTTTCAAGACATTATTCAATGTGTACCTTTTATAATAGTGGATATGTACTTTTTATAATAGTTAAGGTCATAATGAAAGGAAAATTGTTATATTTGAATGAATAAAATAAGGAACTAAATATTGTAAAATATTTTTCAATACTTTTTTATTATTTTACTCGGAATTTCATCACAGTTCGTTATTAAAACACTTACTAACATATCCTCATTTTATTGTCTTAACACACCAATATATGTTGCCAGTAAAACAATTTAGATTGATCGAAACCATCGTGTGATGACCACCGTGTTTCATGTCACAGACCCCCCCCCCTTACGAAATCCTGGCTAAGCGCCTGCAGCCACATTATTACATAGAGTTGTTTGAAGCACATGGAAGTTCGCAGAAGAAATGAATTTAGTATCTCACAAAGCGTGATATTTTTGAACGTAACACTTCGCGAATAATGTCATCAGGTTAATCGTATCCCAAAAGAGTCTCATTGCATTTATTCTGTCAGTTTCTACTACTCTGTAACTTCACATTTCATGATTTTCTCACCATCTTGAAACTTTTGTTTATTTTTATATACGATAACAAGAATTTCATGAGATAGGACATGTATTAGAATGCCCTTGAAGTTGTAATTTTAAAACTATCATAGCTATATAAACCACATGGAAATATATTTGTTCGTACGCTAACAATATTTTTTCTATTTTTTCATCACTTTTAGAGGAAAATACAATTTACGAAAATGTCTGGTTCATATGCCCGTCGCGATCCTCAACCTGCTTTATAAACGATCCCATCATCTTTTTTTATAATATTGAACATAGATATACCCAAATCAGAAGTTGAAAGTATTAACTTCTACCAAGAAAAGCACTAGTTGACCACATTTGACCCAGACATGAAAATTCCACAAAAAGGATAACACATGACATTGAGAGTAAGGTGACTACTTTTTCTACTCCATTTTGATGCTCTTCTCCTAATGAAAAATCTAAGAAGTATGTGATTACAATGTAGAGTGATGTTCAAAAAGAGATTTCGAAGTGTTACTGTTCTCAGCGACCCCGAGAACTATGGATTCCACATTAATATCTGTCATTTTCTAACATTTTAAATTATATCCCTTCCTCCCCCACCCATACGTTGCACCATCAAATGGTCATGATAAAAAATATCACAGGCTCGAACCTCATTTATACTGAAAATGTGATCGTGATCGGTCCGCTGGTTCAAGAGGTACGAAGTCAGAAACATAATGACTCTCAATTTTATGTATTAGATTTTGTTGAAATCTTTAAGAATTATTTTTTACCGTAATGAAATCAAATTGCTTTTTGTCATTTGCAGATGTAAACTCCTTACCTAAAGACATTTAATTAATGCACCAGTCGATACCGTTAATTACAAGGTGTGGTTACGTGTTCAAGATTTGATTGTTCCTGAATATAGTTTTTGCTTGACCAAAACACTGCACATTGTTAGTCACGATGACTTTATGTGAAAATGCTTCTCATCAGTTCATTGGTACCGAAGCTGTTGGGAATTGTCTTTTACAAGTTTGAAAGTGAGAGGATTCTTTTGTATAAATGATTATTTTTCTCTTTTCCCCGCAACATCCTGTAAGACTCTCCTTTGAAGAGACGTTCAAGCATGGAGCAATGTTATGGGCAGAAAAAACGTGCTCTGGGAATTAATCACAATGCCAAATAAACCGAGAATTCTTGAAGGGAAATTTGGAAGGAGAATATAAGAGAATCACGAAATTCGTATTCTGGAAGCTCACATTTTGCTTTGTTTCTTCTCCTGGATGACGAAGCAGCTGTCAACAAAGAAAGGAAATAAACAATTCCAAAACTTATGATCGTACAATGTTGCAAGTATAGCAATATCACATATATAATAAAAGGAAACCGTTCGTCATAATTTTGGAAAAGAAAAAAATTGAGCAACAATAAACATCACCATCTTCCTCTTTAGCTGAAGAGTTTGTACCCTCTTTAGTGAATTTTCAATAACCTTATATGTGAGCAGTTGTAGACAGCCATATTAACGAGAAACAAATAGGTGATCGATGGTCAATTTCTATTGTAGAGACTTTCGCTTTTTGTGTGAGCGGTTCCGAATTCGATTCCCGGTGAGGGGAGACAGTAAAAAAGATGTAACAGATTTTTTTAGGCCAGCCATCCTGAGTTAGATTTTACATGGGTCTTTCTCATCCAGGCCAGGCATATACCGGAATAGTAGAAGGTAGTGAACGAGAGATTCACCAAGTGGGATAATTCATAGAATAAAAAGATGTGAGATGAAACATAAAAATCCGAGGAAACGTGGTCAAGTACGAGCTCATATTGCGTTGTATCGAACCAGAGACCCTATATTATATAGATGGCAACAGTATAATTCAGCTACAAATCCACTATTTTAGTGCATATGTTTGAATTTCATGATAATCGAAACAGCTTTGCAGGTGAGGGTAGACGTATACTAACGAAAAACAAATTGAATAAGTAATATGAAAGTGGGTTCTACTTTGTATAAAGCAAGAATTAATTCATGTGGAGGATGAGCAAGAGATAATTAAATGCATATTTTAAAATCCACTTTGAAAATGATTTCATAACACAAAGACTTTTTTGCTTCTACATAAAAATAAAAGCTACCGGTAAGATTATTGTTCATACACAATTACAACATCAAATGTAGGCTACGTTTACAATCAAATTTTCTAGAAAAGTGTTGAAGTTAATGAACTTACTAAAACCATTCTAAGATTCTCCCAGGTAGAAAGAATGTTATCTGGTGTTAGTTTGCTTCGTGTGATTCCTGGTTCCATTCACGATGTGAACAAATAAGATTTCACTTGACCAACATCAGGAGATATTCGAAATGTTCGTAGCAAGGCTTTCACTCTGCATGCGAATAATGGAAGCTTGGTTCCTGTTGAATGTCCATTGTGGTCCAAAATGTGAAATCAAAGTGGCTAACTCATAACATATCACATTATATTACATTGCTGTAGAAGTTGGAACCGATATAGTGTCCGCACGTTATTTTCACAATAAATGGATGTATCACAACTATTGACAGGCCTTTCCCATTATCAGAGATTGACTTCAATCTACCAAAGATATCTCGTATGGACCCATAAGTGCACGGAGCTTCGGTTTCTGGTTCGATTCCAGTGCCTATTAAGTGAGTTTTGTGGTGGACAAATATCATATGCGAGGGTTTTTCTCGAAATTCTACTTTTCTCTCACTTTCGTAATCCCACCATTATTATCCAAATCCAGTCATCACCGACTCCTTTAGCCTCGGTACATAATCATGGAATGTTAAACTAAAAGAAAGAAAAGACAAGATGACAGAAGCACGAACTCACAAACTTTGATGACAGTTAAAATTTCTCATTCTCTTCAGAGGGGTTAGAATTTCCAATGGGTTTTATTTTGATCATCAGCTTAACGCATCGGACTGCTCAGCTACACCTCGTTGTCTTGTCTACTAGCCTACAACAGCTCGCATTAATACAATGATGGTACCCAGAAGTATTCTTTTTAGAAAATTAAACTATGCAAATAAATTTCTCTCTCCTTTCACAAAACAAATTTTAAAACGAAGTAACTATTCCAATTATTAGCACACATTAAATTCCATCTTTGTGATTTTTTTTTCTTTTACATTTTTGATTGAAATAAATATAATATAGCACGATATTAAACATTTATTTCCCTTTGTCTGCAGATATGCATTTCTCTAATTACAAACAAAGTCAAATAGAAATTCGTTTAAACTGTTTGTGTGAGTAGAAAGCACTTGTTTTTCTACCAAATGGAATTTGGATTGTTAATATCTAACGAAACGGAAATGGGTTCCATATGTTCACACATCGCTGGACTGTTTCAGTTACATTTCAGAATCAAATTATCAGCTCTCTTTCTTCTCTTTTAATATACTCTAAAGCAACATATGTAGCTTTAACGTAGAGATAAACATATATGATTGCATTATATGTCACTATTTATTCATGTTTTAATATGTTTAATTAAGTATCCCTCAAATTATTTTCCTTGGGTTAATATGATGTTTAGACTTATATCTGTATGGTCTTTGATTTCAGATTATTGATACCAATTTCGTTTGTTTTTTTTTAATGTTAAATTCATTCCTTTGTATTTTAGTTCCTTTTTCATCAGAGAATCTCTGTAGAACTAGACATACAGTTTAAAGTGAAATCTAAATCAGTGTAGTGCGTTCATTGCTCTCGTACTGGGAATCGAAGCTGGTACCTCTTGTGTCAAAGCCAAGTGTTGTTCCTACTATACCAGGGGAGGCCAATTTCATAAAGAGGATAATATAGATTGAAAGCTAGGGGGTACCAAATAATGACCTTATGAAGTATATACACTCTTGTGCATATGTGTACATTTTAAAGTTATAATAACAGGAGTTAAAATAAATTATCATAATATATATATAGCATGTAACTTAATTAAGTAACATACGTTATTCTTTACACAAAGATAAAGGAAAAAGGTCCTATGAATATATAGCATCTTGGCATATTGGTAGAGCAAACGAGGCCCAAAACATGGGAAAAGTAAGTTGTATGATAGATAAGTTTGAAGCGATAGTTTTCTTTTTCATTAAATGGAATTAAATAAGTCAGCTTTAACCCAACATATATTTTGCGCCATATTCGAGAACTTGTGAAAAAAAAAACAAAATGTTATTTCCTTATGAGAGAAAAATGATAGTTAAAGACTTTTTTTATTTATTTAACTTTTCGATTTGTATCCATTCTAAAGTTGAATGGATCTTATCTAAGCGTCATGACGTAAAAGATTTATTACAATGTATCATGAATATTAATTAAATGCTTAAGCAAAAAAGTGGTCGAGCATGATTACAAGTTCATAGCGTGGTTTACAAAGGAACGTACAACCAGCGCCGGACTGGCCACGTTGGCTACTTGGTGATCGCCAAGAGCGCGAGGTATCCCCGCAGGCCTTGGTCGGATTTTCGTAATGGCAAATGCTTTCTTGAGTCTTCCTACCAAAAAGGTTGCGGAAGCGTAAGTTCGTCTTTCCGAAGGAAGTTTTCTCGGCCCTTCCTTGCTCATATCAGTACGGCTCCGTGAGCCAGTAAAAACTTAGTACTTATCAAATGTCCCCTCTAGTCATGAGTTACGTTAAGTTATATACAGAGTGTGTTCCAAAGAAACCGAACTTTTGAAATAGGGACAGAGGGAGAGGCCTGGATTGTGCGAAAACCGATTAATCAATGACGCACCGTGCCAATGAGTATAATCACTCTTCGCTCCTTATCCGCAGGTATCTGGAAAGATATCAGACTCCCATTGTGCCTCATCTACTCTATTCTTCTAACCTAGTCCTAGAAGGCTTTTACTGTTTCCCAAGCTTAAAAGTACTTTGATAGGAAGTCACTTCCAAATTATAGAGAAGATTCAGTACAATGTGGCAAGAGACCTGCGCACCATCCTAAAAAGGGCGTTCCACGAGCTCTCCAAAAGTGAAAAAAACGTTGGGAACGGTGTATTGTCAGTAGACGGGATTACTTTGAGGGGCACAGTGCTTAAAATGTTGTACTGCAATGTAATTTCAACTCGTCAATGTATATTGAAAACTTTTAAAATTAAAAATAAAAGAAACAGGCTGAGGCTCCGCAAACGCATTTTTAGGCAAGTTAAATCTAAAAATAAAAGTGAAAATGTTAAAAACACAAACACAAAATAAGGAACTTATGCAGGTGAGAAGCCAAAAACAGGGTACTTAAACTAAACAAATGATAAACAAAGGATCAGTCATTGGGGCAGTCATTGGATCAGTCAACTGATCAGTCAGAGCGGGCATCGTGTGTCGACCTATAGATTGGATCCTTGTCAGTATGGACCTCAGCCTATACCATCAAACTTTCCTCTAAGTACAGTACTTCATTAATTATGCTAAGAAGCAACACATAAAAAGTTCATGCATGGAGTTGAAGTTCGATTTCTTTTGGAACACACCTCATATATATACATGTAGGGCCTTTAAGGAATTGCGCCAAGGGCCCTCAACTTAGCCAGTCCGACACTGGTACACACTTACTTGAACATATGTATTTGTGTTAGTGAATAAGGAAGAAATAAAATACGAAGGATGTATTTCAACCATACGAAGTAAGGATTCCTTACATGTAAATGAAAATAAATTTAGTTATATGAAATAAAAACAAGTCAAGGAATATACATTTAGTGCCAAAACTAGTAACTTTTCCACTAGGGGAAAAAAGGTTTTTCATTTATTTTTATTTCGTCTTTTTCATATGCACCACATTTACATTTCGTAAGAAACTTGTAAGACCGTGCTTGAAATTTGATGACCAATAAGTATTAAACGAAAGGCCTACTCTTGACCAAATTTGAGATGTTGGTAGACTTTTTACAAGCTAAATATGCTATATGAATATGATATATAGGTAAACAAAATTTTTTTCGCCGTTCTAGAGCAGTGAGAAACTAAGAGCAATACAGTGGACAGTACCTACCTTTGAGCTTCGAAGTAATCTCCATCAGCATCCAACATCTTTTACCAACGTTTCTACAGTTGCACAATACTCTGGTGATACAACTCGGCGGTCTTCGATGCAAATTAGTCCATGGGTACGTTCCGCAGCTCTCCCACGTGTGCAAAGGATTTCTCACAGAGGAAGTTGTCGAGGGAATGGAACAGGCGGTAATATGTTGGTACAAGGTCCGGTGATATGGTGCATGGTACAGCGTATCCCAGCCGAGTCTTCTTTGCCCCATGTGACTTGTCATTGTCATGGAGGAACAGCATACAATTGCGATTCACTAATGTCTGCTCCTTCTCTAGCAATGCACGATGCACCCTTTGCAACTGTTGAGAGTAGAAAACAGGTGGAAGGAGCTCGCATGCACTATTCAGTGACAATTTCACCATAAGAAAGCACAACCTTTCGCGGGTGCACAGGTGGTCTTGAGGTGTGAGCAACAGGGTCATGTGGCGATAATTAATGTCTACTACGCTTGGGAGTGTTACAGTGGACGACTAATCGAGGATCGGTGCATTCAGGTGCCGAATGAACAAAGACAAACAGGTTGTAATTTGTTGTTCCTTGTTGGCTTGTGACATGACGTATCCACTTTATTAACTTGTATGTCCCCTATTCCATGCTGGTGCAGTCTGACTTTTCCAACGAAAACATAAAACGATTCTGCAAGTTCATCACACGTTAGACCACTCTTCTCCTTACTGTCTTCTTTCAGGGCCTCGTCATCCAACATATGTCATCGCCTACTGCGAGGTTCATCCGAAAAGATCACATCTCCTGAATATAATTTCTGGAACCAATGCTTGATAGTACATTCGTTCTCGGTATTCTCCTTAAATACATGGCATATTCAGCGACTTGATTCGGTAGCTGATAGGTCAACTTTAAAGTCATACAACAAACACACGAGAACAAGTTGCTTCGATACCTCCATTTCTCTTCAACACTGGGCGAGCTATGATTGTCGTATATGCTCAGCGTGCCTGCATTACTGAAGGTCGATGGTCAGACTAACTTTTGATCGCTTGGCAGAAACGTGACACTTAGTTTCGATTTATTGGCTATCATACATAAGGTTTAGACTTAAATGAATACGAGCCTCATCTTTGATGGCAAAAAAAGGTAAACCAAAGATCTATATATTTTAATTTCATATGTTACTAAGCTCATATAGAACTACCACTATACAAAATTTTGTTAAGATCGGATGAGTATCATCGATCATGTATAGTGATTTATTAATTATTATTTTGCCAAACTTCCACTAAATTCATTCAACTTGACCATTTCCGAAATTATGATAAACTTTAATGAAACATGTGATTGTTATGTTGCGCAGGGTTTTGGTTGGAGACCAACTGGTCATCAAAGTTGAAATTTGTACTTAGTACGGCAAATAATTCCAAACTTTAACTTTAATGAACAACAACTCCCGAAACCAAAACCTCTAGCTACAGTATTTCACAATCGGACTAATCTCTTCAATCGCTATCACTATAGCAGTTCTTTTGTGTCATAATCGGATGAGTTCAATCAATCGGGTTTTAGTGATATATACTTTTAAATTTATTTATATGATTTAAACTCAATTTTGATGGTGAATATTTAGGGAGCGAAATGTTTTCACACAGTAAGTTCGCATATGTAGTACTGAAAGTTGATCGCCGATAACTTGGGAACCAAAGTCTGCACAACATAATATGTCACACACATGCTAAGCTAATGGAACTTGATTAGAGAGCATATATAAGCTAAATGTTTTATATTTCTCTTTGATTTGATTTGAATTTCAGTTTAGTGTTCCTATCAGCAGCAAGGCTATATGAGAAGTGCACCTACAGACAAAAAATGCGATCCAAACTAGATGAGCTCCCGACGGGAATCGATGTCAGGTCTTCCACGTCAAAGACGCGTGCGCTAATCGCTTAGCTGCGATGAGTTCTTTTTTTTATTTTTATCAAGCACTAGATTCAGAGAAGAATATTACTAAAACAAGATACTTTGTATTGGATTCCACTACAGTTTTCCTTCTGCTTTAACTTAGATAAATCAAATATTTCTGGTTCTCGTGGTTAATTTGTTAAAAAAATCATTTGCATGTATGTAACAAATTTTTAAATATAAAACTTTATTTAACATTAACTGTAATTAAGAAAAAACTTATTTTAATGAGGATATTATAATTTTTTGCGTAAAATTCATAGCTGTAACGAGGCGACAGATTTCTTTATTCGCTTTATGGTGTATAATAAGTTACTGTTATTGGGTGTATACAATATAATAATACAATTATTTCGAAATCTGAATGACTAATACTTGGATGGAACCATCCGACACTTGCATATATAGTATAAAAGTTTTTCATCTCGTCAATAAGTAATCTTTTGTTGTCGTATAATTATAAATTAGGTGTAACACTGTTGGTGATATACGATTAAATGTGTCTTTTAAGTTTGTAATGTTCTAGTTTTTTAAACTCCTGAGGATATTAAAACAAAGGCTGCAGTTACTGCTGGAACAGAATTGAAGATTAAAATACACACAGAGTCGCTACGACGATTTCACCCAATAACAGAACGGATGACCAGCACACTAAGTACTTCACATGTTGTCCACCATTCTCAACATACATCTTTAAACGATCTACATATGTCTTAGAATCTCTTTGGACACATATGAATTGGAAGCAGCCATTAACATTATCTTTCACATCATAAAACAGCTTTATGAAATTAAACTACGACTACATATTTAACGTCACATGCGTAAACTCTATAAATTCAGCGAAACGCGTAATTCAAAAATTTGTGGCACAAACGAAAAGGAAGAAAATGAGAAAACTTTAAGAATACAGTAAATCTAAATAACCTAGTAATAAAAGTCAATTTAGAGTTTATATATGACGGAAAATCAGTTCATTCTACTTCCGGACTTTCGTGCCTCAATTAATTTCGAATACTGAAACCAATATGCGATACTGTCATACAAAATATTCCATAGACATATTCAAGAAACACCTAACGACCTTTCGAATTAAACATCCTTATGTTTAAAGATTATTTTTTCTTCTTTCCTTAATCAATGCAGTCACCAAAGGTCTCTAGTGTAGAATCAAAACTAGATCTTTCTAACCGAAAATGAAGGTTTTACCATTAAATCGTGCAGGTTAAAGAGTTTCTGTGTTGCGTGACTGCGGCATGTAGGAATCTTACCATTTATGCCTAATAAAGCTTACATGGGGTCAGAAAGATTTATACAGTGCTTGTTTGATTAGTGAGAATAGCACAGCAAAGTTCATGAATTATAGGAACAATGGCACTGGCTGCAACATTTTTTACTATCAGTACTCTGACTAACTGTTGAATATTAACTAAGTCTCATTGTCATTCAATTGCATGTCAAATGTGACACAGTTCTTGCAATATGTGAATTTCTTACACAAAGATGAACTTATTTTGCACATAACAGAAGAGTCAAGATGATATACACTCTGTAAAAAAAAATAAAAAAATAGCAACACCTCAATTCTCAAGCTAACTTACACACAAAACCATAGTTGCAGCCCGTTAGAAGAGGAATAGAAGGAAATGAAGAGTGGGATAGTTCATTTGCGCTATCGGTGACACCTGTGGTGTACGACATCGCTTGCCAATTGTTTGTGTATCAGTAATATTTTCCATAAATTGCACTGAGTGCGTCTCGTAAATTATTGTAGTGAGAATTCTGCATTGCATTTGTGATGTGTAATAAATAGCATTTTATGATTGTTCTTTGCTTTCTCATTGTTTGGACAGTGTCAAGTGGCAAAATTGTTGTTGTGCAGCGTTGTGTGTGTGTGATATTGTTGCTACATGTGAACTGTAAACAAATAAGAGGAGTAAGTAATGTGACTTGTTGCCATGCGAACAAGACATAATTCTTGCTTTGCGCAGCTAAGGCAAATCACTAAGGGAATAGACGGAATACCGAAAATCCATCATTCTGCGGCAGGAAGAGTAATTCGCAAGTGGAAACAGCATAACAAGTCGTCCCTTCGTCAACAGTGTGAAAGAAAAAAGGAAGCATCACCCAGAGCATATTGCTAAATGAAATCAATAGCACTGCAGATTTAAGGAGTGATTTCCCCAAAAATCGCTTCTGTAGTTTGACATGACCTTGGAACTGCAGTTACTCGTACAACTGTATTGTCTTGACTGTATGAAGAGGATATTACAAAGAAGAAACCGCGTAGAAAGTCGAAACTGACAAAACACAGATGACTTCAACATGTAGTTTTGTGAGTCGATATGCAACTAGACATATGACAACTGCAAGCACATCGTTTTCTTCGTTGAAAAGAAGTTTACAATAATGGGAAACGATGGTGGTGTGAAGTTGTGGATACGAACAAGCAAGGAACTTGACAAGGGTTTTGTTTAAGAGATGCAAATATTCAGTTTCTGAGTGATGGTATGGGCATGGTTCACCGTTAAAGACGTCAGAACGACGGATATATGTGAAGGATCGTTTGATGCAAGAGAATATCTTCAAATTCTGGCACGTAAACTTATTACAACAGCTAAAGATGACTTTTATGAAGAAAATTTGAACTACTTCCTTTTCCAGGACGATAATGCTTCATGTCACCGAGCGAAAATCGTTAATACATGGTTCAAGAATATGACTATTTAGAGACTCATGTGGCCTACAAACTCACCTGACATGAATCTAGTTGAAAATTTGTAGATCAATATGAGTAGAAGATTCAATAGACAACTATCTCAAATGGAATGGAATTCAAGGAACAGATAATCCGAATGTTATTCCGTGAAATCGAGGTTGCATTTTGCAATATTCTTGTTACCAAAGGGCTCCGATGATTCGTTGCACTACAGAAAGCCCATGGTGCACATACAAAGTACTAGTTTGGTGTATGGTACTTCCCGATGTTTGCACACAATATGTCTTACCCTTAAGAAATTCCATTTCTTGTTTTCTGCTATTGTATTTGATCTTTTTCAGTTTTATGTATAACTCTTCGTATAAACGATTTTGCTCAAAACACACATAGCTATTTATATATGCATATAAATTCATTGAATTCATGTCAAAAGCCTGAAACTCTGGCGCAAGTATTAAGAATGAACTGCTCATTAAGATTATGCATTGTAATATTATTAGGAATTCATGTGGAAAATCATATTGATTAAAGTATGTCGCGAAAACCATATCCTAGCGAGTGTCGCTATTTTTTCTTTACAGAGTGTAAATGTAATGTGTATGTAGCGTAATAAATGTCACAACCATTCTTGAATGCTCTATTGAAATTTTAAATGGTAAAATTGCATTAGGTAACGGAACATACCAATCTACTTTGTGTCTGGTTTGAAAATTCAACATGCGTATTTATTGTTATTGCTTCCATAATTTAAGACAACTCGTCTTTTCTGTTTATCTTATCCAGTCGCATTTGCTATCAGCATTTCACTCTTTACACCAACTGGATGCTTTTTATTCTGTTTGGTGAACACCTTCAGCTTCCGTCACGATGCTTCATTAACACATATTCTGTTTCCAAATGTTAATTACATGAACATACCACGAACTGATAATTTTAGAATTTTCTTTCAGCAGATAGTTCTTATCTCCAATACAATATGTCACTACTATAGGTATCTAAGACTTTTATAGTAACAGGTAACTTTAACTCGATGGTCGGTGACTTGACAGTTGGATTCTCCTATTTTAACAACCACATGAGTAGGAGGAGAGCACTCGGAGAATCCGTGTAGTTGATCAAAACAATAATGACAAACAACATAAATGTCGATGGTATAGTATGTGGATCATCGAAGAGCACGTTGTATTGATAAAAGCGGTGGTGACAGGTAATAAAAATTTCGATGGTGTACTGTGTGGATCTTCGAGTAACCCATTGTGTTGTTAAAAGCAGTGGAGACGGGTAATGAAAATGTCGGTAGAGCAGTGTGTGTGAATGTAGAAACAACATTTATAGATAAATAAACATGTACATATTTTTACTCTATTTAACATCATGTAAACATATTCTGCACAACTGAGAAATATATTATCGCTATTTCATTATGTAAAGTATTTTACAACTTCTCACAAGCTTATTTTAAACAACTCCTTATAAATCAGCATTCGATTTTTTAAACAATTTTACAGCTTTTCGATTTGATGATTTAGAAATAAAAGGACTTGTTCAATTTGTCAAAGTGTGCTTAAATTGTATAAAGAAGATGTGGAAAAGAGAATAATTAATTTAATTGAGTCTAAAAGAAGGAATACGTGATGTAAAGCGGACACCTTTCCTATTTCAGCTATGTCATTGCAAAGTGGCGAGCGTACGCTCCATTGGCACGGAAGACCGGAGTTCGATTCTCAGCGGGAGCTCATCTGGTTTGGATCCCATATTAAGCCGTAGGTCTATATCTTATACACCTTCACTGCTGAAATGGGCGTTAAACTGAAAATCAAATCAAAATCAATCTTTTCTATTTTACAATGTTCTTCATTGGGAAAATTCTAGTGAATAAATTTCTATATAAAAGTAATTCTTCATTCGGTTTTAATGAAAATAAAAGAGGGATGAAACAATAATTTTTCTTCGAGTTTTGTCTGAGGTGTTCAAAATTTTTGCTTGAGAGGGAATAGAATTGCCCACGACGTGAGTCGAGAGAAAACAAAATAAAACTTTCGTGTTCTTTTCTTGTAAATTTTGTAAACGTTTCGTTTCGTAGGGATTCTTGAAGACGTGTTTCTTATCGCATCTCAACTACTAAGAAGCTTTTCTCCTGTCGTCTCCTTTTGCAAATTAATATGTAGAATTTATGACCTAATTTCTTTCTTAATTGCGTTTAGAAGTTATTAGAATCCTTCGTCCTCAATAGAGGTCCACGAAGAGTGTGATATAATAACATATAAACGATATTCACTATAGAACTATATTATGTATCTTTAAACGTTTTTCCGTTTACCATCGTTTCTTTCAACAACAAAGCATGTATAATTTTATTTGCATCTTCCTCTGCTATTTTTTACATTCGAGCGATGTAAGGAGAGGAAAAACTATGGTGGTCATAGAAAAAGTCGATTTCGATATCGAATTCATATGTTTCATTGTCCATAAGTAGCGAAAAACAGATTTTTCGACGTCTGTCGTCTGTTTGTCCATTTGTGCTGATATAAACTCGCGTAGAGACCATATGGTTCAACGTATCGAAAGCAAATTTTAAGCATAAAGATTTTGTGTGAATCTCCGGAGGGTTTTTTTTTTTGTTTTGTTTTGAGAATTTTCTTTCTACCTCTTAAAGTGCGGATAGTTTATTGAAGAGCGAAAATAAAGAAGTGCAATTTTATCGAAAATAGTTGAAACGATTATGATTCTATCTATGTTAAAGTTTTTGACTGAAAGATAGACTGTGATACTCTCAGAAATTTCTATTGGAAAAATCGAGGAGGGTTAGTTGGCGTTGATTTTTTGGATGATTTTATCGATAACGACTCTTCGCAAGTTTCTTTATATTTCGTGAATAGACATTTCATTAATTATCTGATAATATTGCATAACTTATGTGTCTTGAAAAAATATATGATGGGTAGATTTTTCTTGGAGTAAATTCATTTCATACGATTTTCTCAGAAACAATTCAAGGATTTGTTTATACTTCTTAATTAAATGTTTCATACACCTGACAATATAACATAACCCGTTTGCTCTGAAGAAATGTCCCCATCAGGAAGTCGCGGTCGGAAAGAGGGATTGCCGCCGTCGACGGTGGCGGGCCGCGGAAGACAGCCGGCCTCCGTCCTCGGCGGCACGACGATCTACTTGTTCAAAGTTTCCGACCTTTTGCGGAGGCGGCAAATGGTCGGAAATCGTAAAATAAAATGTCCTTTGCCGACCCTCTGCCGACTCCCTATGCAGGCCTCTTTTCGACGGCGGCGCCGGCGCATTTAATGCTCATTTCCGGCTGTTTGCCGACTACACTGCAAGGCAACTATTCGTCACGGTCGAAAATCGCGCTGAAAGACTCCGATTTCCGGCGCCGGCAATCCGACCGCTACATCTGGTCGTCTTGGACAAATTGTCCGACTGTAGGGGGCAGGATCCTGGTGGGGGTACGAGTAGTAGTTTATTTTTAGGAAATGATATTTTTCGAACGATTAAA
The DNA here is from genome assembly GCF_964235325.1 of Thermobia domestica. Taxonomy (NCBI): domain Eukaryota; kingdom Metazoa; phylum Arthropoda; class Insecta; order Zygentoma; family Lepismatidae; genus Thermobia; species Thermobia domestica. Next base: position 49,350,115 of record NC_137470.1, on the reverse strand, counting down.
AAAATGATTACACAATTTTGTTCATATTTCACAAACACATACTTCACTATTAACCTGATAATATGACATAATTCAATTGGTATTTTAAAAAAAAATGTACGATAAGTTGTTTATTCTTGGAATGAATAATTTTCGAACGATTTTCTCAAAACGACTCTTTTGGGTTTGATAATTAATCAGAAATTCATATTTCCTTAATAACCTGACAAGAGGCCTATAACCTATGTCATTTGTGTTGATAAAATCTACGAGGGCTAGCTCTTTCTTTGGGAATGTTTTATTCAGTCTGCTTTCTCAAAAACGACTTAGACGATTTTATTTATATCTCATAAATAGATATGCCATTAACGTTTGTATACTATTGAATAAATTACTTCGATCAGAAAATTCAAAAGGGTTAGTTTACTCTTAGTGGTGAGTTGTTTTTTATGATTGTAAAATACAACTCATGCTATTTTATAAACAAATAATTCACTAATAACCTTAACATACGACATACGTCACTTCTTATGGAAGAATTTACAAGGGATAATATAATTTTGGGCCGATTTTCTTTTGGACGAATTTATCTGAACATACCTTATAATTTGGATCGTAATGTAGAAGAAAAATTTTTATTTATAACTACAGCATAACATGATTTCTTAAACGAATTCCAATGTGAAAGTTTGGTACGGTGGTCCTTACCTTTAAATATTTTATGAAATATGATCCAGCAGGCGAAATATAACCGTTTAGTCTTCTTCAACACAAAATAAAGTCAGCCAATCTGAAAAGTAAAATTACTGCCATTTGCTCGTAATCATTGTAACAGATGAACAATAAAATTATTTTTTGAACCTTGAAAACATAGTTGAGCTTGTCAAAAATACGATCATCTGGTAAAATACCGCTTAGTTGGCAACACAAACAAGAACAGTATTCGTTTTTTTTCCTGTGATACAAAATATTCCTTTCTTCACAGATTCGATACTCTATCATACCTCATTACTTGAAATTATCTCATGTATAGAACAGTGTTTCCGTGTAGACGTATTACGACTCAAATCATAGAAATCAACTAGATCCATCCTCCGTTTTCGTGAAGGAGAAAGGAGAATACGTTCTTCTTCCGTTTTAATGAACTGGCTGCGGCAGTTACTACAAAGAACATTTTCATGGGTGTCACTTGGGTGGCAACAATGAACAGTGATGTCCAAATGATTCACTGGAGACGACAATCTTCAGAGACTAAAGTCAAATATTGTTATTCTTCTCCCGTTCAAAACAATATTGAAGTAAGAACAATGAAAAATAACAATAATAATAATTAGTAGAGTAAACCTAGTGTTATTAGTATTGGATTTCTTCCTATTATCTTTTGCAACGAAGATACCTTATATAACTTCACTGGAGACCCGTTATATTAAAGGAAAAAAACGAATACAACTTTGCAGAATTTTAATTTTCTATAATTATATATTTATGATCCGAGAATACATATATAGGAAGTACCTTAGTTTTTCTTAGGACACATAAATAATAATTAAAACGAAAGTACCAAAATGTAAAATGGGAGAACATACCCTAAATTATCTTCATGCTGCTCACTTTAAGATTGTTAATTAAGATTTATGATTGCCTATAAATCCGTCCGGAACCTGTATTTCTGTCTCGTGGCAATTTGCAGTTATCAACAGAATAAAAAGAACATCTTAAGGAAAATTTAAGAAGGCAGTGTAGACGCTTCCTTTCAGATGGATTTCATTTTTATAACCTTTCTCGTGATAAATATTTCTATTACCACTTTGTATTGTCTATTCGTTGTAGTTTAACTATTTAATTATACAGTAGTGTTACTCGCAACAACCTGGCCCGGAGAGAACATTTGGGTGTCTTCACATAATTGCAAGAAGGATGTAGTGTGACGAGTGTCGTCCGGGAAATAGATATTAACCACAACGTTGTTTTACGTGGGTTAAGAGTGTTCCTAACTACGGACAATACTATGCGAAGGAGAGGTGGTGGTTAACGAAGGTCAACTACAGAAGCAGAAGACCGCGACGTTGAGCAACAAGCAAGAAGGGATCGATGTCAAACAATGGGTGCGACACACATTTAAGTACTGCCACATGCTCAATGTCACGCTTTAGAGCGGCACGTCCATTGTATGAAAGTGGTATCTCTACCGAACGGTCATTAAGTTATGTTCCGTCGACACATGCACAACAACGAAACCATTTGCGGTGGTACCAATAAAGACTGGAGTTTGAAGTAGAGGAAATGAGAGCAGATTCAGTCTGAGTAGTGAATATGTACGTGATTCTGGACGTATCTAGTGATAGTTGGGAACTCGCAATGAATTGAAAAAACATTGTCGAACATGATAGTTTTGGTGCTCAAGATGTTCTTGTGTGGGAACACATGATGTTGCATTGGCATACAAACTTCCAAATTTTTGAACAAGATACCTCTCACCCGTCAATGTTATCGTGATACTGTGCTCCTCCCCCACTTTTGTGTTTTTAAAGATGTCTTCATCTTTATGAATGATAATGCGGGGCTGCATCAATCAGCCCTGGATATTGGAACAATTAGGTATTCGGTGAGAGAAGTGGCCTGCCCATTCCCCAAATTGAATCCCATCGAGCACATGTGGAATGCTATAGGGAGAAGTCTTCCACCACGACCAGATGCACCAGATGCTACACTATAGAAAAGCTTGTATCCTCCGCTGATCTCTCTAGCTTCATTTCATGCCCTTCCTCTTTTCTAAATATTGGATCTTCACTTTTATCTTTGAATCAAGTTGACAATCTCTCTGCTCTTTACATTCAAAACTTAAGTATTCAATGCTTCAACCCTCCTATCGCTTCCACTTTCATCGCCTCTCTCGTCTTCTGGAGTAACTTCTTTAGTCAAATCCGTCCATGATTAGGTAGTTGTTGCCCACTTATCATAGTTTTCACGCGACGTAATTTCACGTCACTTCCGGGGGACACCTTAGAATCTTCTCAGTTTTTTCCAAGACCGGATGCTTTTCCTGACGCCTACCCTTAACTTTTATTTGAACTTGAGACCAACGCCACTAATTGGATTAAAATTATTAGTATGATAGTTCACTAAAGATTTTACGTTTTTAAAAAATGGAAGGAAAACCAAGAAATGCATTCGTTCTGTCTGTTTCAGTCTGACGGTGATAATCCAGTTAAATTTTAAGGTTTATTCAGACTTCTGCGACCAATACGTGCGTGCGAAAACTATACATCATTTCCAGATGCATCATGAACAACTAAATTAAAGCCTAGCCATTTTTTCTCGGCCCTTTGTCACTAGATAACGTGAAATGTTTGTAAGTTATATCCGTGATTTATTTTTTTGGCTCTACTGACTCAAGACTATTGATGGATGAAAGCAGCGTGACATTATTTCTCACAGAAGGTATTCCTTTTTTAGGTAACATACTCAACAGAACGTTTTAAAAGCTAACGAAGCCCATCTACGCCAAGCTTGTCGTTTAGGGCTTAAAATATAATTTGTTTTCAGAGGTTTTGAGGCAAGGCAAGGACAAATACAACAAAAATATAATAATAACAATTTCACATGCTTGTGGGAGAATTTGCTCGCTGGTACAAGACGTGCATCTTTTGTGAAGTATCGTAAGTTGGATCCTAAGTTTCCCAACCCATCTGTACTCAAACGTTCTCTCGTTGTTTACCTTTGAATTTTATCTTGACCCTCTCACCGGCAAACCCCTTGATTGGTCTGTGCACTTGGAAATATTAAGATATTCATGTAAAAATAGCACCCAAAAAAATATTTGAAAATGTTTTCTTTACTCGTGACCTCCCCTAATTTGCATGTATTCTACGTTCAAACATTGCATCTTTTGACACACAAAATCAAATGAAAATACCTACCTTTGGCTGTGCGATTTCATTCCATTTTAATGAACGGCACCCACACGCTAGACAGACAAAGATTAGCTATTTCCTTTCGGCATAGGATAAACACATTCTATGTTTCGAAAACGAACGAGAAAATCCCTTAGGAATTGAAGAAGGCTATATGTTCGTTCATTGTCTTTCAGATCAAACACATAGTATATATAAAATGCATAGAAGTTCGTTACATTTTAAGAAGAACTGCGTAACATGTCTACGATGTACGTAACAGGGACGTAAAATGAAAAAAGTACGTTTATTCTATGGTATTTGTTTGAGGGTTGAAATAAATGTACACTTCAGTTTTACATAATACTTTATTACAATAAATTAAAACGTCGTTGTTTACACGTTAGAAGCATAACACTCACTTCAAACAAGTGGCTAGATTAACAAAATAAAATTAGCCTATATACATTTATTAAATCTTTTACTAAATACAGGTAGACACAAATGACTAAGTATTTAACCCAAAATGATTTCAAATTGAAACACTGATGTGTATAAAATTTACCGATTACAAGACATACAACCATGTGCCGTTTTCTTTAGGTGTAAACCGTATAAATCTTTTTCTTTTTCTATGTTTTGTTCTTTTATATTTCTTTATTTTTCTTTTTTGTTGTAAAATAATTACCGGCTCCAGGAGACCGGCTTCATAAAGTTCAGGGTCTGATTGATTTGTTAGTTGACAATTTTCAGAAGGCTTACACACCATCTGAAACAGTTTGTGTGGATGAGACTCTTGTACCATTCCGAGGGAGACTTATTATGCGGCAATATATCAAACAAAAGAGACACAAATATGGTATTAAAGTGTCTAAATTGTGTTGTGGATCTGGTTATACATATAGACTTTTAGTATATGCTGGTAAAAACTTGGAAAACACCAGAACAAGTCCTACATCTCTTGTTATGTCTCTTTGTGAACCCATTTTGCACACCGGAAGAACAGTTTGCACGGACGATTGGTATACAAGTATTAAATTAGCAAACAAAGTTTTAGATGCCGAACTCATTTGATTGGGACGCTGCGTTCAAACAAAAAGGGCAATCCTCAAGATGTTTTAAACAAGAATGTCAAAAGAAATGAAGTTGTAGCTAAACAAAATGAAAGAGGAATAACGGTGTTAAAATGGAATGATAAAAGAAACGTTCTAGTTCTGTTGACCAAACATTCAGATGAAGTTGTAAATGTGCAGCGCAGATGCGGACAAATCGAGAAGCCTAAGATTATAGTAGAATATAACGAAGCAAAATCGTTTGTAGATATGTCAGATCAAATGGCAGCGTATTCATCTTATCTAACAAAAGCTTTGAAATGGTGCCGCAAGCTGGCCTTCGAATTACTACTTTCTACATCAATGGTGAATGCCCTGATTTTGTACAAAGAAGTTACTGGAGATAATATAATATAAAAGTTGTGGAATTCAGAAAATCAGTAATCCGTTACCTGGTCGCTCAAAACATATAACCAGCAGAAAAAAGCAATTCCAATGTGCAGGCCCAGAAGATTTCGACACGAATTAAGAAGGCGACAAGGAAAAGCAAAACAAACAAGAAAATACTGTAAAAACTGTTACAAAGAGAATACTACAGTGATGTCAAGGAAGTTGTCAGCAAATCGAACGAAGAAAGTAGTTACCTACTGCACAGGATGTGAAGGTGAACCAACGCGTTGTTTGAAGTGCTTCAACAAATGTCACAGAGATCTTTCCATGCAAATAAATGTTCATGTTAGGTTTACAAACATTCATAATGTGAGAGACAATTTGCAATATATAAAACAAAATTTGATACTAAACAATATACTGTGTGTAACATTTTCTACGAATTTCACATAAAAATATTTTTTCCATTTAACATACATTACATTTAGTGTGATTTTTTTTTTTCATAATTTAACCAATCAAAAACCATAATCTAACCCAATAACCCAACATATGTTATCACCTACAGAATAATATATATATATATATATATATATATATATATATATATATATATTATTCTGTATATTCTGTATGTATATCTATAATAGATTCACCTGCTGCCAATAGTACAGAATCATGCATGGTTGGACAGTATGGCCAGATACATACTTAATTTAACACGTTGACTGCCGTGTCGGGCACGTGTGCCCGTTTCTAAGAAACCCCTACCCGCCGCGTCGGTCACTGGTGACCGACACAACAATGGCTTCTTTATTTATTTCAACAATAGAACTGAATTACAGCACAAACTTTAAATTTGCTTCTGACTACACACAATGGATTGTAGAAGAAAGTGCACTACTAAACTTTCCCCCCAGTTACTATTTTTGCTTTCAAGAACACAATAAATTTCGGAGAGAGATATTTATATTTTCCATACATTATTCAATATACAAATATTGTATTACATATTTGAAGCAATATTGTGTTACATAATGCTTACATAAAATAGAAATTATATATATATATATATATATATATATATATATATATATATATATACACACACACACACACACACACATATATATATATATATATATATATATATATATATATATATATATATATAGTTGCATCAATAAAAGAGCAATACTGTATGTGTCTGCATGGTTTTATTGATGAAACCGGAAGTTTGAAAACAGCATGGAGATTGTATGGAACGTAATCTTCCGTTGAAAATGATATCCTACGTATAGCTCCGCCACTGCAAGGGTTGATCATTTCTGTTTACTTTCCTGAATTTTACAATATGAAGGGTAAAAAGATATTCGTTTATAGAAGAAATAAAGTTTACATATTTCTTTTTTTTCTTTTTTGAAAAAAAGAAATGAAAGAAAAAAAGCCTTGATAGGTACTTCTTCAATAGGACTGTATTCTTATCAACATTAATTAAAACTCGGCTATAGTATTCGCATTTAACAAAATATTTTCCAACGATAAGACGTATATTAAACGATAGGTCTTATTGAGATGAACAAAATGATATATATTAGTGCAAATCCTTATGCGTAGGTTTCGAGAAAATCAAGAAAAGTGAATATTTTCATAAACCTAAAAATTTATGCCATACTATGATCACGCCACATTATTAAGCAGAAACGAATTCTGAAGTTTACACTAATCAGGCTGTTTATTATGATACTACCAATATCGTACTATAGACCTACAGTATGGCGAGGGAAATATAGGCGAAAATTATTACTAACAATTTAACATTGATAATTGGGCTACGATGGCTCACTGGTAGGACGCTTAAAATATTGTGTGTGAGGTCCCTGGTTCTATCGTCGGCCAATTAAGTTTGTGGTGAACAACATCGTGTTCCTGTATCTTCTCGGGTTTCCTCTCGTTTCTTCCCACATTCTCATTCCACAGATTCTAGCATCATTCATTTGTCTCTTTTAGCCTAATGGGCATACGCGTGGGACGTTAAACTGAAAAATAAACGTTGATACTTGTTTAATTAGCGGTAATTGCCCTCAAATTGTTCTTGGAAGGAGCCATAACATTTTAAGGAGCATGGCCCCATTATTCCGTCCCCCGTGAATAAACCAATGATTTAACTATAATGTTGTACACAAATAAAACATACATATTGGTCGATGGATCATTTCAAGAGGAAAATAATGATATCTTTTGCTGGTTATTATGAAGAAAATTATTATATGATGCTGAAAGTATTTCGCATGTTGCCAATCTCACGGAGTCGATAGTTTTTATTCTGCTGCAAATCAAACGACATTTTTCAGTCCCACGTTTATGCATTTTTAGGCTGAGGAAGACGAATGACTCCAATTCCTTTCACTTGGGATGTCAACGAGTTCAGCTGAAATTATTTTGTATTAAAGAGAAGTTCCTTAGTTGAACTTATATTGCAATATCATGCAATGGAATAATTCTTGAAACATAGATACCGACGAATGAAAAATAAACTGAAAGTACGAAAACAAAGTGGTCTCGGGATGTTTTTCAATTCACGTCATAAATTATTGTTCTAGGAACATTTTTCTAATAACTATCTTGTGCTGTTTACGATGTTGTGCTTTTGAAAAAGTATTTAAAAAATACTTTCTGAAACCTAACATAATTTTATTATATGCCCTACATAATGAATTCAGTGAGATTCAGGATATCGAGTTACTTGTGTCTTCAGTGGAGTTTATTTCTGAGTTACATAAAATATAACGCACCACAAACAACAGTACAATTCCTATTTAGATAAAATTAACCTCATGAAATACATCTTACAATGAAAATCCCAAATCCAAATTGAAACCACAATGCCTTAAATTTTTGGTAAGGGGTTTCCCCGAAGCTCAAGTCGTATTGTCTGCGAGAAAAAAAATGGGAGTTCCAAATCCAGTATAGAACACAACTGTGCCTTCCAGCGACATATTCTCTCTCTCTCTCTCTCTTTTTTCAACAAAACACGACAGCTGTGAAAGAGTATTCTCTGGAATCGATTTCAGTTTAGACAGAGATATCAAGCGTGTTACATCACTTTCAAGGGAAAAAAACTTTCCAGAAACGAATTAAGTCACACAATTTTTATGTAACTTAATTAAAGCATTCAGCATCAGAAATTCAATTGTAAATAGGAAACACAGAAGATCTAACAGAAGAAGAGAGTCTGTAAAACGAACGGAAATGCTATAAGAAAGTTAACTAAGAGTGATAGAGTAGTTTATATAGAGTGATAGAAAAAAGTTTTGCTCTTGTCAGCAGTAGCAAACGCTTAGAGCTTTCTTTACCATTACGGACAAGGAAGAAAGAGGAAATACTACAAGAATACATATGTTGGCTTAAGTATACAAGGAAAGTAAGTCTATTATTAGTCATTTTAGGCATATTTTATTTTTATCGTTTCTATTTGAAGTTTCGTTCAGAAATTAAAAAGAAAAATAATTATGTCTAGGTTGCTTATGTTTTCCGAGTACTTCAGCAAACCATACAAACTTTACGTAGCTTTTCCTCAAAACTTGGGTAACTAAAATTGTTTTCGTTCTGCTCTGAACTCTTTATATACCGAATGTATCACAAGGAAGTAGTAATGCTTGAGGACATGGTAGTATGGGTGATTGGAAGCAAGAAAATTCATATAAACATGGGCCCTATTGTCTACGATTTGAGAGTTACAGGTTGTGAACTATTTTTGACTTCATGTTGCTTATTGCTCACACTGAAGTTAGCCTATAGAGGTAAATGTATAGTGCATTTAAGTGACCTTTGCAACGATATGGATACTGTAACAACACTGCCCGTTTGATGTAGTTCACAGATTACTTTCCCGTTCTTCAAAACCAGAAAATAAACTTTCTTTTTCTAACTATGAGACCTCAGTGACAAAATGATTGCTGGAAACCTATCGTTAATAAAAATTTTATGAACTTTCCTTCTTTTTATTCACATTATTTGCATTCTTTCTATTACCTCTGTACTCCTGCTTTATCTACGGCCGAGGTGGTTCAATGGTGGAGCGTTTATCTCTGGTGCGTAGGTTCGTTGGTTTGATTCCAGTTTGCGCCAAGTGAACTTTGTGGTGTACAAACACCGTGTGTATGGGCTTTCTCTGGGTTATCCTGTTTCCTCCCACATTCTTCGTCCCAGCATTCGATTCATTTCTCATCTTCACCGTTTCCTTTAGCCTAGCCGGCTTAACCGTTGGGGGTAAAACTGAAAGATTTCATTTCATTTTTCCTGCTTTATCTGTGAGAATGACGTAGAAAACTCCGGTAGGAATTAAAAAAAAATGTCAAGAAATGCCATTAACGAAAATCAACAACCATTAGTTCCTCGAATCCCTGATGCTATCGCGTTATGCTTATTGAAACATTTAAAAGTGAATTCTCTGAAATGACAATATACTTTTTTACTATTACAATAAACTCACTCAAGTCTTACTGGTGTAATTTCCCAAAAAAACCTTTTTTTTTTTTTGCAAAGTCCACCTTAGTCATTGGTGTTTCCTGTAAATTTTAAACATATGACTTAAGTGGTATTTGGAAAGGAGCTCTTCAATTTTCTTTGTATTTCATGTTATTTGGTGGCCCGAAATCAACCTCCATGCACCACTGGTGTCCCTATACCACACTTTCGATTCTGCAAAATTTATTTATGATTACATCGTTATGTAACAATAAGGAAGTACCCATTTGCAGCTGTAAACAGTGGCGCGGTAAAAGTGTGAGGTTTTCAGGGTTTTAATTCCCCCTCCTTTGAGCAAGATATTGTATAAACATAAACGTTAACTCTAATAAGATATGTATACAAACACCTGAAATTATTTGAACTTCGGAGCGTGAACCCCATTCCCCTTAACGAACTTCTGCGTACACTACTGCCTGTAAGATCTTCAATTAGCGTCTTCTGATCATTTGAAGCATTATGTTTTACTCTGCTCTTACTTACAACTCGTTGTGTTATTGCAACTTAACGTTTACTCACATTAACCTTCTGAGAATAACGTCCTCAGTAATACTAGTTGGACGTATGTAAAGCGTATAGGGACATGCATTTAAGCTGTCACAGCCATTCTGTTCTCCGCCAGGTACTCGATTTCCTTGATGCATCTCATTATAAATTAATGAAAGAAGCTTCTAAATTGAATCTAAACGCCTCCAAAGCGAATCAATAATCTCTGTCCACTATGTATTCCACGTAGAGTAATCAAAGAACATTATGCAGATATCTTAATTAGAGTTGGCCATGGTCATTCTCATTATCATTACAAAGATATAAACGGTAGAGCTAGCCACAATAAGTTTCTTGTCCAACTGAATAAGTTGAGTCAAGTCAATTCCTAAACGAAATTCACCGTCTGTGGTTGTTTATGTAAACTAGAAAACACATACTGTAGAATTATATAGATAATAAATAAATTAATAAAAATAAAGTAAAATAAATACATTTTATGGATCTTCTCGAAAACAAATGAAACTAACAGTACTACATTGTAACTAATATGTTTGCTTTGATTTATAAATAAAATTATTATAGCAGTTCATGAGAAAAGTCATAAACAAAAGATCGCCCAACTATAAATGATCGTTTCTGAATTTTTGCAAGAGAATTTATTAACACTAAATGGTACGGTTAGTGATTATTTTTAAGATGATTAAAATAGTTGGAATGCTTTCCAGAATTAATTTAAAGCCATTTCTTTTAACTATAACATTACTTTTCAACACCGAGATTGTACGACATTTTAACTCCGAATTGAGCGTTTTTTTAAGGGAAAGTATCGTATAAAATATTTTTGAAATTGAGGGGTGGAATGGGGTTGGATTTCCACTTTTGTAGCAGAGTTCAACCCTAAGCTTTGGGGATATTCCCAATGCATAAAAAAACATGTATTACGTTTTCAGATAATTGAAAGAAAGAAATATATTGGAAAATTGTCTTATAGTGGTTTATATTGGAAAATTGTCTTGCGTATATATGTGTAAGCTGTGTTTATTCCCCTTATTCTCGATTAACTGTGACCCAAAACAATAGAGCTATTTCTGCTTGTAAAGCGAAGGCACTTTCAAAGTTTCATCAAAATCGGATAAGATTTAAGAGAGTTATTGTAGAAACAGACAGATGGACAGATACACAAATGCCAATCGAGTCCAGTAATAGAAATTTCACTAATGCTCACTTCAATAATATTTTCAGATTAGACCCTGAAAATCCTTTTTACATTTCAAAAATTCTTTTATATTATTATTATTATTATTATTATTATTATTATTATTATTATTATTATTATTATTATTATTATTATTATTATTATTATTATTATTATTACTGCGAATGCTTAAATATAACTTCGAGCTTTTGAACTTTTGAAAAGCAGCAAACTATAAAATTTCTTTTGATAAAATGTAATTTTGTTTAGCGTTCCTCTAATAAAACATTCCTTGCTGCGTCACAAATCAATATTTATAGAAACTTCTTCCCAAAGAGAAAGTATAATAAAGAAATAGAAGATACGTCTTTTGTTGTTTACGTATTTTTGCTTCACTACAGTCTGTTTTCTTTATTTACGTCACAACCTCCTTCTACCTTTCTTGTCAATTTCCTCTGTCAAGAACTGTCAGCTTCTCAGCGGAAGAACAAAATTGGGAAGCTTACTTTTCTCATTATCCAACTGACAGCGTCAGAGAGGTATTTATAAACCAATTATTTTTCAGATTCCATCAGCTCAACAGGAAACAGATTGCAATATCTTTGCTTCTCAAATATTCGTCAAAAATTAGTGTAGAAGTCACTTTCAAAGTTTTGTGATGTTATATTATAACGTAAGATTTGACAATGTGCTACCGAGGGAGAAGTAGGCCTAATAGCATCAAGCTAACCAGTTCACAATTGAAAAGACCATTTTGAACCGGCAAATTCACCTTTGAATATTATTTGGCATGTTCTGCATTTCGTATGGTGGAGTGTATGTTGTGATACATGATAAACTGAAATTTCGTAAAGAGAGTGCTTAGTGGCTACAGATGAACCTCATAGCCGCCTAAAAGAGCGGAAACAAACAACAGCATACCTGGAACACCTACACAACTAAGTACACTGAAGAAAGACATGCTTTTGTGGAAGGTACCCTTTTAAGTGAACTGTTCTGGGCGAATCGCTACACGTCTCAAAGAAAACAGGGATCCAAGGAATGAAAACGTACCGATTGCGCACCAAAGAAGAAATTTAAGATGATTCAATCTGCGAACACATTAAGTGCTAGTGATTGTACTCTAAGATATGCAAGTGGTTCTGCTAATAGATTTACTGACACAAGGGGCTATGAATGCTGCATTGCATGAGGCAACCTTTGCAAAGATGCGTCGTACGTTTCGTGAATGCAGTGTATTTATATGCTTTATATATTTTTAAAGCATGTTGAAAAATTATATATATATATATATATATATATATATATATATATATATATATATATATATATATATATATATATATATAATTAATTCTTAACATTATAACTCTATAATCAACAAATTATACTTTCACAATACTCTCTTTTAAGCGCTTACGAAGAATTATACCCATTCCAATAAGACCATCCTTTTTATTGCCTGAGTAACACATTATATATCCTTCGCTGTTCATCTCCCCATTAAGTTGCTATCTAACTTAACAAACTCCTAACAAGTTTAGATTACTTTGTTTCATTTTGTTTACAATTTTTTTAATTTCCCTCCCTGTAACATAGTGCATACGTTCCCTATCCTAAATCTTTTATTCTTGCTTGTATTCTTTCCTCTGGTCATCTGCCCACATTATTTGCCACTCGTAAAAGAGTCCTTCAAGAGAACATTTTATCTCCGGAACTGTATTTGACCTGCTAAAGACCATTGCACACGTTCTCTTTCTGCTGGGAGCAAACTAAGGAAATAATAGAGTGGTGGTTTCCCGTTGTCTTCCAGCATTCAGTATCAAAGCCGTTCTCTGGCCACGCTTAGGACTAATATCCAAGTTGTCGTACCATCCCTTATAATTACCGCTGTATTGGCTTACAGAGAACTGCTGCCTTCTCTCAGAACACTCAAAGAAATCTGGCTAGTCTAGTTAGATCAATTCTGTTTTGTTGACCTTCTGGTAGTGAGCAACTGTCGACATGTGTACATACATTATTTCAATGTAGTACGCAATCCACTTGACACATAAGTATCTTCATAAAGATCGTCATCAGTTAGGCAGGATATTCTATCATTGATAAAGTAAACAAAACAAATACATTTTACTCAGTATTATTATTATTATTATTATTATTATTATTATTATTATTATTATTATTATTATTATTATTATTATTATTTTAAATGCAATTCTTTAAATAAACTTTTTACTTCTAAAATTGCTCGGAATTGACGTATGGCAAGATACCCCCCCCACTTTAGAAAATTGAAACAATGACTAGGTCATTCGTTTGTACTACGTTTGTACCGTTTGTACCGAAAATATTTTCGTTTGTACCATTTTCCTTATAGGGTTACTTGAGAGGTCAACTGGGGGGGCTATCTTGGCGCCAAGATAGCCCCCCCGTATCACAGCACAAAAAATTGGAATACACCATTCGAAAGCAAATCGTTTGTACCGTTTGTACCGAAAAAAGTTTTGTTTGTACCCTGATAGTTTTCGAGAAACAGGGGATGACATTTGGGGGGGCTATCTTGGCGCCAAGATAGCCCCCCGTATCACAGCACAAAAAATTGGAATACACCATTCGAAATCAAATCGTTTGTACCGTTTGTACCGAAAAAAGTTTTGTTTGTACCCTGATAGTTTTCGAGAAACAGGGGATGGCATTTACATATACATATGTTTTCACTAGAGTATTCTAATGATATATATTTTGGTTTTTACGTACGTAGATGCTTTTTAGACATGACCTAGTGGTATTTGAAGCACATAGGATATCACTGTGCTATAAGTCATTTACATATAGATATCTTTTCAGTACAGTATTCTAATGTCTTATATTGGTACCTTTACTTACTTTTAAGATGCTTGTTCATCGTATAGTAGAAATTATGCCATCATTATGGTTTCCAACTTGGAATCATTTATTGTAGGGACATAAAATACGTATAAATAACCTTATATGAAGCATACGTATTCTTTGTTTATCTTATATAGAATACAGATACTTCGTATGATATCAATATTGTTTGGAGAAATAAAACATATTATTATAAATTGTAACGCTTTATTGTATTTATATACTCTACAATATTGTATATTGCAATATTGCCGTATTGATATACATATATAGATATATTTAAATAAGATATTTACTATACTTAGAATATTCTTAATAACTTATTGACATATTTACATGATATATACGTACAAGTACCAACAGATAGGAAAACTTTTGGACATATTTGATGATGTTACTCAATGATGCTACCTTTAGACAGTTTACTATTTACATATATACAGAATACCATTCATTTCACGCACTTAATACTTTGATAACCATATGGCAATGTTCTATAGTCAGTAATACTGTTATGATTTAATCGTCGTCTTTTATTTTGAACTTTTTGATGTGTTTTAGTTTCAGACTTGGATACGATGACAAACCCAGGCTTACGAACAATTCTTCCTGGATTGTGTAACTGTTTTTTCTCAGCTTTATCTCGAACTAGTTGATAAAAATGATCAAAGTTAATTTCTTGTCGTGTACGATGATTTAAAGTTATTCCTCTAATTTTAAATACATAATCTAATTTCCCTGTTTGAACTTCTTTCACCCTATAGGCATAATTTTTTGGTCCTAAGCCTATAAATGCATTAATTTCCCAGCCATCAGGAACTTCATTAGTTAACTGACCTAAATAGGAACCCAAAGAAAGTGGAGGCTTTTCATTACGTTGCTGCACAAACATAATACTATCAGTATCGCAGTACAATACACGCTCAGGATCTATAGCTGTCAATAATTCATAAAGTTTTAGACGTGCCCAAGACGTGATGAAGGCTGCAAGGACAACATTGGAAAATTTCCATGGCTTGTTTTTGTTTTCAATGTTTTTATATGATACAATGAGATGGCGCTCTCCAATAGGCAATACAGTTTGTACCTCATATTGTGGTGCCCATAGATAACTTAAAAATTTTTCTGGAGTATCTACAATTACAGATTGAGATAAATCTGTTCGCTGTCCCCATTTTCCATACAACGGATTGAGAAATATTTTGGAAATATATCTTAGACCAGGATTTGATTGAATGTTATTTTCCGTTAACTGAATGCATTCATGTTCATAATAGTCTGTAATATATTTTTCTTGATCTTGTTTAGTTTTGCACCAGCTAGGAAATCCTGAAGACTCCTGCTTCATTTTTAAGAAGGAATTGACATAATCTTTAAACAGATTATTTTCTGAATCGGATAATTTGAATTCCCAAATTTCAATAATTTGTAGAATTTTGTATCCGAGATCTAAAGCTACATGAAGTTCAGGAGTACAGTATGTACCAGTAAGGACACGCTCGGCATCATTATGCATACAATTGTCGTCACTTTGTTCCATACACGTACGACATAACCCAAACAAAAGGCGATCATTACATGTATATGGTAAAATTGGAAAATATAAGTCTTTGGGAGGTAAGATACTACATTTGACTAATCCATGAATACTTTGCACTTGTGGAAAGTCAGGCCCCTTGTATATTATAGGTTTACCTATAGGCAATGGCTTACGTGCCATCACCCAGGGGTAAAGACTGGTAACATCATAATATGACACAGACTCTTCGCTGGTACATTCATATAAGGCATTAAAACATTCTGTACGCCCACCATGAAAACTATCTTTAGGTACCAGATGATCGACAAGATCATGACACTGTGTTTGAATAAACAGTTGTAATTTTTTATCATTTTTTACCATATGATCCCATTCACATTCCCACATTTCAATGACATTAAGATTTAATTTTTTAAGAAATGCTATTTTTGTGGTGGTGTTTTCATACCGATCTTGTAGTGATGTGCCTTGCTTAGAGGTAGAATTTAGGGATACTTGTCGTAGTGTAGGATAACAGTTTAAACAACCGTGATAGTAACATCCATGAAATTCGTAAACTGTATTTGTTTTAGTTTCAAATCCATCAACCTTATACCTCCCAAATTGTTTTTCCAAGCCATTTCCAGAATGAAGAATTTTATTACCAGTAGTACGTTCTAAGTATCGCAGCCAATACATTGCCTTCAGACTTTGACGATCACGATGGTCAAACCCATAAGGTGGAATGATGGGAATAATTTCTTTGGGTAAATATAAGGTACGATATGTTAGTATTGCCAAACTAGCAATAGTTGACGCGACAATAAAACATTGGATACCATTTGTTTTGTCTTCAATTAAGTTTGAAAATTTAATGACAGCCTCTGCTAAAATTTTAACATCATTACGACAATATTCAATCATTTCCTTTTGGAGATTATATTCCTCATTACCTGCAACACGTTCTTTGTGCCATATGATAAGTTGCTCTCGATCTTCAGTGCTCCTTGAATCAGGATCAAAATATTTTAAATCAGGAATTTTGCCTATGTAATTTTGGTTTTCTAATGTAGTAAACAAGTACGGGAAATCTCCCTTTCGTAAATTTGCAGAAAGACCTAACGTCTTAGGTAATTTAGATAATTTAACTCCCATATACAAATATGTGTCACGGAAGTAAATTTTTTGTCCTAAACGCATTTCAATAATTTTTTGCCCTGACATTATTACTTCAGGTGTAAAATGATGGTTTATGATCAAAGTTTTAGCACAGAATTGCATATCATAATTACTGCCATTATGGGAAAGCACAATGATTTTTTTAAACATTGGTCGAGTTATTAATACATGATTAACAAATTCTTCAATGTTGTTGAAATCAAACGAACGGAATCCATTTTTATCACCGCATACAAAGCATGTATCATCAAGTTTCATGTCCTTACACTTGTAACAAGCATGAATACAATTTACGAAATTTACGTGATGTTCTTGTTCTCCTTGTTCATTTTTAGGAAGTAACATTGTTTCTACATCAAAGATAATGTACAAAAAGGTATCTACATGTTGCATTATAGCCGTTTGAACAAAACAAATATGGTCATCGCTTACATATGTGTAACATGTTTTACAATAACGTTCACCACATTTATGTTCAGACTTGCGTGAACGCATGTCAATCATAGTACCACAATGGACACAAATTTTCTTTGTTTCGCATAAACTCTTTCCGGAAACATTTATCATTTTATGATTGTGAAAACATTCTTCTGAAGAAAACAGTCTATGACAATCAACGCACTCGTGTTTAATATTATTATCATTATTACAAACATTGTGATACTTTTCGCACATTGGACATTTGAAGTTACACTTATGATTTTCGGTACGATGATAAGCTTCCAAACAATACTGACAATATTTTTTCTTGTTTAATAACGTTGTAATACTAGTAATTAATTCATAGTGTCCCTCAGTATACAAAATTAAAATTTTCTTGGATGCATGTATTCCAGGATAAATTACATTGTAGTTTCGAGTTAAACGATTTTTTTCGTAAACAACAATTTGATAATGAGGTGCTAGCTTATTTTGAAACTTTTTTACATCATTAATAGTACATCCATCATGGATTTCAATGTCAACTTTAGCACTGACACACAAATCCTTTGCTTGTTTCATCAATCGTTCGGGATGATTTTTCAATTGATATACATAGTTATAACGATGATTAGCCCTACCCATTCCAAGGACAATACTTTTAGGAAGACAATACACATCCTTTTGTACAGGAATAGTACATTGATTGCAACATTGTGTACTTTTAAATTTTTTTTGTTTCTGCGCTTCTAGTTTTCAGTTTGCATTTTTTTTATTTCTTCACTTGTAATTTTTATTTTGTTTCGGAATTTGTAATGTAGAATTGTGTTTTAAAGTTGTACTTTTAATTTTCTTTTGCAATTTGGATTGCAACATTGTGTTTTAAGTTTTGTTTCTGTATTTTTTTTTATTTTTAGTTTGTGTGTTTCAATTTTTTAAACTTGTACTTTTAATTTCCTTTTACAATTTGGATTGCAACATTGCGTTTTGTTTCTGCACTTTACTTTTGGGAACTTGTACTTTTAATTTAGATTGTAGCGTTGTTTAATTTTGTTTCTGTATATTCATGTCAGTTTCAATTTTTTTAAATTTGTAGTATTAATTTTTGCTTCTGCAATTTTATTTTCGGTTTCTACATTTTGTTTGTAAGTTGTATTTTTAATTTTCTTTCCAATTTAGATTGCAACATTGTGTTTTAAGTTTTGTTTCTACACTTTACTTTTGGGAACTTGTACTTTTACTAATAGTTTCTGTATTCAATTGCCACACTGACTTAAATTTTACTTCTCCATTTAAGAATCAACGAGCTTCATGTAATAAATTTTAAGTTTAATCATCTTGTGTGGTGCTAAAATAACTTTCTTATGTTTATGTTTTGTTAATTTTAATATTTTCGGAATGTAATTCCTCTGAGCTGCTAATGAAGCAAACGAATAAAATATTTGTAACTATGTTACTTTGTGTTTCTATCGGAATTATTTGTATGTTGAAACAACTTTTAATATTTTCAAATTATTTTTTGTATGCTCACATTTTTAACAACGAGTTTTCAAAGGAAACGATGGAATAAAATATATGAGAGAATAAATAAATAAGGAGTTTGCACAGGAATTTTTATATTTTCACAATGAATTTTAACAACGAGTTTGCACAGCAATTTAAATACGATCACACTCTATGAGTGTTCTGTTAAGAAAAAACAATAAACTAGTTTAAACCGGTTTAAACCAGTTTAAACAGCTGTAGTAATGCAAACAAAACAAATTCTTAGCACTACTAACAAAGGAATTTTTTTTAGACCGATAACACAGTGGAAAAGCATACAAAACAAGTAGCTATAATTATTTAAAGTGTTGCAAACTTTAATAGTGCATTTACAAATTATATCACATTATGTAATATCACTGTTACTAATTTAAATTATGTTAAAGCACCTGCGTACGAGATTACAAAACAAAATGCGTTTGGGTACGAGACTACAAACTAAAAGCGTTTGGGTACAAGATTAAATTTTAAAAGTATAAATCCCGCGCAGCAAGCCGCGCCGCACACTATAGAATTACTACTGTTAAAGTAAAGCCAATTATTGTTATACTCTGTGTTGTTAAATCATTTATTTTAAAATACCAATTTTATTACAAAGTTACATCTAATAATAAACTTTGAAATATATCTTAAAGTTACAAGTCTTTTGGAAGTTACATTTACTAAACGTGTACACGAATTGTTTATATATTCTTATGTCCATCTTTGGTTAAGTTCGGCTATTTTCGGAACCATTCGTGTGGTACATTAACCAACATGTACAGGACTTGTGGATAAACTCTCATGTTCATCTTCGGTTAGGTTCGGCAATGTTCGGAAAACTTCGGAAAACTTCGGGAACCTTCGGCAATCTTTGGGAATCTTCGTGTGGAGTTCTTGGAATTTCCATTTATTAGTGTTGATAATAAACAATCAATAAAAAGTAAACACACTTCCTGTTTGTACTTTGCGTGCTGTAATTAGTGTAAAACAATTTTATTACGGCACTTTGTAAATTACAATTATCGGAAAGTGCTAAAGGATTAACCGATAAACTTAAAAGTATATCTTCGGTGAACTAAAAATATAGTTAGTGAGTGACAAGTGGTAGTGCATCGATACTGAACTGAAAAAAGTTACGGGAAGATTTATCATTGTAGTTAACGGCAAGTGTTAGTGCAATTGCCGACAAGCTTTCAAGTGTAGTGTCGGTAAACTTACAACTAAATCTTTTGTGAACTCAAAACAAGTTCGGGAAAGTTTTATTATTATACTTACTGGTAAGTGTAAAAATTCTTAAAAAGTGTATCTTTGGTCAACACATTGTGAATCATATCATAAAAGTCTATTTACGAAACCCTATCATTTAAAAAACTGTGAAAACAATTATCAAAGTTCTCTGTACATCATTGTATAAAATATTTACTGTATAAAACAAAAACGTCATATTGCAATTACATATTTAGTGTGTCAATCACACAATGGAAGGACAATCTGTCATCTGTACTATGTTGTCGGCACAGGAAGCACGTGGATATGAAAATCCGAACGAAGTTTTATTTACATGGGAAGTGATAACGCAATGTCATGCTACGGGTGCAAGGGTAAGCAATGAAGCTTATTCCAAGTTATTGCAGGCATTGTTTATGCATTTTGGTTGTGATCCTCATGTTGTTTTGAAAAAATGTAAGTCTGCAAAAGATATTATTGATTTATATCATGTAGGCTTCTTTCGTCAAGATAATATAAAAAAATTAGCTCGTGAGAAGTTTATGGAACTTGTGTCTGAAGGAAAAGCTAATAGTTTAACTACAAATGATTTTAGCGTTTTCATGGAAAATTTTATAAACTTTCCAAGTCCTAATACTAATAATGTATCACAACCTACCATGTATGGGAGTGGTAAAACAAATGAATATTTTCGCATTGTTAATATTACAACCAAACATTATACTGATTTTGGACTTACGGGAAAGGAAGTTACAATCGAACGTATGCACACTAGTGGTATAGATGATCCTGAAAAATATATTCAGTTGTTATTTGAATTTGTAAAGGATCATGTTTTAAATGATGCCGATGATGATATGTATGTTGGTATAACAATAGAAAGTTCTGCTTCCACAATTAATAAACCAATATACATTTCGTGGCGTCAAAAGTCAAATTTAAGCTCCGACATTTTATTTCGTAAAATTGAAAATGTTTTAAATAGTAATGAAAATTATTTATTAGGTGATAAAGTAAATTTCAAAATTCATATTGTTGATTCACGTAAAGGTAGGGGACGAACAATGGGTTCAGCAAAATATGTTGATCTTGTAACACACATGCATCAATGTACTATTCCTGTACAAAATGATGTGTATTGTCTTCCTAAAAGTATTGTCCTTGGAATGGGTAGGGCTAATCATCGTTATAACTATGTATATCAATTGAAAAATCATCCCGAAGGATTGACGAAACAAGCAAAGGATTTGTGTGTCAGTGCTAAAGTTGACATTGAAATCCATGATGGATGTACTATTAATGATGTAAAAAAGTTTCAAAATAAGCTAGCACCTCATTATCAAATTGTTGTTTACGAAAAAAATCGTTTAACTCGAAACTACAATGTAATTTATCCTGGAATACATGCATCCAAGAAAATTTTAATTTTGTATACTGAGGGACACTATGAATTAATTACTAGTATTACAACGTTATTAAACAAGAAAAATTATTGTCAGTATTGTTTGGAAGCTTATCATCGTACCGAAAATCATAAGTGTAACTTCAAATGTCCAATGTGCGAAAAGTATCACAATGTTTGTAATAATGATAATAATATTAAACACGAGTGCGTTGATTGTCATAGACTGTTTTCTTCAGAAGAATGTTTTCACAATCATAAAATGATAAATGTTTCCGGAAAGAGTTTATGCGAAACAAAGAAAATTTGTGTCCATTGTGGTACTATGATTGACATGCGTTCACGCAAGTCTGAACATAAATGTGGTGAACGTTATTGTAAAACATGTTACCCATATGTAAGCGATGACCATATTTGTTTTGTTCAAACGGCTATAATGCAACATGTAGATACCTTTTTGTACATTATCTTTGATGTAGAAACAATGTTACTTCCTAAAAATGAACAAGGAGAACAAGAACATCACGTAAATTTCGTAAATTGTATTCATGCTTGTTACAAGTGTAAGGACATGAAACTTGATGATACATGCTTTGTATGCGGTGATAAAAATGGATTCCGTTCGTTTGATTTCAACAACATTGAAGAATTTGTCAATCATGTATTAATAACTCGACCAATGTTTAGAAAAATCATTGTGCTTTCCCATAATGGCAGTAATTATGATAT
The DNA here is from genome assembly GCF_964235325.1 of Thermobia domestica. Taxonomy (NCBI): domain Eukaryota; kingdom Metazoa; phylum Arthropoda; class Insecta; order Zygentoma; family Lepismatidae; genus Thermobia; species Thermobia domestica. Next base: position 49,327,695 of record NC_137470.1, on the reverse strand, counting down.
GCAATTCTGTGCTAAAACTTTGATCATAAACCATCATTTTACACCTGAAGTAATAATGTCAGGGCAAAAAATTATTGAAATGCGTTTAGGACAAAAGATTTACTTCCGTGACACATATTTGTATATGGGAATTAAATTATCTAAATTACCTAAGACGTTAGGTCTTTCTGCAAATTTACGAAAGGGAGATTTCCCGTACTTGTTTAATACATTAGAAAACCAAAATTACATAGGCAAAATTCCTGATTTAAAATATTTTGATCCTGATTCAAGGAGCACTGAAGATCGAGAGCAACTTATCATATGGCACAAAGAACGTGTTGCAAGTAATGAGGAATATAATCTCCAAAAGGAAATGATTGAATATTGTCGTAATGATGTTAAAATTTTAGCAGAGGCTGTCATTAAATTTTCAAACTTAATTGAAGACAAAACAAATGGTATCCAATGTTTTATTGTCGCGTCAACTATTGCTAGTTTGGCAATACTAACATATCGTACCTTATATTTACCCAAAGAAATTATTCCCATCATTCCACCTTATGGGTTTGACCATCGTGATCGTCAAAGTCTGAAGGCAATGTATTGGCTGCGATACTTAGAACGTACTACTGGTAATAAAATTCTTCATTCTGGAAATGGCTTGGAAAAACAATTTGGGAGGTATAAGGTTGATGGATTTGAAACTAAAACAAATACAGTTTACGAATTTCATGGATGTTACTATCACGGTTGTTTAAACTGTTATCCTACACTACGACAAGTATCCCTAAATTCTACCTCTAAGCAAGGCACATCACTACAAGATCGGTATGAAAACACCACCACAAAAATAGCATTTCTTAAAAAATTAAATCTTAATGTCATTGAAATGTGGGAATGTGAATGGGATCATATGGTAAAAAATGATAAAAAATTACAACAGTTTATTCAAACACAGTGTCATGATCTTGTCGATCATCTGGTACCTAAAGATAGTTTTCATGGTGGGCGTACAGAATGTTTTAATGCCTTATATGAATGTACCAGCGAAGAGTCTGTGTCATATTATGATGTTACCAGTCTTTACCCCTGGGTGATGGCACGTAAGCCATTGCCTATAGGTAAACCTATAATATACAAGGGGCCTGACTTTCCACAAGTGCAAAGTATTCATGGATTAGTCAAATGTAGTATCTTACCTCCCAAAGACTTATATTTTCCAATTTTACCATATACATGTAATGATCGCCTTTTGTTTGGGTTATGTCGTACGTGTATGGAACAAAGTGACGACAATTGTATGCATAATGATGCCGAGCGTGTCCTTACTGGTACATACTGTACTCCTGAACTTCATGTAGCTTTAGATCTCGGATACAAAATTCTACAAATTATTGAAATTTGGGAATTCAAATTATCCGATTCAGAAAATAATCTGTTTAAAGATTATGTCAATTCCTTCTTAAAAATGAAGCAGGAGTCTTCAGGATTTCCTAGCTGGTGCAAAACTAAACAAGATCAAGAAAAATATATTACAGACTATTATGAACATGAATGCATTCAGTTAACGGAAAATAACATTCAATCAAATCCTGGTCTAAGATATATTTCCAAAATATTTCTCAATCCGTTGTATGGAAAATGGGGACAGCGAACAGATTTATCTCAATCTGTAATTGTAGATACTCCAGAAAAATTTTTAAGTTATCTATGGGCACCACAATATGAGGTACAAACTGTATTGCCTATTGGAGAGCGCCATCTCATTGTATCATATAAAAACATTGAAAACAAAAACAAGCCATGGAAATTTTCCAATGTTGTCCTTGCAGCCTTCATCACGTCTTGGGCACGTCTAAAACTTTATGAATTATTGACAGCTATAGATCCTGAGCGTGTATTGTACTGCGATACTGATAGTATTATGTTTGTGCAGCAACGTAATGAAAAGTCTCCACTTTCTTTGGGTTCCTATTTAGGTCAGTTAACTAATGAAGTTCCTGATGGCTGGGAAATTAATGCATTTATAGGCTTAGGACCAAAAAATTATGCCTATAGGATGAAAGAAGTTCAAACAGGGAAATTAGATTATGTATTTAAAATTAGAGGAATAACTTTAAATCATCGTACACGACAAGAAATTAACTTTGATCATTTTTATCAACTAGTTCGAGATAAAGCTGAGAAAAAACAGTTACACAATCCAGGAAGAATTGTTCGTAAGACTGGGTTTGTCATCGTATCCAAGTCTGAAACTAAAACACATCAAAAAGTTCAAAATAAAAGACGACGATTAAATCATAACAGTATTACTGACTATAGAACATTGCCATATGGTAATTAAAGTATTAAGTGCGTGAAATGAATGGTATTCTGTATATATGTAAATAGTAAACTGTCTAAAGGTAGCATCATTGAGTAACATCATCAAATATGTCCAAAAGTTTTCCTATCTGTTGGTACTTGTACGTATATATCATGTAAATATGTCAATAAGTTATTAAGAATATTCTAAGTATAGTAAATATCTTATTTAAATATATCTATATATGTATATCAATACGGCAATATTGCAATATACAATATTGTAGAGTATATAAATACAATAAAGCGTTACAATTTATAATAATATGTTTTATTTCTCCAAACAATATTGATATCATACGAAGTATCTGTATTCTATATAAGATAAACAAAGAATACGTATGCTTCATATAAGGTTATTTATACGTATTTTATGTCCCTACAATAAATGATTCCAAGTTGGAAACCATAATGATGGCATAATGTCTACTATACGATGAACAAGCATCTTAAAAGTAAGTAAAGGTACCAATATAAGACATTAGAATACTGTACTGAAAAGATATCTATATGTAAATGACTTATAGCACAGTGATATCCTATGTGCTTCAAATACCACTAGGTCATGTCTAAAAAGCATCTACGTACGTAAAAACCAAAATATATATCATTAGAATACTCTAGTGAAAACATATGTATATGTAAATGCCTTATATCATAGTGATATCCTTTGTGCTTCAAATACCACTAGAACATTTTTGGCATGCTCACACATTTTAGTATTTTTCGGAACACATTTGGTATGCTCACACGAAGTGTTCGAGTAATTTATTACGAGAGGTTAAATAAATAAGGAGCTTGCTTAGCAAGTGTTCGAGTAATTTATTACGAGAGGATATATACATTCTAACATGGTATTCAAGGTAATCTATATACATAAGCAATCAGTTAATGTGTTTGCATTCATCTAGCATATCACCACAACAAAATATACAACTCTACAATACGATAAAATAAGGCTACAATCCAATATTAATAGAATAGAAACACTTCAGGCTTCCACTACGCAACACTACGCAACCAACACCACATGCTTAAAACACTTACATGTAAACGAAATATAATATGTCTACAATATGATACATATATTCCTGTCCCGATATCAAAACCAATATACATACATACATACATACATGTACCCACTTACAAACTAATCACATATACATGCAATTTGTCATTCGTCTAAGCTTCGTACACCCTTAGACCCATACAGTATCCAAAACATGATATTCTATGTTAAAATCACATATCAGCTACACATACATGTACCCACTTACAAACTAATCACATATACATGCAATTTGTCATTCGTCTAAGCTTCGTACACCCTTAGACCCATACAGTATTCAAAAGATGATATTCTATGCTAAAATCCCCTATCAGCTACACATACATGTACCCCCTTACAAACTAATCATATATACATGCAATTTCTTATTTGTCTAATCTTCGTACACCCTTAGACCCCTACAGTATCCAAAAGATGATATTCTATGCTAAAATCACATATCAGCTACTGAAAATACAATATCAATACATAAAATACCCCCTCATTAATATTCATTGCCATCTCATTAATATTCATTATCATCTCATTAATATTCATAAATAATTAATTCAATAATCTAGTTTTTAAAAAGATAAAATCATTTATGCGAAAATACCTACAGAAATCTTGTTTCAAAACTTCTTGCAAAAAGCACAAAAGGGAAAGTTGTCTTGCGTACACAATTCATTCAGTTTTTTTTTTCCTCTTTAAAACTCAGGTAGGAACGCTTACTCTTTTTTTTCCCTCTACTAAAATGCGTAACAAGTCGCACGCCAGTTTAAAGTGGTCCTTTGCTCACAAAACAAAAACACACTTCACCCCTCCATCTTATGTGCGGTTCCCTCAATATGGGGCAATACATTAACTTTTAAAAAGTGACACGTACCTATCTCATTCTTAAATTCTCTGTCGTTAGAATAATGATTCCTATTTCTTTTTTCGTATATTTTTCAGTTTCTATGCGGTAGAAGTCACACTCTCCCATTAAACATGGTCTTTTACTTCATAGGAGAGCACAGTTTACCCCTCCAGCATTCTGGAACACACACATACAAGCAGGTGTCTATGTTCCTTTCGTTAGTAGGCATCAAAGGGCTCCCTCCCTCCTACGCCTTACATCTTAGACAGTCAATATCTTTTAACATTTGTTCTTTATCCAGAGTTTCTCATGTTTCTAAAATTTATTTGACGTGTCTCTCTGCCTTCCAACAGTTAAAGTATTGTGCAACATCCATATCTCACATTAAATTGACACTTTCTTACTTCCTTAATTGACACAATGATGAAATTACGAGACAGCTACATAAGAGCTTCTCATACGTTTACAAAAGGGTGTTTGTCGGCAATCCAATGAACAAAGAACACCCACGTTGGATAGATTCAGCCCCTTGACTACTGCCTCCCCCCTCTTCCTGTGCTCTTCCCCCACTGGTTACCTCATCTTACGACATGCCATTATTTCATTATAGGTGAATTCTTTCTTTAGAATTAGTTTCTTGAATAGCAAGACCAACTGCGTTCAAGATTAACAAAAAAGACTTGTGTGGACATGTTCTGAAGTTCCTTTAGCTATTTCTCGCCACTTGACCAAGGAATAAGGAAGGAAGAAACACGTTTCTTAAAGGATTGGGGTAAAACGGTAAGTAATCAGCATAAATTGAATAAATCAACATAAAATTGTATTAAAATATATAATAAATAATATCAAAGGAAATTTGCATCCATTTTCATGAGAAATTTACACTGTTGATCAATTCTTGTAAGAATGAAGGAAATTTTCATGCCTTTTAATGAGAATTTCGGTCTGTACACGTATTTGGTAGAAATGAGGGGAATTTGAAGCAATTCTGGTGAGATTTTGGGAACATTGATAAATTTAGGTAGAAAATGGCGGATTTTAGGGCGATTTTGGTGAGATTTTGGGAACATGGGTAAATTTTGGTACAAAATGGCGGATTTTAGGCCCAATTTGGTGAGATTTTGGGAACAAGTTGGTGAGAAGTACGTGCTATTCTACTCAACACTGATTGATAGATTCGAGGTAGAAGCAACAGCACGTGTCACACTGAGCAGAGTGTTTTAAGCCTATCTGTAAGAATTTAAAGGTATGTGTGTGTATATAGTATATAACCCGTAAATATTATGTCATATTGAAATTATTTCACTGCATGTCTTTGTTGTTAAAATTGTTCGTAAAACGTAGTACATACAGCCGATTGAGCAAACAAAAGATAATGAAGAAGACACACAGCACAGGGGAACACCATCTTTTCCCGAAATAGTGCAGTTACCAACCTATGCTAATTTTCTCTTGACAAGTAATTTACTTCATTGTTTTACTTTATGAAATATGAATACGACTAATACAATCACTCAATAAATTTTACGTGTTTCAAATATTAAAATGTACGTATCCGCAAAAAAAATATATATCCTAATTTGTAATATTTCAGTCCTGTCGATTTCCATCCATTCTGTTATGTCTGTGGAAGGTTCATAAGGACAAGAGGAAAAAGTTGAAATTGTGTGAGGTATATAAAGCCTACTTTGGAATGGCAGTGAATGATCAAGATAAATCATGGGTACCCCCATGGGGTCTATGACCTGTGCAAAAGTACATTTTAAACTATTTACGATACTGTTTATTTTACGCTATACATCAAGACTTTATTTTAACCAACTTTGGAAATGTTATTGAAAAGAGTGTTCACCTCATATAACATACCTAAAGTGGTTGACGTGTAAACTAGTATTGCCAAAGTCTTCCACGCACTTAAGGCGATGTTATACCTTTTGCCACTGGTTTCTCAGTCCCCATAAGATAACATGTAAACTTTATTTCATGAATATCTAATGAAATATGATACGTAACAACTTAAAATTTTTCATATGTATACAGAAAAGCAATAGAAATGAAATGATTGTTTCAATTTCACGCTTAATGACGTAGATCAAGAGTAATGAACTTTTTAAAGTAACATTGTAATGGACTATATATTGAAGGTTGTGTGTTCCAATGTGATCTTCGCGAACAGATGTCCTGTTGACAGGCAGGTATTTCCCTCCCCCTCTTAAGTAGTTTTCCAATGGGTGTGGTAGAACGCTGCGGGGTGCCACCCTCATCCCATTTCTTTCCTCCGTTTCTGCAGAGCGGATAGATTTTCTGTAAATGTTACAAAGAAAGAATATTTGCTTCCAAGACAATTTGAAATATTTGCTTCTTGCGATTTCATGCTGTATGATGTAGACTGCGAAAACAAAGATCAGGTAGAGAACGCCAATTTCTTCATTACTAGTAACTCTAGTTAGATAATTATTGCTAACCACTAATTTCATATTAGTACGTTCAGACTCTTTGTAATAACACTGCCTCAACAGTAGAAAATAGGGGAGAGTATATACTTTGAAGAGGAGGATCAACAATTTGATACAGATCATGGTTGAAATTTAGCTTTCCTTTGCAGCACTAAGTTTGTATGAGACGTTTGCATGGATACAAACTACAGAATTCCCTCCAGTAACTGGGATTTGAAATTCGTGACAGGTAGTTACTTCTACTTTCTGGCAACATTAGCTATTCAACACATATTTTTCTGGATGTAATAAAAAAAATCAACTTTACTTCAAGCTAAATTCTACAGATTGAAACGATGGATTGAACCCGATGAACCAACTTTCCCGTGAATAAACATACATAGGTAACATTCTAAAAAAATACAATAACCCTTCCCGTTTGTCTGTTTAGTGGCTAGCTCGCGCACCTTTGGATCACAGATCTCGGGTTCGATACCCGGCGGAAGAGCCTTGAAATATCAACAGATCACTAAGGACTCGGATTCCACTGAAGGCTCACGTCTCTTATAACATCGGTACAGAAAGGGAAACTAAACTCTAAACCCACCAAACCAACCAAGCTAATGAAGAACGGACATAGTAATGTCACTATAATTTAGACTACGTGAACGATTTTTTAAAGTTTTCATTATAGTAATAAATATAAGTGGAACTAGGGCCTCGAACATTTCTAGATCTTGTTACTCGAAAATAAGCAAATATAATATATACACATGCTGTCAGGAAGTAACTTCGGGATGTGAATCATCGGATGAAAACATGAAAAAGCCTATAGACCAACCTTGGTGCACAGCTGCGTTATTTCAGATATATTGTCCACAGAAAATTGGTCGTAACGGTACAAGAAAGCAACAACTCGAGCAATATTTTGGAGTTTTCCGAAAACGCCTTAAAGTTTTGTTGTATTTGATAGCAACATAATATGATTTAACCTAAGAAATTTAACCGAAAATGTTTTTAGTACGGTGACTCGTAACTTTCATTTTATGTTCTCGTGTAAGGATTAATTTCCTTAAGTAATTTGATGTCTTTTTCGAACACCCTGTGAACATACATAGCGAGACCTCGGGTCTCGAACTTTATACCTATTCCACTGTAGGGATGGATACGAGTGAGTTTTCTTTGAAACTCGACTCGACTCGAAGCAGACATTTTTGAGCTCGGCTCGAAAAATTTCCTCCAACTCGACTCGAATTCAGGTCGAGTTTCGAGTCGAGTCGAGTCGTGTGTAGTTTCAATTACTATTTTTAAGTATCCAACTTAGATAATAGGTCAATGATACTACTACTACTACTACTACTACTACTTATTATTATTATTATTATTATTATTATTATTATTATTATTATTATTATTATTATTATTATTATTATTATTATTATTATTATAACATCATGTATAACCAAGAAAGTAGGCAGGGGTGTACCTGTATACTAAAAACTAGTTGACTTCCGATCTCGGTCGCCGAGAAGTCTTCAAGAGGCAAGGACATTGTTCACGAGGATCTGGGTTTGAGTTCCGGAGAAGCAAGTATTCAGGCCCGAGCCAAAAATTGTTAAACGTTATAGGGCGCCGGTCAAACATGTTCAAAACTGCTCGGCTCGGGTCTAGGGTTGTCAGTGGCTCGAGCGGCTTGGTTCATAGCTCATTCATTTTCTAGCCGAACCGAGAAGTGAGCCAAGCTAACAGCTCACCTAACCGAGCCAACTCGAGCAATCGGCTCAGTTGAGCCGAGTCGAACCGAGGCGATGAACTCGTTTCAACGGAGCTGGCTCGAGCCGATGGCTCATCTCAGCTGAGTTGGTGACTCATCTGAGCCGAGGGTCGGTAGCTCATCCCAACCGAGCAAGCTCGGGCCAAAAGCTCAATTGTGTCAGTCGATGGCTCGTCTCAACCGAGTTGGCTCAAGCCGTTGGCTCAATTGGGTCGAGTCGATGGCTCATCTGAACCAAGCCTGCTCTTGTTGTTCGCTCAGTTGAACCTAGTGCCGAGCCGATTGACATCACCACTCGGGTTGGGCTTCTGCTTGAGCTCAAAAATTCGAACGTGCAGATCTCAGCTTTGATAGTAAGAGCTACAGTATATACTTATATTGATGCTCATGACACTTGAGGCTGTCTCGTTATAAAAAATAAAAAATTATTGTCGTCTCGTTATCGAGACGAGACGGGATGCGAGTAGTGTTCCTTGTCGTGAGCAACACAAAGTATTCCACACTACTGCTTACATTTCTCATGGCTTTCGCTTTCCAGTCTAATCAGACCATTATTTCGAAACGAGTTAAAACGACCTGAACGAGCGAGCCATTTATCAAACTCGACTCACTCGAAACTCGACGTCAAAAACAGTGACTCGGCTCGGAACTCCACTCGAGAAAATTACCTTTGACTCTACTCTAAACTTGACTCGAGTTTCGAGTCGATTCGAGTTTTAGCTCGACTGGTGCTAAAATTATCCAAAATTATCGAAAGATCCAAAATTATTTTCCTATTGAAGTTCATAGAATTTGTATGTGTATGTTAAACAAACAATTGATTTAAACCAATAAAATAATATACATGGTTCAGAACCAGAGTGAACTCAATTGATTCATATCTTTATTCACTTCTTATATTTATATGCAAATTAAATTAGGTCGCTAAATTTTTGACTCTGTGAACTAACTTGGAGGAATAAAGTATATCTTCTGTACTTTGTACTGATTTCACTTGTGCATTTTTTTTCTCTTCTTGTAAAGTGATTCTTAAAATATTCACAAGTACAGTACATGCAAGATCAGTACAATATATCTTTATCAGGTGTTCTCCGTGGATGAGTCTGTAGAATTGTCACTTTTGTAATCAGGCAAGGGTCCCAGGTTTGAGCCCAGCTAGAGGACAATTTCTCTCCGTTTCAAACCGAGTAATGGTTTGTAACCCACTTTAAACTGTAGGTCCCGTCTTCATAACCCCCCTGTTACATAAGAACGGGCTAGAAAAAACTTATTTCTATCCATATGTAATCTAAATAAATTAAAAGTTTTGTAGCCATGGCCCCTTCTTTAAAAAAAATGAATAACTGCAACTTGAGGGTGCTAATTCGACTGATCTCGGTCTCAATCTTAAGAAGTGACCGCAAACCGGTCTAACTCGAGGTCAAAGGTCAACTAGCTGTTTTCGCTCAGAATCAAGACTTTCATTACAAAAATGTTTTATACTTCCCGTTTTATCCCAACTTAGGCTCTAGCCGAATCTATCTTATTCCCTTATCAATTTCTTAACTGTAATTGTGTGAACCAAATAACCTCTCAGATGTTTAAAATTTCTTATCCCTTATTACAAATCTAAAGTAGGTTTTATTCATGCAAATAATCTTATGTATTAGCTTCCCTAACTCACTCCTTTGTTCAGACACGCTACTCGGTTTGGTTTATTCAATCTTGAACAGTAATGAATGGGCAGACTAGTAAATAATTTGTGCTCTACTGGTAAATCATTTGTAAAACTAGTTTACATATGACCTCGAGTTTGACTTATTTTATTATTTAAAAAATAGAGGCCAGGATTATCCACAAGGTAAAGAAAATGGTTCAAAAAGAAGTAGCGGTGCCACGTGTACATCACGCAAAAGAGTTTGGTTTCTGCAGTACGATATTTTCATAATTAATATTGAAACTGGAAATTGTAGTAGATTTCTACCACTTCCGGTTTCAGTAGAGAGATTAGACTAGAGACGAAATATATTCTTGGAACGCCTAATTAATTGCAGAAAACCGCTTCTTATCTATTACAGTTTTTATTCTATAGCCATTAAAGTTAAAATCGGAAGTAGTTGATTTCCACATCTTTTGGAAGACAGAATATAGTAGTTATTTTTAGAAAGCTGAATAGAAAGCAAAAACCCGCTTCATTTCTGTTCTATGGAGATCACTATTGAAACCGAGCTTTCAATTGAAGATCACAAGAGGAGATGAAAGGTACACCTGAGATGCTTGAGAGCTGCTCGATTGGAAGAAACCGTTTTCATCTATTTTTTACCGTTTTTGCTGTATATAGATCAATATTTATTGAAAACAGAAATTATAGTTGATTTGAACCATTGTAGGTTGTAGTAGAGTTAATAATAGAGATTAAATATATTCTTACGAAGCAGAAAACCGGATCTCACTACATATTGCCGTTTTTGATCTATGGTGATCAAAGTTCAAACCAGAAATGGTTTATTTAAATCACTTCCGGTTTGGGTAGGTGGTTTTAATGACAAATAAAATTCCTTACTCTTGACTATATTTTGACCAAATTTGGTGATGATCCATCACGCAGTTCTTTAGTTGTTTCTTTTACTTTTTCTTTCTTTTTTTTTCACACACGTGCACACACGGGTATGGTAAATATATAAAGGAGTAGGTAAACCAAATTGTAGTTATTCAAAAACCAAACAAGGAAAACTTGGTTTTTGCCACCCCTGCATACAAATAATCCATTCTAACCACAGAAACGACGCACTGTCTGTTTTCTATGATAAATAATATAAAATGAAATGAAACCTATCCTTCCAGAAAACAAAACATAGGTAAATAAGAAACATTTAGACTTTTCTTCGTTGTATAGTTTTGAGTGGCAGAGAGGTGAAAGCTACTGCTTGGAAGAAGAATTATCCGTTTCAAGAAAAAAAAAAGATGTAGAAAAGCAATCGGAAACATATGTTCGATACTGAGGTTTCAAAGATCATTATCTTTGTTCTACCAAGTATTTTGTTGACACTTGAGTCACTCCAGTTTCCATCAAAAAGTCAAATTCAGGTAGTTGCCGTCTTGGGCGGGGAGTGGTAAGGGAAACTGCTCAAGGCGTAAATGATTATGAAAATGGAGGGATAGACATGAGTTTCGCTGTTCAAATTGCCACAATGCATCCTTGCCCAGCATGTGTTCTTCAAAGAATTTTACCTGTAGTAATTTGTGAAGTATGAAAGTGGTCATTTGATCCTTTACCTGCAATAGTGATTACCTAATTACGGAAGTAATTATTACAATTAATCTAAGTCATTAAGTTTAAAATTGAGATAATCACCTCCTTTGTATTGCTCTTTGGTATTCGTATAGAAAATTGCAAGTTTCTAAGTGCAGTATTTTGTAAGATATTTACGAATTAAATTTTACATGTTACCTTATGAAGATTCTGAAGCCTCCGATGATGGGTAGACACCCCCTTAAGAGTACAATCATCCATTTGTCTTAAAATTTGCAATTTTTTCTCTACTTTGATATTGCAAGTTCTGCAGTAAGTCCTTAGGCATATTTTTTTTTTAAATAACAGTATTACTTAAAAAACACTGGTACTTTTCTTATTTTACTTATTAATTTCCAAAAGTATTTAGGAATATTTCTGTTTCTTCAGGTTAGTACAGAGGGAAACGAGGATCAATGAGGTTTGCTACCCCCAGAGTTTTGAGGGAACCTATGGACCACATTAGAAACAGTTAAACTTTTGTATGGTAGATCCAACAGTGCGTTATATAGGCAAAAAAAAACGCTTCTATTTTAAAATTCTCCCTTCAATTGCGCCAATTCCACATTCAGAAGAGTTATTAATTGTCACTCCTCCCGTAGAAGATACATCTGTGTGTGAAGAACAGAAAGGACAATCTGATAGTGATGAGAACGTTGAACTACAAAGATATGTCTAATAGACAACCGTATTATCCTAACCAAGCAGGTTTGAAAGATCTCATTCAAGATCTAAGCTTAAATAAGGATGCTGGCGAACTTCTTTCCAGGCTAAAGCAGTGGAATATAGTTGATAAATCAGTAAATGTAACAGCTCAAAGGAGAGGGCATAAACAGTTTTGCAAATTCTTTTGCATGAAAGATGGATTGTGCTTCTGCCAACATATAATGCTTTACAGATACCTTGCATCATGAAAGACTGACTTTTATTTATAGACAGCTCATCTAGAAGTTTGAAGGCTGTGCTTCAGCACAATTGAAATAGGTACCCATCTGTTCCTGTGGCTCATTCCGTCTCTACAAAGAAACACTTTAACAACTTGAAGGGCTTATTGGACAATTTGCAGTATACAAAATATGGTAAAATACAAGCCATTTGTGTACCCTAAAGTGATATTGTATCCCCTCTACATATAAATCTTAGTATTACCAAACAATTTGTGAAACCCTTGGATAGGGATTTTGACGCATTGAAGTTACTACAAGACATGTTCTGCAGATATCACTTTCTACGATGGAGGCTGCAGTGTTTATAGGACCGCAAGTGAGGAAAATGAGCCAGTCCACTGAGCCCTTTGCGCTGCTAACAGATTAAAAAAAAACCTGGAGAACATATTCAGAGCAATATGCTGAGCGCTTTCACCAAGACATTATGACTTTCGAACACCGATATCAAGGAAAATATAACTAGAACATGATAGGAACTGCATCTGGAGTTAATTCGTGAAATGTAGGAAAAAGACGCATTTCCATGGGTATTCATATACTCAAGGTATGTATTAAAGGGGCCTACACTTTTGAGGTGCTGAGGAACTTAGAAGCAAACTCCTTTCTTTCATTTTAATGCAATGTCTAATACATTTCATAGCGTTAGTTGTATTTGAGAGCAAATCGATTTTAAACTTACAAAAGCGAAGTTTCATGAGAATTGTTCATATTTTCTTAAATGTTCGATGAATATGACTAAGGAATCAGCAATATAAACTGAAGAACAAACATTTTTTTAAACTGTTGCATAGTGTAAATCCTTTTAATTCAATTATGCATATAATTAAAATAAGGTTAGTGAATATAATTTTAAATTTTGTGTGTTTAAGGAGGTAAGGGGCATTCTTTATTTTCTTTCCCTATCCAAGAGTAAAGTGTTTTCCTTTTATTCTGTATACCTGTCGTTGCGGCGAGGACATTTAAACGACCCTTCCTTTTGTCGCATAATACTCCTGAACGTTTGAAGCCACACAAAGACCACACATACAGAGGACCCTTCGTGAGCCCAAGCAAAGGAAACAGAAGAGCTTTTAGCATCTTTTTGTGAAACAGGAGAAAAATAGTAAAGTCTGCACAAACTGAATAGAATCCAAGTGGAAAATAATCTCTGCGAATTTGTCAAACTCACATACTTGTCAGGATGGCTCCACGTAGAACGTAGATAAAACTTTGACACAGGTCTGTAAGTTGGTCCAAAAGCACGAATGCGACAAAACGTCTCCAAATCAAGCCCCATAAAAATTCTTCATATAACATGTGCAATTTAAAGAAATCGCGTACTTTGGAGAGACGACGCTCGAAAACTTAAATAGGCGGACACGAAAAAAATAAAATTGAGGACACCAAAATAATTTGACCAATGAGAGAAAATTAGTGGGAGCAGAAACGCAGTAGGAGGCGTATGCAAAAAGATCGGCGGGTTGAGAGTTCAAAAATTTCCAAGACAGACGCAGTTGCAGTCGTAGTCAAGTCGAACAACCGGGAACCAGTGCGTTCAGAAACGTTCATAATACCCGGAAAACACACACACATAACACTAACTCTCACACGTTAATTAAGAAGCAGTATGCGAGGCTAGGTTAACTAGTAGCCCGGTGTTTGTTATCGATAACACTAAAGTGTATACTTTTATACGTAGATTTTCTTCAACTAAGAAAAAACTTTGTAATTCCGAAACAAGTAAACGTTTACAGACATTTTGTGTAAGTAATCCATTTTTCTTTTCTTTTCTTTTTTTTTTTTTTTTACACATTTACGAATATTTATGAAAAATTCTGTACAGCGAGCATTAAAGAACTGATTTTGCTCAGACTACTAACTAGTCGTGAAAACAAACTTGAGCGTCGTTTACACACTTTCAGACAGCACTTAGAGTACCCTAACAACACGCAATTAGTTTGAATTGTCATGGACACTTCATAAAAACATTCAAAATAATTGGTCCGTGCGACACAACACTCACGACACAAAGAGTGATGGTGCAGTGTAATAATTGGAATTCCTAGAGCTAACAAGTGCGTTGTTGGAGAGATGTATCAAAGGAACAGTGCTTGTTTCGATGGACATGGACAGACCAAATCGCGTCGCCCCTGGCAGTTTAGAAGGCCCAGGAGAAGTCCGAGGACAGAACTCAGGACCCAAGACATTCGTCGCGCAGGCATGGAAGAAGGAGACCTAAGGACCTCTGTATATGTGTGGTCAGCGCAGTGGCAACAACGAAAGTGGTCAAGGCAGTGGTGACAACAAAAGGTAGGATCCATCTAAATTATTTATTGATATTAAAAGGAAAATTCTCCGCATTAAATAAGAATGCAAGACTTTCTCTGTACAAAAATTAAAGTCCGGAATTAGTTCAGACTTCCAAGCATAGTTTCATTGCATTGAGAACAGATATTATAATTCGAACTTTAGCTATCAGAGATTAGATTTTTTTTTTTTTTTACTTTAGAGTCAGCCTACATTGAACGATAGAGCCGAGCCGCTTTGGCAATTTTATTTATCTAGTATGTTATATTAGTGACCGCATCGTTCTCATTAAAGATATATTAATTCGTATAATTTTTTTGTCATCTATGAAGCAGAATTGCGGATAAAAAGAGATAAACTAAATGCATACAAAATAACATGTAAACTTTTAGTGGCTCGACTTGTGTATTTTTTTTATAAAAGATAACAATCTATGTATGCAAATTGGAATGTTTAAATTTGTATGAATTGAAAATGCGTCATCTAGGCCATTGACAAGCACTATTTTTAATGTAAGATAATTAAAAACAAAGCTTGATATTTAAAAAAAAGTGCAATCAGCGTATTGTTTAAATTGTATGAAATCGCTATGTTTTTAATGTCATTTACATAGGAGTTGGTAACTGATCGAATTTATTTAAATCAATATGGTAATAGGAGCTTCATAAATAATCTGTTGTCATGTCTCAATGAAAGTATTCGACGCAGAAAGCTTAAATGTTAATTAGTAATTAGAAAAAGTATTTTCAAATGTAAGGTTCTAAATTAACCAACTTGTATTAAGCATAATTGTAAGAGCTCATCATGTAAGGATAATCAATCGTAAGTTTCAGATAGGACAGGTTATGGATATCGATTTCACTAGTTTGTTTATGTATGTCAAGTTACTTATAGTAATTCATTCAAGCTGTCAAGAAAGAAAACAGAGATGTAATTCACTTAAATTAATTTGGTGCTAAGGCCTTCTGCCTTACTCTTCATATCTGTTATCACAAAATTCCAAATTCAGTGTTAATTTTCATCATACTTGACTTTTTAAAATATTATTTTCTTTAAACATTTTTTTACTCATTAAAGCTTTTATGATTTTGTTAACCTAAATTCGCGAACTTTTTCTTTCATAAACAATTTGTATCCCTAACCTAAAGAATAACATTTTTTTAGAATCTGTTAGGCTGAACTATTAAGGTAATTTATGCAATTTTCTAATTCTAAATACCATGGAGTGAATTGAACTGATTTTTATGATTTTTAAATCAAAATTTTAAATTCAAGATGTTTGTTTATTTCTGGAAACATTATTATTATTATTATTATTATTATTATTATTATTATTATTATTATTATTATTATTATTATTATTATTATTATTATTATTATTAAATTTTTCATGGGAAGTGAAAATCAGTCTAATTTGTCCCTACAAACTAGAAATTAGAACAACATTATTTTTCAGCATTGTAGCATGTGAATACATGGATACAGGTGCGAATAAAATAAATTTTTATTTGCTCTCGGTTTAGAGGATCTTATTTCCCTAAAGCCCTGGGATACCGCGGGGAGATAGGATTTTCAAACCGTGAAATCAGTCTTCATCGAGTCATAAAACATTTTAATTCAAAGAAAGGAGACTTTGGTGCACATGATAGCAATGGTGGCATCCGGAATACGAACCCAAAACCTTACTCAAATTTTCTTTAACGTTTACAAATTTGGAGTTCCGAACAACCATCCCACTTACATGTCTATCTTTCTCTCTCTTTTTTTTAATTTTTACAAATTTGGCGGCCCAAACAGGGTTCTCTCTCTTTTTAATTTTTAAATCTTTACAACAAAATGATCAAAATGACTGGCCTAACCAAAATACAGACTTATTCAGGGCTGGGTTTAAAGGATGTGAACGTGCATCCCCTTCGTTGTAAATATATATTATCTAAAATGGGAAGCTAACAGTAAAAATATCGACACTTTCCGAATCTTTCTGAAGTAATATTTCCATTTGCTGTTTAAAAGAAAGCAGAGCTTTACAAAAGCAATTGTTTAAGTCGATTTTCTGAAGATTGACGGAAAAGAATTCACCATGAAAATCAATATTTTTCATTCACACTACAGATGCCTAAACGCATTTAAAAATTCAAATAAAGCGGTAGATATTGGGACACCCTCCTTAGGAAAACCTGAATCCATCACATCATTTTTTCTGTTCCGAATTGTTAAGTTAATTTAGACATAATTGTTCAACATGATGATTCAGTTCACTGCGTACATTTAATCAAGTAACTTGTGAAGGTAAGCTAGCTGTAACTTACAAACAAATTGTTATGTGTATAGAATTGTTAACGAGGCGTTGTTCAGAAGATTAATTATTGTATCTCGAGAAGCTTTACTCGTATTTACAGTAGTAAAAGTTTATCTTATTTTCATTATGGAATGACCTCCAGTCATGATTTTATTACCTTCGCATCAAAAACTAAACTAAAATGTAAAGATACATTTTATTGGTACCCTTAAAGGTGATACACCAACCTAATCTAAAAAAAGTTGTCCTTGTAACGGTCAGTGCAACTTTTTCATGCACGATTGTATTCAAAAATCTTTGATCATTAATTTTCCTTTAGTATAAGATTTCCTTCTTTACTCGAACATATTTAAGTTCTTAGCCCTGTATCGTAAGGCGTATGAACACTATATTAGGGAAAGCGAAATTGAGGTTAAAAATGATGTAAAATCTTTCTGGTCATATATAAAATGTAAACAGAAGAATAATAATAGTGAAAGTGGTAGTATGACGTTAAACGGTAATACATTGAACACAAACAAACTAATTGTTGATGGGTTTGCAAATTATTTTAAATCAGTATATGATAAAAATATATCATCATACAACCCTCCTGAGGAAGAACATATGGAGGTAAGCAACTGTTTAGAAATTGATAAAGTGTCGAATGAAGAGTATAGGAAAGCTATTAAGAAGTTAAAACCTAAAAAAGCATGTGGACCAGATGGTATTCCTCCATATGTGATAAAAGCATGCTCGGAAATACTACTAGAACCACTGTCTATACTTTTCAATTTAATACTTAAAACCCAAACGTTTCCTGAAATCTGGAAAATTACTAAAGTATCACCAATCTTTAAAAATGGGGATAAGAGTAAAATAGAACATTATAGACCGATAGCCATAATTTGTGCACCAGTAAAAGTTTTCGAACAAATATTATATGATCGTGTTTTTAACCATGTAAAGAACTATATCTGTGAAAACCAGCATGGATTTTACCCTGGACGATCAACGGTAACAAATTTGCTTAATTTTACTCAATTCGTTCATGAAGCTATTCATGATCGCAAACGAGTAGACACAATATACATTGATTTTGCAAAGGCATTTGACACAATTAATCATGACATACTACTTAGAAAACTCTCAAGGTTTGGATTCTCATCAAATTTACTAAAATTGTTTAAATGTTACCTGTATCAGAGAAAACAGTATGTATACTTCAATCACACAAGATCATTCAGTTATAATATTAATTCCGGTGTCCCGCAGGGCTCAAACTTAGGACCCTTATTGTTTCTACTTTTTATAAATGACCTCCCAAAATACGTTAAATATTCCAAATGTTTATTATATGCTGACGATTTAAAATTATACAAAGATATACAGGAAAATCAGGATGTATTAAAACTGAATGAGGATCTAAATAACATATATCAGTGGAGTATAGAAAATAAATTATATTTTAATACTAACAAGTGTAAATTCATAATATTTTCAAAGCAAAGAAGGTTAACTAAAATTAATCCCTATAAGATAGATGACAAAGTATTAGAACGTGTATATACATATAAAGATTTGGGTATTATTTTCAGTTGTGATATGTCTTTTAATAAACATACATTGTTGCTAACACATAACGCTTTTAAGCAATTAGGATTTATAATAAGAAACACGAAAATGTTTACTAACATTGATGTTATAGGAACTATTTTTAAAAGTATTGTAAGATCAAAGATGGAGTACGCCTTGGTGATCTGGACTACGAAACACGTAACTCAAAACAATCAATTAGAAGCAATTCAGAAAAGGTTTTTAAGGTATCTATACTACAAGAAATCTGGACAATCTGCAATTACTAATAAAATTTCGTATTCCAGACTACTAGGAGAATTTAATTACTCAACTTTTTCGGATAGATCAGTTATTCTACAAGAAATGTGTTTATTTAAAATAGTAAATGGTAAATTCGATAACAGTGAGTTTTTGCAGTATATCAAATTCAATATAAAATCAAGAACTTTAAGAACGAGGAAATTATTATGGTATGCAACTGCGAAAACCAACACATACAACAACTCACCTTTAATAAGATTATGTTCATTGTATAATAATATAGCTGAGAGTATCGATGACATTGACTTAAGTTTGAAAGAAAAAATATTTAAAAAATTATTGAAGAGATATCTGTGTGAAATTAAGTTAAATGAAAAACGTAATTAATATTGGATATTACTATATTAACTACGGTAATGAAATTTGATTATTTTCTATTTTCATGTTATTGTAATGTACAATATCAATGGTGAGCACATGAATGTGTGCATGTGAAATGTGCGAGATATGTATGTGTGTTTGTCCATATATATTTGCTTGTATAAATATTGGTGTATGTATATGTATATATATATGTACATGTAAGTGTATATATGTATTATGTAAGTATGCCTATTTCTATAATAAGAGCATGAGTTCGTGCTTCATAAAATGTATGCATTGATCTGTGGAATGTTCGTATACAAAGTTATAAATTGTATTTGCTTATTGCTATCTTAATATTCTTAATATTTTCATTTTTACTATTTTCATTTATAAATTTGTTTTACTTATTATTATTATTATATAATAATGTAATCAATTGTGTACACCTCCTATAATTGGAGAGATCTCTCTGTTGGAGGAAATAAATAAATAAATAAATAAATTAAATAAATAAGGTAACCTGGAAGGATTTTTACAAATCACCTTCCAACATCGATGTCATCTAAGTCGTAATTGGAAGACCAAAAGTAGTCCTCGTCAGAATCAACGACCTTCTGCCAACGTTCTGGAAGGCCATGGATTTAATCGCGGTAGAAATTGGTGGTTCGTGAAGCGAAGAAGGTACTAAGTAAACTTTCCACCTCTACTAGGGGTTTGAACTGACGTCCTCTAAGGAGATTGTCCAAGGAATGGAACAGGTGATAGTTGGAAAGCGCAATGACAGGGGAGTGCGGCGAATGCAATAGTGTTTCACATCCAAGCCGTAGAATGGTGTCCCAGGTCATCCTAGACACGTGGGGCCTAGCGTTGTCCTGTAACAGGAGAACTCCTTTCCGATTAAGTAGTACTGGCTCCAGAGATTTGAGTTTTTCTTGAAGACAGCTCAACTCCTGACAGTGCACAGCTTCATTGATGATCTGACCAGCTGGTAGCAGTTCCTGATGCACGATGATGCGAGAGTAAACAAACACACAGAAGGACCTCCTTTTGGTGCAGTGCTGGTTTCGGCTTTTGGAACCGGTACTTGGGATGCTAACCAATGATGACGGCGCCGTAGAACTTCGCACAGGACTCACTTCTGATCACTCGTCCAGAAATTGCTCCTTCCTCAGACGAGACAGCAAAGAAACACAGGTGCCTACTTGCGTTGCCTTCTGGGCCGAAGTCAAATCATGTGGGACCCATCGACCCAACTTGTAGTGCTTCCCAAATTGATGAAGATGCTTCCGAATGGTTTCTCCACTCACACTGAATTGTAGTCCAAGTTCTTCACATGTCTGGCCACTGTTCGCCTCAATTGGTGCCTGAAGATCTTCATTTTGTACATGTGTTGGTTTTGCGGCGGCACGTGCTATATCCTCCAGAGTAGTAATCGCGGGACTTGAGGCCATTTTTACCGCCCCCTGGAACGTGGTGCCCGCCGCCGCCGCCGCCAAAAATTTGCGCCCCGGGCGCCCGGCGCCCATTTTTGGGGTTACATGTTATGACGTCATAGAGTCACGTGATGTTAGGCCATGCCTTTTTGGGTTACGTGATGTTAGGCCCTGGAGCATGGAGCCCGCCGCCGCCAAATTTTGCGCCCCGGGTGCCCGGCGCCCATTTTGGGGTTACATGTTATGACGTCATAGGGTCACGTGATGTTAGGCCATGCCTTTTTTGGGTTACGTGATGTTAGGCCACGCCTTTATGGGTTACGTGGTGTTAGGCCACGTCTTTATGGGGTAGTTTTACCGAGGGGGGTTGATTTTGTTTTCTTTTACGGCATAAAATTTTTGGAGATCGTTACTTTTTTAATGGGATATAGGTGTATGTATAGTTTACTTTGCGGTATATATTTTCAATTTAGCGCCCCTAGGCCACACCCCCGTTCGCCTTTATGGGGTAGGTTGTTGATTTTGTTCCCTTTACGGTATAAAATTTGGAGATTGTTACCTTATGATGGAGTACAGGTGTATGTATAGCTTATTTTGTGTTACTTGATTTTAATTTTTGCGCCCCTGGAGTGTGACGCCGCTGAAATTTTGCGCCCCGGCCCCTTTAGTTTACATAGTTTACGATCCGCCTTTATGGGGCAGTTTCACGTATGAGTTTATTTGTTTCTTTTTATGGTTATAAATTTGAAGAATGTTATTTCCTTTTTTACCTTATAGGATGTATATATAGCTTACCTTATTTTTGTTCCCTTTGATACACCCATGCGCACACCTTAGCATTACGTCATGGGGTCACGTGGTGTTAGGCTTTATGGGTAGACCTACCGAAGGGGTGCAGGGGTACATAGGACCACCCCCCTTACATTTTGGAAATTGCCAAATCTAAAAATTTGGTATGGTAGCCTAGGACCACATTATGTACCTCTACTAGTATTGGGTGTCTATGTCGTTCCCTTTCATGGGTAAAAAATTGCCAAAAATTCAAATTTCGGGGTTTTTTGACCTAATTTATCCCCTTTGATGAGGTGTTATTACCCTATATGGATATATGTGCATATACAGGGTCAATTACCTTTCATAAGACATGGGTATATTTGTGCACCCCGGCAGGAGTACATTGGCCCACCCCTTAAATTTTTGGAAATCGCCCAATTTAAACATTTGGTATAATAGTATAAAATCCTAATATAGATCACTATAAATTTGGGTGGTCTACCTCGTTCCCTTTTAGGGGTATAAAATTGCCAAAATATAAAGGTAAGCAATACGTTGTATCACGTGTTTGGTTTTTTGACCTAATTTATTCCAATGGATGAGGTCCTATTATCTTATATGGTTATATGGTCATGTATAGGGGTCCATCCCCTATTATAAGACATAAATACATTTGTGCAACCCTTGAAATTTTTTTTATTTTGGGAATGATACCTTGGCCCACCCCTTAAGTTTTTTAGAAATTGCCAAATTTAAACATTTGGTATCATAGTACTGGACCCTAATATATATTACTATAAATTTGGGTGGTCCACCTCGTTCCCTTTTAGGAGCCATTTTGTTCCGCTTTAGGGGTGAACATGGATACAGTGGTCCACATCGTTCCCTTTTAGGGGGCATTTTTGTTCCGCTTTAGGAGTGAACCTTGCAATCGTCCCGAGTTTGATTCTTGGAAATGTTGAATTTAACGTCCCCGCGAAAACGGTGAGAAATGATAGGACGAAACATGAACTTACTTGACTGAGGATTGAAGCAGTGACCTCATACACTAGAGACAATCGCTGAGCCATCGTACACGTGTGTTGATTACTATGCAATGGTCCCGAGTTTGATTCTAGGTGTTAGTTTCAGGAAATGTTAACGTTCCCTTGAAACGATGATGAGAAATGAGAAAACATCATAAACTTACTTGCTTGCCGATTGAAGCAGAGACCTCACACATCAGAAAAAAAAAACGCTGAGCCACCGTACTCCATTCAGTGCAAGCAATTTTTGCGTATGAAAAAAGAACATGAACAGATTATGTTACATTACTATACATTTCTGCTCGTTGTTACGCATAGAAGCTTGTTATTGTGAAATTGCAGCATGTGCTTTTACTACATCAGCATTTTTTCTCAGCTGACGGACTTTTAAAGCTCAACTTTACATTTATGTCAAAGACAGTTTCGTAACATATCGATGAGTGTTACATTTTTTCAATCAAGTTTAAGAAAAATGAATCACATTTTAGATGTGGTAATTTGAATGTCGTAAGAAACTAACGAGTCAACGGTATAATGTCATTATCAAAATTGTGATACTAGATGTCGTAACGATTGATGTGTAAGGAGAAAAACGTGAATAATGTCACAACCAATCAGATTGCTTCTTACATCACGTTTCGGCTCATGATACATGATGAAAGCTGTGTTTTCATTGGTTCTCGGTGATGTCATTGATTCATTTCCTCGTTTCTGATTGGCTGATAGTGTTGTCACTTTATAGTTGAACAGGTTTCAGACCTAAATAAATTTCTTAATTTCATTTTCAAATCCTACTTCCACGAAGATCTTGAATGAACGTAGGTGTACCTCTAGTGACAGCGTGACTTTACTCCGTTCCTTGAATTTGAGGTAAGTATCAACCGCGTTTTCATAACATCAATGGAGTGTTTTTGCATGAGGATAACATTGTTATCACTGTTTTATTTTAACATGAATTATTTAGCAAATGGAAGAATAACTTGACCGGGGATCGAATTAGGAATCCCACACATTAGAAGTAAGCACGAGAAAATTGTTGATTTTGGTTTAGCGTCCCTTCAGTAGTGGGGTGCTAGGAATACAGCTTAATGTTGAATTTGAGCGCATACTGGGTGTTGAACCCGGGCCAGAGTTGCGTAACGCTAACCACTTAGCTCAGTTTCTGAAAGTAAACAAAGAAACTACGCACGAATTTGTTCCCTACAACGTGAGACGTGGACTTGCAGTTTAATGTGGGATCTGATCTCCCGCCGAGAAACGAATTCGAGTCTTTCTTGTCTTAGCTCGAAAAAAAAAAAAAAGCAAGCGCATGACATTTTGTTTTCGTTTCATGTTCGTCATACGTTTTAAAGTTCAGTGTCAGAGGAAAAATGCTTACTACAATGATTCTTTCAGCACAGTTAGAAAAACAATTTCATTCATTCTTTTTATCACTACAGAAACTTAGGTCATTTACATGTTGATGTTGGTCCGGGTTTGACGACAATAAAACGTTTCAGTAGTAGAACTATTTGAGATATGATCATTCTTTTAGGATTGATCGTGTAGTCATTTTGATAATGTAGTGATCTCTGAATTCAATTTTAATTCGTGCTTTTTTTTCTCTTTTCGTTTTAGATATTTGTTTTTCTTTGCCTATTCCTTTTTTGCTTACCTTACCTTTTTCCCTATTTGAATATGGCTACTTCTGGCTTTACTGTCTTGCGAGAATTCAATAGACATTATCGGCGTTTTAATCTTGAAGGACGAATGCTGGAAATTCAAATTAATGCTCCGACTAGTGACACAGATATTGTTGAGTGGGTTCAGGCCTCCTTTCAACAGATGTTGGATTACTTATTGGAAAATGTCGACGAATTATCGATGGTTGGATTGTCGATTTTATCCCACGATGAGAAGAACAAACCGTTTTATCTATCTTTCCGGCGTGCAAGTAATCTGACACTGGAGACTTTATGGGCATCCTTTGATCGCATTCTTCAAAGTAACGATAGTTTTCTCATGAACGAACCGTTCATTGTACATTTTCATCATGTGGATGTGCCCCGTGGATTTGGATTGGTGCGTCGAGGTCTTTTATCAAACGACGAATTATTAAAACGCAAGAAAGGCATTTTACGAGTAAAAAACACCGACAAGAAATGCTTGGCTTATGCAATTGTGATTGCTATTGGCCTAAAGAAATATAAAGATACAAATCAGAAACTGTACAATCAATATCGCAAACAGCGCAAGTTTGTTTTTATTCCAGACGTACTTGAACTTTTGTCTCGATCCTCAGTGAATTTAGATCATGGGGGATCCGTGGAAGAATTGCGACAATTGCAACGCTACTTGACAAATTATAAACTTACCGTATACACCAGCTTTTCCGGAGAAGATATTCTGTATGAAGGGCCGGGTGGCGAAGACAAGATTCCAATCAATTTAATGTGCATCAATTCTCATTATGACATCATCACATCATTAACGTCTGTTTTTTCTACCAGCTATTACTGTACTGCATGCCACAAAAAATATGATGATCGTAATGCACACGTCAAGAACTGTTCGGCCATGTGTGAGAAATGTTTGCAGAAACCGCCATGCAGTAAGACCAATACGGAGAAGCAGTGCCCAGAATGCAATCGTGAATTTTATGGTGAAACATGCTATACAAATCATCTGACTGTACCATACCATAAAGGCCAACCAATATGCAAGATGGTGAAACAGTGTGCCAAATGTCTACGCATTTATTCGTTTGTCCATACAGGGGAAAGAAAACATGATTGTACTGATTATTTTTGTAATGTGTGCCATAAACATGTTACGTCTACCCACCAATGCTACATGAAGCCTGATACGACTCAATTAAAACCTGGAGTTCCATCAGTGTTACATGCCAAGAAAGCTATGATTGTCTTCTATGATATCGAAGCCACACAGGATACTTTCTTCGATGAAGACACGTTCATTCATAAGCCCAATTTACTGGTGGCCCAACAAGTATGTTACAACTGTGTTCAAGATGAGGATATACATCATCCGTGTGAAGTTTGTGGACAGCGAGAACATATTTTTCAAGATGATCCGATCAATGCCTTTCTTGCGTATTTACGTCAACCACGACCCAGCATCAAACTTATTGTATCTTTGGCACATAACTGTAAGGGATATGATGGTCATTTTATTCTTAAATCTTTAGTGGAAGAACATGAATTGAAACCTACTTTGATCTTGAACGGAGCAAAAATTTTAAGCATGAAAGTGAATCACTTATCGTTTATTGACTCCTTAAATTTCATGCCAATGGCTTTAAGTAAATTATCCAAGGCATTTCATTTACCAGCGACCAAAGGATATTTTCCACACTTTTTTAATACTGCTGCAAATCAAACGTATGTGGGAAAATTACCGGACATCCATTATTATGGTGCAGATGAAATGAAAGTGGATGAACGAGAAAAATTCATGACATGGTATAACGAACACCAGAACGATACGTTTATTTTCCAAAAAGAATTGGTAAACTATTGTATCCAGGACGTCAACGTACTTCGATTGGCTTGTATATCTTTCATGACCACTTTTGAACAAGAAACTCACGTCAATCCTTTCCTGGAGGCTATCACTTTGGCGAGTGCGTGCAATTTAGTATTTCGACGAAATTTCTTAAAACCTAATACTATTAGCATTCTCCCTGCACGTGGATATCGTCACAGAAACAATCAGTCACGGATTGCTTTGCAGTGGCTTGCCTACATGGAGGAAAAAGAGGGTCATTCAATTCAACATGCTGCGAGAGGAAAAGAAGTTTATGTTGCTGGTTTTCATCTGGACGGTTACTACCAAGATCCTGACACTAAAGAGAAACACGTGTATGAATTTGAAGGGTGCAGATTCCACGGCTGTCCTCTATGTGTCCCTACAGGCCGTGATCAACCCATTTATGAGAACTCCGAAGAAACAATGAACTATCGCTACGAGAGAACACAGCGTAAAATGAAATTATTACGATCCATGGGATATAAAGTACATGAAATGTGGGAATGTGAATTTCGTCAAGTGTTAAAATCCAATCCAGCATTGGCCTCTTCTTTAAGCACACATCCTTATACTAATAAGACACCATTAAATCCAAGAGACAGCTTCTATGGTGGCCGTGTTAATGCCATTAAATTGTACCACGTCGCAAATGAAAATGAAGGCGAAGAAATAAAATTCTTGGATATCGTCTCCCTGTATCCTTATGTGAATAAATGTGGACGGTATCCAATAGGGCATCCACGAATATATCTACAGGGAGATCCAGAAATGCCCGACATTCAAGATGTCAACGGATTAGTCAAGTTGAAGATCTTGCCTAGCAGAAATGTGTTTCATCCAGTACTGCCATTTCGCTCAAATAAGAAGTTGTTGTTTCCACTTTGTGCTGCCTGTGCCACAGCATTAAATCAAGATTCTGAATGTACACATTCGGACAGTGAACGAAGTCTAACAGGAACGTGGGTGTCCTATGAAATTCAAAAAGCCATTGAACTTGGGTATCAAGTCATTGAAATTTACG
Source organism: Thermobia domestica (assembly GCF_964235325.1). Taxonomy (NCBI): domain Eukaryota; kingdom Metazoa; phylum Arthropoda; class Insecta; order Zygentoma; family Lepismatidae; genus Thermobia; species Thermobia domestica. Next base: position 49,300,465 of record NC_137470.1, on the reverse strand, counting down.
AAATTTGGGATTACGACATCACCGTATATGATCCAGAAACCAAGACTGGCGGATTATTCAGCGAATACATTAACACATTTTTGAAATCTAAGCTGGAAGCTTCTGGTTGGCCTACCAATTGCGTCACCGAAGAAGAAAAGCAGCAGTATATCCAAGTGGTACAACAACGGGAAGGCATAACTTTAGATGCAGCAAATATAATGACAAATTCAGCACGTCGTAGTCTTGCAAAACTCTGTTTGAATGCCTTCTGGGGACGACTCGCTATAAGAGACAATTTCAGCCAAACGACCATCATTAACGACCCCAAAGAACTGTATCAGAAATTAACTGCTCCAGATATAAAAGTCAACCAAATTTTACCTGTTAACGATTCGATGTTATACCTTTATTGGCAGTATGAAGATGATGTTCCAGTACAAAATAACAATGCTAATGTTGTCCTTGGAGCATTTACAACGTGTCAAGCTCGTCTGGAACTCTACAAATATTTAGAACTGCTGCAAGAAAGAGTGCTATATTTCGATACAGATTCAGTGATATTCACGCAGCGACCATCACAGCCCACAATAGAACCAGAAGTATTTCTTGGTTCAATGTCAAATGAACTGGAATCAATTGGACCAAAAGCATACATTAAAAAAATTCGTGTCTGGTGGCCCAAAACAGTACGCCTTGGAAATCTACAACCCCGACACGAAATCAACCAGTTATGTATGCAAAATTCGTGGATTCACACTCAATTATACTGCAAGTCAAAAGTTAAATTTCAATAGTCTGGAGCAAATGATCGTAAATCAATCGAGTGAAAAAATCTCCATTAGCACGCCGCACAAAATTTACAGAACCCACGATCATCATCTTGTCACAAAACCTGAAGAAAAGAAGTACAGTTTCAACTATAAAAAACGCCGATTAATACCAGACACATACGAGACATTGCCCTATGGGTATAAAAAAGCCAGAACAGAATAACAGCCATATTTTCCCCTAATCCCACCAACATCACCTCCCAAAGACGGGGCAAAGAATCAACGCAACACGGGACATGCTTCAACGAGGCCACAGCGGAAACAAAACTCAGATGACATCACCTTGCAGAAACCCGTGGAGAAAAAAAAAAGGAATTCAGGTACGTCACATTTGCGTTTCTTTTCTCACCTCACTCTCTCTTGATCAGTTAGTTCGATGTTAATAATCTGTTTTTCTTCTTTCACAGGAAACAAAATAAATATTACCATGTATATTCATATGTTTTATTTTCTCTTTACAGAATTTGTACCCGTCACGGACACGTCTTCCTTTGAAGAAAAGAAATTCTGTATTCTCTTTCACATGCTAAAAATAAATGTACAAAAACATGATTCTGTGTTTTTTATTTCACATCCTAAAATCAAATTCTTTTTCCTGTACTGCGATTTCAATTTCTTTTTCTGAATCAGTTTACCGGTAAAATAAATCAATGTTTTACGAAAAAAAATCAAACTAAATTTTTGTTTCAGAAAATTTTTAGTGTACGAAAAAAAAACTGATTCAGAAAATTTTTGTGTACGAAAAAAAAATGTTTTCAGAAAAATTTTTTGTGTACGAAAACAAAATTCTGTTTCAGAATTTTTTTGTGTGTACAAAACAAAAACTGTTTCAGAAAAATTTTTATGTACAAACAAAATTCTGTTTCAGAAAAATTTTTATGTACAAACAAAATTCTGTTTCAGAAAAATTTTTGTGTGCAAAACAAAAATCAGTTTTCGTCACGAAACTGCTCCGACTAAATGAATCGATTCATTCTGATAGTGTTGGCAACACTGGAAAAATTTCGGTAAGTATCGCTCAGACCCTGAGTTACAGCGAACACAACTAGATTCGAACCAGCAACCTTACATGTCTGATTCATCTCTAAATACAGCCAACTAAACAATAAGATTATGTGTATACGTCAATGCTAGCACTGAGTCAACAAGGTTTTCTTCAAGGTCAAAGTTGCACACGAAGTAAAAAAGATGACAACGCAGATCTTCTGTCTTTCTATATGAAACATAAACCTAGTATAAACTGCTCGCACTGAAATGTGTAATGTAACATAATCTGCTCGTCTTCTTTTCATACGCGAAACTGTTCGCACTGAATGGAGTACGACGGCTCAGCGCTTCAATCCACAACGAAGTAAGTTCATGTTTCCTCCTATCATTTTTCATCATCGTTTCAAGGGGACGTTAAACTCAACATTTCCAAGAATCGAACTCGGGACCATGACATAGTAATCAACAAACTGAACTTCTCAATCGAGTATGGTGACTTATGATGTTTTCTCATTTCTCATCATCGTTTCAAGGGAACGTTAACATTTCCTGAAACTAACACCTAGAATCAAACTCGGGACCATTGCATAGTAATCAACACACGTGTACGATGGCTCAGCGATTGTCTCTAGTGTATGAGGTCACTGCTTCAATCCTCAGTCAAGTAGGTTCATGTTTCGTCCTATCATTTCTCACCGTTTTCGCGGGGACGTTAAATTCAACATTTCCAAGAATCAAACTCGGGACGATTGCAAGGTTCACTCCTAAAGCGGAACAAAAATGCCCCCTAAAAGGGAACGATGTGGACCACTGTATCCATGTTCACCCCTAAAGCGGAACAAAATGGCTCCTAAAAGGGAACGAGGTGGACCACCCAAATTTATAGTAATATATATTAGGGTCCAGTACTATGATACCAAATGTTTAAATTTGGCAATTTCTAAAAAACTTAAGGGGTGGGCCAAGGTATCATTCCCAAAATAAAAAAAAATTTCAAGGGTTGCACAAATGTATTTATGTTTTATAATAGGGGATGGACCCCTATACATGACCATATAACCATATAAGATAATAGGACCTCATCCATTGGAATAAATTAGGTCAAAAAACCAAACACGTGATACAACGTATTGCTTACCTTTATATTTTGGCAATTTTATACCCCTAAAAGGGAACGAGGTAGACCACCCAAATTTATAGTGATCTATATTAGGATTTTATACTATTATACCAAATGTTTAAATTGGGCGATTTCCAAAAATTTAAGGGGTGGGCCAATGTACTCCTGCCGGGGTGCACAAATATACCCATGTCTTATGAAAGGTAATTGACCCTGTATATGCACATATATCCATATAGGGTAATAACACCTCATCAAAGGGGATAAATTAGGTCAAAAAACCCCGAAATTTGAATTTTTGGCAATTTTTTACCCATGAAAGGGAACGACATAGACACCCAATACTAGTAGAGGTACATAATGTGGTCCTAGGCTACCATACCAAATTTTTAGATTTGGCAATTTCCAAAATGTAAGGGGGGTGGTCCTATGTACCCCTGCACCCCTTCGGTAGGTCTACCCATAAAGCCTAACACCACGTGACCCCATGACGTAATGCTAAGGTGTGCGCATGGGTGTATCAAAGGGAACAAAAATAAGGTAAGCTATATATACATCCTATAAGGTAAAAAAGGAAATAACATTCTTCAAATTTATAACCATAAAAAGAAACAAATAAACTCATACGTGAAACTGCCCCATAAAGGCGGATCGTAAACTATGTAAACTAAAGGGGCCGGGGCGCAAAATTTCAGCGGCGTCACACTCCAGGGGCGCAAAAATTAAAATCAAGTAACACAAAATAAGCTATACATACACCTGTACTCCATCATAAGGTAACAATCTCCAAATTTTATACCGTAAAGGGAACAAAATCAACAACCTACCCCATAAAGGCGAACGGGGGTGTGGCCTAGGGGCGCTAAATTGAAAATATATACCGCAAAGTAAACTATACATACACCTATATCCCATTAAAAAAGTAACGATCTCCAAAAATTTTATGCCGTAAAAGAAAACAAAATCAACCCCCCTCGGTAAAACTACCCCATAAAGACGTGGCCTAACACCACGTAACCCATAAAGGCGTGGCCTAACATCACGTAACCCAAAAAGGCATGGCCTAACATCACGTGACCCTATGACGTCATAACATGTAACCCCAAAAATGGACGCCGGCGCCCGGGGCGCAAAATTTTGGCGGCGGCGGCGGGCACCACGTTCCAGGGGGCGGTAAAAATGGCCTCAAGTCCCGCGATTACTACTTCCAGTGTTCGTCACCATTCTTAAACTTGTTAAACCATCGATGCACTGCCTGTGTAGTCACGACATTTTCACCAAATTCCTATCATATCTTGTGCCCAGCTGCAATGGCGTTTGACCACAGTTTGAACTTGTATAGCATACACACCCCTATGACGTTCTGTGGAGGTCCCATGTTCACTCTGTTCTTACGTAAGTTTACGGTGTAACTGAACTACCATAACCAGGTACCGGTAGTATGTTGGATATATACCCACACCAAAAACTGACCTTCGCCTTATCTCCATCTTATATATATATGAAGAATGGTCATGTTTTCCGAGTACTTTTGTATACATACGTACAAAAGATAAAGGTTAAATCTGTATTTGGCTATAATAAACATCCAAGTGGAAATATTCATTTTGAGCTCCTTTTGTTGATCCTGAAATTCATCCTTTCCATTGTCAAAAGCGACTCATAAATTTTCAAGCCTTTTAACCACTGCTTTCGATAGTTAAATATAACCCTTTGATTCCCAAGAAAATATTCCTTTTACTAACATTTTCTTTCTTAGTCTCTATATTTTCCTACCTATCCCAAATGCACTATGTAGATTCTCCATCTCTCTATGGATTTTCAAATAAAAATTCTGAATTCTTAAATTTCTCTAAGCATTTTGAAATTAATTATATGGATTTCCAAATTCAATTGAAGTCTTCAAACGTATTCAGCAATTCATTCACATTACCTCAGATTTTTTGTACTCGTTCGATGAAATCTCAAATTTGTTTCAAGGGGTCATCGTAGATTAATAGTAGAGTACTAACGTCTGGTGTGAAGAGTTTTTGGTTCGATCCCAGGCTATTAGCGATTTTTTTTTAATATCATACCCGTGAGTTTTTTTAGAGCTCTTCCATTTATTCCTGAATAATCACTTTCTCTTTTGGCCCAGAGGGCATAACCATGTGATGTTAAATTAAAGATGGCACTTAATTATCTTTTAGAATTTGTATGAGAATTCTGAAGTAATTATCTGGGCCCTGAAATTTTCCGTGCGATTCTCAAAGATATGGTCTCAGTTCTTGGATGAGCTTCAGACTTCTGAAACGTACAATCTAGATTCCAAAACTTGCTTAATGGCTTCTAACATTTACCCAAGAGTTGTAAAATGAGTTTCCTGAATTTTCAAATTTTCATCAGAATTCTAAAACATGCTTTGCGAATTCTCGAATTTACTTTGGAATTGTGAATTAACCTTAGGATTTTAATTATTTTTTTCATAATTCTTAAATGTCCATTCTGAATACTGAAATATATTCTTTGGGTTTTAAATCCAGGATTCATTGTTGTCTTTTTTCATTGTTGTATTTGTTTCAGAATTCCCAAAACCCACTTCCTGGATTCCTAATGTTGATTGTAAAATTTGTTTCCTATATCTTAAACGTCACCTCTGATATTTCTTGTAAAATTTGCTTTATATAATCTGAAATTCATATGCAAATTTGCAAAGACTCGTTGTGTCACTAATTAGAAGACAATTCGATGTAAAAGTCAATTAATTAAATATGTCGATTCAATTTGAAATTAAACTTGACAGTTTAAGTTTACAAACATTCCGAATAATAATTTCAAATCCAGTAATTGATCTTTGTACTCACAATACAGAATATCACATTGTTCCATTTATGAGATTCAACACAGTAAAAATGAATTCATTAAAAAATTGAAAGAAAGGTAGTAATTATAAAAATGAAAGAGATTATGTTTGCGACTCATAATCTCTTGAACCACTCGACCGATCTAAATCATATTTTCAACATAGATGAGACTCGAGACTGGAGTTTTTTTTTAATTTCATTTGAAAGTAGAACTTAGGGGAAAGGGAGAATAGGGGAAGAATATATAAAAATAAATAAAACTTAATAACTTTTGAACTACCCGACCGATCTCGATCAAACTTTCAACGTAGATGAAGTTCAGACCTGGGCTGTTTTTTGTGATATCACTTTGGCCATGTAACTCAGGGGCGGGGAAAGGGAAAGATATTTAAAAATGATCGAAAATTACTTATATTAGTGTCGAATCCATAGCTTTGGGGATCACTAAGATGTACAGTGACATTTACGATCCCCGTGCCCCGCAACATGGGGAGGGGAGGGGGATATATATATAGCCGTGGAGGTGATTGTAAATTTTTCTACAGAAATCGAGCTTCAAAAGCATTGAAAAGCTGCTTCTGTGGTACAGTTATTAATTTATCGTTTCCAACGTTTGCAACAAATTACTCTTTTGAATGATTTCCAATAATAACAATCACAAGCAAATTTCAAACGTTCTCTCTCTCTCTCTCTCTCTCTTTCTTTCTTTCTCTCTTTATAATACAGAGTCTGTGTTCAAACTTCAGCTTTGTGGTGTGTAGTCGTCTCAGAACAGATGGAACCCATGATATTTTTATTCGTTTTGTTGGTTTCCGCCCATCGCTTTTTTGATTTTTGAAAGTTAATTGTGTGACAGAAAGAAGAAAAAAGGAGGGCTTGAATTATGCTAGCTTTATTTTTTACTTTATATGTATTTATTATAGAAATGATTGGAGGAGCAGTTTTTAGAATTTTCAATCTTTTTTTTTTCTTTTTTTTAATGAAATCACTTACAAGAAAATGGTTCAAACCTGACAAGTCCGAGTTGGACGAAATTTCGTATTGATACAAACTTTAGGTCGGTGAATAACACTGGAATAGTCATTCGATTCTCTTTTCGTACTTTTCGAGATATACAGGTGCAAATTTGAATGCGACATAAGACAACTATGTAATCCTAGTCCGAATTGGACGAAATTTCGTATAGCTACTATTTGAAATCGATGAGTAACGTTAGAGTAGTCGTTCGATTCGCTTTTGAATACTTTGCTAGATATACAGGGTGATGCAAAAGTAAAATAACGTAGAAGCATTCTGTAATACACCGGTATAGAACGATGAAAGCCAACACATGGATACCAAAATGAATATGCGTTATCTCATGGTGATAATGAGGTACGCAGTGGCGTCGCACTAAAATCTCCCGTTGAGTACAGGGGATTCCACATGAAAATGAAAGGAGAGACAGTGTTCGATGTTGAAATCCTGGAAAGAAGTACAAGTCTTTGAGGACACATGTCCCTGAAATCACACCCTTTACCAATTGCAGTAGCACCTTGGAAGGTCAGCATTAGAAAGGAAACTGGGTTCTAGCGACTGTAAAGTAAACAGTAATAGACAAAGTTTGGCAAAAGAAACAGCCCAACTCACATGTTCGCGTGCGACAGGCCGCGGCTTGCTGTGCATGTCAGACTGCCGTTCTGCATTCACAATTCAAATATAGCAAGTCTCTCTCTTACCCACCAACACCGATTCATACGACGCGACAGGCTAATCCAAGTACATTCGAAAGTACGCAAAAGCGAATCGAATGACTATTCCCATGTTATCCACCGACCACAAATTAGAATCTATACGAAATTTGGTCCAATTTGGACTCGGGTTCATAGTTGTCTTATGTTTCATTCTGTTTTGCATCATCCTGTATATCTTGTAAAGTACGCAAAAGCGAATCGAATGACTATTCCCACGTTATTCACCGACCTCAAATTAGTATCTATACGAAATTTCGTCCAATTCGGACTTGTCAGGTTGGGACCATTTCCTTGTATTTCTTCATATTTTTCAACATGCATGAGAACATAAACTCAGTTAATAATAATTAGTTTATTGGAATTTATATTAATAAAAACAGCGAGAAGCCCAATATAGCATTATAAATTATACATACATAATACATTAAATAAAAATGAAAATAAAAGAATAATTGTCATGATATTTGACACAGTCTACTTGGACAACATACACAATTTTAAAATATGTAACTACATACATAAATAGTAAGAAAACGACGCTATACAAATAATAATTGAGATATTCTCCGTTACGTTTTACTATTTGTAAAGCGTACGTATGGTTTCTATTGTTAAAAGCTATGTACAGAATGAACTTTTAGGTACTACTGAATCGTATATTATAATCTTGTATAAGTACTTTCAGGTATGATTGTTTATTTTCATTTACACATAATAATCTCTTGTTCTCGTTTTGTGAGCTGGAATTCGGGACAATATTTTACTCAAAATAAATTGCTTATTATATTTCTAATTATTTTTTCAATGAAAAGTGCATAGTTGAATTGCTTTCTTGCTGCAAGAGATTCTAGTTCAAGGTAATCAAAGAGACTGTTAGTAAATATAATTTGAGATTGTGATGGTTTTCTGTGCTCTTTCAATCATTTCTTTCTTTACATTTATTAATCCAGGCTACACAACCATATTTCTGGTTAGTCCGGATAAATGTTTTATACACAGTGTGTCTACTAAATTTTAAGACAGGCATAATCAGAAAACAATACAGAAGAGAATGACCTTGATTGGTTGCTAATCTTCAATATATTACTCTCCTTGTTGTTTACAGCCAATTGCATGGCCCTGGCCCGAAACCAGCCACAGAGGTTCGGGGGGTCCATGAATATGTTAGGGGGCCACCTCATTAAAAATTCTCTTACAAATATCTAAATTGTGCATTTTGTATTGAAGTCTGAAGGGACCACGAAAAGTTTAGGGGGGCGGCCCTTCCTAAACCCCCTCTGGTTGCGGGCTTGGCACGGCCGTATAGTTTCTGGACTCCTTTCTGGAAGTCCTCTTGTCCGACACTGTTGAGTTCCTTCGTCACAGCCCTTTGGATGTCCGAAATTGAGTCAAAATGTTTTCCTTTCAACGTAATTTTGAACTTTGGAAACTAGAAATAGTCTGCTGAGGCAAGGTCGAGTGAGTAGGGCGAATAGTGGAAAGCTGACATGACGACACCCGATCTTCCTTTTGCTCCTCTGTCAGACTATGAGGCACGAGTGTGGTACAAATCTTCCTCTTCTGTAGCTCTTGTTCCACGATCTTCCGAACAGTATCCTTACCAATGTTCAAATCCTCTGCAGTGATATTGAGGGACTGACAACGCTTTTCAGCAAGATTTTCCCGCACTTTTTCAACATTTCTTTTAATTCGACCACCTTCCGATCCTCACAAAAGCGAAAATGCCGCACAAAATTGTTCGCTCGAGAGAGAGCATCATTGTTGTAAGCTGTCTGAATCATGTCCACGGTCTCCGTGACTGTCTTGCCTACTTTTACACAAAACGTGATTGCTGCTTTCTGCATCACTATAATATCCATGACGTACACAGAAAACACAGTTTACTGAAATCACTGCAACTCACAAAATTCAGAACATAAATTCGTGAATTCGTCACACAATGCACAACACAGTCGGTACTAACCACACACACACCAAGCTACACACAATAACCGCTTGGTGGCTCCAGTGGTTACATTTTGCCAGTCTTGAAATTTAGTATACAAACTGTATATATAAGCTAACTCCGGTAAATAATACAGTATAACAAATTCAACATGTTGCTGTGAAACTCACCTGTTTTCTTTTCTAGAACCATAAACTTTACATAGACAAGAGAGTTAACCCTCTACTACAATCCAATGAGGAACCAGAAAGTTTACATAAGCAAAGCCAACTACACTGCACCAAGAATGAGTGAATACGAAAATGGTTATAATCACAAGTAATGTTTCTAATGATAATTAAACAGTGTCCTTGACAATATGTTATCCAGTTCGATGTTACACAAAATTGAGAATGCGTGGCTGAGATTGTAACCTGTGTCAGAACTACAAAATTGGAACATAACTCTCTGTCACATGCAGCACTATTCGTCAGTCAGATAACATTGTGTAACTAGCATCACATAATGTACACAAACCACATTTAAGAATGCTACCTGCATCGTAACTTTCGTGAAACCAAGATTTGTATTCAGTACATTGAATGCAATTGTTATGACTCCTGAGATGGCAGTAATAACCTCTACAGTAACCGCAAAATAAGTCCCTATCCTTATTCTTTATTGATGATGTGCGCTTTTTAGTGCTGGAAGGGCCAGCTGTTGCATATACAGCATACTTTACCAATGGTTCCTTGGCATTTAGAGAACGACCACCGACAGATATTTGAGTTATTCTAGGTGTCGGCAGAGGCCCGTGGACAGAGTGGTCACTGGGGGATGTTCAGGCAAATAGGCCGTATGTCTGTATGGGTTGGTGTGGCTTGCTTTTGTTTTGAAAAATCACTTGGAACAAAGGAACTCATTGCATAGGAGTGACCTAGAGGAAGATGATCATCAGGTTCTTTCTTTCCATATTTCCCTTCTATAAAACTATTGGCGAAATCAAATTTAAAACTGATGCTTTTTTTATACAGCCCACCTGCAGATTCGGCTCTTTTTCTTGAGTGGTATTACATAATCATTTGCTGCTTTTCTGTGCTAGAATTTTTTAGTTATTGTAGGACGTTATTTACTGTACAGTTCAACTGCATTGTAAATAAGCTCTGTGGTGTCACCTAACTTCAAAACATCAAGTATATTCTTTAGTAGAAAATAAAAGGCAATCAGTGCTGTTTTTTTGAATAGCATGAGTCTTGCATAGCTCAACTTTTCCGCCTTTTATAAGACGACATCCAAGTGCCTTATCATAACACACAAATCTAGACTTTTCCCGTTTTATTATTAAGATATGCACTAGTTATGGTGTCTTCTTGACATACTCTGTAGGCAATATCACAAACGTCTTTTCTGGTTAAATCATACCTAACCATCTGAAAATAAGTTGATCCCTGTTTTAATTTTATTTCGACCTCCCAGCACAGCAGAGGACTGCATTACGTTGTATGGTTTTCGGTGCTTTAATTTAAACAGTCTCTCGAAGAGCCGCGAAGAATGTTCAATGCGAACCACATGCAACTTTGGTTTCATGTTCGGATGTTCGGATGCTCGTCAGAGCTTGACGTATGTCACTTTTACACCAACTAGCCCGAACAGTTTGATATTTTCTTACCATTTAAAAAAGGAAGAACAGAGAAAAGTTCTCAAGTCCCTTGGTGTTCTCAAAAGAAAGTTCTCTTCACAACTCGCGGTGTGCTAAAGTATCATGGTCTCTTATAAGCGATTTCACCTTTTCAACCGACCTCGTATGTCCATGTCGCGATAACTACGATTGTTGACACAGGCTATGGGAGGTGCCGCTTTAGATCCTCTATCACTTGCTCCACAACTGCATGAAGTTATAAGTGATAATTCGGTTGGTAGGAAATGTCCCTGAGGGATTTCCTTCGACCACTGTTTTTTTTTTTTCAGTGGAAGTGTTTTCCCCGTATGATTTATAGGGTGTTATCACCGTGGACAGTCTCTCTCGTGAATTACTCAACACATTTGCTATTTTTGTAATGCTCGCAACGCACCACATAGCCGAGGCCAACACTATCTCCTCCTAGAAAATCAGAGAAATCGTCCATTTTATACTATTGCCATCTATTCAGTTTTCTGCACAATACATTTATATTGCTCCGTTTGAATTTTAGAAACTTTTTTCTATTTTCATAATATTGTTTATCAACTCTAAATGTTTCCTTTTCTTCCTTGTTTATTGTACAACTTACATTCCTTCACGTTTCTCACGATACAATTCTTCTTCAATTTTTATGGTAAACAATATCGTAAGAACCATCAAACCATTTTCGCTATAAGACTTCTTTCTTTAAGTTTTTGTACGGTCACAATTTCCTTTAAAGTTTTTATTTGCGATCATTTCCCATGACAACATGATATTTTTCTATGTTCAACTCAACTTCTACACGTTCATTTGGCGGCACGGTGCCTCAGTGGTAGAGCGCATACTTTCTAGTGCGTGGGGTCCCTGGTTCGATACTCGGCCAATTAGGCTTTTAGTGGAAAACATCGTCTCTATGAGTTGCATTGAGGTTCTCCTGTTTCCTCCCACTTTTCATTCCACTAAATTCTTCCATCATCATTAACTTGCTTTAATCATTGTATCCCTTAGAATAAAGGTGATAGTCGTAGAACGTTCGTAGTCGAATTTATGTTCGAAGGCATTCGGCCTTCGCTGTCTTCTACCATACTTCAAGAATTTCTACCTGGTCATCGTCAAGGATCATCTCATCTACTAAATGGGTCGGTGACGGTCCCCGCCCAAAATTCAGCATACAGCTCTGGATCCAACTCATGATGAGTTTCCAATAAAATACGAGGTAACGAACTTTGAATAACTGATACTCAATAGTTAAATACTAACCCTGTCACTTACAAATACATCTATAGCAATATATTGCTGGAAATACATAACTGCATATTTTAAAGTAATTTTAATATACATCTTCATTATCATATTCCTTGTGTTCTGCTTAATTGTAATTTAACAGCAAAGTAGTAGTTGCGTGGTAATAAGTGATTCGCTGATAACTTGAAAACCTTACATTCTAAAAAAAAAAATAATAATAATAAACTAACTAACTCTATTGCCTATGGAACCCGAAGGATCAGTGGCGCGTTAACGAAATCTCTCCACTGACTTATATCCTTAGCCAACTGAATCCAGTTTGTACTTTGTATTCATATTCCTGCGAGATCCATCTTAATATTGTCCTCCCATCTGCGAATTGGTCTTCCTAATGGTCGTTTTCCGATTTGTCTTACCGCTAAGACTTTGAAAGCGTTCCTACTTTCTTCCATCCTGGCTATATGTCCTGCCCACCTAAGCCTCCTATACTAGATGACCTTAACAATGTTTGGTAAGCCGTATAATTTACGTAGTTCGTCGTTATGAAGTTTCCGGCATTCCCCATTCACGATCTTCTTGGGTTCGAATATTCGTCTCAGGATCTTGTTCTCAAACACTTTTGATCTATATTCTTCCCTCAGAGTAAGCGACCATGTTTTACAACCATACAGAACAACTGCCATGGTTATCGTTTTATATATTTTAAGCTTCAAATTCCTCGACATAATTTCCGACGACAAGCGATTTTGAACTGAATAATGACACAAATTCGACATTTAATGCTTTTAGTCGACATTTAATTTCTTCGTGAATATGATTATCGTGTGTTAATATTGATCCTAGGTATTTGAAACTATCCACTTTATCAAAACTATTATTTGATATTTTAAGCATCCATAATTTGCCGTATTACGATCCCGACGCACTTCCATGTATTTCGTTTTATTTGCATTTACTTCTAAACCCATGTCACTACAAGCGTTTAATAAGATCTCGGCATTCCTTTCTATTGTTCTCCTATCACTCCCAATTAAATTTACATCATCAGCGTGCGTCATAACCTAGTGAACACCTTTCAACTGTAGGTCCCGGTTCTTATCTTTGATATTCCTTATAGCATATTCCATGACAATGTTGAATATTATTGACGACAACGCATCTCCTTGTTTTTGGTCATTCTGGACGTGAAAGCTATTGGACAAAAATTTTCCTAGGAGAAATTTACTTTGGGATTCATTTAAACTTATCTTAATTAATCTAATTAGCTTTTTCGGTACTCCAAATTCTCTAAGAACATGCACAATGTTTCTCTCCTAACCGAGTCGTAAGCCTTTTCAAAATCAATAAAAAGTTGGTTACCGGGGTATTGTATTCCCACGTTTTTTTCAAGTATTTTTTCGAATAGTAAATATTTGGTCGATAGTTGATCGATTTGCACTAAATCCGCATTGATAATCTCCAATAATTTCATCTGCGTATGGGGTCAATCTTGCTAATAGAATGTTTGAAAGGATTTTATAATATGTTGACAGAAGAGAAATGCCTCGATAATTATTAGTCAGTTTTGTCGTCTTTCTTGTGAATTGGAACAATGATTAATTGTCTCCACTGTTGTGGCATTTCCTCTTTGTTCTATATAAGGATAATAAGTGTGTGTTCTTGCTCCACAATTTTCGCCTCACCTAAAATTAACTCAGCCGGAATTTCGTCTACACCCGGACATCTTTTGCCGCATACTGTAGTTAAATTATTCACTTATAAAACTTCACGCAAAAGAAGAAGTCAGCCTTTTGTTAGGAACTCTACCAAGATGCCCTTCTGGGAAAACTACTCTCCGCTTGTATACTTTTCTCCCTCTCTTTCTCTTGGTTAACTTGATTTAATGGAGACCCATCTTATTCTCCAGACGTAACTCCCTGTTTTCTGCCACAACTAAGATCAACCTCTGTCTATCTTTATTTTCTTCAGATCTTCCCCTAAAAACGGGGAGAATGCAACGTCCAATTCCCAAAGGAATTCATCCCAACATCCATGAATATAATAACCATGTTTCTCAGTCACAGGAGGTTATTTTGTTTCACGTTGTCTGCCTTCTAAACATAACGCATTCCCACTCAAATAAATGAGTACACTTTCCAAACAAATTGCTGAGAAGCCTTACAAAGAAAACAGTTTCATTTGTTATTAAAGACACGGTTTCTCTTCAGAAAGAATTTACTTTCAGAAACTCTTTACTGAATTGTGTTTTACATAAACAGAGGTCTAAGAAACATCTTCTAAATTGTTGCATTATGTGAGAAAATATTTGCTTGTTACCCTAGCTATTGCTCTTGAGGACTTGGCAAAGAAAAATCCGTTGAAACGTTGGAAATAGTGTATTAGTCTTCCGAATTATGCCCTGTGCATAAAGCATTGAAGTCTTATACAGGGTGATTTAAAAAAAGGGAAATTTTGAAAATTAAATAATTTCATGAAAACAAACGTTTCAAAGTAAATTATTTATCTCACTTAATAGTAAAAATAATGCAATTTTAGAATATATACAGTGCACTTTATTTTTTGAAGATTAAGATAACCTTTTAAGCACTTATTTACAAAATTGTTGTTCCATAACATGATCGTTGGGTTACCGTTCCTGGACGATCTGCAACTTGTATGGATGGCATTGCAAGTCGTGTACGACTATTCTTTGAACACTTGAACTATGCAACTGCAAAGATGCTGAGTGGCGACGAAGTGACAATGTGGACTTCTTATGACAACATCTCGATATTGTCTGGTGTACGAACGGTTCGCACACAGCCCGCAGGTTTCTTTTTCATTGTCGAACTAGTTTGCTCGAAATTACGTACCCATGCTTTAATTGCATGTGCTGATGGAATACGATTGTGGCGTCCTAAATTAACATAACGGCAGAGTTCTCAACGTGCCTCCTCCACACTGTCAATGTTCTTGTAAAACGCTTTGATCGTGAAAGCACGTTGCTCACCATTCAAAGCAATCATGATAACTAAATGACAAGGTGCCGTTAACAAGCTGGCGTACGTTATTCAGTGTTGCCAAACGCCTAGTGTTGCCAACACAACTTTCAAAATTTCCCATTTCTTTGAATCACCCTGTATAACAGCTATATTCGCTTGTCTATATGTTCCGTCTGTTGACAGATATCAGAGCTAAAACATTAAGAGGCGTCAAGACCGATTACCTTCAATGGACTCAGCTTCTCAATAGTAGGTTCCATCCCAGTGACCCTCTTTTCCAGCCGGAAGTACTAGAATTCCACCACTTCCGGTTTCATTGCTAATTACAATAAAGCTAGGGGGAAAAGATAAAACATAGTGAGATATGGTTTCGATCTGGATTCAATATCTCAAAAGAATAGACTCTGTCTCTTCTCTTTTCTCTTTAATAAAACGAAAAGTTGTTTGAAATCTACTGCAACGTCCAGTTTCAATACTGATCCTCACAGGAGGAAACGGGAATAAATAAGAATGAATGCTTCTTAGAAAAATGAATTTAGGGCCGAAAGAATTTAGGTAGGGTCTCCGTCCTTAACTCTCTATTCCAATCAGAAGTGGTAAAAATCTTTATTTCTGGTGCTGAAATTAATCGCAATAGAGCACAAACATGTGTAAACATACCGAGAAAAGTTTTAAACATATGTCTTAGAAGCAAGTCCTAGACAACGCTTCTCTACCGTTTATAGAGGTGCTCACAGTAAAGAGCCATGTCTTCAGCAAAGGTGTATGTGTGTCTGTAGCAGCAGTGAACAAAATCGGAAAACAGTAATACATCACGGGAAAAGTACATTCCTAATCTGTGAAATAACGGGAAATCCATCACCATGTCTCTTCCCAGAACAATCAGCATGGGAACGGAGCAATCTAAAAAAAAAAAAAAATATCCTGGAAAGATAGAGGAAACATTTCAGAATCAGGTACTGAAAATGCAGTCAGCTCTATGAATTTTGGGAGAAGGAAAATGTTACTTAATTTTTGACAGGCAATACACATTGAAGGATTAAACGTTAGGAGATTAAACATGGCACGGAATTTCAAAAATCTCAAGGGAGAGACACGACTACTGAGGTGGAAGAAAGGTGTGGATCAGCAAAGTAAAATGGAAACCATAAAGGAAATTTACGATAAGGTGAATTTGCTCGGGAAAGGAAAAACGAAGTCACTACAGTTGCATTTATAATGAATCAGAAGATAAGACGACCAATAAGAATGGTAGAGCGTTCACCTCTGGTGCTTGGGGTCGCTGGTTCGATCCCAGTTCGCTTCAAGTGAATTTTGTGGTGGACAAACGCCGTGTCCGTGGGTTTCTTCGCGGTTTTCTCGTTTCCTCCCACTTTCTTCATTGCACCATTTCATTCATTTTTCATCATTACCGTTCCCTTTAGCCTAACCGGCATAACGTTGGAACGCAAAACTCAAAGATTTCATTTCATTTGTTCAACCACTGTTCAAGTAAGTGATGACAGAAATGCCCTAATTTCCCTCATAAATCCTGTTGAACTTGGACAACGGACTTAATCACATGAAAATCTAGCGCACAGATCGCTCTCTGCTGACCTCTAGAAGCCATACTGCTCACTTCCACTGAACTACCTTCTGGTGGACATTAGTTTATCTAGATGTCATCATCCTCTGAAATGGAGGTTATATTCCAGGGAAAGTTATATTGGCAACGAAAGCTTATTATTTTTCAAATAATAAATTAACGAAATCGGGAACATCATTTTGACTCATCCTGTACTTGCAGTTAGTGAGCAAAAGAAAGGTTAAAGTATTAAATCCATCATAACGAATGTGACTATTCTGCCCTCTTAGATCTGTCAAGAACTTTCATCGTCATTCTGGAAGTCACTCTGAGGCACAAATAGAAGTTTTGGACGGATTTAGAGACAATAGTAATAAATCATAAACAAGAAACTTAAAGTGTGCTGCATAAATATAATTTAAGGAATGTTTTCCATTCTTTCTTAAGTGTTTCCTTTCTAGTATTATCTGTCTCAAAAAAGGAGAAAAGAAAGAAAGAATATTTGTCAAACGACTATCTGCAATCATAACAATATAATCATCTTACAACAAGTTAAACTTCTATCAGTTTTCTTCATTTTGCCTTTCGCCATCATGATGGTCTGAAGCTAATCGTAAAAATAGCTCATACAATTTAAAACAATGAAAGGAAATACTGAATAATATTAACACTAACACTAGTACTACTTGTTATTATAATTACTTGTCATTGTTGCTGCATCAATACTAAATGCTTATGCTATTAGTAATAACAGTTGAAATTCATTTCTGAATGTGTTGGCCTCTGGAGTTTAAGCTGATCATTGCGATTTATTGTAGGCACTCAGATAACAACTATAAAAAATGCATTTCCAGTAATTATCGCATCCAGAGGGAAGATGGAAGGAGAGTGGAAAATATCTCTTCCTCTTTCCCTGAGTGACAAAAGAGGAAAAATGTGCTTGTGAGTGCTTGCGATATGAATCGTAACATATATTGACGTGAAATAGTGTACTGTACCCGACCTCAAGTAAAGAGCCGAGATAAAATCCAATATTTGAGTAGAAAAATATATCCATATAATTATTTGTATCACACGAAAAAAAAATAATAAAATTAGTTTCCTGTTGTAGGAAACTCAATAATTAGATCACGTATTTTAGATTGCATGACATAAGATTTGAACTGGCTTTAGGATGTGTGGGGCTATCCAAAATACCATTAAACCTTATATTGAATAGATTTTTCTTTTTCTTTTTCTTTTCTTTTCTTTTTTTATTTTGAGTGGAGGCAACTCAAGACCTATAGTTCATAGTAGGTACGCATTGTATTAACTTCAATGATTTCTCCCACGCAACCGAGACTACACCTTCCCCTTTTTCAAAAAGATTGTTCTGAAAGAAGCCCTGTTTGTAAGTATTTATAGATTGGAAGTGACGGAAGTTTTTGATAACATTGTCTATTGGTGGATTCTCTCATTTCGTCTTCATGTCACTAATTTTTCCGTCACTCATTTGTATTTATAGTTCGTATCCCTCAATATACAGGGCATTACGATGCAAAGTTAAAGATTGCGCTTCTCTTCATAAAACTGCGAAAACCTAGAATATGATACGTACCACAACGACTGTGTTGAGCCCTCACGTGTTGACAAAGAACTGATTGTTGGAAAATTTGATATTACGAATGGTAGAAAACAGATGAAGTACTTTTACACTAATACAATATGCTGCTCATTAAGGTGGACCGAGAAATGTCATTTTTGTTTTCAAGTTGCACGATACCGCGGAAAAGTTGCGAATTGGGGAAACTAAATAAAGAGTAATAAAATAAATAAAATCGGTTTCTTCCAGTCGCGCATGTGCTTTGAATTTTGTAGAAATTTGGAAAAAATGTACATTTTTTACATAATTTTTAACATTTTAAAATTAGGTTCTTCCAGATTGTAACAACTTAAATTACTCTGTATTAAAACTACAGAAAATTATGTTAAAATATCATTTAAATTCATTAATATCTACAGTCACGCGTTGCCTTCGAACTTAATGAAAATTTGAAAAAAAAAATACAAACACTCATACTCTGTTCAAACTTACAAATACTACCAACTTACATTTTTTTATTGTTTATTGAATACAAGTTTAAATGTTTAAAAGCAAAGTCTTTTAGTCCATTAGGAATATGTATAAACATATTTTTTAATGACGAAACTAAGTTCTTGTGTGAAGAGACGTAGGTCCAAGAAACTCATGTTGAACAATTGAACACATCTGTTTGCACTCATCCTTAGCTCAAGATACCTTGAAATCTCATTTGTGGGTGGGTGGAGCATGGTTGGTCCAAAGGAGTTAGAACGAGCACCTGCATTCCTTAGAATTGACAGCCACTGCGCGAGAAAAATAAAAAACCTTTTGTTTTCTCGATCAGCTAAGATATCATCCGTTTCGAGTATTAGCGTGTTCAATGACCAAAGGAACCAATCTCAGTTTGGTCATTTTGGACATATATTATCTTTAAAGTTTCCGTCTAAAGTTCATTTCTGAGTTTAAAAGATCTATATCTAGATATCGTAAATGACTCTTATAATGTGAAAGAAAAACGTGCTAACTTTTCCATGCATTTCAGTGTACCGTACAACGTGTTTTTTTTCTCATAATTTTGCAATTAAACTGTATTTACTTATGGTGTGAATCCTCAATGTATCACTTCTGTCGAAAGCCAAAAAAGAAAACCGTAAAACAAGTTCTTACGGACAGGGAACAAGAAAAGTTAAAAGTTGGAACAAATACATAGTAAGTTCTTTCACAGCTGGTGTAACTTTGTCGTTTCAGTCGAGGTTGATAAAGCTTCGCTGAGAGCTGACAGAAACTGAATTCAATGGTAATTTAATAGGCAGGGTGATATTTTAAAAGAGACAACTTTAATATATGCGGTCACGAAAATATTTTGTAGCCAAAAAAAAAAAAAAAAAGAGAGATGGTTGATATTATTAAATACTTTTCTATTACTTCCTTTATCTTTCTATGTTTTCGTTCTAAATTTTTCTTTTAATATATCAAGTATGAAAGAACAAGTTATGTATATATTCTTTTCTGAACGAAGATCTCGTAGTAAGAATTATCATAATATATTGCAAACATTGAAATCTTCTTGAAACAACTTTTGCTTTTTTTTAACCCGTCGTTGGTCGCGGGTGAGCGCGCCGCTCACCTTGATTTTTAATAAGTGCATGGGATAAATTTAAAACACATTTCGAAGTTGGTACCATTGCTAGCTTTCTATCTCTCTCTATTAGGACTACGCGAGATTAAATTTGAAAATGAAATTCATTATCAGTTACAGTGTTGCCACACTTGATACAATCGTACCAAATTCAGCCATTCTTGTCATTCGTCGGCCCGTTGGTACCACGCTGGCATTTTCAGCCGCTTTTGTGAAAAAGTTGGTACAATTCTACCCAATTCAGCACAATTTAACAAACATTACAGCCCATTATCCTCGTTCGGTCGTGAAATAAACAAGAATAAGGTGCAATAATTTATATTTTAATATTTTATTATAACATACTGTTTACACACGAACTAGGAGATGATTGATTTGTTCCTCGTTTTTTATATATATATATTTTTCATACATGGCCATAATACCATTTTGGTTTATTGATCATTTTGAAATGGAGGGGCGTTTTGTTTTCTTACAATACGTATCGAAGATGATAACTGTTTTCCCTTTTAATTTGCGGCCTCTGTTATAATTTATTTCCTACGTGCGAGAAAAGTTTAATCTACTTTCACGGTTGTAAGGGTCCCTCCTATTTGGATGCTTTTAAAAAATAATTTTTAAATATATCACTGTCTTGATTTGGACTCTTGGAAGAGGGCGAGGGGCTAATTTTCGAGAACTTTATCTCTTTTAGTTTAATGTTATAGAGACATGCATTACACTGGTATAAAATAATGAATTCAGCCCTTTTTGATTCAATGTGGTACTATTTTTCAGCCCACTCTAGAACTAGCACTGTGGCAACACTGATCAGTTAGGTCTTGGCAACTAGTTGTTGCAACTGTATTCTTTCACTGAGCGCTGTGCTCACCCGCGGCCAATCTTGTATAGACATTTTGAAGTCTATACATATCGTCCCTTTCCGGCATTAATGCTGTAAGCGACATTTTGAAAATTTTACAGGAGAGGCGAAAAACTGAAATTTTGATGGTTTCTCTTGAATAACTTTTTTGTTTTCTGGATTATTTTCGTGAGAAAAATACAGCTAATATAATTAAACAAGCTCCGTCAAATAGGACAGTGACGTATATAATAGCTTAAAAATTTTACTTATTTTGGCGCTTAATTCATTTTTGCTTCACATTTTTAGCAAATCAATGCTTCAAACGACATTCATTCAATGTACTAATGCATTAAGACACACGGGGTGATAGTGAGATTGCGTTAAGCGACATTTAGGGGAAAAATAAATGGTAATAAACTGCTGATTCGTTAATTGAAGAATGTTAGTTGTATACTGATCGGTAAAATACTGAACACTTCTTGAAATAATGCTGCTTAAAATAAATTTGGCAAGAAAAAATGCTTTGGCTTACCTCTCCTTTATATGTAAAAAATAAT
This sequence comes from Thermobia domestica, assembly GCF_964235325.1. Lineage (NCBI taxonomy): Eukaryota > Metazoa > Arthropoda > Insecta > Zygentoma > Lepismatidae > Thermobia > Thermobia domestica. The sequence continues at coordinate 49,278,992 of NC_137470.1, read as the reverse complement.
ATAATCTTCTGAATAGTTAAGTTAATAATAACTGACACCTTATTTAGTTTTCTCATTTATTTTTAGCGCTTTTTAAATTTATTAAACCTTAGAATATTGCAAATTATTACTGATTTGTTAAGCTTACTGATACAATGAAAATTTGCATCATTCATTTACTAAATAAATGCAAATTGTCGAAACTTCACAAAACTATAACTTTAATAATTTTTAACTATTGCAAGAAAAAAAAATAAAAAATGATGACAACGTGTTTCAATCTTGAATTTCTTCTTCATCTTCATCTGTCTCAGGGAGGGTATCTTGTGCTTCTCCCGTGTGTTAGGCAACTGCTGGTAGAACCCGTGTAGATGCATTGGTAGACTATTCTGATTACACAATTTGACAAGATCCTGGTACTTGGCCTTACTGATGGGGATGGCTGCTGCATAAAGTCTGCTTGGCTGCTTTTGTCCTTGTGGGCGAAGTTTCAGTGTAAGATACACTGCGTCCTTAGTCATAATTCATGGATGTTGCTTTGTTCTTGCCATTCTCATGACGGTAATCCACTCGGATGGACTTTTAATTTTTTGATTATGAGATGCTTTCTCAGTTTGACTATGCACACTGTCCACAGGCATATATGTGTGACCTGGTACCAACTAATTGATATGGATTCGTTGTAAGTTTTTGAATTTTTCAAGTTCATATTTTAACATGGCCAAAATATTTCTATTTTTGTTTTGACCAGCACAGTTATCGCAATACAGGATTACAGTTGTAACATTACCTCGTTCGGCCACTACATCTATATATCTCGAAAGGATAGAAGCGATTTCATTCTAACCTCGTTTACCTTCGCTCTCACCGCATACACAATTGTTCTGCTTTTTGATTCATATATCGAGACATTGTATACTTAATACTTTCGTCTGTAGTACAAAAGCATGGAATCGCCATGAGGTACGCTAAAAACTTTCTGGAAATCGAAACTCGCGACAAGTGTTCCTTCCTGACTACCACTCACTCTGCTGTTTTTTTTTTTTTTTTTTTTTTTTTTGAAACGAGCCTTAGTTGCTTTTTCATCTTCAATACGTCGGATGTAATCAGCCTTCTCTTCTTGGGTTACGTCTGTCTTGTTGGTAAAGGCGAGACATTTCTGGCACTTGTACTTTTTGTGTCTATGAAACCCAAGGTTGAATTTTGAGTTAAATATATAACGAAAAATTCTTTCACTCACAGGAATATTTCCTTCTTCGTTCATTCCACGTGAGTAAATCGTATAGAGATAAGTGACGTTTTTGAGATCCTCGGGAAGATATAATCGTGTTGTTTTATTTCTACAGTAGTGGGAAGGCACTACAGGAAGTCTTTGAATGAATTCAACAACGAGCTTCAAATCTCGCTTGGATGTCGCATTGGGGCGAACTGAGTGGCATCCTCGACCATCAGGCTTTGCTGACCCTTCAGTGGATTGTGTAACAGTGTAATTCGCAAACCTTTGTGAGGTATCTAATGTTGAGAGCAAGAATTGAAGACAAACTCTTCTATAGCCTTCACCTTCGTTAATAAAATACTGAAAAGATGATGCCGGTGGGCTCTCTTCATGAATCCTCCTTCTTTTCACTGGAACTTGTCTGATTGCTCTTATGATCCAATTCCTTTGATCATTCAGTTTTAAAGACCAAAAGTGTCTAAATAAGGATTGGCGCCTCTCTTCCGTAATATCAGAACATTTATTTGGGCAAGACTTGCATTTGTTTGGTTGTACAGTATTTGTTTCATCTCCATTCTTTCTTGCCTGTTTCTGTTGTAAGCTTGGCCACTTTGCTTTAATCTTTTTTCTATATTTTTTGAATAATTTTCTTTTTAACTCTCCATCCCTTTCCCCCTACGCTGTTATTTTCTGGTGTAAAGGTAATCTTTCTACTTACAATCTTCCTCCGTTTCCTAGCACCGCTTTCCTCATTGCAACCATCATCTGCATTCGACTATCCAGCTGAATTTAACGAAATCTTTTTTCTCTTAACATATATTATACCTAGGTATATTCATCTGATGAAGTTGATGTTTTTTTCCAACCAATATATTGAGTTTTCGGAAGGACAAGCCTGGTTAAATATATCATCGTCAGAGAAATAGTCTAAATAGCTCAGTCCCAAATTTGTTCTTTTTCTCAAGTTCCGTTTATCAGCGAAATAATGTTCATCTCTTTCTCGATTATTTTCTAAAGTTCCCTCCTCATCCTGGTTTAGTGTCTCTTCCACTGCTACTGTCTCTTGAAGCTTATTTGGGTGTTTCTTCCCTTCTTCATTCTTTTCCTCATTGTGGTTTAAAGTCTCCTGCACTGCTACTGTCTCCTAATACTTGTTTGGGATTTTCTTCCCTTCTTCAGCCTTCTTCTCAACCGAGTTTAGGGTATTTTCAACTGTTACTCTCTTCTGATATTTGTTTGGGTTTTTCTTCCCTTCTTCAGCCTTCTTCTCATCCGAGTATAGGGTATCTTCCACTGCTACACTCTTCTGAAGCTGGTTTGGGTTTTCTTCTCTTCTTCAGCCTTCTTCTCGTCCGACTTTAGGGTATCTTCCACTGCCACTTTCTTCTTATGCTTGTTTGGATTTACCTTTCCTTCTTCAGCCTTGTTAACATCCGGTTTCTAGGGTATCTTCTACAGCTACTTTCTTCTGATGCTTCTTTGGGTTTTACTTTCCTTCTTCAGCCTTCTTCTCATCCGGGTTTAGGGTATCTTCCACTGCTGCTCTCTTGTGATGCTTGTTTGGGTTTTACTTCCTTTCTTCAGCCCAATTTTCATGATCTCACTCTTCAAACAACTAACTATATTGGAATATGTCCCGTTTGGTATCTTCGGCTTCACGACTTGTTTTTCAACTTGCTGTTTGGTTAGATTTAAAATTTTCCTTCCACGGGAGAACTAAAAGCAGAAAATAACAAACAAATGAACCGACCTAAAATGTGATAAAAGTAATATTTTTTTGTGAGTTGAGTGCAAAGTAATAGTTTTAAAAGCTTTGACTAATAATACCTCCTGCCTACTAAATAAATTTGACTTTTGAAGTTGGCAGAAATCTTACAACTATTAAATAAATTAGGTAGCATTGATTTCCATTGACTTAAAAGGTCAGCTATAAGTATTAGCACATGATAGTGTAAGTCGAAGCTTTAGGAAAATATTACTCTTCTATTTTTATCACGCTCTTTGAAATCGGTTTAATTTTTATATAATTAACATTGGCAATTTGTTACCTGGCCGGACGGGTAAGGGCAACTTGCCTGCCTGCCAAACAGCATTTGATAGATCGAACGTGAGCATGAACCTTGTTCTGGACAGTCATCCAAGCTGAAGATCTCCGTGATGTTTTCAGTCTTAACAGGCGAATGCCGGGACGGCACTTCTGTAAGGCCAGAGCCGCTGGCTTTCCACATCCTTGCCCTCTATTCTTCTCCGGCCTGACCCTTAGTTTCCTAAAGGCCGCAACTAACTGACATTGCTAATTAGTTACTAAAAGCAACCTTTCTTAACACCTACATTTTATATGCACACAACGATCATTACAATAGGAATAACCGCCATCAAATATCGATAACATGTAACTTCCACGTCATGAGCAGGTAACATAGAAGACGCGCACGGTTATCGAACATAATAGAATGCAGCTGATGCCCGTTATGGGCAAACAAAATTATGTGGCGGTGCTGTTCATTGTCTGGGTCTGGGAAGTGACGCACAAGTATTTCATACTCGATTAAAATTTTCATGGCTCATACTTCCAAGTTCAAGAGAACAGCGCCATATTCTAGCAGGAGAATGGAAGGTGTCATCGGGCTGCGTTTTTTACATAATGGTTGGAGGAACATGAAAATAAGTTTTCAATGCTACCTTGATATCCAAAATGGCCAGACTTAACCCCATTAAGCATGTATGGAACATGCTGTGATTTTCTGTGCAATGTGCTGCACATCGTCCAAATGTGCATCACTTGCAGGAACTGCTGCAGCATAGGTGGCTTGGACTGAACTGCAGAAAATACGAGGAGTATACCTTGAGGAATCTATTCATAAGCGTTTGAATATTTTGATTACCCAGGATGAACACGCTATTAAATAAGTGTCCCTAATGTAGTGATCGTTTAGTCTTAGTGTATAAAATAATCATTCCTAATAACTTGTCAACAACAGGAATATTTTATATAACATGTTTACTGAATTTTAACGACTCTTTCACCATTCCCTAAGCTGAACAGCGTTACCTAATGCAAAAAAGCTGCGCTGAAATAAGAATTTTCGAAGATCTTAGTGGACAAACATAAAATACATGCACACATAGACACATCCTAAAAAAATGAATTATTGAAGTCCTACGTTATTTTCAGTGTGTGAAACCGGGATATTGTTCTGCACATTTCCATTTAAGTGATAGGATGTTTAGAACACACTTTTTGTGATTGTTCATATTTTACCTTGACTTTTATGTAGTTGTACACAGGAAGTTTATTAAACAGTGAAAAACATGTTCACGAAACTTTGATAATCGTTCATTAAGCAGAAAAATGTCCGGCTTTTTAACGATATTTTAAACGTTTTAAAGGCAAAGTTTAAACTTCTAAGACCTATTGATATTCTTAAAAAAATCTTCAGTCCATTACGGTGAATATCAACCCATGTATGTTGATAGTAGTTCCCCGAGATCATAGGCGAATCGATCCTAGCAGGAAAGTCTAGGACGGATACGGTCATGTGGGGTTATGGAATGCTCCATCAAAGGGGTCCTTGTATAATTGACATACTAAAGTTAACTGTAAAACAATGAATAAATAATTTCTAATAGTTCTTAATATAAACTTACTCAATAGGAAAAACAAAATCTCAGTATAATGTATATTTCTGACTTCAATGAAAATATTTGTGGAAGTGGATGCAACTGGTAGAAATTAATGTCAAAAAATCATAATTATTTTCATGAATTTTGATTTTGCTAGGGATTTTCTAGACTTTGATTTAGGTAAGGATTATGCCCCCTAGGCTCGCTATTTACACTTAAGCTACACCTATTTACACCTAAGTTTTCTTTTCTGTCCGAACAATTATCATCGTTAGGCTTATGTTCACACAATGCTGTTGCATCTACTGTCTGCGAATAGTTTGTTGTTTAGGATTTTAATTCAACTCGCAGAAGCGTTGTTGTGCTAAGGTTAAGTAAACATAAATTTGCTTTCCCCCACCTATTGTTGAAAAGGACGCATATGCACAATAATTTTACCATTCTCCATGAAACCATTAAAATAACACCGACTATTTAATACACACCAGGCCCACTATGGAATTTCTGTTCCTATTTTGTTGACAAGTTTTCAAATTATTATATTTATTATAAATGAAAACGAAATTATGGATTTTCGCCTACTATTTAGTGAAATGATGTTAAAAATTGATATCTGACACCATACAGTAAAGGGAACGGAAACAATTATTGTGAAAACTTGTTTAAAGTTGCTTCACACCTTACCATTGTTTTCCTCTTGCATGGTCAATACAATTTCTTTCAGTCTACTGGGAAAAATGTATTAAACGCCAAGCGTAGAACCTCTTACCTCCTTCCCCCTTACTTGCTCGCAACACACTATTTTTTCCCAATAGGCGCTCTGAAGTCGTGTAAATTGGACGCTTGTGCAACTTCGGAAGTTTCCGTCGAAGAACGTTTGCACCGAAATATGAAACCTTAAAATGAATTATACGACGTTACACACTGTTATTGCAAGTAAAATAGCAGTAAGTATCTATAACAATATTACCGTTTACTTCAGAAGTGAGGCTGAGAGCTTCTTACGTATATTTTTAAGATAACAAAATTGCTGTAAGGGAAAGTATTTTGTTCTTAGCAGGTAAATAGAACTGCAACAAATACTGCAAATCATTGATATCATTACATCAAAATTGTTTCAAGCGACTCATAACCAACTTCAATCTGTCGCTTACTACACTTTTGCCATGAAATATTGTAATAATCATGTTCTTACCTCATTTATTTGCTCCAAGCACGAACATAATTTGGTGTTTGAAACAATCTAGACTACAAGTCAGTTTCTTCGTTTCATCGGAAACATTTATGCAGCAAATACAAACGACTGAGTGTTACTTACGACATTTTTGCCTCCAGAAAATCTAATTACACCCGTGTAAGCGACATAGCTATCTCGGCAACGGTTAAAGATAGAAACATGGCCATTAGACCATTCGATGTGCCTTAAAATTCTGAGCCAAAAATTGCAAAAAAGTCAATTTTGAAAAAAATGTCGCTTACTGCGTTAATGCCGGAAAGGGACGATATTGTTTTGAAGTTCTAATAAATACGGTAGTGTAAGTGCATAAATAATAATAAAATAAAGTATAAAAAGAGAAACAAATAATAAGCAAGTGGGTATGCAAAGAGTATAAAATAATATCTCTAATAATTCAAGGAACAAGAAATAGGGTGAGCGTCGAGCTCACTCGCGACCAACCATGTTGTAGCTTTTTTCATTATTCAGTCTAGACATTTCGTGAAATTGTTTTGAATTTAGATTAAATGGGGTATGTGTATAAGTAAAAAATAAAGTATTAAAATATGTAAACAAATAATGAGAAAGTGGCGGCGTACAAGAAGAAAACAGATTACGAAATAAACATGCTCATTATTTACAAGAAAATATAAGATGAGCGCTTGGCTTACCCGCGACCAACCATGTGACAAAATGGACCGCGACCAACGACGGGTTAAATAAAAAAGTCACTTTTGTTACACTGTTCCGTTTTCATTCTCTAATCTTTATTTAGTTTATTATAATTAACATTCTGCATGACCATAATTCTGTTCAATAAAGAAGTCATTAAGTTTTATACTTAGATTCCTTATTTATTTCTTACTGAGCTTCGAGAAACTAGTACATTGGTTTTTCTTCTTTCTAAATGAAAGAATCTCGTTTCCACGCTTATACAACATATAATTATCATTAATAGCAAATAATATTAAGATACCTAATTAACTATGATCCCCATGTTCCTTTCTTCTGGCTTAGTATTTCAGCCAAAAGTTGTTTAAATTGTTTTTCCTAGTAGTTCGAGTACACTTCATTCATACAGACAGTGCTTTATATGGCCATATGTTGGAATTCCATAAGATCTATTTATCTATGCAGGTGAGATGTAATTTGCATGTGCAGTCACTGTATTTGACAAAAGTTTCACGTAGAGAAAATTTACAAATTTCATTGAAACGAAAGCTTGTCATTGTTTCAGGCCTTAGAATCACATCTTATTCTAACAATTGAAAGTTTACCTTAAGCCAGAATTAAGGCTTTTGATCTTTCTGACTGACAACTTAGTAGTTGCTTCTTATTACAACTAATTCGACTTTCTTAAAAGATACTTTCTAAATTCCACTTCCCAGTCCTCATATAACTTTTGCTCTGCTTTTTATTATGAAAACCTCGACGTTTTAATTGAATAGTATTCCATCCCACTTTCCAGTCCTACATATTATTTTTACTCTGCATTTTATTACGATAAATTCGATTTTCTTAAATGAGTAATATTCCGTTTCACCTTCTATATTGCACTTCTTATTACAAGAAATCATATTTTCTTAAAAGATTAGTATTCCGTTTCACTTTATAAATTTCACTTCTTATTACGCAAATTCAACTCAAATACTTGCTAATAATATGTCATAAGTCTAACTTTAAAATTAATTTAAATTGACACACCTATAAAACATAATTTAAAATTAACATTTGGGAAAGCCATACAAAGAGAGATTCTCTATGGATATGTTTAACGCCCAGAACTTTTGTACAGCATGCACTACTGAGCTTTGAAAGAGTCAAGGCTTTGACCTTTGACCTAAAATAATGCTTTGATATTGGTATAATAAGTTCTTACCTGAAACTTTAGACGTGCGAAATACATAATTTGCAGACCTTATTTATCTTATTTTATAGGGGGTATTTTCGCTAATAGAACACAAAATGAATGTTACTTTTCCATCTGAACACTCTGCAGAGAAAAGAGGTTTCATTCTTCGGATGATGCTTGTGGCATTAGCAGAGCCATTACCTTTTAAACAAGCACGCCCCACTTGAGAATCAATCGGATGTTTGCTCAGCATGCCACTTGGTATTAGGAGAGAAAAGCTACGTGTAATTGTAATTACATCGTGTCGCATGACTTATATCATAAAAAGTAAGAAGAATGGAAATTACCTAGCTATATTGACAATAATGGTAAACTTTGATGAAGCAAAGAAGAGAAAAGAGCTTACTTCGTGCGCTTTATTTAACGGTTCTGCTGATATATAAGACTCCATCTTCTATTTTCTAGAGTAATTAAGTCTCAGCGCTGTTTTATTTATTTGTAAGAGAAAATAAAAAAGTCGTGACTTTCTAAAACTCCAGGAGACAAGTACCATCAACAATGTTATATCTTCTGACGAAAATTGTCCTTTTCGCCAAAGTTGAATCTAAATACGTTGAAAAATCTTAAAAAATTATAGTTCCTATTTGTTGTTGTTGCTGCTTTTGTAGAAGAGAAGAGGCATAACTGTTATTGCCTCTTATGCCTCCTACGTTTCTTTTTTGTGTTATTTTAAGGGAACTCAACTTGTTAATTTACAATTGCAGTTAGTTCATTATGTGGCTTCTACAGTTACAATTACGAACTTTTCCAAAGTGCTTTTGGTTCGATTGAACTTCCTCTTTTCGACATAATGTCAATTAGCTTTCTCCATGTTTCTTTCATTTCCTTCATTATTTTCATTCCACTAACTACTTTATTATCATGTACTTCTATCGGAAAGATAGCGAAGTTAAAGAAGCTTGGATTCTTCCACAGTTCTCAAAATTTACTGTCTTCTCCACAATCCTACTACACCGCAGACTTCTTTGATTGGGGTCCCCACACTTTTCCACAGTTGTTTCTTCAAGAGATCCTTAGCCAATATACTAACAGGGCACCAAATTGTGATCTCTAACTTGTCTTACCCAATACGCTCTTGCATACAAGCCAGCAAAGAATTTAAAGTTTCAGGAGACAGCAATTCTCCCACCATATCACTTCCTAGTTATGGGCCTGTTTTTTATGCCGATATTTAGCTGTTGCATGTATATATTATTTGCTTCCTTTAGTTCAAAGTTCTAACCGTCCTTAAATAATTAATTCATTTGTTTCATTTGTAAGAGAACGTTCTGGATACACATATTAAACTTGACAAAAATCAGCAGTAGAGATTGATATTACCTGACCAGCGAACGAGTGCGGGCGGCCGGTTTTGGAACTAAAATGCAAGCAGCAGTGTTTCTAACCGGATTACTTGTAATCAATCTATCACAGTTCTTTTTGTCCTGTTCGTAATAAACCACTTCACGCATATGCTTAAGTTAGGGGCAGATCCAGGGACGAGGCAATTGCCCCCCCCCAAAAAAATAGGATATTTTTATTTTAAAAATAAAATCTAAGAATTTTCACCTTTGTATTATAAATGTAAAATAAAACCTAAAATAGGTAGGCCTTACTTTTTTTGTTTTACGTTGCAGAAGTCAAAAAAGCAACAAATTGCAAGAAATTACTTAACATTGACGTTCTTGGTAAAAAAAAAAATCCACCTTCGAAATCGCAGGTGGCCATTTCTGTTCTAGAAATTGCAGACAATACCTACTTCTCCTTCTCTAAAGTCGTTTTACTTTTTTCTGCAATACACTATTACCTTGATTTGACTTCGAACGACCGCCCCCAACATTCAGCCTGGATCCGCCCCTGGCTGAAGTTAAGACAAACAGTTTCAAAAGTTATTGAAGTTATTTGCAGAACATCTTAAGTAACAAGCGAAAAAACAACTACAACAAAAATACACCCTCCATATTAACTTGCGAACAAACTAGCGAGCAGCGTTATACAGGCTGCTTCTGTTTTATAATGACATCGAATAAAACGTAATCAATTTTTATACAATCTTTTTAATACACGGTAAAAGCTCACTGAATTGTCAATTGTGCTATGTTGTTCTTAAATTGGTAATGTCCATTTATATTTCACTATTCACAATACATCTGCATTACTGCAGGGATGGTTCACTACAACCACATAACTTACGGCGTTCTTTATTAAGCGGAAAGACATTAGGCTATGCATAACATCCAAACTGCAACTTTTAATAACCGTTGGATACACTGCAGAGTGAAACTCTCCGCTCCCCTGTCCCACCGCGCTTGCCAAGAAACTGATGTAAACACAACAGCAGCGCCATCCTCCCAAAACCGCACTGCTATCCTGGTCAGGTAATAGTGTAAGGAAAACATTAATTCTCGTTGATAAGCTATGCCCTGTAAGTAAACATAAAGAATAAACGAAATAGGACATCCTAATGCGTAGAATATATAATTTGAGTTTTCATTAAATTTATTTTGGAGAAATGACAAACGGAAATGCAGCTGAAGAATAAATGAAACCAAAAAAGATAATTAAATGAAAGTATTTGGTAGAAGTATGAAAAAACATAAACCAAAAATATTGAAATAAAATAGAAAATAACTCTTTAAGGTTTTAAAATACTTTTTGCTCCATTGTGTGTGAGGTTATACTTTCTAGATTGTACATAATCTAGTTTTGCCAGAATAATAAATGAAGCACGAACGAAGAACAAATAAATTAACAATGAAAACTACAAAGGATAAGTTATAATATGAAGGAGAAATAATATGTTGTAAAGAAAAAATACAAAAAGCTTAAATTATTGATGGCATTTAAAAAAGTGTCTACAACAAAAATAAAGAGAGATCCCTTGAAAGTTACCAAGAATAGAGTTATGACCGCTTAAATTTCGTACTTTGAAATAGCTGGCAAGTACTTAACTGTCAGCTTCTGTGCCCCAAATGCCATTACGTTTTCTTTTCTAATTACAATAAATACGGTAAGTATTACCAACTTTTACGTAGTTCCCAATTGCATAATTGTGTTCAGCCAACATCAAAGATTCTCTGAAGTCTGGATATCGTACACGAGACTTGACAAATTCTTTCTTCTGCTCATAAAATTTAGTAAATTTGTAAATTAAAAGGAAAAACATCTCCATTTTTACATATTTTCTCTTCAATTGCAAACTGTTTCAAGGACAATACAATTTCAGTCGTATTGATAGCTAAATATTCGAATTGATATCACGAAACAAATAAAAAATACGGTCCAACGCACTAAACTCTCTTACTCCGATTTCTTAAATTACAACAAGTCATTTTACTCATATGCTCTCGTAATAAACTAATAATTTTTAATCAGCCTGTTTTCGAGATTCCAAGATCAAATCACTCGCTGCTTCTAGAAACGTTTTCAGTAGCAATCGTTTGCCTACTTCCTATGGAGAATGTTATACCTTCAAGTTCGGCAAAGATAGAAGCGGGCAAACTGCGATTCAGCTTTTTAATATTTAAAATGAAATGTATTTGTATTTGCGACAGACGAATAGCCTCGATGTTGACATTCCATCTAAATCCTACACAAACAGTCAATCTCTTCTGAAGCACTTTATTTATTTCATAAATTTTGTTATGTTCGTTTTTAAATATTATTTAATGGCAGTCAATGTTTGCGCATTCGTGTTGATCGTGACGGGGACAAATAGCTGCGATGCTGACGTCCCCATTAAATCCTACTCCATCAATTTTTCCTTATATTTAATATGTTAGTTTTTATATTTACGTCAGTCAATGTTTTCGCAGTCGCGTTGATTGTGACAGGGAGAAATAGCCTAGATGCTGAAGTCCCCGTTAAACTTCAATCAATCTAACTGCTCCACGCTATCTTCCATGAAAGGAAAGAAATCCAGTTTGATTAAGAACGGACTGTGTATTCGAGATATATATACACATAGATAGATATATAAGATAGATAGATATGTAAGATAGATATATAACTCAAATTGACATTGAAAATTATTAAAGAAACGAAGTCACACCAACTTAAAACGTGCAAGGTGCAAAGAGTGCTTCACAGTTTTGCTAAAAATTAACTGTTTTTATTTTCAAGCGTTGTTATAAACATGGTTGTTTTTATTCTTTTGATGGCAGTGTACTCAGCTGTAAACTCTTCTCGGCAATCCCGTTCGTTTTACTGCATAACTCATTACTCAGAATACAAACACTACACTGTTGATAGGAAGCTGTATAAAATATCCAGTGTTGATTTCTTTCAGCTTGTATTCGGATGTTTAATCATTAAATACATTGCTGTATTAACACAAAAGGAACGGAGAAGACTCACAGTGTGCTATTATCACAGTAAATATGGTTGAAAGCTCCAGAATAGTTTATGGTGTATTTGGCAAGACGAATGAATGAAACAGCGTATTTTGTTAGACTTTTTGTAGTTCTAAATAATTTCCACTTAAACACAAAATATTTCGTGATCACCATTCGTTGGTGTACTTTTACAAATATTAATTGCATGTCGAAATGTTTAATTTATTATTAATTAAATTACAACCAGATTAATGCAAGTAGAATTTTGTTAAATATCTTGGTATTTAATGTGTAAGATTAAGCTTACAGAGTAGTTCCTAAGCCTTGAATCAATTGAAAGCTGATAAAGACTCCATTGCTTTAATTCAAAATGAGATACACAATACTGATAATCTTTTAGACATTCTACCATGTTCGTTTGAACTTTGTGAGGTGCAAATACTATTCGACTACGCTACGCAGGGCCATAGTTTTAGTAGAGAAATGTTGGTAAAGAAGTTATCTTTTCTTGAGGCGCTGAGTCGATTTCAAAAAAAGATATAGATATAGGTGCTTGTTGTAGCTATCTATTACCATATAATTAAGTGGCTATCAGCATTGAAACCATAAATAGTTCATTTCAACTATTTCCGGTTTAAATAGATAGTTACAAATGAGATGGAGCTTATTCTTAGGGTACTGAATCGATTTCAGGAACCCATTTGTCGCTTTTACTTTTTTTCTCTATGAAGATCCATATTGAAACCGGAATTAGTACTAAATTTCTACAATTTCCGGCTTTGGTAGGGAAGTGTAGGTAAATATTTTAGTGTATTTTTTTTCTTGAGACCCTGGATCTATTTATATAAAACGTTTGTTTCTATCTATGGTTGTTTGAGCCTGAAATAGTTAATTTATACCCCCTTCTGTTTCGAAAAAAGGGGTTAGGGAATGAGGTGGAATCTGTTCTTAGGACGGTGAATCGATTCCCAAAATCCACTTCTTGTAATCTCTTACTGTTTTTGTTCTGATACTAGTTGACAGACGGCTGGACAGACAGCGATAATCATTTTATAAGACTACCAATGCTTACTTATAATTTAAAAAGATAATTTTGAAAGTATAATAAGATAAAATGTAATTCAATAAATAAGATTGTTGATCTTGCCTCTGTTTTCATATTAATTGACTAACATGCTTTTGAAACGTCATTCAAATAAAATAAACACACATGGGATATCAGAACTCTTATTTAATCAATTATAAACGTCTCTGTCAAGATTATATAAAGTATATATAAGATAAAAGGTAGTTTGAAACTGGGATAAAGAAACTGTTCTTATAAATTTAGGTCAATAAATTGTATTTGAATGGCAAATTTCTGTATATAATATTTTATTTCCCCCTGTACTGCACTTATTGAGCGATTAACAAGTTCAGAAGAAAAGAGAAAGACGTCTTGCATACTGATTAATATATCTTTTCGATATGACTACTCTATTATCTTATATTTCTTAATGATGGTTATAGATGCTCTGAAATTCATTACCTTCCTTGTAATATTGAAATGGAACTAGTTAAGATTATTTTCCTATAATTTTCTATATTTTCAAATAATTTTCTGTATTTTCTTTTGGTTTTATTTACACAGAGGCAAAACAATCAGTTAGAGCACAAAATCATCAAAATCATCAAAGTTTCTCTTTATTCAATCCAAATATTGGTTCGAAATAATCACTTACGAACCGGAAAAGTTTGCAAGATGATTTTTTGATTGTACAGATGATATATGTTTTTTTTTTATTAAGTCAAGACAAAATGGAAGGTTTTAGCACCTTGGGCTGACTGGCCATTAAAAAGCATTGGTAAAAAGCATCTTTCCAAAGACTTTCTGTCTGTAAACCAGTGAGTACAAAGCGCCTTTCAGTAGCACAGAGCATTTTAAAGCTAATAAGAATCACGACTCAAGTGCAACATATTATGGAAGGTGGCCTTTAGATTTATTTAGCATGAATAACTTATTCCTGAGGATATAGTTTTCTTCTGCATGTAGATAGTAAAGTAGTAATAAACAAATTCATCTAAATTTCAAGTCTGATTATTAATATTCCAACATACTGTAGATTTTTTCTTTTAGGAAGTCCATTTCTCCAAACTTGTCTGCTAATATACGTGAGGTGAATATGTAGAATCCTGGCCAATTATTGACAAAAGTAAAGATTTCATTATCTTATTTACAATAAAATATGTTCTCTTGTCAAGACTGTATATACCATTATTTCTCACTACTACTCTCTAAGTCGTCCATTGTGAAACTAGGACATTTTATCTCGGATAATGCATGACCAAGTAAACAGAATTTACTACACATTGGCATGCCTTTATTACTCAAATACGGACAATCGCATAACTATATTGTTTACCTGGAACAAAGTATTGTCAATAAGTGAACTATTACTGTGTACAGCAGGTAAGAAGATACAAGTTAACTTAATTGTTGGAAAAATAATATTGTACTAGTATTAAATCACTGGAAAATTGTAAATTTTTCATGTTAAACTATTTAAATAATCGACTTTTATATTAGAATTTGAAGCTAGAATTGTCTTAATAGATTAGCAGAAAATAAATTTTGATACATACATTTCAAGATCTTTCTGATTTTTTTTGTAGGAATGTGGATGCATTCATTTTTTTCTCATTTTTTTTTCAAACTCATATATTACAAGATCACAAACACCAATTTATGAGAAAACAAAATGTTTCTTCTGTGACGAAGAAGGAAAACGAAGAAACCCGCTGTATATCACCGCCTACGATCGATCCGGTAGTCGTTTGAAAGAAGCAGTAAGTTTGTCAAAGAATGAAGTGTTCAAAATACGATTAAGTAACTGCATTGATCCTGGAGATACTCATGCACAGGATATTCCTATCACAAGTCTTGCTGGAATATTCATTTTGTTAACGTGTTGCGGAAAAGCGAAGGCAAGAAGGATTCTGGTCTTAGCTCTGTGATTGAAGAGGCTACCAAAACAGAATTTATTTATTCACTAAGCAAATTCCTTCATGAAGGTCGTGTTACGTCAATGGGTGAGGTAGAGAAACTTTATAATTCCATTGCTAAAAGCAATAATTTGAGTGACGATAAACTTCTGACTAGGAAACAGTTGAAAGCCTTGATAGAGGAAGAATTGAAAAATGTTGGTGTCGTGTTTTCCCATCCGAAGAGGAAGAACGAGCCTCAAAGAATTTCTTTAAAGATTACAAACGATATTCTTCTAGCTAACGCTGAGCAGGACTCTGATGATGTTGGAAGAAATATGAAGATTCTTTTTAAAGCAGCAAACGTTTTGAGGAAATATGCTTTCCAAAGTGAAAAGTGGTCGTTTACTGAGGCTGTGGGTGAAAGTGATGTAAAGAAGTCTATTCCAGAGGAGATCTCTCATTTTTTCAAATGGTGTTGCAAAGGAAACAATAAAATCGGATGTGAAAACTCAGATTTTGCAATCAATGGAAGAAGTCAAAGACTATCACAGACGTTCATGTACGAAATAATGTCTCCTCGTCAAGCAGCATATACAAAAGAAAGCTCTAAAGGCACTGTATGCCCCACTCATGATCTACCATTACAAGTCCTAGTTGGGCTCACTATGCACTCAGCAACACGAAGTAAATTTATTGTACAGTTTTTACATCACGAAGGTGTGTCTATCGAATATAACAAAATTCTGCGTATCGAGACTCAAATAGCAAATGAAATCATCAAGAGTATGGATTCCTCAGGTGGACATTATATTCCATCAGAACTTGTTCCAGGAAGGTTTGTGTATTGCGCGGCAGATAATATTGACTTCCAAGAAATTGTGCCATATGGTAAAGGGACTCTACATGGTACTGTTATGGTTATTTATCAAGATAAACAGGAGGAAAATGTATCTTCTGAAATCAGTTTGTCAGGAAAACCTACGACTAGATCACTCGAGAAGATACCCGAATCAATGTCTAAAATGCTACCTTGCGTCATCTCAGTATCATTAAGACCAACAAATCCCTCTCTGGTAAGTTCAGGAAAGTCTCCAGAAGAAAGTTCTGAGTTAATTCAAAGATACGAACGAGATGACAGTCTGGATAATGGCAAGTTTGCAATTTCTCCGATCGTACGCTGATGATGATTTTGAAGATTCAGAAGAACAGTATAAGAAATATTCTGGAAGAACTACAACAAACTCTGAACGAGAGTGTGTCGGCTACCTTTGATTGATAGCCGTCCGACCAATGCTTCAACTCAGCTTACGTTTATGAAAAGACTTGAAGATGTTTCAACTTCAGTTATGGGTCCAAATTCAAAGACAGTTGTTACACTTGATGTTGGTTTGTACAGACCTACTTTGAAACTACGCTAGCCTGCGAATTTTAACTTTTGAATCATTGCATGAAGTATAGTATGCCACGTTTCATATTTCCGGTATACCGAATTCAGAACAAAAATCGGTTTAGTCATTGCACATCAGGTTTTCTTGCAAATTGCATATTAACATTGCCAATATCAATGCTTCTAATGGTTTATTCGTATTCATAACACTCCTACGAATACTGGTACACTTACTAATATAAACACTATTAATATCTTATATTTGTATTTCTAGTGCTGTATGAATACAGTAAGTTAACTCGCAATCACGATATTAGAAACAAACAAGGCAAGAAAACAGGGAAAAAAAGCAATGTTTAGGGATAAGCATTCACTATAAAACAGTAAGACTCTTAATGCAAGCAAACGTAAACTCCATAGTGTTTTTAAATTTGTGCTCTCATCTGCGGCCATTTTAAAGGAGGAAATAACGCACTCATAGGTCAGGACATGCCGCACAAAAAATCCACATTAGTGGGTTTTACGCCTCTTCCCTGAGAAACTGCATCTTGTCGCAGCACGTTTGTGACTAGTGGAATAATCTTCTCTCTGCAACAACCAGCGGTAGTCTGCAAGCATGTTGCAATTTCACTTTCCTCGGTAACGACGTTCGAGTTCCTTGAGGTCCTGATGGAATTTCTCTTCTTGTTCCTCACTCACGACTCCAAAATTGCCTGGAAAATATTCCAAATGGGAAAACAGCATTCTTTCCACCATGTCTTTGTAGTTTGCATCCTTTCTGTTGCCAATAAAGTTTTTCGCTACATCTCGGAAAGCTTGCCATGCTGAACGCTCTTTCTGGTTCATGACATTTTCAAAATTTGCGTCGCCAAAAAGTTTCCTAATATCTGGACCATCAAAGATGCCCTCTCTAATTTTTGCATTACTGATGCCAGGAAATTTTTGACACAGATATTTGAAGCACTCACCTTTACAAATTGCTTCATTAAGTCAAGCTTAATGTGAAGGGGAGGTAACAGTATAGCATGTGCATTAACAAGACTTTCGCGTTGTAAGTTTTTCGAACCAACATTCCACTGCCTATCTGACCATTCCTTTTGAGTCCCGTGGACTTCCCTTGCCCGACTGTCCCACTCACACAGAAAACATGGGAATTTGGTTGACCCAACAGAAGACCAATGACTTTAAAATACCCACATATTTGCCATTGATGTTCGTGGTACTTTATCTTGTTCAACATTGAATCAAGGTTTTCGTAGTTTTCCCTCTTGACAACAGAATAAGCAACTGGAATGGATGATAGCTTGTTTCTGTTGTGTAGGAGTACACATTTCAAACTCCGCTTGGAAGCATCGATGAAAAGTCTCCATTGGGATCGTTCATAGTCATCCTAATTCTAGTATTAACTCCGGAATGTTGTTGGAAAATACTATATTATCTTCTGCAGAGAAGAAAGCAGCAAATTCTTGTTCACGATGCCTGTACCAATAGTACGTAGTCTAAGGCATCAACAGGTTTCTCTCCTTTAGTCGTGATCCCAGTAGTTAGGCAGATTCCTTTGTGAGACCAAGGTCACGAACTAAATCATTTAAAACACTCTGTTGGAAAAGTATAGGCTCTATTGATTCTTTTAGGTCAAAGTCCGAATCGTTATAGTTGTCACTAAGATTCGGAAGAGGCTTCGTTTAATTGGTCTAGTGGTTGTGGGACAGATATGTCAGGACCATGGGATACTGGTAAACTGACGGATGGAATTGTAGTTGGGTAAGTAATTTTAACCCTGTTCCTACTGTTGAAACCTTTCACGTCCACAGAACAAAAGTAGCAATTGGTGCTGTGGTCAGTAGACACACGCCACACAGTGAGGATTCTAAACGGCAATGCTCGTCTTTCATCTTTCATCCATTGCCGAAGTTGTTCGATGCATGTTCGACAAAACTTATGTGGTGCCCACGACTTGTCCTGATCTCCCAATGTTATACCAAAATACGCAACATAAGCCTTTCGCACAAAGGAAGTTATATTGCGCCGTTGTTTCATGGACACAAATGTCCCACATATATAACAGAATATATCTGCATTATTCTTACAACCTCGACGCTGCATTTCGAAAAGTCTGAGAACAAGCACTTCACTTTCGTCACTAAATAATAAGCACACACCACGATATTAGGGACTTCAAAGCACACCACAATTAGGTTGTTTTCAACGAAACTGTATGAATCATTCGCAGGAAAAACAATATACTAAACAAAGCAATGCCACTAGGCGTTACTACCTTACCGTACCGCTAGGCGGAGACGATAAGCTGTTGTTTAGCTACTGCTACCACATTTCACGCCATGAGAGTAATAGCATTTCAGCCAATCAGGATGTTTAGTCCTCCTGGCTTGAGACGCATATGAATGAATAGGTAAAATGATTATTTCGATTTTGTCACAAAATGTGATGTGATGAGACAAAACTAACCTCACTTTTAGGCTTAGGTGGCAATCACCACACCACAGATATATATTGCACTTATGCAATAAAATCATCGCAGGCTAGTGATCGATGGCGAAGAAAGAAGAATCGAAGAAATAGATCTTACGACCCGGCGAGCTTCATATACTAATGGCTATGCAACGAAGTATCGGTTCTTTTGTGGATGGAACTGGACTTGAGACATTTTTTAAAGAACTTCACGATAATAACGTACTTTCTAAAATTATTGCTGGCAAATATGGGAGGAGGGCTGCGGATACGGCACAAGCATTGGGTCGTCTTCATATTCTTTCCAAGATGAGAGAGTTTGCAGCTGCAAAGTCGCATGAAAGTCCGACATTCAAGGTTATGTGGCAGTACATGGAAATGATGAATCTTATGATTATCTTCATACGATCTGTAAGAACTGGCCATCGGTTGCTTCATCTTAAGGTACTAGAAAAAATTGTGAAGTATTTCTTCGCTCTTGTTCTGGCCAACTATTCAAGCATGATATCTTGGTACTTGCCTGAAATGAAGCAGGTAAAGCTGATGCATCCAGATGTATGAGCTGAGTTCCTAAAATGAAATTGGGTAGTTAATAAATCAGCCATACCATTTTGTGCTTTGGGATCCGACAAAGCACTTGAACACGAAAACAGGAGTATGAAAGTTTTGGGAGGCATCAAAAATATATTCAATCCAAATATTTGTGGCAGTAATGTAGCCAGTTATGTCATGGGAACATTGTTTACTTTGACCGGTATTTTTCTTCTGGTACTAGACAGCCTGCGTTTTAAATTTTGCACTTTGTACTGTTGTTTTGAAAATTGTAACGAAAAATTACTTTAAACTTATTTCAGTCTTTCCTTAAAGTAGGATGTTAAAGAAGTCAACACATATGTGAACGAATTCCTCATTTTTTTTCAAAAACCTCTTTCAACCTAACTAATATTATGACACCCTCAAACACAAATTTTCATACCAGAAAACAAGTTTCAATTCCGAAAGTGAATATTGCTATGTTTAGATATACAAATATTACATTTAAAAGTTTCTATAATACGCTTATGAGTTGCTGTAACTATTGTTAATTCAGAGCTCTCTTGCCTCTGAAATAGGTGAATACCTGTTATAATTAAGGAAAAGAAGAAAGATTTCCTGTGCAGTACTTGACTAAACTAATAAAATAAACTTAGGTAAGAGAGCATCAAAAGCCTTCTTCGAAAGGTGGATTCGCAATTACAAGATTATGTCCTTTTAACCCTTGTGACTTTCAATGTTGGCTGCAGTGAGAATTAGGAGTAGGAAAGTCACAGCTAATTAAATTATGGACGAAACATTCTAATGTATTATTCACCTGAGAGTTCATCTGCTCTATAGCTGCTGCCTATGTTTGTTTTTGTTTTGCCTCAACATCTGCGGTACGAAAAAAAAAAAACAATGTTTTCAGTTCTTGTGATCCATTCCTTCTTAATTAGAAGGAAGTATTTTGATCAATGTTACAGCGCTTAATTATCACCTCTACAATGATTTGTGGTTCGATACAAAATTATATGAAAGTGTGGGGAATACAATTGTATATGTGAGCTTCCGTGGAATCTTCCCATTTCCCATAATTAGTCTTCAAACTGTAATTAAAAAGAAAAAAATGAATGCATCCACATTCCTACAAAAAAAATCAGAAAGATCTTGAAATGTATGTATCAAAATTTATTTTCTGCTAATCTATTAAGACAATTCTAGCTTCAAATTCTAATATAAAAGTCGATTATTTAAATAGTTTAACATGAAAAATTTACAATTTTCCAGTGATTTAATACTAGTACAATCTTATTTTTCCAACAATTAAGTTAACTTGTATCTTCTTACCTGCTGTACACAGTAATAGTTCACTTATTGACAATACTTTATTCCAGGTAAACAATATAGTTATGCGATTGTCCGTATTTAAGTAATAAAGGCATGCCAATGTGTAGTAAATTCTGTTTACTTGGTCATGCATTATCCGAGATAAAATGTCCTAGTTTCACAATGGACGACTTAGAGAGTAGTAGTGAGAAATAATGGTATATACAGTCTTGACAAGAGAACATATTTTATTGTAAATAAGATAATGAAATCTTTACTTTTGTCAATAATTGGCCAGGATTCTACATATTCACCTCACGTATATTAGCAGACAAGTTTGGAGAAATGGACTTCCTAAAAGAAAAAATCTACAGTATGTTGGAATATTAATAATCAGACTTGAAAGTTAGATGAATTTGTTGATTACTACTTTACTATCTACATGCAGAAGAAAACTATATCCTCAGGAATAAGTTATTCATGCTAAATAAATCTAAAGGCCACCTTCCATAATATGTTGCACTTGAGTCGTGATTCTTATTAGCTTTAAAATGCTCTGTGCTACTGAAAGGCGCTTTGTACTCACTGGTTTACAGACAGAAAGTCTTTGGAAAGATGCTTTTTACCAATGCTTTTTAATGGCCAGTCAGCCCAAGGTGCTAAAACCTTCCATTTTGTCTTGACTTAATAAAAAAAAAAACATATATCATCTGTACAATCAAAAAATCATCTTGCAAACTTTTCCGGTTCGTAAGTGATTATTTCGCGATCCTTCCATTAAATCATAAGGAGGAGCTACTCCAGAAATGAATACTCAAGTCATAAAATTGGAATGAAATTCAAGTTATGTGAATTTTTATTAGCAGAGGACACATTTCTCCCATGAGTTAACCTTGAGAAAGTTTCTGTTGAATTGTTCCCAAAAAATATAACTGTTTTATTAAAATTCGTAAAGAGACATGATTGCAAGCATGTGTTTAGTAACAAACAAACTTTAAGCCTGACGTTCCTTCTCCTTACTACCTTTCACATATTTTTTCAATAATTATTCTTTCTATGTAGCTCGTAGAGTATTGAAATTTATTAGTTACGAACAATAATAACTAAAACATTAAAAAAAATGTTTCTTGCTAAAACCATGTATCAAAATTATCAAAAGTTACCAAAAGTGTCATTGTGAAGATAATGGGCTTAAGGGTGTAATAAGTGGTTGTCTTGTGTTGAATTCTTTCCGTTTTCTCTCGCGCACACCAATCCATCATTTGTGACGGTAGCCTGTTACTATGTGGCGATATCCAGTCTGATAGAGGAGTAGCTAACGGCAAAGGTCCGAAAATACGACACTCCGGTTTACAAAGAGGAGTACAGTAGAACGGAATGTTACGGAAACTTTATCCTGATGGTTGTCAGACCCCCGTCTATCGCAGAGTAACTTCCTTTCAGTTTCTTACCGTAGTAAATTTCCGAAATTAGAAACTTAAGTGCCAGCCTCTATTACTCATAGTCTTTATCAGGAGTTTTATTATTACAAGAAATGAAATCGTAACAATATTTTTGATTTACATAATGTATTATTAAAATAATATTAAGTCCACAAAGCAGAAGTAAATCCATTGAGCCTAATAATATAGACAGCAGAATTTAAAACTAAATATAAATATATATATATCTACTCTACTCTGAGTGAGAAAAATATGTATTACATGCATCAAAGAAACAATGGAGCAAAAGCTTCGATCCACTCGAATTGGTATTTCCTTAACAGGTAGAAGAAATTATATCTAAAATAAATTAGATTACGTCCAAACGTTGACAACAGGAATTAGTAAATAATAATTCGATTGTGTTTTGAAAATGCTATAAATCCATCATTCTGGAATCATATTAAGAAAACCAGTTATTAGAAAATACTATTCAAGATTTTTCAAGAATACTTATTTTGCCGGTTTCGGCTTCACGCTGGTCACCATGATTTATAAAACTACATGCACACTGGTGTATTGCTTGTTTCTCTACAGGAATTGTCACTTCATCTGGATGTTTTTGCTTGTTTCTTTTATTTAATCCATTATAAAGGCTTATAATATGCATCATGTCTAATTTCACATATACGTACATCTTCATCAGCGTGCAACCAGTATGCCATTCACACAATTCTACGTACTCCACTGTCGTACAACTAGACCTGAGTTCATGATATCTCAGTTCATTTATGTAATGGTTTACGGAAAAATAATTTTGTCCAAAACTAATAATAATAATAATAATAATAATAATAATAATAATAATAATAATAATAATAATAATAATAATAATAATAATAACTTTTTTCATTTTATTTATTTCCATCAATTAGTGGATATGTTTGGGATTATGTCCATCTACCTCTAATGAGACCATACACCATCTTGCTGGTAGTTAACAACTTTTAAACTTACCTTCACTGTTGGTGACCACATTGGTCCTCACAGAGCACTGTTGCTACTTTTTAAGAGTAAGGACAGAAAGCTTGATTTCCATGTAGTGTCCATTCCCAGTTGTTTTCACAATATAACAATAGCAGTTGAACATTGATCTGAATCACTCACTGAAGAGGTCATTGCGTGAAATGAGATTGTGGAATGGAAAAATAGGGCGCAAAATAAGAAGTTGCGGGAAGGTTTCAGATACATTGAAATTATTAGAATTACTGGTAAATACACGATGGTTCGTTTGTAATTAAATTGCACTGATATGTGACGTCAGAAATGCAGATGATAAAACGATGATGATGATTTATATTAAAATTAGAAATACTAATAACACTAGTCAACAAGATGTTAGCACACAAATGAAAATACCTGATGCTAACAGAACTTTTCACGTAGGATTCGAATCTGCAATCAGTTTTACTCCATCACTCTCAGCTTTCCCGTGACAGAGGCATTTTCGAGAAATGTCCCATCAAATTTTCTTTTTTCTTTTTCTTTTTTTCTTTTTTTTAACAATTTTTGTACCTGTAGCTCGGGTACTCTTAGGTATATAAACGCACAAATTGTATTTTATGTTAGCTTGATTTATACTCAGTTTCATAATAATCGCATTATTCTTTCTAGAGAAATAAACATATTTATATAAAAAATACTTTGTGTACTGTTCATTTTACCATATTCATTAGAGCAGATAAAATCACATATAACTTCCACGAAGATTACAATAGAAGCACGGTTTATACCTCATTGGACTTCCAATAAAACATATATTCAATGATGTGTACATCATGTCGCCATTTTTGTATAAGGGAATTCCTAGAGGGATTTTGTTGGAAATTCCCTCCAAAAAGTAGTTTATAAGATTTTATGTCTCAAGTTTATATTTGTATATACAGTGATACAGAAACAGGGACTGCACTAAAACATAGTTTAGTGTCTACTTAATAAATAATGTTGATTTCATGTGAATCGCATTATTTTGTCTAGAGATATAAACTATTGTGTCTATTTATAGGTAATAAAGAATATACTATGCAAGACTTTTACCAAACACAAAAACCTAACGTTGACGTATTACTGTCGGCACATAGATGGATACTCAAATACAAGCACAAATACACGCATGCTTTCTGTGGAAAAGAAGTCACTTTTTAATATTTTGATCCGGCAACAATGCATAAAATAATTGATGACTTACGTAGCCAGATGACTTTTAATAGAGTTGAGTGTATATTCTGCATAAGTATAATTTTGCTAGATACTGCTATGTCAGGAATCATTATTCCACTAGTTTTAGACAAGAGTCTTCTGCTTGTAAGTTTAGTTATTTCTTCCATAGCCTAATGATGCTGCGTCAAAACAAAAGAAACTACCTTTGTAGCGAATCGACTCCAGAAGATTTCGCTGCTTCTTTGCACAATTATCTTACTAATAGCTTTAACATGCTGCTCTAATCCAACTAGGAATTGCTGCACCTTGAATCAGCTACATATTCTAAACAATTCCGTGGTCTGAGTACAGTAATGTCAATAATAATGAAAACTGAGATGTGAATACAGCAAAGTAACGCCCATAGAAGTATCAACTGAAGTCAATTCGAGAGTGTGACGAAAGGATCGGGATAATGGTTATTGAGAAATGAAACAGATCTACCTTCTCATTTGTAGAAGGAACAGTTGATCCTTCCATTAATGTTACAATTGCATTGCAATTACAATAACAATACGTATCAAAGTTGACGAGCACTTTTAGTTAAGTATGTAATTATAGAAGCAAACTTGTCCAGAAATCATAGAAGAGCATTAGAGGAAAAGAATGAAAATAAAAAAAAATAACAAAAGCAGCCATTATAGTCCAGGAGCATATGTCAATATTTCCTAGTCCGTGGGAATTTGAACGAAGGGATGTTGCGGGTAGGTGGAATATCTTCATTAGGATATATCTAATCATGTGATACCATGTGGTAAGCCGAAAGCCGTGGCAGGGGACCGGGACGGGGGGAAACAAAATGGCCGCCAGTCACAGTTGTCTCTTTGGCTTTAAAGTGCAATAACTTCTACAACTTTTATATTAAAACCTTGAAAGTTGTGCAAATATGTAAATAACACATCAAACATTCTATTTTAAAACAATTTGGTGCAATAGCGACGCCATATTTAAAATATGGCACCCTTAAATCCCAAAATTCGGTATTATTTATTTCCTTTCTTTATATTCAAACGGAAATAACTCGTAAACTGCCACAAATAGGCGAAATCACCATGCAACAAATGTTGTGGGTCCATGTAAGGAATTTACAACGAGGTATATGCCATTTCTGTATCATTAAAACTAACGGAGCTAGACTACTTTATGTTACAGTATGTGTATACCTTATAGCTTTTAATGTAGGGCTAGTAAAATTAGGCGAAACCTGCATTTGTAAGTTCGTGAGTTTTGTGTGAAGGATATGTACGGGTTGAGGGAATGTCTACACTAAAAGGTATCTAATCATGTGGCAAGCCGAAAACCGTGACATGGACCGGGAGGGGGGAAATAATATGGCCGCCGGTGAAATTCGTCTCTCTGGTTTTAGAGTGCTATAACTTCTACAAATTTTATTAAAATTTTCGTGATTGTGCAAATGTGTAAATAATACATTATAAATTTTATTTTAGAACAATTTGGTGCCATAACGACTCCATATTTTAAATATTACGTGCTTCAGTATCAAAATTAGATTATTATTATTTATCCATTTCTTTATATTCAAAGGTAAACAACTTGTAAACCGCCACAAGTAGCCGGAATCGGCATGAAATAAACTTGTAGGCCAGATCGGTGGCTTTAAAATGAGAGATTGATGTCATATCTTTAAAACTAACACAAAATGACTAGTTAATGTAATGGTAGGTGTCAGACTTTGTGGGTTTTAGTAGCGAAGGCACAACACAAACATAAACTGAAAAGAAATGCAACATAATTAACCTTGGCTTTACATACCTATATCTAATATCTTTAATATGATGCTCTGCGATACAATTGTTTTAGAAATATATTTTTGAATTACACAATTTTGGATGTAAAAGAGTTACACCTACAGAAAATATATTTTCTTGTGATAATTTCTATGTAACTAATAAGTATATACTATTGTTTATAATATAGATTGATTTACTTAATTTAAATCAACCTTGGGGTTTGATTTACTTCATTTATCTATTACTTAAAGAACCCACTTTCTATCTGACCCAATTGGTCACTATAAGACCACTCAGTTCGTTAGTGGGTTTTTACTGCTTGGTTTCTCAGCTTGGCATTCCTTACACTGTATTTCTAAGGTTTCTCCCTTGAGATGTCACACCTATGATTTCTCAGCTGAGCATTCCTTACACAATATTTTAAAGATTTCTACCGTATGATATAACACTGATGTTTTTACACCTGAGCATTCCTTACATCATATTTTTAAGGTTTCTCCCCTACGATGTCACACTTATGGTTTCTCACCTGAGCATTCCTTACACTATACTTTTAAGGTTTCTCTCTTATGATGTCACACCGATAGTTTTTCACCCGAGCATTCCTTATATACTATTTCTAAGATTTATCCCTTACGTTGTAACACTAAGGTTTCTCACTAGTCATCGAGAGTCTCATCACTATCATCTTCTGAATCTTCTCATTGTAAGTCATGGTTTACACACTGATCTTCATCTCCTCCACAAAGACACAGTTCCGTACATCACATGGTCAGAGATCGACATTTGCATGCCAAAGAACATTTACTTATGGTGCAACCGCAGCGAATCAACTGCGATACAGTCTCTGGAGCCCAAGGTAGTGTGCACATCACAGCAACAATATTATTTTCGTCACTGGTTTCTTCTTCCCATCCACAATCTAGTAGGCTTGGCAGATTTGGATGTGATTTTCCAAAACTTTTCCACACTAGTACTTGGAAGTTCACCCTTTTAATGAAAGATGTAAGAGCCGCTCTGGTTGGAGGAAGAACTGAGCCTCGAATGTCCCTTTTCGTGAATAACCACCATCGTAGTTTCCCAATATCTTGAATTTTAGTGTTCGGCACATAAACATTGCAAATGAACTTCTCAATTAACCTTTCATCATCGTCATTGAACTTACTAGAACCGAGGTTTCCAAGAGAGGCAAGCATGCCAACTCCAGCGTTGTAAAATGCTTTCCAAAACATCTTCTTTGACTTCCTTGAAAATACCACAGTAATATCACACCCTGAAATAGCATGGAATCCAAGTAAGGCATCTACTCTAGAAGATCCAAGAGAGGTACGGATAGTATGAATATCTATCATTCTCTTATTAACTCCAACTCCGGTGACAAACTTTGTATTGGCAGGTAAGTGTCTAGACCACCACACACAAAGAACAAGTATATAAGTATCTTTGGACATTATGTGGATGGTCTGTGCCCGTTGAGACGCTGCATAAAGACTGTGAAGTATTATTTTTGTATCTGCTTCTTCATTGATGTCCTTCAATTCTGAAGATTTTGCTTCTGTCCTCCAGCTGGCAACTAAGCGTTTTCCCAACTTACTCGCATGAAGGAGAATTTTTTTCTGAAATATAAGCAGTAAATGCATCTTTGGTTTTTGGATGAGCTAAAAGATTTTTCACACTGACATTTTTTATATTGGCATAGTCAGATATCTTGTATTCGATTGTTGGGCTTCCTCTTGCTCTTTTCTTCCACATTGACATCTTTAATAACTTATTTCCATACGTATCAAAAACAAGGTGAGTTTCATCGTATTTCAACATTGTTGACTATTCGTTTGCAGAATTCTGTAGACAATTCGAGACCTGTGATAACATGCGCTGGCTTTTTTCAAGGCTTGGAGTTCCGCCATGCCATCAAGAACAGCAACAGAGTAAGAAGTACTTGATTTGTATGTGATTGAAGCTTCAGTGCAAGTAATTACGGATGTTGTTGTATATCTTTATTCCAGTTCTACTATTTCGTCAACTTCCAGTGCTGACTTTTTCTCTCTCTAACTTTCTGAACTGATATGCCCATCTTCCTGAAGCAGGAAATCTTCTACAGGTTTCCCATTCCCTTCTCTAGCTTTGCCGATATTCTCTAGAATTTTCATAAGAACACTCTTATTTTGAAGAAGAATCATGGATCCATCCAGGTGAAATAGTGAAAGTGAATCTAGTGAAAATTCGTACGTACTAAGAGTAGCCTCTAGGTCAATGTCTGTCCTGGATCTTGAAGCAATAACCATTCTTGTAAACAAGGAACGATCAGCTTTAAGCTGTAATTTAGTATCCCACTACCTTGTCTTCACTGTTTTCCGTGCAGACATACAAAGCTTTAAATTCGCTTTTCTTACGCTTTCCCAAAGATTTGTTTGATGAGGCTCGATGCGATCCTCTTTGAAATTATTGAATAATTTATGTCCTTTTATTAGTCATTGCACAACAATTACTCGCAATAGTTTTACTGAAAACTGCCTTTGTATGAACATTTATGAGTTCATTGCCATCGTACGTCACTGAATTAGTGGAATTCCACACTGCTGTATAGACTTGTCTCAGATCATTCTGTTGTCTTTTTAATCTGGAAACTGAAAGCTGATTATGCTCATTTTTATAGTCACTTTTGATCCCCAACATAGTTTTAGCTTCATCAGATACTCTAGAAAGTTCAGGAGCAATCAAGAAAAATATTGCTAGTGCGTTTTTTTCCGAGTTATATTTTTGATGCCTCCCAAAACTTTCATACTCCTGTTTTCGTGTTCAAGTGCTTTGTCGGATCCCAAAGCACAAAATGGTATGGCTGATTTATTAACTACCCAATTTCATTTTAGGAACTCAGCTCATACATCTGGATGCATCAGCTTTACCTGCTTCATTTCAGGCAAGTACCAAGATATCATGCTTGAATAGTTGGCCAGAACAAGAGCGAAGAAATACTTCACAATTTTTTCTAGCACCTTAAGATGAAGCAACCGATGACCAGTTCTTACAGATCGTATGAAGATAATCATAAGATTCATCATTTCCATGTACTGCCACATAACCTTGAATGTCGGACTTTCATGCGACTTTGCAGCTGCAAACTCTCTCATCTTGGAAAGAATATGAAGACGACCCAATGCTTGTGCCGTATCCGCAGCCCTCCTCCCATATTTGCCAGCAATAATTTTAGAAAGTACGTTATTATCGTGAAGTTCTTTAAAAAATGTCTCAAGTCCAGTTCCATCCACAAAAGAACCGATACTTCGTTGCATAGCCATTAGTATATGAAGCTCGCCGGGTCGTAAGATCTATTTCTTCGATTCTTCTTTCTTCGCCATCGATCACTAGCCTGCGATGATTTTATTGCATAAGTGCAATATATATCTGTGGTGTGGTGATTGCCACCTAAGCCTAAAAGTGAGGTTAGTTTTGTCTCATCACATCACATTTTGTGACAAAATCGAAATAATCATTTTACCTATTCATTCATATGCGTCTCAAGCCAGGAGGACTAAACATCCTGATTGGCTGAAATGCTATTACTCTCATGGCGTGAAATGTGGTAGCAGTAGCTAAACAACAGCTTATCGTCTCCGCCTAGCGGTACGGTAAGGTAGTAACGCCTAGTGGCATTGCTTTGTTTAGTATATTGTTTTTCCTGCGAATGATTCATACAGTTTCGTTGAAAACAACCTAATTGTGGTGTGCTTTGAAGTCCCTAATATCGTGGTGTGTGCTTATTATTTAGTGACGAAAGTGAAGTGCTTGTTCTCAGACTTTTCGAAATGCAGCGTCGAGGTTGTAAGAATAATGCAGATATATTCTGTTATATATGTGGGACATTTGTGTCCATGAAACAACGGCGCAATATAACTTCCTTTGTGCGAAAGGCTTATGTTGCGTATTTTGGTATAACATTGGGAGATCAGGACAAGTCGTGGGCACCACATAAGTTTTGTCGAACATGCATCGAACAACTTCGGCAATGGATGAAAGATGAAAGACGAGCATTGCCGTTTA
This sequence comes from Thermobia domestica, assembly GCF_964235325.1. Lineage (NCBI taxonomy): Eukaryota > Metazoa > Arthropoda > Insecta > Zygentoma > Lepismatidae > Thermobia > Thermobia domestica. The sequence continues at coordinate 49,248,595 of NC_137470.1, read as the reverse complement.
GAATCCTCACTGTGTGGCGTGTGTCTACTGACCACAGCACCAATTGCTACTTTTGTTCTGTGGACGTGAAAGGTTTCAACAGTAGGAACAGGGTTAAAATTACTTACCCAACTACAATTCCATCCGTCAGTTTACCAGTATCCCATGGTCCTGACATATCTGTCCCACAACCACTAGACCAATTAAACGAAGCCTCTTCCGAATCTTAGTGACAACTATAACGATTCGGACTTTGACCTAAAAGAATCAATAGAGCCTATACTTTTCCAACAGAGTGTTTTAAATGATTTAGTTCGTGACCTTGGTCTCACAAAGGAATCTGCCTAACTACTGGGATCACGACTAAAGGAGAGAAACCTGTTGATGCCTTAGACTACGTACTATTGGTACAGGCATCGTGAACAAGAATTTGCTGCTTTCTTCTCTGCAGAAGATAATATAGTATTTTCCAACAACATTCCGGAGTTAATACTAGAATTAGGATGACTATGAACGATCCCAATGGAGACTTTTCATCGATGCTTCCAAGCGGAGTTTGAAATGTGTACTCCTACACAACAGAAACAAGCTATCATCCATTCCAGTTGCTTATTCTGTTGTCAAGAGGGAAAACTACGAAAACCTTGATTCAATGTTGAACAAGATAAAGTACCACGAACATCAATGGCAAATATGTGGGTATTTTAAAGTCATTGGTCTTCTGTTGGGTCAACCAAATTCCCATGTTTTCTGTGTGAGTGGGACAGTCGGGCAAGGGAAGTCCACGGGACTCAAAAGGAATGGTCAGATAGGCAGTGGAATGTTGGTTCGAAAAACTTACAACGCGAAAGTCTTGTTAATGCACATGCTATACTGTTACCTCCCCTTCACATTAAGCTTGACTTAATGAAGCAATTTGTAAAGGTGAGTGCTTCAAATATCTGTGTCAAAAATTTCCTGGCATCAGTAATGCAAAAATTAGAGAGGGCATCTTTGATGGTCCAGATATTAGGAAACTTTTTGGCGACGCAAATTTTGAAAATGTCATGAACCAGAAAGAGCGTTCAGCATGGCAAGCTTTCCGAGATGTAGCGAAAAACTTTATTGGCAACAGAAAGGATGCAAACTACAAAGACATGGTGGAAAGAATGCTGTTTTCCCATTTGGAATATTTTCCAGGCAATTTTGGAGTCGTGAGTGAGGAACAAGAAGAGAAATTCCATCAGGACCTCAAGGAACTCGAACGTCGTTACCGAGGAAAGTGAAATTGCAACATGCTTGCAGACTACCGCTGGTTGTTGCAGAGAGAAGATTATTCCACTAGTCACAAACGTGCTGCGACAAGATGCAGTTTCTCAGGGAAGAGGCGTAAAACCCACTAATGTGGATTTTTTGTGCGGCATGTCCTGACCTATGAGTGCGTTATTTCCTCCTTTAAAATGGCGCAGATGAGAGCACAAATTTAAAAACACTATGGAGTTTACGTTTGCTTGCATTAAGAGTCTTACTGTTTTATAGTGAATGCTTATCCCTAAACATTGCTTTTTTTCCCTGTTTTCTTGCCTTGTTTGTTTCTAATATCGTGATTGCGAGTTAACTTACTGTATTCATACAGCACTAGAAATACAAATATAAGATATTAATAGTGTTTATATTAGTAAGTGTACCAGTATTCGTAGGAGTGTTATGAATAGGAATAAACCATTAGAAGCATTGATATTGGCAATGTTAATATGCAATTTGCAAGAAAACCTGATGTGCAATGACTAAACCGATTTTTGTTCTGAATTCGGTATACCGGAAATATGAAACGTGGCATACTATACTTCATGCAATGATTCAAAAGTTAAAATTCGCAGGCTAGCGTAGTTTCAAAGTAGGTCTGTACAAACCAACATCAAGTGTAACAACTGTCTTTGAATTTGGACCCATAACTGAAGTTGAAACATCTTCAAGTCTTTTCATAAACGTAAGCTGAGTTGAAGCATTGGTCGGACGGCTATCAATCAAAGGTAGCCGACACACTCTCGTTCAGAGTTTGTTGTAGTTCTTCCAGAATATTTCTTATACTGTTCTTCTGAATCTTCAAAATCATCATCAGCGTACGATCGGAGAAATTGCAAACTTGCCATTATCCAGACTGTCATCTCGTTCGTATCTTTGAATTAACTCAGAACTTTCTTCTGGAGACTTTCCTGAACTTACCAGAGAGGGATTTGTTGGTCTTAATGATACTGAGATGACGCAAGGTAGCATTTTAGACATTGATTCGGGTATCTTCTCGAGTGATCTAGTCGTAGGTTTTCCTGACAAACTGATTTCAGAAGATACATTTTCCTCCTGTTTATCTTGATAAATAACCATAACAGTACCATGTAGAGTCCCTTTACCATATGGCACAATTTCTTGGAAGTCAATATTATCTGCCGCGCAATACACAAACCTTCCTGGAACAAGTTCTGATGGAATATAATGTCCACCTGAGGAATCCATACTCTTGATGATTTCATTTGCTATTTGAGTCTCGATACGCAGAATTTTGTTATATTCGATAAACACACCTTCGTGATGTAAAAACTGTACAATAAATTTACTTCGTGTTGCTGAGTGCATAGTGAGCCCAACTAGGACTTGTAATGGTAGATCATGAGTGGGGCATACAGTGCCTTTAGAGCTTTCTTTTGTATATGCTGCTTGACGAGGAGACATTATTTCGTACATGAACGTCTGTGATAGTCTTTGACTTCTTCCATTGATTGCAAAATCTGAGTTTTCACATCCGATTTTATTGTTTCCTTTGCAACACCATTTGAAAAAATGAGAGATCTCCTCTGGAATAGACTTCTTTACATCACTTTCACCCACAGCCTCAGTAAACGACCACTTTTCACTTTGGAAAGCATATTTCCTCAAAACGTTTGCTGCTTTAAAAAGAATCTTCATATTTCTTCCAACATCATCAGAGTCCTGCTCAGCGTTAGCTAGAAGAATATCGTTTGTAATCTTTAAAGAAATTCTTTGAGGCTCGTTCTTCCTCTTCGGATGGGAAAACACGACACCAACATTTTCCAATTCTTCCTGTATCAAGGCTTTCAACTGTTTCCTAGTCAGAAGTTTATCGTCACTCAAATTATTGCTTTTAGCAATGGAATTATAAAGTTTCTCTACCTCACCCATTGACGTAACACGACCTTCATGAAGGAATTTGCTTAGTGAATAAATAAATTCTGTTTTGGTAGCCTCTTCAATCACAGAGCTAAGACCAGAATCCTTCTTGCCTTCGCTTTTCCGCAACACGTTAACAAAATGAATATTCCAGCAAGACTTGTGATAGGAATATCCTGTGCATGAGTATCTCCAGGATCAATGCAGTTACTTAATCGTATTTTGAACACTTCATTCTTTGACAAACTTACTGCTTCTTTCAAACGACTACCGGATCGATCGTAGGCGGTGATATACAGCGGGTTTCTTCGTTTTCATTCTTCGTCACAGAAGAAACATTTTGTTTTCTCATAAATTGGTGTTTGTGATCTTGTAATATATGAGTTTGAAGCCTCTGAGTCTTCTGTAATGGGGATTTTTTCTTGCTCTTTTTCAAACGATCTTCTAGTTCTTTCCATAATCTTCTTGTGTGTGCAGTTCTGATAGCAATCAGCATGCCATGATGCATTTTTATTTCTTAGATCTTCATTTGTTACTTTAGCCAAACGTCTATTCAGTTTAATGTATTCTTTGTCCATCCATTCTGCTCTCAATTTTATACATTGTAGCGCTTTTTCATAATCGGAGGCTATTTGTTTCACAAGTGGTTTATTTGTTTCCTCTTGACAAAAAATACACATGGAAGAGTTTGTACTTAATTTTATTTTCTTTGCAGAAGGAGGTAGCTGCACTTGCAGATGACTTTTGATATTTTTCTCATGCTCTTCCATTTCCCTATTTCATTCTACTATTCTGTTCATGCCTGCAAAAAAGAAAAAAAGTATTTCAATGCCAAAGAAGTAATAATGCAAATAAAAACTTATAAAACTTCACAGAGAGAGAGAGAGAGAGAGAGAGAGAGAGAGAGAGAGAGAGAGAGAGAGAGAGAGAGAGCGGCAGCCATATCGTTTCCCCCTTCCCGGTCCCTTGCTACGGTTTTCGGCTTGCCACCTGGTACCACATGATTAGGTACCTTCTAGTGAAGGCATTCCCTCAACCCGTACATATCCTTCACACAAAACTCACGAACTTACAAATGCAGGTTTCGCATAATTTTACTAGCCCTACATTAAAAGCTATAATGTATACACATACTGTAACATGAACTAGTCTAGCTCCGTTAGTTTTAAAGATACAGAAATGGCATATACCTCGTTGTAAATCCCTTACATGGACCCACAACAATTGTTTCAAGGTGAATTCGCCTATCTGTGGTAATTTACGAGTTATTTCCGTTTGAATATAAAGAAAAGAAATAAATAATACCGAGTTTTGGGATTTAAGGGCACCATATCTTAAATATGGCATCGCTATTGCACCAAATTGTTCTAAAATGGAATGTTTGATGTGTTATTTACATATTTGCACAACTTTCAAGGTTTTAATATAAAAGTTGTAGAAGTTATAGCACTTTAAAGCCAGAGAGACAACTGTCACTGGCGGCCATTTTGTTTTCCCCCTCCCGGTCCCCTGCCACGGTTTTCGGCTTGCCACCTGGTACCAGATGATTAGGTACCACAAACGAAGATATTCCACCTACCCGCAACATCCCTTCATTCAAAATTCCACGGACTTACAAATGCGCCTGGACTATTAAGCAGTTTTCCATTTACAAAATCCTTTTGCAACATGCGTGGTGTCGTGTGTTTGAGATGTAGAAGTTCATTTTGGACATGCTTTCTACATCTGCTTAAAATGTAATTCCATCTTTAGAGCCATAGAAAATAATGCATTTCTGTTTGTTTTTGTTTCTTTTCGTAATTCCTATTTGTTTCTTCTCTTCTCCTTTCTTCTTTTTAGCTCTTAGCTCTTTACTAGAATCATAAAAGAACAAAAGAAATATTCTTGAAGGAGACAACGAAATCAGTGTCTTAAAAAGCGGATTGCATTTGACTTCACTTTTCAAATATCAAAAATAGGAAAATATGCCAAATTCCTGAAAGTAAATATACAATTTTCGAAATTAATCATAGCAGAGTAGTTTGTTTTCCACATTCCTTGGATTAAAAACTAGTAATCCAAGGATTTCTTGTCAACAACAAGTCAAAATAATTGGAAGTTACATTTGCTTAGTGTTGATAGTTGGCTAACGTTTTTGATTCCTTATCGAGAGCTTTGACTCTAGTCCGAATGCTCCCTCACTGTTTTTAATATTAGCCTGAGCCTTTAGAACGTAAGTGATTAATATTAGAATAACGCATGGAACATTATGGTGCTATTATTATCAAAAATGTTTGAGTGCAGTCTTGTCTGCTCACCACTATTATTGCAAGAGCTTTCAGATTTATAAATGAACTCTTACCGATCAATAAAACTAACATTCTTATCTGTTCTACGGTAAAACCAACAATAAGTTTTGAAGGAGCTATATAGTTTCCAGGGGACACATTACTTCAAAGAACCAACAAAAACAAACCCTATCAGTGGAAACACTGCATACAGGATAATAAACTCTGATGTGTCAAGGTGGAGAGCACCAGATACATTGTGATGCGTAAATTTCATGAGTTCCTAATATTCTAGGTCTGTACAGATATAGTAATAAATATACCGTAGCAAATATCGAGATAAATAAACATATTGATATTAAGAACCGACAACACAGGAAAGGTATGAGCCTGCAGTGAAACAAGCACATGCATTTATTATGAGAAAGTACCTAGCTGAAATATCAAGCATAAAGCGGTTTCGAGATTTGATACTTATAGTAAAAACGTATCTGGACTACGCACATACGATGCATGGACTCTATGCTGGGAAAAATAATTAGCCCGCAACCTAGTACCTCATGAATATAATTATAAACATTTACAGTAATAAAAATGTATTATTAAATATTTGTAACAAAATAAATAGTGAATAAATTATTGCACACTATCTGTACTCGGTACCGAAAGCATTAAAAGTACTGGGATTAAGTACACTCATGTCCAAAATGATTGTCACATATCAATAACTGTCTTCTTGTAAGAAAATAATTTGATAATAATTTTGCAGAATACTTTTAATACTGATACTACGAGGTATATAATCAAGAAATGTATGTATTTGTGGTAACTTTCATAGGAAAAGAATTACAATTACGAAAATTATAACGAATAAAACAAAATATTGCTAAATGGACAAGAACATTTAATTTTCGTTTTATGTTTCTTATTTACTGCTCTTTTGACGTGAAATTTTCCACATACATGTCATTACTAATTATACACATACTAACGTTAGAAGAAATACCGGGCAAATTCGTTATCAAATTATATTTCTACAACAACACATTTATAGATATGCGACAATAATTTTGGACATGAGTGTACGAAAAGAAACAATACAGAACGTATGTCAACTTTGTTAGATTACTGGAAACTAGCTACATTGCAGTAGGAAAAAGTTTTTCCAATAAACTTGAAATAAAAATGTTTGCCTCTTCCTTAAGCTCCTTCCACTGCTTTCCATTTTCATTCGGAACTTTTGGCAAGAATTTTACTCTCGGATGAGAAAGCGGCAGCTAATCTTAAAAGAACTGAAGCAGGGCATAAGTAGAGTGGAGCACAATACGACTGGGGTTCTTATAAAAAAATTAAATCTTTAAAGTTTCAAGATTACCTTTGTGATTAACTTGTAGAATTAACAAATGTGTACTGATATTCTTTCGGGAATTTTGAAGGTTATACAGGGTGTTTCAAAACAACACCGACAACGTTTGGGAGGTGATTCCCAACACCAAAATAAGACAAAATGTATAGTCCAACCTGGGTGTAGAAATGTTTCCTTTCGGAGCTATAGGTTGCCGAAAATAAGAAAAATGAACTTTAAAGGTCCATAGCCCCAATACTATGTGACCGACCGTAGTCGGTCCAAGACTTTATTTAGGAACTAGCATGTGCTTTATCCAAATATCCAAGTTTCAGAATCCTGTGGTACTTCCGTAACAATTTTTGTAGAGGTAGTTGGTGAGTACTTAAATTATATGCCCGTAGCCAAACTGTCTCTATAAAATTTGTTGCGTGAGTACCTTAGGATTCTGAAACATGTATTTTTGGATAGAACACATATTAGTTCCTAAGTGAGGTCTTGATCCGACTACAGTAGATGTTATAGTTTCGAGCTATTGACTTTTAACGTTTTATTTTTTCATGTTTTCAGCAGCTTATAACTCCGAAAGGAAGCATTTGAGCACCCAAGTTGTTCTATACCTTTTATCTTATCTTGGTGTCAGGAATCACCTCCTAAACGTTGTCGGTGTTGTTTTGAAACACCCTGTATATGAATCATACCTTGTTAACAAGCTTATCAATATTACCATTCTGATATCCTATTCAAATGTTAGTAGCAGAAAATAATAACACAACTGATATGTTTTGTTTGCAACAACTTAATTTTGTATAATAAAAGCTTTCTACAAATGGATTCATCCTCTGGAGCGTGAGTACGAGTTTAGTATGCTATGCTAACATTTAATAATCAATTCAAAATTTCATGTTGGAAGAGCATTTTAAAATATTTCTGTAAGAGGTTTATATTGGCATAAATTTGCCGTTCGCCAGGATTAACAAGACATATCACATGTAACAGTAGAATACGAAAACAGACTCTGGGCTAAAAACAAATCCCCAGATATATTTCTAAGGTATGCTACACAAGATGGACATACTGAATTCCATATTGAGGTTATTCTCATACAAAATCACTCGTAACATATTCTAAGCTTCTGACTCAACTAATGCTGAAATAAATACGGTTACATTGCATATTTATTAACCCTTGTCAGAATTGATTAAATATTGTATTCCCATCGGAGATATACATGAATGGAAAACTTAAAGTTGAATAGTGGAGGAAAATTGATTGAAATTTTGACCCAAGGAGATAAACAGAAAATAAAAATTGAATAACTTAATAAAAATATATAAAATAACCCAAATAACCCTATGCCTTATAGAAACCGTAGGCTCAATGTCATGTTCTGAGACGTTTTCCATTAATTGTTCTTCTTAGTCAACTTGATCCAGTATCTACTGTGTATTCCATTTTCTGCAGATCCATCTTGATATTATCCTCTCATGCGGGCCTAAGTTTTTCCTTATGCTCTCTTTTCGATTGGTTTCTAGTTATTTTTTTTTTGAAAGCATCACTACTTTCTTCCATTGCGTCTACATGACCTCCTTGTCTGAATTTCCTACACTTAATGACCCACCCAATGTTAGTGAATCATATAAGGTATGCAGTTTCTTTCAATGACGTTTCTACCACTCCCCATTCTAATTTCGCTTGTCCGGAAAGTCCCCTCAGGATTTTGTTTTCAAATATTTTGAGTCTGAGTTCTATCTTCAAGGGATCCGGCCATATTTCCAGCCACACACTACAACAGGAATACTTATCGTTTTATACATTTGAAGCTTCAGATTCTACGACTGAATTTAAGATGAGTTTGAACTGAATAATAACACAAATTTCCTACTTTTAGCCGATATGTAACTTCTTCAAGGATTGGTTTTGACTTGTGTAACGGACACGTTACAGGAATATATATATATATATATATATATATATATATATATATATATATATATATATATATATATATATATATATATATATATATACAGTATATATATATATAAAATATATAATAAGTATTATGTATTTAGATATATCTTCAATTATGTATTTATTTGTCACTAATAAGGATAGATAAAAACTTGTAATAAAATATTTAAAAACACACAAAAAAAGAGAAAAGAATTGAACGAAAGAAAGAAAGGTTAAAAATAGTGATTTCGATTGTGAGAAGATTTCCTTTGCTTTCTATCAAGTTCATTCAAGGTCGCTTGCGTCCGCGCTGGTAGGCCGTTGCGCATGTTCGGTGCTCGACGACTGCAAGCAGCTTGTTTCGGCAGGCTGACTTGTGGGTGGATCTTGTTACTGGATACATCGAAATTGTGTAGCTGGATTTAAATGGGCAGCGCTTGAATGTAGGCCGTTTGGATTTGTGTCTTTGATGGCTATCATTTTTGAGTTGGTTTCCTCTTGGTAGCAGAATTAGTGTCTCAAGAAAGTGAAATGAGAATAATCAACCGTAGTGAGGATTATGTTGTTTCTGAAAACAAGTTTAGTGCTTTACTCCGTATACGAGATTGTTCAAGTTTGTGTGAATTCAGAGTTAACTGAAGTCTTGTTAAAAGACGGGTGGAGAGTTTTGATTCACCCCTTCCCTTTGGTTATTAAATTTCTCAAGAGAATAAAATAAAATTTCTTGTTTTGGTTAACTCAAAAGAACAAAACGGTAGTAATTAAAAGATCTTTAATATTTTTGCATGCAGGAAATTGTGGATTCACGTCCTAAAATTTTTTGCTTGTGTTAGTGAGAGAATTGGGCTAAGTTAATTTGGAAGAAACAAGCTCACTAGACCTTGGTTATTTCTCATTTTCTTTCTTATTGAGTCTGGATCAAATTACGGCCAGGAATGTTGAAGAACTGCAGGTAAAACATAACAAAAATGACTATAGGTGAGTTGATTTTTCTTTTGACTGTAGCGTGTATTGTCCTCGTTAATAAGTGTTAATGTGGATTGTGATGTTGTTTCCACAATCGATTACAATTAAATTGCAAGAATTGACGCGATTGATATTTGAAAATCCAGTGGAGAGAAAAAGGTAGCGGGATTGTACCCAAAGCCTTAATAATATAATTTGTAACTTGTTTCCTTACAGGTTTAATGTTCCTGAAACTTTCCGGATTATTCGTCTTATTTCTGTATAAGGTTAATTCCGAGATAAAATTTTCGGGAGTGTGAGAGAATTATTTTTTTTTCTAAAAAGTAAAAAAGTTTGAGTTGTTTAAACTGTTTGGCCCTGTTTACGCTGTTTATGTTTGATAAGTTTTATGTTTGTATCGTTTGAACTGTTTGGCCCTGTTTACGCTGTTTATGTTTAATAAGTTTGCTTGTTTGAACCGTCTGAACTGTTTGGCCTTGTTTGAGCTGTTTATGTTTGGTAAGTTTACTTTTTTAAAGATAATTTTCTTATTATATTTTTTGTTCTTGAACTATTGATTATTTTTCAACATAAAATATTAATTAACGGATCTAAATATTTGTCATAAATTTAATTTTGGTTTTCTTTATTGGTTAATGTATCCGAAAATATTTTTGAGAGGTGAGACCTCATATGTGTAGGAAAGCAAAGGAATTTTTTTTCATATTTTACTATAAGAATTCATGCTAGACTTTGATGTTTGATGCTTGATTTAAAATATTCAAAAAGTTTTCATACAGATATAATATTAGTGTTGTAGTGGTAATGTCCTTGATTGACCATTGAAATTTAAACTACAATTGCCTATTAGGAACAAAATTTGAATTATTTTCTTTATGTTCGCCTGATGATTGACCAAACCTTTGACTAGCTTCATTCTGGGAATTGTTAAGATCGACTGATGGGATCTAATCCTGAATGTTTGTGAAGCCGAGAAATTCATTATTTGTAATATTATTATAATAAAGTTTTGAATTGAAGGTGTTGTGTGTTATTTAATTAAAAGTATTGAATTGAATCTTTGTTTAAATTTCTCTCTGGATTTTCGAAAAACTGAATTCAGCAGCGCATAATTTGTGTGTCCGGTCTAAGCTCCTTCTGTGCTTTTGTAGAATTTTTTTTTTTATTTTTTTAATTACTCCAATATGCTGCGGATGGGAGCGTTACACTTGTTAGCGTCGATCCTAGACATTTGAAACTATCCACTTTGTCTAAAGTATTACTTGATATTTTTAGCTTATCCGTAATTTACAGTATTACGAACACAGCGAATTTAAATATGTTTAGTTGTCTCTGCATTTATTTTTAAAACTTTGATTTTCTTTCTAGTTCTCCCTATAGCATTAACATTGTCATCATAAGTCATAAACTAGAGAGTATCATTCAGTTTCTGGCTCCGGTACCTATCTTTAATTTTCCTTGTAGCGTATACCCGAACAAAATTCAATAATAATGGAGAAAACCTGCCATATTGTTCCAGACTATTCTCAACATGAAAGCTTCTTGAAGAAATTACTTTGAGTTTTATTTAACATCTATTTATTTAGGAAATTGTCAAAGAAATCTTTCCACCTCTTTAAAACACTATCTGTATCTTTGATAATTTTTCTGTCTACTTTATTTTGACATATAAGCTCGAGATTGATAGCGTTTCTTAAATTCATTGGTGCCTTTAGCCATCTATTTTTAGCTGAAATGTTAATATTATCCCTCATTATAACTCAAGTATGCTCACTTTTCAACATCAGTGCATTCAGATTCTTCTAAAATTGATATTCTTTTAGATACTTCAGGCTGGTATTTACCTCCCTATAACCTTCTAATTTCCTTAAGTCAAACCTTCCCGTTGTCAGATGCTGATTATTGACTTTTTCAGCCATAATCCTCTCGATAATCGCTACTACCAGAAGATGGTCAGCACTAAAGTCAGATCTTCTAAATGACAGAATATTATTTTAGTTAGACTCTTGTCCTCTATCTACCATAGCTTGATTGATTTGTTTGTTTTCTTTTTTTTTCATCTGGTGAGGTTCAAGTATGTTTATGGATATCGCAATGTGGAAATGCTGTACTTTTTACAAAAGGTTTTAGAATGTAGCAAAGTTTACTAGTTTAACACTGTTGTCATTTCTTTCGTTATGCAGATTTTCGTTACCTATATTCGGTTTTTGAATCTATCATTGCGTCCTACATTTATATAGATATCCAATAATAAAGTTTGTATATGGTACTACGGGAGTTGGTAAAATACCCCACATAATTATCCTAGACCTCTTCCTTCTCTCCCTATTCCTATTTTCCTCCCCAATCTCCCAGGCAGTGTGGTCGCCAAGGAACGTTATCCCACATAACTTGGCCATACATGCCGAAAACGTAGAAATCTAATTTCTAATTCTAAACCTAATTCTGGTTCTTCGAAAAACTGTCCCATTATACCTTCATCCGTATCTTCTTTTAGAGTATGAACATTCAGGTCTAAAATATCGCACCACCGACACTTAAGAATAACAAAAGATCAACACGCTTATTTGCTGATATTATTCAATTTCTGAACAAATTACCCTTTTCCTGGTTGGTGATTTTATTTATTTCACCACAAAAAACGCAACTGTTCTGATCTTCCCCGCTCCCTTATCTTCCAGACAAACTTCCTGGACTTGTACTATATCCATCTAGGTCCAGGTGTAAATGCAATTTAATACTAATATTATTAATAATGAAAATTTTACGTTAATCAAGAGTACAATTTTGAAGTGAGATACAAAGGCAAGGGCATTTCCCTCTCTAACCTCCTTCTAATGTAATAAAAGTAGATATTCATTTGTTACATTTGAAGTAGAGGTGAAGACAAATGACGAATGGTTTTAATATATACATACAGACACGGACTATATGTATATATATATATATATATATATATATATATATATATATATATATATATATATATACTGCTCCACAAAACTTAAGCAACTCGAAGAAAGTGGCAGAAAATAAAACGACACGATCAGTGCACCAAGTATAATGAAAAAAAAACAGACGGTGCAGATGCACAATGCAACACAAGTGAAGACAAACAATACAGTTAGGATGTACAGAGTGACCAAAAAGTACAGCACAACGATACCTCAACAGGTGAAGCTGGATTGTGCGAGAGTATAGGCAGTCATTATGGCGTGCGACCACCACGAACAGCTGTACAGGCACGACATCTGGCCTCCATGCTGCAAATCAGAGTGTTGATCAAGGCTTGCGGCAGATGGCGTCACTCCTCGAGGAGAGCTGTTTGCATATCAGGGAGAGTGCTTGCTGGTGGACTGCGCTGCGCTATTCGCCGCCCAAGAGTATCCCACACATGCTCGATGGGATTCTAGTCCGGCGAATATGCAGGCCATGCAATACGCGTAATGTCTTCGCTCTCCAGATACTCGGACACAATATGTGCACGGTGTGGGCGGGCATTGTCATCCATGAACAAGAAGTCTGGGCCAAATGCTCCGCGGAAATTGCGCACATTTGTATTGAGAATTTCATCCCGGTACCGTTGTGCTGTCAAAGTGCCATGTTGCACAATATGGAGGTCCGTTTTCCCATCCAGTATAATTCCACCCCACACCATAATGGAACCACAGCCATAGGACGGCCGTGCAGCAATGAAGTTTGGATGATAGCGTGTTTCTGGCTCTCTCCACACAAAAGTCCGACCAGAATCAGACGACAGGCTGAATCTCGACTCGTCGGAGAACATAACACTCGTTCTCTGGTGTTCCCCGTCATGCAACATGTTCCTGGAACCATGTGTAACGCTCACGTTTGTGCTCCAGTCTCAATGGCACACACAGCACAGGCTTTCTGCATACAGTCCTGCTCTATTGAGCCACCGACGAGTAGTTTCACGACTCACGCGTTGTCCTGTAGCCTAAAATAACTCATTGGCCAGTTGAGAGCATTGAGCTTGACGGTTACATTTGCCAGATATTGTGAGAAATCGGTCATCGAGGGCCGACGTCTTCTTCGGATGGCCTCCTCCATGACGTCTATTGACTTCACCTCCATTTTGGAAGCGACTCCACAGCCTCAACCCAACACTTTTGTTCACGTTGAATTCCTGCGCCACTTCCACTTGCGATCGGCCCAATTCCAACCGTCCAATTATTTGCCCGTGGTTGAAGTCACTCAAATGTCGTATATCAGCCATTGCAAGGGGTGTACCCCACACAAGAACCACTAACTCAATGCTTGGAGCCTCGGACACTACTGGGCTGTGACGTACGCTTCATGGCATAATTTGTTCACCGTGCTTACTGCTGCTACACAACGGTACAACGGTACTGCTTATGCGATAGAGGGGGTGCTCGACTTGCCTGTGTGTCCCTGTGTATGTGCATGTCACTAACCAGTGTTGAATGGGCCCCACGCGTCACTTATACCTCGTTCTCTCGGGTTTCTTAAGTTTTGTGGAGCAGTATATATATATATATATATATATATATATATATATATATATATATATATATATATATATATATAGGTCTCTCCGTAACTCTTAACGTGGGAAATGTACTCATTTGACAAATTATCATTTTGCAGGTAATGTACAAAAGCTCGCCTTTGACTTTAGCATAATGACAGTGAGTTCCAGTTAATATCCAGCAGCCAACAATTTTTTTTGCTTTTAGTAGAAAATGATGTAACCATTAGTTACGTTCGTATGCGCTCATTAAAATCCACTAGTTGACAATGCAGCTACCATTGACAATAATGTAGGATATATATATATTAACAGTATCAGACCTATTTTTTTAAGCAAACACAACTTTTTAGGGAGGTGTAGTTTGATAAACACATATGTATGTACGTGATGCTAATGACAATATTGCTTTTTTTCCCCTGCAGAAGCAGTCAGTCGCCGTCCTTTGGAGAGAAGTGAGAAGATGTAAATGAGCAACGTCGGATGTTCGTTTACAACAGAATGTCTGAAGACCTTGAACAATGATATTGCATCACATTTTGAGTCAGGTTTAGAGAATCGCAAGTGGGAACGATAAGCAAAATTGACAAGTCTTCGGATATGAAGCAATAAGAACCAAATAGACAAAAGAGTGGTTTAGGAGGGAACTTTTCTGGACAAACACAGCACAGGTCTGCTCATCGGGCTTCCAACTCTCCCGACATACCTCAATGTGATATTTGGTATTTTTCCAAACTGAAAATGCCCTTGAAAGGAACCCGATTTAAATTTAAAGAATACGTAATTCAGAATGAGGTGGTCTAATTGAAAACAAATCCAAAATACTCGTTCCACCGCTGCTTCCAAGAGTAGAATAAATTACGAGAAGTGTCTGACAGATCAAGGGGAATATTTTGAAGGAGAATAAAGTAAGATTATGGTATCTATCTATCTATCTATCTATCTATCTATCTATCTATATATATATATATATATATATATATCTATATATCCATCTATCTATCTATCTATGTATCTATCTATCTATCTATCTATGTGTGTGTGTGTGTGTGTGTGTGTGTGTGTGTCTGTGTGTGTGTGTGTGTGAATAGAAGTCTGATACTTTATAAACAAACTTGTATATAATGTATCTCTTAGCCGGTGTTGATCTAGTTGAAGAAAACTGAAAATGTAGACACTTGTATAAACACTTAAAATGCTTGAAGCTATGTCTTAGTGGTATATAGGGTTCATTTGTTTCGAATCCAAAGCATGTGATATTCGATTTGAATATCACTGATTCTAGCTTTGGAACTTTTTGTATAAAATAGCAGCCAAATTCTGACCAAAGCACATACTATTAAATAAATAATATCGTTATAGTTTCGGCGTAGTATCTTTGCCTTCTTCAGACACATTATAAAATACAATCTCTAAGACTACTGCTTATTGATCTCAGATTCTTAGATATGACTTTCTCTCATTTTCTGAGATAATAAATTGTGTATATTGAAGGTAATGATACTTTGCCAAAACTGTAACCATGTTATTTATTAAATAGTATATGCTTTGGTCAGAATTTGGCTTCCATTTTATACAAGGATTCGATGGATAGCGTTCGTGTTTTGTCCTTTTGCTTTTTAGATGCCCATTCTGCATTTATCACTAACTCTATCACAATTTTATTACATTTCTTGAGAAAACAGTATTCTCTGTTTGGTGAAAGATCTAGTGTTACGTTGCAGATGCCCTGTACTCCCTAAATCATAAATATTGTAAAGATCTTCATCTTTAGCACGTGCTACTATTTACAAACAGTACAAGCTGACGAGAGACTACAACCAGGAAGACACGAAACCAAGACGTCGAAGCCCGAGGAGGAACGAGCCACCAGGAGACCATCTATAAAAGCGCAGCCTGAAGAGGAACCAGCTATCAGTTTGACCATTTATCAAATAACCTACATCCGCTCCCGAGGTCTCGTTAGTATAAGGAGTTCACCTATACCTAAACTTGAGGTCGCTTTGAACTAGGGATTCTAACCACAACTAAACCTCGCGTAGCTGCTTTGGACTGAGGAGGATTTCCTACAAGTTCACCTAAAACCTGCAGATGCTCTGGAGGCTGCTTTGAGTATAAGGGGCATCTTGCAAAATACTTTTTCCTTCACCTTGTTCACTTATAAGGAAAACCACTGTTAGACTGATCTGTCTAAACTCAAAGATATTTGTATTTAGATTTTATAACAAAATTGGTGAAGGAGAAATCAACCGGACCGTTATTGGTTCTACCTCAGACATTACAATATATGCATTTGTATATGCTGTATCTCCTATTAAACTAAGAATAGTTTATGGAAATGTAAATGAATCATTTTGGAAAAAAGCAAAGAATAAAAATAAGATGAAGAAACAAACCAAAAAGTCATTTTGGTGTATCAAAGAGAAGTAAGGAATATGAATTTTCATCTTTGAGTAAAAAATATATATGAGGAGTAAAGAAATATAATTTTATTTCATCAATATATCTTTGTATTTGCTATTTCAAGGGAAGGGAAGGTATAACAGTGATTTTTGTCTTCAAAAGATGATATGAAAGAGGAAATAGAATAGTTGTAAATAATTCATAAACAAACAGGGATACAAAAAGAAATAAGATATTAGGCCGTAGGCTATATAAAAGGAAAATGTCTTGATTTATTTTTTTCTAATGTCTGGAAACAAAACAAAACAAAACATAACTGAAAGAAAAATAAGGAATAAAACCTATTCTTTGCCTTATCGGCTTCACATAAGTTTTCTTTCCCAGTCCGTTCCACAAATAAAGCAAAACAATTTTTCCACATAAATAATAAGAAAAAAGCTATTTCCAGGAGCACCTTGGGACCTAACGGAAGTATAGCATAAAATAACTTATAGAAATTTTAACGAGAAAACAAAAATGAAATGTTTCGAGTGGTATTTGGCAAATGAACTTGCTCATACAATTGGAAGAACAACAATATATTAATGTCTTTCAGTATTCAAATGTACACTACTTCTATCTACGCATTTTAAACATAAAAATGTTCGTAACTGTACGTGGATTTTTCCAGACTATCGTATAGTATTTGTCGTGTTGCATGTCTAGCCTATGTGATACATCATGAAGTGTATACTCTTACAATTGGGAGCTCCTTTAAATGAATCCTCTTGAAGGGAACAGTGACCCCTTTAACCCTTTCACTATCATTTTCTGGCGAAGCGGATGACATTAGTTATGGTTAGCCTTAACTTCTGAATAGCACTCGTACATTTGCGACTGAAAGAGAGTTCCTTCGCCATGTTATGCACTTAATCTTCTGAAGATTTCAGCAAGTTTCACGACTTCCTTCACGGGAAACTTAATAATGAAGCTACTCCAATCGGGCAACCAGCATCACACTGCAAGGCTTGTTGCTATCGTCCATCCCCTCTCTCTGAGACACATATCTCCTTAAGTGCTCGTTGTCGCAATAAAAGAGTGTCATTATTACCTTCACAGGATGGGACACGAGTGCCAAGCTGCGCACAGAGAAACCTAAAAAAAAGAAAAAAAACATTTCAGTTATAAATTGAACGTCCCTCGTTTAAGACGAGGTGGTTTCGAACAGTTGGAATAAAAAATGAAGTGACATTGAAGAGTGTCCTTTCTTAAAATCACAAAATGAAGGCTTAACTGAAATGGAAGAAATGCATAACAAATATTTCAGTAATGGAGAAGCTACAATCAATACGGAAAATATAATATTGACCTTAAAAAATTTAGAGTGAAAGAGAACGAATGGTGAATATTCTCTGTGACCTTTTCACGCCATCTATGGGCAAAAACCTTGTGAAGAGCAAATTTGACCAAGCAACTAAGAGCACCAGTTTGAATTACAGATCTTTGAAAAGCTGCGATACAATAAAAAATAAATTTATGTTAAGGCATTTTATAAAACTGATAATTATGCAGCTAATTTTGTTAAGAAACTTTAATTAAAAGCATTTTTAAATCACTTTAGAACTAACAATTTTATAAATTTTGAACGTATCGTATAAGTTCATACATTTCCTTCTTACGTGTTCACAGTTTCATTATTTGTGGAGTATTTGTGGCACGTAATCTCGGCTAATGCGGAACTATGATTGTTAATTACTGCCCCTAAACTAGTTGGTTGCAAGTGTTGAGGGCGTAACTATCTCCCGGTGCTAAGAAGGAAGAGGAGACCTGAAAGTTTTAAGGTTCATCACATGATCATTTAACTTTACTATTCTTTAACTTTACAAAATCTTTACTTTTAACTTGTTGGTTAAAGTTTACCAGCCCTTCTGAGTAACGAGGGTATAAGTGAAGTAAGCTTCAATTTAAGTTAAAACCCAAACCATCACAAAACTTTCAAATTTTAGTGATTTCCCACTGGAAATCGAGCCCTGGACCACGAGCACCAAAGACGCACATGCTAACCACTAAATCTTCATAGAGGGGTGTACAATAATTTGTAGTACACAAACTATGAACTACAAATTTTCTACGTCACCAATTGAAATATGATATGATCTATATTAAAACAAACAGTTCTACATTTCATCTCTTTTCTTAAATTTGATATGTTTACACTGAAGTTAAATACTTTCTCTCTCTTAAAATTGAGTTTCATTGTACTCATATATATTTCAACATTACAAACAAACGTCTGTAGAATATTTATTATCAAAAGTAGTGTTGTAAAAAAACGTTTTTTTGTGAAGTTTTTTTCAATAAAAAACATTGTTTTTTTCATGTTTTTTTCAAATGTCCGTTTTTTTTCTGGCAACTATTATTTATTGATTTATGTTGCAGATTATTGAAATAATCAACAGAACTTGAGTCGAAGCCCTCGTAACTTATAAATCGTTTGTTTCTTTGTACCTATACGAGCAAAATTATGTGATTATTCCTTTCGGACCCAGATCATTTTTGGCGTTTTCCTACATTTTCAGTTAGTGTCTTATTGCTCAAAAACCATTCATTCAATTGATATGGTTAGGGCCTTGTTTTTTAGAAAATGGATATGGCTATGTTTTGGTGTAAGTTGCATTGCAGTGTTCCCAAAGGGTGAGAAATTATTGAGGTAAATGTAGGGGTGAAAATTTCCAAAAAAAATCCCTAACCGAATTTCATTTTTTTTGTATCTACCACCACTGCTGTTATATGAGTTCAAGTCACCTAAACAAATTCTTTGGTGTGTTAACAAGATACAGTGAAATCCTGAAGTCGGTGGCTTCCATTCAAAGAGGAAAAGAAAAAAATATCTGTCATCATCCACATGAAATTTTGACACTTTTTACACCTCAAAAGCAAAAATCAACAAAATTGCCGGGGCTACAGCTTCTATAATTATACTATTGAAACTTTTTATGGTGCGTTCTGTAGGACAAGGAGGAAGCTTTTAGGTAGTGGTACGTTTCTTTCAATGTAGCCAGCAAGAGGGTAATAATAGAGGGGAAAAGGGAAATTTTCCGAATTTCTCACCTAAAATCGAGAATTAATTGTATTGGTTGGAAACACTGCCATCAGACAGACGAAAATTATCTGAAAATAAACCTTTGTACTCCAAGAATATATCCTACAAGTATCGTGGCAATATCTAACAAGTAAGCACGAAATTTTTAAAAAATATATATATATCTCATTCTACCTCAGAAATTCACCATTTTCTTACCATTTCCAGAACATGGTTTATTATAAATCTCAACTTTACTTCTTCTAATTATTCTAGTGAAACTTTTTATGGTGCGCTGTGTAGGCTTAGGACGATGCTTTTGTACACTGGTATGTTTGTTCGAGTGTAGCTAACAAGAGGGAAATAATAGAAACAAAAAAAGGGATTTTTTTCAAAATTTGCCCCTAAAATCTAGAATTAAAATTTTCTGTAACTTGCAACACTGCTATCAGACACACACAAACTATCTTAAAATAAGTTTTTGCATCCCCCTAATATATCCTACAAATATTGTGACGATATCTAATAAAGTAAGCATGTCAATAAAAAATTTTCATTCTACCTTAAAAAAATCAAAGTTATCTCAGTGTGGGGAAAAGACGAGACTTCCAGATACTGGTACGTTTGTTCCAATGTAGCCAACAACAGGGAAATAATAAAGACAAAACAGATAATTTTCTCAAAAGTTCCCCCTAAAATCTGGAATTAAAATTTTCTGTAGCTGGCAACATTGTTACCAGACAGAGACAAACTATCTTAAATTAAACATTGGTACACCAATAATATATACTACAAGTATTATGGCGATATTTAAAGAACAAAGCTTCTAATTACCAAAAATATATTACGGTAAACAGAAAAGGTAAAAACTAGAAAAATCAAGGTTTAGAACATAAATACGAATTTTTCGTGCGCCCCCTAATTACCCCATTGTAACGATCTGTACTTGCATTTGTTAAGTAAGGACAAATGTTCGATTGGCGTAAGTTGACTTGCACTCGGACGTATAGGTACGGATTTAGAAACAAAAATCTCGATTTTTTTTTGTCAAAATTTAGGGAAGTTTTAATTTCCCTAATTGGCAACACTACGCACAGGCCCGTCCAATTGATGTCAACAATTAGGTATCCATCCGAGGTATCTATCCGGTAAGTCTTAAGGAGGTCTTTCTACAACGAAGGAAGCTACCGGGAAAAAAGGAGTAAAGGAAATTCGAAATTAGAAAATTCTGGAATTTTTGACGGGAGAAATTTGAGAAGGAAATTCGACGCCAGAAGAAAAAGAAATTAATATGATAAACTATGGTCCAACCATATTTGGCAAGAATAATATCCCGATGTCATTAATTAGTGTCCACACAGGAGCGGATTAAAAAAGTGACACACCCGTGTGTGCCACTTTGGCCACCTAGTGTACATTTGATTACATTTTTTTTACTACTAACCCGTGTTGTTGTAGTTATAATCTCGACTAATAATAATATCGTTATTGTAAACAATAACTTTACAAGGAAAATTTTCTCTCCTTTTTACATCTTAGATCCAACACTGTTGGTGAGAAATGCAAGGTGTTTCAAAATGAATATCGGGGTTTTAAGTCTTCGTAGTACTTATTACACTTTACGTACAATTATAAGCAATGCATCAAGTAAAAGAGCACCTCAAACATTCTTTGCTACAAGTGTCCGATATGAGATTCATTCGTCACATGGTACACACATCTAGTCGATAGGCGAGAAATGCCCATAAACCTTCCGCCATATGGCACAAAACACATTCAATTTAGGGGAGTCTCGTTTCAATTGTACCAACTCCTGAGGATTTGCTGACGGCCAGATGCAAACATTATGAGTGTTCATATTAGCTCTTAGGTGAAATGTCCATTTATCACTGGAGACGACACGATCCAGAAAATCTTCATTGTTATGCAGCAATATTTCACTTGCGAAATTGGCACGTAAACCGTAGTCTGTAGGCTTTATACCTGTAGCAACTGCAAACGATAAGGACGTAGTTGCAAGTGTCTCCTTAATATTCTTCACACAGACGGTTGCACCATGCAGATTCAGTCTTTATTAAAACACAAAAAGCTTTCTGCTCTCTAGTCTCCATCTTTGCTACTTGCTCTTTCTAACGGCAGACAGAAGAAACAATGCATGCACTTGCGTGCGTACAAAACTGTTTGAGTTGCTCTTTCATTTGATATAATATTTATAATTGTAAGTTAATTGTAATATATACTACAAAGTTTCAAAACCCAAATATTGATTTTGAAACACCCTGCATTACTTCAGTCATCCTATATTCATGTCTTGTATATACATATACAAGAAGTACCATTATTATCAACTACTAACTTTCATCATCATACACACGGCCGGCCCTAGGCAATTTGTCGCCCCGTGCAATGGCATAATTTGCCGCCTCCCCCTTTCTCCAGAAAGATGAAATCTTAAAAGTCATGATTTTAAGTATGATACTCCAGCATGAACAACGAAGGGGAGGGTAAGTGTAGTCGCACTCAGAAAGGCTTAAATACTAAAATTGCAATCCTGTTGTGTGTGTTTTTTTCTTTAAATATTAATCTATTATGTTAGTGAAAGATAAAGCAAACACACCTGCAGAAGAAAGATGGTAATCCTTTTTATAAAATTCAATATCGAGCTTCAATTTCAATGTATCGGTTTGCAATTCCAATTAAACTAGTTCTTTTATCTTTATTTCTTGATTTTTCTTCTACATATGTTAACATTATTTAAAAAAGTTTTTTCTATCTTCAATGACAAGGAACTTGATTCTGACAAAAACAAGACTACACTGAGAAAAAAACATGTAGGTGGCATACTTAAAAACGTAGGTTACATTCGTAATTCCTGTAGTTTCTGGACTTAACGTACAACCGTATATAACATCCTGCAGCAAACGTATAACTGAAAAAGTATGTATTATACGTACTGTCTGCATAAGTGCAATGACGTCATTCGTGTGACGTCATCTGCAGTAACAAGTGTATACGGAGGTGATATCTAGCTTTGTGATGTCAGGATCGTATGTAGCATGTCGGTTAATAATGACGACACTCACTGACTATCAGGACGGAGCATAATTTCAAGGAGTATGCAATATACGTTCTGTACGTATGTTTCTTGCGTTCAATCCCGAGACAGCATCTATAATGTACTTGTGCCCCGTACGTACGACTAGCTACAGTATACGTATTGTACGTATGTATTATACAGATTTTCCTTATGTCGCACACAGCTTGTCCCGATACAGCATACAGAATATCCGTATGCACCATACAGAGTGCACATATGTAGCTTATAGACTGTCTGCATGCAGCATATAGATTATACGTATGTCCCGTACAGCTTGGCCATATGTAATGTATGGATTGGATGTATGTAGCTTATAGATTGTCCATATGAAATATACGGATTTTACCTGTATCGCATACATATTGCCTTGTTGTAATATATGGATTGGACATATTCAGGATCTAGATTGTACGTATAGTGCACCATTATTGAAGTGCTACAACATACTGCAAAATGCATGATACATTCTTACTGTAATGTTGTCGCATATTGTTTTTCTCTGTATGGAAACAAAAATAGTTTAAAATATGGTTGATCTCCTTTGTGCCAATAATAATAAAATTAACAATACTACACTTTTCAAATCTTAGTTTGGAGCAGTGAAACTGTCAAAAGAAATGTATTTACCTGCAGGGTGTCCTGTAAGTTTGGGCTTCCTGCTAATTCGTTGGAAAGCTACTGCAAAGCCAAGTGTTGAAAAGTGACACAAGCGTTAATTTTAAAATTATGGGCACAAAGAAGGTTAACCATATGTTAAACTATTTTCGTTTTCATACAGAGTAAATCAATATGTGATATATTACTGTAAGAATTTATCATATGGTTTGCAGTTAGTTAGTTGCAGCACTTCAATAATAATGCAAAATGCACAGCCATATACAATCCTATATTCAAACTCAAACAAGATTTACGTACAATCATTTATTAAGCTGTTATCATCCATTGCTTGTACGATATAAAGATTATTTTACCTCATTCTTTTCCTTAATAGTATCTTCTTCTAAAGTGCAGTTGTTACCGCAAGAGGCCTGAATAGAATTTTCCAGAAATAACTTCTCTGTACATTTTAATTAACAGGTATGTTTTTTTTTTAATATCGCAATAATTAAAAGTATGCTGACAGCCGAAAACGTGTTCGCTCACAAGATGATTCCTACTCAGTACTCGCCATTAAAAATGCGACACCAAGAAGGAGACTGGGTAGCTGCACCAAAGTTCCCAGGCAGATACCTAATAGTAAGTGCAGAATATTCTTAAACGTCCGCTGTATTCGCTGTGACAACGTGGTGACAGCGGAGGCGTTGTGCAGCCATCGACTAAACATATTTATCCTTCCCTACTCTAGACATTCTGCAAATTTGGACTTTCCGGGATGCATCCTTCTTAGTGCAACATTTTAAGCAACGAGCAGTTTAACAGTCTCATACATTGCTTAAAGAAAGAGCAATGATTCTCAGAATTACTCAGAAGATATATATGCAATAATTTAAAACGGTTATTTCAATCTTTGCAATTCAGAGCACGAAAAGAAGTATAGCTAAAGGAACACTGATTTTAGCCAGATAGTAAACTCAATCACACTCAGTACCATTAGTTGCTTGGTGTTATCCGTAAGTCAGAGATCATGGTATCTCATTTCGTGTAGATTTTTACATTTGTTTAATGCTAAAAATGTATTTTATCGCTAATTGAACCCAGTACCATATATATACCGACAGGACGTACCTTAGTCACAAGGTGACATGAGTGAAACACTAAACTGTTCGATTGACACCTGCGGCCTTGTCAACCCTAGAGAAAGTTACAAAGTGATTAAGTAAATACGGAACATAGTTCATACAAAGTATAGCGATGTATGAAGTCTCCGTTTCATATGACTTGGATAAAGGACACATCTGAAATATCAACAAAGAAATATATAATGATTTCTCTGGATAATTTGGATTAGTCCAGAATTCGAACGCATACGTTGGTAAGTCCAACGTTATATATATATATATATATATATATATATATATACACTTCTTTCTTCGGATTCCCAATAAAGTTGAATACTGAAAAGCTGAGTTATAGTTTCTATATTAAAACAACACCTTCGCTAGACATGTTCAGTATACACATTGCCTTACATACAGAACAATACATTAGTTCTTAATGCATGTCTGAAATAATAGTGCTTCGTATAGAATTTTACTTCATCCAATCGTAATAGCACAAAGATAAAAAATATTGCGAGGGATAATATTCTTATTACAGAGAAAAAGAGTTGAAATGACTTAACACTAACAAACATTTTCTTTAAACAGAGATAATATTTTATTCTAATTTATGGAAGAAAGAAATAATAATTTGTAGTACAGTAATTTTATTAGGGTTATATATTCGTACAAAAGAATGTAAATACAATTGGGTCTGTCTTCAGAAAGGACGTACTTTTAGCCACAACCTACACTGCTTCTTTTCACTGTCTTCCAAGCAGAATCCTGGTTTTCTTTTGATGCACGAAATACCTGAAACAAAAATCAGAAAATATTTAAACTATTAAATTCAGTGTGCTTAACTTGGTTGTACTTAACAATACAAAGTATCTTAACATTTTTGAGATTAAATGGACAAAATCTGTTCGGTCAGGTATGGACTTTTGGGTTGCACGTAGAAAAACTATGAAGTGTTTATTGATGCTGAACAACAACTCAAAATGTATTACTATTCAAAAGTAAGTGGGTACCCCAATGGTGTTCGAGGTACCATGGGGTATCTAATGTCTGTATTTTTTAGATATGTGGAAATGTATGTCTCTAAAATGTAGGGAACTGACATTTGTTTACCGAAAACCTCAACTCGGTAAGCCTTAGGGATATTGAGATATGGGAAAATAAAGAGCGACACCATAGAAGTGTGGGGTTTGCGTACTAGGTGGTGCAGTTTCGGAAACGTAATTACGAGGGCTTACAACAACCTCAAAAGTAGTTTCAATTAAATACACTACACACACGCCCTGATGGGGGGTTTCGGGTGTCATGATATTCGCAGAACTCTCATTTCTAAATATTCTAAAATATGTCTTAATAACGTTTTAAATAACGTTAGAGGTGTGTGTTTACCGAAACCGCAAGTCGGTACGCCTAACAGTTACCGAAATATGGTGAAATAAAAATCGACACCATAGGTACGTGGAGCTTGCATATTAGACAGTACAATTTAGAAAATTAATTAAAATATGACTATCAAGATATTGTCAAATAAAGAGAGGATCCATACAGTTATGGGGTTTTCGTGTTAGGTGGTAAAATTTCCGAAACCGGTCATGGAAAGTTAATAAGCATCAGTATCAATTTCATCTTAAAATAATTAGGTATTTCCATGGAGTTTAAGAACATCATGGGGTCTACCAAGATTAAATTTTAAAAGTTTTGGAAAATATATTTTGACATTTGTAAAGAGTATTAGAAATATGTATTTACCTAAAACTTCCAGCTAGTACATCTAGCAGCTAGAGAGACACCATACACCATCTTGAAATTTCAGAAAACAATTATTAATCCTAACAAAAGTTAAATAAGATGGTACTTATATGGGTTAAGTGAGTACCTCAGACTCGTCAGTACAATTTCGATCGAAAGATTAATTCAGCTCTAAATTTTCTTTGGACAATTCCAAGCGTTCATCGGGCTCTGAAATAAAGTGAACATTTTTTGTCAATATCTAATATAGCAAGCGAGATATAAGGAATTATGTATTTTATGACGTCGTAAAAATAGAGAACCACATGGATTTGTACTTTTGAGTATTTGCTGTAAGAAGAAGAAATTTCAGAAAACAACCGTATATACCTTAATAGACAATTAAATGGGCGGGGGCACAGTGGCTTAGTGGTAGAGTGCTTACCTCTGGTGTATTGGGTTCTTGGTTCGATCCATGGCCAAGTCAGTTTGTAGTGGACATCGTATTCGTGGGTTTTCTCGGGGTACTCTCTTTCCTCCCACCTTTGCATTCCATCAATTCTGTCAACAACATTCACTTGCTTTAATCATAATCTCCCTGACACTAAAATGCATAATCGTGGGTCGCTACACTGAAATATTTCCTTTTATTTAATTTTAAAATTAAATAGGGAGTTAAGTATGATCGTATTTCTATGGGTTAAGTGAATACTCCAATAGTTTCTGCAAAAAAAAAAAAGATTAGTTAAATACCCTACCACTAAGCTACTGTGTCCCCGCCCACTGAATTGTATATTAAGGTATATACAGTAGTTTTCTGAATTTTTTTCTTATAGGAAAGACCCAAAAGTACAAATCCATACAGATATCTATTTTTACGTCATAAAATATATAATTCCTTATATCTTAGTTACTATCTTAGATATTGACAGCGAATTTTCATTCTTTTGCACAGCTCGATGAACCCTTGGAATTGCCTGAAGAAAACCTAGGACTGAACTAATCTTTCGATCGAAATTGTACTGAGGTACTGATTTACCCATAGAAGTACCATCTTATTTAATTTTGTTGCGACCAATAATTGTTTCCGAAATTTCAAGCTTTTATTTCACAGTGTTTCTCCAGATGTTACATGTACTAGCTGGAAGTTTTGGGTAAATACATATTTCAAATACTGTTTACAAATGTCAGATTATATTTTCAAAAGCTTTTAAAATTTAATTTTGGTAGACTCCATGATGTTCTAACACCCCATGAAGATATCTAATTACTTTAAGATGAAATTGCTACTGGTGTTTATTAACTTTCCATGACCGATTTCGGAAATTTTAGCATCTAAAACGAAAACCCCTTAACTGTGTTGGTCCTCCCTTTATTTGACAACATCTTGATAGCCGTTAGTCATATTTTAATTCAATTTCCGAATTGTAGCGTCAAGTATGCAAGCCCCACATACCTATAGTTTATTCCCCCCCAAAAAAAAAAAATCAGTTCTTTACATTTTAGAGACATGTATTTCCATATATCTAAAATGCAGAAATTAGGTACCGCATTGGAACCCCATTGGAGTACTTACTCACTTTTGCATAGCAAGGTAAAAACGCCAGTGGTTCTCACTTTAAGTTTGAAAACTATTTTGTCTCATACTATTTTGTCTCTTCTCTGAGCATCGTGAATCTGTCGGAGCTGTACCATAGTTGGAAAGACTGACTGATCCTTCCTATAGTGACCATGTAAGTCAGAATTCAAAAAGGAGTAGCCCTTGAAGGAAAAACAATATTTTAAAATCCTTGCACCAGTAGTCGTCACCTTAAAATCACAATGTTCCAGTAGTAGTCAGGATTTTCTACCAGTGTTCATCACTCAAATAACTTGACAATTTATTCAAAAACGCACTTTGTATCAGTTTAGGGTTGAGAATACAATATAACGTAGTAAGCTTAATAACTTTGCATCACTTTTAGCGCTCAAGAAAGAAAATAAAAACGTTTCTACATACTTTTTAAAGCAATTTCAGAAAGAAAAATGTTAACTGAATTCAAAAGTTAACTGTATATCACTTCCACGTTGAGTACAATATTAAATACTATGTTTAATAACTATACGTCACTTTAAACTCTCGAGAATGAACATCAACGTTTGTACATACATTTTAAAAACAATCTGAGAAACATAATAAGTTAACTGAATTCAAAATTTAATTATACATCACCTTAAGCTTAAGAATACACTATAAAATGCTGAGATTAATAAAAAATGAAATCTTTAAGTTTAACGTCCCACGGTTATGCCGGTTAGGATAAGGAGACGGTGATAATGAGAAATGAGTGAAATGGTGGAATGAAGAAAGTGGGAGGAAACGGGAGAACCCCGAGAAAACCCACGAGCAAGGTGTTTGTCCACCACAAAGTCCACCAAAGAAATATCGAAAAATACAGCAATATCGAAATATAAACAATATCAAAAATCGAAAATATAGAAATATGAAAGAGATAAAAAATATGGATATATCGAACAAAAATGGATATATGATCTTGGAATACGATTTGGTGGAATAATGAGGGAGAAAAATAATCATTGATTAAATATTAAATTGAAAAGAAATAAGAGCCTGACGCTCAAATACTTATCTATCCGGCACCCATCTTGATCCCCATAAAATATCATGAAGTGCTTCATTGATTCTAAACCCAATAATAGTAATTTAACAATAAACACAATATATAATTTACTACGCACCTTGAAATGTAGAAATTAATGATTGTAATCCCCAGCTTTCCAATAGACCTTTGATTTCTCCAAATGAAGATTCGGATATCTTGTTTCTTCTCAAGCAATAATGGGTTACAATAATCAGTTGCAGTCCAAAGCCAAGTCACTAAGTTAAGCATAAATATAAAAGAATTAATTAGTTAGATGCATACAAAATCCTACGCATGTAAATCCGAATCTACTTGTATTAAATTGTAAATTTAAACAAACTAAATTATACTACAGTTATAGTGACATCACACATACATTAAATAAGGTATACAGGGTGTCTCAAAAGTCCCCTGACATAGGGTAACTCTGTTATTATCAGAGTTACAACAGAATGTAGGAGGGAAAAGCATATCCAATTATGATGTTTTCAATCTAAAGTGAAGGAATTTTTAAAATCGGATGGCCCGTTTGCGCTGTACACTCTCTATGCGCCCAATGTGAAATGAAAATGCAACGTTGCCATTTACCTGGATCCACAACAGAAGTGAGTGAAGTTACTGTCTTTTACGCTAACATGTTGATGGCCAGCCCCCGTTTCAAACAGTAACTTCATTCACTTATGTCGTGGGTCCAGGTAAATGACAACGTTGCATTTTCATTTAAAATTGGGTGCATAAAGAGTATACAGCACATTCATCTTGTCCGATTTTTTAAAAAAGTGTTCACTTTAGATTGAAAACGTCATATTTCGAGATGTTTTTCCTCTTACATTTTGTCGAAACTCTGATAATAACAGAGTTACCCTATGTCAGGGAACGTTTGAGACATCCTGTATACATCATAAGAAGTTCCTTTCTAAATTCTACACGGATGTGGTTTCATTGAATGTGAGGTGGGTGATACACATTAGGCCTTTTGGGAGTACGTCACACGGACGACCGTAATTTTGTGTTCAAAATTTTTATGAACTGGTGGGATATGTGATACATATGGCCACGGGCTAGAATTTTCTCAGTATGTCAAATATGCAATCAGATTTCATGCAGCTTAATTTGGTGAAAAGCTATTGCCAATTGAACGTTACATTTACCTCTTTCTTGCAGATGTTGAACCATGCCGTTAGCACGTGAGGAATGGATCGAAATAATCAAACTGTGAGGCAGGAGGAGTATATGTGCAGTGGTTGCCGATTGCAGAGTCATCCACAATGTGACTCTGTGTCACATGTTTCAGTGTCACAGTAATTAACTAAATTTGAGAAGACGGGCACATTCGTGAACATACATCGTAGCGGTTCAAACTCGCGGGACCTTGTTCCTTCCCCATTTTGAACCGGTACATGAAAATGCCATTTACTCCATGTTTGCCTGCGCCGATTTTGAAAATTCCTTCACTAATCGATTTCTCCCGTTGAGTACTACAAGAATCAGTTAAAATCTCGCGGTCCTTTTTTCTTCCCATTTTGAACCGGTACATGAAAATGCAATTTTCTTCATGTTTGCCTGCGCCGATTTTGAAAATTCTTTCAGTAATCTATTTCTGTCGTCGAGTACTACAAGAATCAGTTAAAATCTCGCGGGCCCTTTTTTCTTCCCCATTTTGAACCGGTACATGAAAATGCGATTTTCTTCATGCTTGCCTGCGCCGATTTTGAACATTCCTTCACAAATCGATTTCTCTCGTCGAGTACTACAAGAATCAGTTAAAATCTCGCGGGCCATTTTTTCTTCCCATTTTGAACCGGTACCTGAAAATGCGATTTTCTTCATGCTTGCCTGCGCCGATTTTGAACATTCCTTCACTAATCGATTTCTCTCGTCGAGTACTACAAGAATCAGTTAAAATCTCGCGGGGCCTTTATTCTTCCCCATTTTGAACCGGTACATGAAAATGCAATTTTCTTCATGCTTACCTGCGCCGATTTTGAAAATTCCTTCACTAGTCGATTTCTCTCGACGAGTACTACAAGAATCAGTTAAAATCTCGCGGGCCCTTTTTTCTTCCCATTTTGAACCGGTACCTGAAAATGCGATTTTCTTCATGTTTGCCTGTGCCGATTTTGAACATTCCTTCACTAATCGATTTCTCTCGTCGAGTACTACAAGAATGAGTTAAAATCTCGCGGTCCTTTTTTCTTCTCATTTTGAACCGGTACCTGAAAATGCGATTTTCTTCATGTTTGCCTGTGCCGATTTTGAAAATTCTTTCAGTAATCTATTTCTGTCGTCGAGTACTTCAAGAATCAGTTAAAATCTCGCGGGCCTTTTTTCTTCACCATTTTGAACAGGTACATGAAAATGCAATTTTCTTCATGCTTGCCTGCGCCGATTTTGAACATTCCTTCACTAATCGATTTCTCTCGTCGAGTACTACAAGAATCAGTTAAAATCTCGCGGTCCTTTTTTCTTCCCATTTTGAACCGGTACCTGAAAATGCGATTTTCTTCATGTTTGCCTGTGCCGATTTTGAAAATTCTTTCAGTAATCTATTTCTGTCGTCGAGTACTACAAGAATCAGTTAAAATCTCGCGGGCCCTTTTTTCTTCCCCAAGCCAATATTTTTTGTATATTTTGAATGTATTCAAGTATGGAACAAAAGTATTATATAATTCCCTTAGTAGGCTTCTCAACTTAATATTTTTCAACTTAAATTTTATTTATTTTAATTATTTATTTTCTTGTGACTCAATATTTAATTGCAATCGTTCATTGGGGAGAAGGGTGGCCATTCTCAAATATATAAATATAGTATTCTTAAAATTTATGTGTTCTCGTACTATTAGTTTCTTCCACTAGACCTGGAAATTGCAAAATTAATACCTGGAAAACCTGGAAAATTCAGGAAAATTGAGTTCCATATTTATCTATGAACACTGCTATTTACAATTTTTTTCGAATAGGGAGAACTGTACAAAAGGGTGTTTTGGGAATGGTATAACAATAGGTTTCTGGGAGTGTTGTTCGAAATGAAATCTTTAAGTTTTACGTCCCACTATTATACTGGCTAGGCTAAAGATAACGGGGTGTTGTTCGGTGGGGGTCAATGTTGCCAATTTTGGGTAAAGTCGCTAAATAAGGGGAATTCGACCTCAACGATAGCGTAGGCTGACCATAAAATTTTCAGTTAAAAACGGGACAGGTTCTTGCAACCCTAGACTTTTAGATCTACCTTTGTTCTTATCAGTGCCTTGATATCAGATTTCCTCCTCTCTCTCTTTGTTACAGAGCGGGTACTTATCAAAAAGGAAAGACACGTTGAAATTTGTTCAACACACAACCAACTGCTAAAACCTCTGCTGCCTTTCGAGCAGTACTGCGAACTATAGAGTATGTTTAATATAGGGAATTTCAGTTCAATTTTTGCCGCTTTGTTATTATTTATACTTTTAAAAGGAGTAAAGGTATTGGGTTTGTTATTTACTTCTTTCATTTACATAAAACGGGACGAATACTACTTTTTTCCATCTACTGACGGAACGGCCGCGACACGCCCCTAAAACGGGACTGTCTCGGTCAAAACGGGACGTATGGTCGCCCTACGATAGCGACAAAAAAAATTCCGATTGGAGACTTTTTTGGGTGATTTTTAAATGACGATTTACCTACTTACACATTTAGCGACTTTTTGCTGCAAACAAAATGTTCATCTGTAGAGAAGCATTATTAGTTCAAAACAGTTTTTACGTTCTTTTTTTATGTTTGTTTGTTTTAATCAGCGCAAGTGATGAAGAGTTTGGAAATACAGCGTCAGGGCCGGCGCGAGGGGGGATCGAGCCGTGCCACCGCCCAGGGCGGCACGTCTAGTGGGCGGCAAAATTTGAAAAAGAAAAGAATATTATTAAAATATAATGCTTCGTAATAGGCCCACATGGAAAAATAAAATTGTGTTCCCTGAGAATGTAATTTAAACTTACTTCACTCAGATTCAGGAAATTCAAAGCATTCCCCCTCATTTTCAATTATCAAACTACTAGCCACAGGTATCTCGTTCAAGATTTCCCTTGCAGCAGCGTAGATAAGATTTTCAGCTAGAGCGGATAAGATTGTCAAGTGTCTTTTATATTTTTTTCTATTCAGCAATATTCTAACGCTCCACTCCAAGTACGCAAAAGGTACACTCCCACTTGAGACAGGCGGTTCTAGCCTACAGCACCTAGAGACATTTAGGTTTTAGCAGCGAGTTTTTAACCAATTTACAAATTGTTCATTATCATGTCTTATCAACAATATATATAAATATATATATAATTGTTTTTATATTTAAGCAATACAAATCATGGCCGAACACATTAAAAGAACCATGGGAGGGCAAAATAAATGCAACCATTACTGAGGAAAAGATGTCCAAAATTTTTTAAATTCCTATTCTTAGTGAGTAAATTGAAAGTAAAATACTGTTTTTGTTGAGAGCTGCAACATATTATACTATAGTGCTAGACTGTACACCAGATATTTCTGGTACAGAGCAAAGGATCGTTCGTTTTGTACAAATTACATACAATAATGAAGAATGGCTTACAAAAATTTGCGAACACTTTCTTGGTTTCGTACCAGTAAAAGACATCACTGGTCTAGCTAGAACTGACAGAAGTAATAATTAAACGGCTAAAAGAAATGAACTTCTATCGAAGATATGAGGGGCCAAAGATATGACAATAGTTCCAATATGAAAAGAAAAAATAAATTCTCAAGATTTCTATGTTCCTTTACTAAACTTTATCGTTAACGATGTAGCCACAACATCTCAAGTCCACCGTTTCATATATATATTTTTTTTTTTTTGTATAGTTAAAAAAAGTTTCTGACTTCTTTTCTGCGTCAGTTCAACGTTGGGCCATACTAAAGGAACATAGTAGCAGCCTCACTTTAAAACCACTCAGTATCACAAGCTGGGAGAGTCGAGTTGATACTCTGACTCCACTTAGATATCAAATAGAGGTTTATGATACCTTACTTCAAATAAGTAACGACAATATAATAGAATGATCGCCCATGATGCTCTGTGTATAGCAAACCACCTGCGTGGCTTTACTTTCTTTACTCACTCGTTATGTGGTATGACTTTTCACTCCACATAAACATAGTAAACAAAAGTATCCAAAGCATTGATTCTCATGTGTTTGATCCAGTAGGGTTTCTTTAAAACAAATCTGAGAACTTTCAGAGGAGCAGAAATGATGCAAAGTTTCAACCTTGCTTAGTTGATGCGATGGAGTTGGCATCAGCATTAGATATGGATGATCCATGGATAGGCAATACAGTGCAAGCTCGAAGTCGAAAGAAGAGACAGTTTCAATAGAAGGCAGAAGATGAAGCTATTGAAGATCCACAAACAAGATACAAGATCGATTTTTATTACAAACTTCTAGACGTGATTGTGTTAGATTTAAGAGAAAGGTTTGGGCAATTTAAACATCACAGCGAGTATTTCGATTTTCTTTACGATATAAATAATCTGAACGATATGCCACCTGAACTTTTGTCTGAAAAGTGCCTGCATTTTAATACGCGAAGAATCGAAAGATATTAACCCGTGATTTGAAAGACGAACTGAAACTATTAACCGCTATAATTAAGCCTAAAAGTTCATCAAAAGAGACTAAAATTAATCAAGAAATATGACTTTGCTCCCTATGTCAGTGTTGCAGTTATGATTTGGTTTATCTTACCAGTAACCGTGGCAAGTTGAGAAAGAAATTTTTCGAAACTTACTCTAAGCTTATTAAAAACTATCTACATTCTTCCATATCTCAAACACGTTTAAGTGCTCTAGTGATGATATCAATGGAACATCAATTGGCTGAAACATTGGACTACGCGAATGTGATAAAGGAATTTGCTCATACCAAAACAAGAAAAGTTTTTTCAATTAAACTATGTTAAATTGTGTATTTCTATTCTGTTTTAGTACATTATAAGTCTTAAGCTAATTACTTACTTTTGCCGTAATATTTGACTCACTATATTATCTTTTTGCTCCATACTCTATTGGAAACACCTTTTGATATAAAATAAGCTTAAAAATTAAAATTTTTAGTCGAACTAAAGCATACATTAAAAAAAAAAACTGTATGCCCTGCTGTATATCACGTACAGCAAAATCGAGCATACTGAATATTGTGTCATGTATGGAGTCGTTTAAATATTAAAGTATTCGAGAGAGGCAGTTCAATTTTTTGTTTACTTTTCCTTTTCATACATGTTTTTAAATATGGTATCTTACTTTTTCTTAATATCTGAATGTCTTCTGTCAAAATAAGGTTTGTGGATTAAAGGGGCGGCATTTGAAAGTACCGCCCAGGGCGGCAAAACTGCTAGCGCCGGCCCTGTACAGCGTACTCACTACTCCACAATCCTGCATTGTTATGTTACCCTTGCCCTCTAACGAAGAATAACTACAAACTTGATGTCCTTTAGTTCGCAGAGTTTCCGTTGAGAGACACACGTAATACATCATTACCGATAGCAACAAGATTAGCTATAGATGCGTGAATAAAGGCGAAGAAGGTGTTTGTTATATTTGTCCTCTGGGGTCTTTTAATTATTCTGCACTTTTTCTTTTACAAAAAATTGCTTAACGTAAGTACTGTAGTGTTAATTATTTCGGAACTATTTTGACCACAACATGAACAAAAGTACCCGAAACAACCTGAAATGATCCCTGAATTAAAGGATTGGTTGCGCTCTGTTTACAAAGATGTGAATAGAACCAGCGGCGCAAATCTGTCTTCAACATTGGGGGGGGAGGGTAAGACCGTTACCATACTTTTTTTGGCGATGTCCAAAATACTTATGAAGTTGAAAAACAATGTTGTGGAGGATCAGAGTTGTCTTTAGCGTTAGGAGGCTGCAGATTTGAGGCTTATTCTGGGGGACATCTATTTTATCTCACGTTCCTTTGTAGCAATCGGACAAAAATCATCAAATTTCTCCCAAAAAACACATTTCAAATCGGATTATTTGGGAGAAGTCCCCCTCAGTTCCAAGATTGGAGGGGACATGTATCCGTCATCCCCCCCCCCCGGGATTTGCGCCAGTGAGTAGAACATATTGTTTAGTTTACATCTACAACTTTTACAATGCTTATAGACAATGAATTTCTCGATTATTTCTTATAGCGACTTTTCACCCAAAATTGGAGTCGTCACCTCTCGTTTCGCAAACTTATTGCCAACATTTTAGAAACTGGTTGCGGGGAGAGCTACAATGGATGATTCAAGTTATTTCGTCGCTTCCGCTGTGAACCTAAGTACAAGATTCCAAAAGTCACATTTTTGTGGTTCCAAACAATATGTCTGCTGGGTGAAAGCATAGACTGGAATGTGTTGCCTTTCCTACCTTATCTTTAATCCCATAGTAGCTTCTTTCCCAAAGTTAAAAAAATGCAATTCTTCCTTTCTTAATAGTACTTATTACCCAAAGTATTACGTAAGCATTGTACGTTACTTATGTAGCTCACAGAGCCGCAGCTATGGGCGAGCAAGCAAAGCACGTGTCCCGGGCGCGTGGTTGGAGGGGCGCCTAAAAGAGAGGTTATATATTAGTACTTTTCCTGGCGGTATTTAATACTTTTCATCAGAGTGCGAAATCATGAAATCAAAGTGAGAGGAAAAAATGAAATGAAATCTTTGAGTTTTACGTCCCACGGTTATGCCGGTTAGGCTAAAGGAGACGGTGATTATGAGAAATGAATGAAATGGTGGAATGAAGTAAGTGGGAGGAAATGGGAGAACCCCGAGAAAACCCACGCACACGGTGTTTGTCCACCACAAGGTTCACTTGGCGGGGCTAGGATCGAATCCGGGACCCCAAGCACCAGAGGTGAACGCTCTACCACTGAGCCACCGCGGCCCTAAAAGTGAGAGGAGACTGGAGGAGTGAAGAGAGAGAGAGAGAGAGAGAGAGAGACAGAGAGAGAGAGAGAGAGAGAGAGAGGAAAACGCTCGCACTTTTACACTTCAAAGTAAATTAAGTCATTTATTTTTTCTGTCCCCCTCCTCCACCTCCCCTAAGTTCTACTGTCAAAGTAAATAGCTAAAAACACTCCCAGGCCAGAACCGCATCTACGTTGGAAATTTGATCGAGATCGGTCGGTCGGTGCAAGAGATTAAGAAAAAATGAAATGAAACCTTTGAGTTTTACGTCCCACAGTTATGCCGGTTAGGCTAAGGGAGACGCTGATGATGAGCAATGAATTAAATGGTGGAATGAAGTAAGTGGGAGGAAATGGGAGAACCCCGAGAAAACCCACGCACACGGTGTTTGTCCACCACAAGGTTCACTTGGCGGGGCTAGGATCGAATCCGTGACCCCAAGCACCAGAGGTGAACGCTCTACCACTGAGCCACCGCGGCCCCCGGCCGGGAATCGAACCCGGGTGTCCCACGCCAAAGGCGTGTTCACTAACCACTTAGCCACGAGTGAGCTCATCTGTGAGGCAGTGTAAACCCCCCAAAAAAGAAAGAAAATAAACGCACACTGGATGTTTGCGCAACTGAGGATCAAAACATTCTCAATGGAGTATGAGAAATAGTAAACGTCAATCAATGTGTGCTTTTGCTTATTCATTACTTCGTTAATACTTAATTCCTTCTAGAAATAGTGAAACAATACTATGAAGAAACACTAATTAAACTAATAACAATTACGTTGTATTTCTTACCATACCGTTTTTACCACCCATATAATTTCAACCTAGTACTATACTGCATTAGTCACGCCGTAACGAAAGCTGAAATTCAAAGACCTGGCACTCGTAACTGTTGAAGCTGTGTTGTAGCTACCTGTATATCACGCGGCCTGCGTTGGTACTCCTCAACATAAATACGTCACAGCCCAAAGCCAGGAAACATCACAAACAGAAGACAGGGGCACAAGCAGTGCCTGACACTTCACGAACTCAAACCCACCAAGACTCAACTCAACATCAAGGTATATAAAATAACAGGTAGCCCCAGTTCGCGATTAGCGTTCTGATTGGCTCCCTGTCCGAGACGTCATGTGGAGGTATCGGTGAAAATATTTTTAGCTTGCCTGCTTGTTACACTTCGCGCTTTACTCGTAAAACTGGATTCAAAACAATATAATTATGAAATTCCTTGTCTTACCAACTGCAAAGAATTAGTTTTTTCTAGTCACAGATGCCACAATATAATAAATAAATAAATACCGTCAATAATGATTAATTATCTATAGAAATAAAAATAAATATAATGTTTGCTCGCTAACTTATCCTAGACCTTTGGGCCGATTTTTATAATTTTTAATACGTGAGTTGACCTGGCCTAACTAAGAATTTTATCACATTATTTTGATTAAAGGGCGTGTCCTAAGTGGGTAGAAAAGGTTCAAAATTTGTGCCTAAAATACAGTATCTCACGAGCCTATTAAGTTAGAAAGATGAAACTCGGTACACAAACTTCTCATTAAACTTACGGGAAATCTTGTCTCATTGTTTTAAGGGGAAGAAGGGGCATTTTCTATTCATATAAATAAAAATCATAGTAAGAATGTTTGATTGCTAACTCCTCCTCGACCAACTTGAAGTACCAAGTATTTTCGGTACTTTAATGCACCCAAGCCCAGTGGCGGCTTCAGCGGGTAGGCCGGTAGGCACAGGCCTACCGAAAAATTTTAAAAAGTATATAAACGTTAAAAGATAAACTAAAGAGTAAATATATGTTCCACTATTTATATTAATGGTAAATAATTGTTTAACAAATAGCATAAAGTATTACTTTAAAAGTAATTTCCTACTGTCATTAATCAATAAAATGTGTATATGTATCCATCAGTGAGGCAGCGGGCCTACCCAAAATTAAAATCCTAAAGCCACCCCTGCTCAGGCCTAACTTAGGATCTTATCATTTTTCGGCTCGGGGGTGAGAGGAGATACGAAGGAGAGGACGAATAATCGAAAACATCCGAAATTAGTGTCCAGTCCATAATTTTCGGGGTCACTGAAATGAATAGAAACCCTCACGATACGTTTTAAATCCAAATTTATCCTCTTTGGGCGTGGGGAAGGGGTGACATAGATTTTTGACATTACACTTTCATTGGAACGTGAATACTGAGAGGGGAAGGAGTTCAAATACTTTCCGTAAACCAATCCTCTCCATGAGAGCATTTCAGGTAGTAAAATACATAAAGCAAATATAATTCAAGTTATTCAGAAATTCGGTTCCAGGTATGTAATAACAAATTAGGTTAGGTTGTGTTAGGTTAGGTTAGGTTAGAAATCTAATCTACCCTAACCTAACATAACCGAACCTAACCTAACTTAATTTGGTTAGGTTAGAAATCTAACCTAACCTTTTGTATTTAGTATGTATTAATCACTGTCAGATATAGTCACTGCAAAATATTTCCTTTACATTATTAATATTCGTTTATTACTCAACACAACACACTTTACATTTTGTATTCCAGGTTACAAGTTGCACAGATATCTACAGAGTGGTATACATACATAAAAGAACCATCTTCACAGGGGAAAATTTGCAGTTATTTGTCCTACACTTTACCTTTCGATTTCTTGGAATTTACTTTTCGTGGCTCTGTCGGTCAGCCCTTCAATTATATGAATAATGGGTAAAGTGTACTTTGAGGAGAACAAGTGATTTTATCACACGATGTGGCATTGGAGAAGGAATTAAATCAAGGTAATTTGTACATGACAAGTACGCTTCGTTTAGACAAGATTAGGTTAAGTTCGGTTCGTAATAAGTTCCTATGAATGTTCTGCTCAAAGTGTACTTTGAGCACTTTGCTAGAATAATGATTCAGATACTCAACAAAACTTAAGAATATAATTTAAACTAAAGAATACATGAGAGTATACATTTATATTCTTGTTGGTATATCGTGACCAGCGAACGAGTGCGGGCGGCCGGTTTTGGAACTAAAATACAAACAACAGTGTTTCTAACCGGATTACTTGTAATTAATCTATCACAGTTGTTTTTGCCCTGTTCATAATAAACCACTTCACGCATATGTTCAAGTTAAGACAAACACAATTTCAAAAGATATGTAAGTTATTTTCAGAACATTTTAAGGGACTGCAAAAAAAAAAAAAAAAAAAAAGTGCAAACACCCTCCATATTAATTTGGCAATAACTTGCGAATAAACTAACCTCGGTGTTGTACAAAGGAACACTGAGACCTTCGTAGCATTAGAGTGTAAGGAATTCCTACTTCATCTGTTAACAAAACCTCGAAGTTCATCAAAGTTATACTTTGGCAACTGCGCTTTCATTGTTTAAAGCAAGTTTTATTGTGTAGTTTTGAGATAAGGCGTCTTCGAAATTGCTACCAATTTGGACCATGTGATCGATCGATTGACAGTACGTTCAGTAACAAATTTGCATTGAGATCATTTTCGGATGTGCTGCGAAAGACTGGTGACAGAGAAACTGATAATCTAACCGCCTCCGAAGGAGATTTGGACCCGCCCCTAATTAAGATGGTAGATAAAGATAACTTTCTCTTATATCTAACCTGTCGTTATTTAGCATGGTTTGGTAATTTAAAAATCCAGTATTTCTACCATATTTTGAAAAAATTATTTAAAAGAAATAAACCCAATATTACATTGGGGGCGGTAGGGAAGCGATTAAAATTTAAAGTGGGGAGCCTGACAATTGATTTCTTATAGCTCCAGTGAAATTCAGAAAAAAAATAATTTCATATTAAAAAAGAAATACAAAATACATTTTCATGGTAACTCTTATATTCATTATGTTATTACAGGGCCGCCCACAGGGGGGATGTATGGCGCAAGCTGCGCCATTGAAAAAAATTTTGGGGGGGATTTTACTCTACTTTCGAACTAGCAATTTTACTGTCGGAATAGCATTAAAACACGATTTTGAGAAACTAATTTTTAAAAATTTTCCGGGGTGAACCCCCGTACCCCCTGCTTCGATACTCGATGAATGAAGTACCGCGCAAGTATCCGTATGAAAGGAAAGGTTGGTTCGTTTTAAGAGAGAAGGGCCGCCCACAGGAGGGATGAATGGCGCAAGTTGTGCCATCGAGAAAAAAATTGGGGGGAATAAAAAAATTGGGGAAGAATTTGACTCTAATGTCGAATAAGTAATTTTGCTGTCGTCAGAATAACATTGAAACACGATGCGATTTTTTTTAAATCTCGAGAATGAATCCCCTACCCCCTGCTTAGAAACTCTATGAATGAAGTACCGCGCAAGTTGCTATATGAAAGGATGGGCTGGTCGGTTTATCGCTTTGTGTAGGTAATTTACCCATTTTCTGCTGGAAGCATTTATTTATTTCTTATTTATACCATGTACGACACTTAATAAGCAATGCTGTTCAATTGCTACATGATGTATAAATAATGAATTAATGATAATATTTTGTATAGTGTTACTCTTCGGTTCAAAATCTCTTGTCGTCGCGAATTCTATCGAGGAATTTGAAGCTTAAAATATACAAAACGATAATTATGCCTGTTGTTCTGTATGGCTGCGAAACATGGTCACTTACTCTGAGGGAAGAACATAGACTGAAAGTATTTGAGAACAAGATCCTGAGACGAATATTCGGACCCAAGAGGAACGGGAATGAGGAATGGCGGAAACTTCATAACGAGGAACTGCATAATTTATATGGTCTACCCAACATTGTTAGGGTCGTTAAGTCTAGGAGGCTTAGGTGGGCGGGTCATGTAGCTAGGATGAAAGAAAGTAGAAACACTTTCAAAGTCTTGACTGGAAGACCAATCAGAAAACGACCATTAGGAAGACCTAGGCGCAGATGGGAGGACAATATTAAGATGGATCTCGCAGAGATTGGAATACCAAGTAGAAACTGGATGCAGTTAGCTAGGGATAGAAGTGAGTGGAGAGCTTTTGTGAACGCGGCATTGAACCTCCGGGTTTCATAGGCCATAGACTTAGTTAGTTAGTTATTTTGTATAGTTTTCTGTTTGTGCGATTACATTTTCCAGGGCCTGCGGTAAACTGAAAACCAGCTCAAAAGTGGCATCACTGTGTACAATAGAGACTTTCCGTGAGAGGTCGCTCCAGTAGTATTATATATATTCAGCTCCATGTATTGTACAGAGTGAAGCCAGCTAGGCAGATGTTCGTTTTTCGCATATCCTGGAAAATGTAATCACATATTCACACACATAGAAAACTATAGAAAATATGATCATTCATCATACATCAAGTACTAACAGAATATTGTTACGTATTATATGTCGTCCATAATAAATAAATAAATAAATAAATGTAAACGTAACCGAACAATAGATCGGTTAAAATAACGCCAAGTATTGAAATCACAAAAATCAGCGCCAAGTTCTGGTGAACAACAGTTACAAACACTCAAGGAATCACTTTCAAATTTAGATTTGAAACTTGCCTATGTTGTCTGTTGAAAATTATAAAGTAGTTTGATATAATTGTGAGCTAGTGGTAACCATACAGACAACAGCCAAGTTTCAAATCTAAATTTGAAGTGAGCCAGTGAGTGTTTGTAACTGTTGTCCACCAGAACTTGGCGCCTATTTTTGTGATTTCAATTCTTTTTAAGGCCACTCGTAGTTGGCTCTTTTACAGGAATGTTTTTTGTTGGATATCACTTCTTTTTGTAGGCTAATTTCGAGGATAACATTTTCTTTTGGTATCAAACTCAATAACTTTAACTTGCGTCTTACTTTTCATGTACAAGGGAATTATATCAATATTTTGTAAAGAAAAAATTAATACTACTAATTGTAAAAAAAGAATACCTGTGTCATACACAGTGTGTAGAAGTTTTTATACCCTTCAATATCCTTATAGAACATATTTAGTATTATACACTACCAAGACTATTAATAAAAGTAATGCCATTTTTATAATTACTACTGCCCCTACTACTACTACAAGCATTCTATAATACTACTACAGGAAATAAAAACAGCAAAAATAACAATTACTAGTACTATAAAAACTACTGCTACACTGGGCAATTGTTTTTAGAGGACTTGAGTTTTGAGGACGGAAGAGATTATTAGTTTTGGGGGGAAGTGCGCCATCAGCTTTGGGGGGGATGGAGACCCCTGTGTTATTATAAAGTTAATGGTACTTTTGAAATTGATTAGAGTGAATAGATATGTATTTAAGTAACAAAACCACTTGCGTAAGTTTTTCAAAACATCAAGTTAGAAGAACGAAGTTTGTCATCCACTGCCATCTCATTGCTCAAAGATACCGGCGATGAAACAATTGGCCGGAAATCATGCGGCCGCTTCTTACATCAAATCATGAAGAAGAAGATGAGTGCCAATGTCAGGTACGTAAGTTCAGTTTCTTTTTCTTTTTTTTTTTTTTTTTTTTTTTTTTAAGGATCCCCTGTTGGAACTATACGTACCACATTTTAGTACTTACACTTGAAATAAAAATATAGCTGTTTAAAGACGATTGATTGCCTTTGTCTTTGAATTTCATATGTGCACACAGGATTTGTTAAACAAGACAGTACATCTGATATGTTTGAACTATATGCAACTTATGCTCACGGACTAAACTCAGTCTTCTGAAGTCAATCGACA
The DNA here is from genome assembly GCF_964235325.1 of Thermobia domestica. Taxonomy (NCBI): domain Eukaryota; kingdom Metazoa; phylum Arthropoda; class Insecta; order Zygentoma; family Lepismatidae; genus Thermobia; species Thermobia domestica. The sequence continues at coordinate 49,205,135 of NC_137470.1, read as the reverse complement.
AATGATTATGTATTACAGACACAAAGACAACACTAGGCTCCCAAGTTTCAAAATTATATTGTGTATGAAAACAGATAGTAGAATTAATTCTTTGTCACAAGAGACCTAGGGTCTGAAAGAAATTCAAAGGAAGTTCAAAGGGAATTTCTATACTCATAAATAAAAGTTGTGAATTTATTGTGTATTGAACCAATTATATTTATGTTTACATTACCCATACGCTGATGTTTTATCGATACTTTTATTTCACATTTACGAAAAGGCTGGATTACGATAATAATCCTAAAAGAAAGATGCATTGTAATCAGGTTTTACAAGGCAATTCCGAAAGACAAGCTATCCAATCCCGTAGCCCTTTAAAAAATTAAGGAAAATTTCTTCTTCACTTCCTTTTCCCCTAAAGGGTTCACATTCATCGAAAAATGAAATGAAATTTCTTTAGTTTAACGTGCCATGATTATGCTCTTTATGCTAGAGGAGACAGATGATTAATGAAAGTGAAAGATTGTAAAATTAATTGTTGGGCTCTCACAGAACCACGTACAACAAAGACACATGCGCTAGCCAATAGACCAACGAAGAGAACTTCCACAGTTCTCGAGTGGAAACATATCGGAATTCTTTCTTGGCTACAACTCAAGAAAATAATTTAGTTGTCAATCGATAGACCTACATTAACCCTGCAATACGCGCGCGGATTTTTGTGACGTGGATAGTCGCGCGGGCTTCCACTGTAGCCCATTTGTTTTTATTTTATTATGTTGCCTAGCTTTGTTAATATTTTTGTCTTTCTTGTAGAGAATTGTTTTTATGAACTGTTTTAAGGGTTTTATACACAATTTGAGAAATATGTTTATTTTGAAAGCTATGTATATACAAAGAAGACCAACTTTTCAAAGAAGACCAATTTTTTTCAAAAGTGATACAGGAATAAAACTAAGTTATTTTTATTTATCAATAAATGGACCAATCTGGCGCATTTTAAACTTTCCTTCATCTTAAACATATGTGTTAGAATTCTTTAAAAATTAAGTATATATATATATATATTTTTTTAAATTTACAAATATTACAAATAAACGTATTATCCATAACACATATACCTTTTCAGCAAAACGAGTTTCTGGTATCAAAGTTTGATTACGATTTTGCATAATTTTACATATGCTATTTACACTCATATATTTTTCTGTTTATGTTTCCGTATTCATGTTCTTCTAAGCATGTTCTGCACACAAGTGGTGAGTGGTCAATGCACACTTTCCTTCAAGCATTGACCACTCATCAAAAGCATCAAAATGTCAATAAGGGCACGTACAACCTCGTCTGTAAGTTTTGCATCACGGTTAAGTACAAATCTCAATCTAACACTGTCAATATAAATATTGGTAAAATCAACCTTAAGTTTCAAAATGTTTGCATCTAAAAGCACTTCTAGATTATCAAGCTCCGACAACGCAGACCTACCCCCACCTTTAGGTCCTTGAAAACGAAGCACAATATTATGAACACGAGCGCAAATATTACGAGTAGGAGTGACTTATTTCCATTTGAGATTGTCTTTTACTACATAATAATTTACTTCAGAACTGTCTTTACTACTAGTACTAGCAACAGGTATCAGTGATTCCTGCCGCCACACACAGAACCACAGACGCGTTAGTTGACACAAAAAAATGCATAACTTTTGTGACTCCAGCAAAACGTTTAGATGCATAATTTTTAAGGATGCAACTAAATGCATAATGAAAACTGTGTTAATTGATGCACTTGTGTGCATAAAATTCATTATGCAGATAAACGTTTTGCTGAAATCACAAAATGTTATGCATTTTTTTGTCTCCTACTGAAGCATTTACATGCATTAATTGAAACAGTGGTTTGTATCGCTGGTTGCATATTCCCTAAATATACAGGATTTCCAAGGGTGTGGAAACGATTAAATAAATTTAGAACACTACTAAAATTATGTAATCGAGGGTGATGCAGGACAGAGTGCAAATATTCCATATTACATGAGAGCCTCTACGGCCATTTTGGAAGTAGTCATACTGGATTTGAGTTAATTAAGTGAAATATAGACCTTTCGATACACTACTATTTTTGAAATAAAGTGTGATTTTTAAAGACATTAACAAGATTGTTTTCTATATTCTTTGTTAACGAAATTTTGATCACATAGCTCTAGAACAGAGTTGTCCAAATGGCGGCCCGCCAAACCATTTTCTGCAGCCCACAAAGCTCTCACAACATACGATTGTTATTACTGATAATATTTTCATTTATGTTCATTCTTTTAATGTTTCCACTCTTCTTTCGAAATAAGACATCCATTTAGCGCTTCAGTACAACAAAAAGGCCCGGACATCCAAGGCAACACTGGAGTCAGTAATGTAGCTATATGCAAGGCATCGTTGCTGAAAGAACAATTACTTCAATTAACCAAACCAAACCAACCATACCAATTCACCATAAAAATTGTGAAGAACCGCTTCAGAAGCTGCCTTGGAGATTCTTTTCTTTTACATCTGCGGCTCGCAACAACAGGATTGGATGTAGATATCCCAGCCCTTGTAAACTCTCCTAGTCACCCTCATTTATCACATTGAATGTAATATTTCAAATACATTTTATATTTTTCTTTTGTAGTATTTAGTAATAATAATAATAATAATAATAATAATAATAATAATAATAATAATAATAATAATAATAATAATAATAATAATTATTATTATTATTATTATTATTATTATTATTATTATTATTATTATTATTATTATTATTATTATTATTAGCTGCGGCCCTTCACCTTGTTAGCAAAGACGGTTATGGCCCTCAGGCTCATTATAATTGGACACCACTGGTCTAGAACATATACAGAAACTTGTCATTGTAAATTTATGATCATAATTTTGTTCAGGATGCAAACAAGCAGAGAGGAAACTACCATAATATCGTTACGAAATCACACCTTATTTCAACAATAGTATCGGATCGTGAAGTTCCCATTTCACTGAATTAATTAAAATCCAGTATGATACCTTCCAAAATGGTCGCAGAGGCTGTCATGTAAAGTGGAATATTTTCACTCTGTCATGCATCACACTAATAAACCTCGATTTCATAGTTTTGGTAGTGTTGTAAATTTATTCCATCGTTTTCACACCCTTGACAACCCTGTATATCAGATGTGCAATATACAATTTAGGTCACTCAATTTATGAGATCCATCTAAACTATGTCAAAACCATTATGAGAAAATAGTTACAAAAATAAGGCCTTCAAATAGTATATCTTACAAGTCAAAAAAGGAAAAGAACTCAATTTATTATACCTAGGTACATAGCTTTTTTTTTACAGGCTGCTCTACAAGAGCAGTTTTGCCATTTTCACTAAAGCTAAAATCCCAAATTATGTTTGGTAAAATAAAAGAACATGGGTCAATGTTAGAAAAATCATACCTTTAGCAAATCTAGCGATGGGAAACACAAAACTTAACAGAGTATTAAAAAAAAAAAAAAAAAAAAAAGTGGAAACTACCAACTCAGATTATAAATCAAACTTTGTATATTTATGTTCTCTGAATCTTTCTTTCGCTTTTTTATAAGATATTTTAGTATACTAATTTATGCCCGTTTCGCCTTTTTCCGTTTCGCCTTATGCCCTCAAAACATTTTGCCATACAACCGATAAGGATGTTATCTTAAGGCGGAAAGGGAATTCCCGTTTGGCCATTTCCTGCTTGACCTTATAACATACAAGGGAATTTTCACTCTGTTTCTGTAACAAAGAGGGATTTATCTTATTCTCAACTGCAACGTCTCTTCTATTCCAGACAAATTAAACTCAAATATCTTAGAAGAACATAAATTTTATTATCACACCCGAAATAGCATATCAAGTTTCTATGTGGATATAATATGAAACAGCATCAGTATATGAAATTACATCAATTTCACTGTTCTTAAGTCTATCTTTTAGGCGGTGAATCCTGTCGTCAAACCGTCTCTACTTTAGCTTTCTAAGTGTTTTCTGATAACCCACTTGAAGAAGTACTCGCAATCTTTCATTTTCACGTTGCCTGTCTTTCATTAATTCAATGAAAGAATGTATGTCTAAGTGATCCCTTGATGCCTTTCTTCGTAATTTGACGTGCCACTGTCCTGCATTGTTAGTCATTCGTTCTTGATCGTTTTCAAAGTGATACCACAAGTCACTGAAAATATTTAAAAATACATCATTAGCACATTAAAAATTCAAAGGATTGCAGGATAATCTACGTTGGAAAGTCGATGGCAAAATTTTGGGTGAACCTAATTTATTTCTTTTGCAAAGCAAAAGAATGTGTTCTTTTGATAATTTACAAATCAGTGAATGTAGAATCTTCAATACATGCACGTCGCAAGAAAATCTATATTACACTTTACATGAGGTGTTAATGGAAAAAATGCTATACTGTAGAGTGCTCGGGATAGCTTAATTAATGATTTAATAATTTCAAAAAAACTTGCACTAAACGCCATCTATTTATGTAGGAAAGAAAACATACTTACAGAGAAAATAACGTGTCACCATCATCCAGCCAAGTGTCTATAAGATAATCATGGAACTCCTCCTTACATAGAACGTCAGGCGTATCTTCTTGCAAGCGTACAAACACTACATCTAAATGGGAAGTTAGTACCAGAGGCAGTGCTGCTGCATGTCGAATCCATCTTTTTACTTCAGTGTTCTCTTTGTACAATTGAGAAAGTTCTAACTGCTGAACCTTCCTCCAAACAGACTGAGAGAAGTGGAAGGAACATCCTGTGATTTTAACTAGGAAATACTTTATTTATAGCATTGATTGCTACTTTCTTAAGATCAATAGAAACTTCTTTCAATTTGAAACGCAGTCCAAATTTCTCAGCTTCTTCCCTGATTACCTCCAGTAATCTTACATGTGTCTCTTGCTTTTTACTGGGAAATATGCGGAAGAGAAGAACAAATACCTGGCCGAAATATTTTCCGTGCAGGATGTATATTTGGGAGAAAAGGAGAGGTACAGTCTTAAGTGTCCCATCCATTACAATCCTGTCGCACTGACACACAATTTCCAAAGTTCCAATAGTGCCGAAAACCTGTTGAAGATAGAAAGACTAGAATAAATAACACAGACATTCTAAAGAAAATGCTTTAATATTAATATTCTTACTCCTATTACTATTGTCATAGATTTTCACAATTTCAAAAAAAAAAAAAAAAAAAAAAAAAAAAAGAAGGAAAGAAGGAGAACGTAAGAAATGATAAACTACTTTCTTGATTACTAAAATATAACTTACAAGAATTCTACTGGTGTCATCGCCTTCATCCCCCAATAAAAGTTTTTGCCGTCCTGCGTTTTGCTCTACGATCATTCCACATTCAATTTACTCAATCTTTGCGATAGCGGTGCCCGGTTCATGCTCGTACGTTATATAGAGAGTGTTTGACGGCACCAAAAATAGGGACAACAGATGCAGTTTCACCACAGTAATTTCCCTTAGCAATCTTCTTCCCAGAGAGAAGAAAATAAATTCATTTTAAACATAAACAACAAAAGAAAAAAAAGTCGTACTTTCCCTCGAGAAAGTAAAGACAGACGGAATATTGCTTGACTACGACCGGTTAATTGTGTTACACTATAAATAAAAAAAAATGACTATGTATTTGTGTGCTAGCTAGGATGCCATTTAAGAAAAGTTCCACATCTAAAGTTCTAAAATAACTTTTGGAGAAGTTGCAAGAGTAAATATTAGAAACATGCAGAGAAGCTTCAGTGTCAAAATTACTTATACCTTATTACAACTATTATATATACTTACCTATACTTACCTATATGTCTTAGTAATTGTTGATGTTCGTTCTTCCGCCACTCTCTTCTTCATATGTGAGGTACAAATACAAGGCTATATGAGCAATTTTTTAAACAGTGACGCAGATAACACAAAATTCTGAATACTTGCTTTGATTATACGCTATTCTGTTCGTTGAAACGTAAATACTACTAGCATTACAAATGTTTTCCAAAATGACACTAAATTTCCCTATTATAACTTGAAAATCCCCTTCGCTGCTGTAAGGCGAAATGGAAAGGGCAAACGGGAATTCCTGTTTCGTCTTACAATCAAATTAGCATATACTATCCTAGCATCATAGCCTGAAGTAATGAAAACAGGCACAAGGCGAAACGGGAAAAGGCCAAACGGGAAGACATCCAAAGTTTCATTTTAAAATCATCTGAAAGAATTGTTCACTTACATTTCCCTGTTTTTAATTATTAAAGATATATTTTGCAAACGGATAAATACGTGGACGTTTCGAATTAGGTACAAAAATATGAAAACTGTTCTTGTGATGTATAATTGCAAGGTTTACTTTCTTTACGTAAGTACACGACGCATGTTCTTTAAAAAAAAAAAAAAAAAAAAAAAAAAAACTGAAAATGTAACAGTAACTAAGACGTTACTGGTTTGGCCTGTAGCATGTTTTCTAGTAGGTGTGTCTCTTGTCTCTACTGACACATCATCAGTAGCCTTCTAACATGCTGAGTTATGTTTCTTTCATTTCCCATTCATGAAACTACAAATTTTAATTAAAAAAGAAGTAACAGTCAGTTTAAATCTCATAATCAAAGTGAATTAATTGGAAGAACATAACACTAGTAGAAAATCCTGTTAACCTCTGAAAAGTTAACCTGATAGTGGTACCAGAAATTACATTCGAAATTTCCTTTCCTTATTATACGCTGTGTTGAAACGGCACCATTCACATTTCCCTATCATGTCCCTGAAACGGAAAGTTTGAGGGAAAAAATAAGGCTTTTGGTAGAAAAAATCCCTTTTTTCTATTTTGGGTCCCTCCGGAACACCCTATATTAACACAGAGATCTCAAAAGAAACTGAAAAATACTAAATGGTGTACGAAACGTGTGTACAAAATTTCAAGCTTCTATCTTGAATAGTAAGGATGGGAGAAACAAATTACCAATCAGCTAAGAACATCCCCACAATGGCCCAGATGACTCAAAAAGATTCGGATGTAATATAAACATTTTCTGAGACATCCTAGGGTCATGTTTTATACTTCATTCTCATGAGAATAGAACAGTCTTTCAAACGGTACCATTCATATGTTTCCGTCATGTATCTGAGGCGGGAAAAATTGCAAAAAATGGGATTTTTGTTAAAATATCCCATTTTTTAGCATTTCTGGAGCTCTCCCCCCTGTGTTAACTCACAGATCTCAAAATCAACTGAAAAATGTTAAGGGCATAGTGAATATGTCTACAAAATTTCAAGCTTCTATTTAGAACAGTAAGGTAAAAAATATATATATTAACACATGTGCTAAGAACATCCAAATAAACCCCAAATTCCCGCATAAAACGGGAAATTTTCTAAGACATCCCTATTTACCCTAGGATCATGGTTCGTACCTCATTCTCTTCAGAATGGAAAGTACTTTCTAACGTTACCAATCACATGTCTTCATCATGTATCTGAGACGGGAAAATCTCGATAAAGGGATTTATTAAAATATCCCTTTTTAAAACCTTTTTACCCGTTTGAACACAACTTGGGGCACCGCAGAGATCTGAAATATATCTGTAGAATACTAAGGAGTACACTGAATGTATGTGCAAAATATCAATCTTCTAGGTGCAAAAGTAAGCCCGCCAAAAAATAATATGCCCACAGTACCATATATTCCCGTTTAAAACAAGATCTCAGGTAAAAATTTCCTGAGACATCCTTATTTATACTAGCATTATGGTTCGTACCTCATTCTCTTCAGAATAGAACAGCCTTTGAAACGGTACAATTCGCATGTCTCCGTCGAGTATCTGAGCGGGAAAATCGAGAAAAAGGGAATTATTGTTATAGGTGCAAAAGTAAGTAACTCAAAAAATAGTAAAAATAGGCCTAACAAAAAATTCCTTAGTTTTAAGTTATGACGTATCACACCCTATGTTTCGACCCAGAAAGGCGTAAAACCATACGTAACGTGTTCTAGAACGCTTCCACTCTAGAAAAAAAGCTTTATTAGTACTTTTTAAATCGAATAATGAAAATACAACTCTAACGTATAAACATATACGATATATATATAAGGGTTAATGCCGTGCTACTGTTTTTAACCTTCAATTTATTTCCTGCTCAATAGTAGGCATACCCGTGTTTTGTCAATATTTACTTCAATATCACGGAATCGGGGCTTTTGGCCCGATACTCTAACCAAAACATCACAATTACGTGACCATATGTGACTTTTAGTAGATACTCTACTATTGGTATGTGCAGGACAAGGGCGCCGTTTTATGTGTAACTTTGGAGGGCCCTATGAAAGATATGCAATAGTAGAAAGGAAAAATGAATGACCATGTACTGTAGAAATAGGAGAACCTGCTTCAACTTAGCAATTTGGCCCCCTCGTTAGAGGGCCATTTCAACTTTGGGGGTCCCAGACCACTAAACTCCCCAGGATCGGCGCCCTTGGTGCAGGAGTAACAACTTACGCGAGCTAAAGGAAGTTTTTCTAAATAATCAACCTTCACCTAATAAGAATATTAAGTATTATTATTATTATTATTATTATTATTATTATTAATAATAATAATAATAATAATAATAATAATAATAATAATAATAATAATAATAATAATAACAGCGGTTCGGAGTTCACGCATGATCGGATATATTTAATGAGAACCAAGCAGCCAGCACCATTTTCGAAGTAGCAGCCAGCTACTTTTATGTAAATTGGTAGCATGAGTCACTTGCATGCACTCGTCACGTATTACTGGTATGTTGTTATAGGATGATTTTTGTCGTGTTTTTTTTTTCACTCCTTGGAAATGAATCACAAGCAAGTGAAATTCCTTTGAACATACAGTATATACTGTAGTTAACCTAAATATTTGTTCACTCCTTTGTGGATTTGTGCAGGAAACGAGTTCCTTCTGAGAATCCCTTATGTCTTTGTCTCTTTTCTTGTTGCTATTTTTGTTTGGTAACGGTACTGTTTCTTAATAACTACATACTTCCACTACCTAATACAATAATATCGTATTTTAGTATACACTTACCTCCGTTTTTGTTAGCAGTTCTCTCCAGCACTAGACAAACGAACACAAACAATAACAAGTCAGAATTCGCTCCATAACAACACGAAAACCAGTCGAGCATGCGCAGTAAGTGCTGGAGACTAGCTTCAAACAAAACACGACAGGTGACGCTCACATCAAGAAGATATGCATCAGTACCGATGCAAATATCTGCATCAATTGAGTAATCTTAAAGCACAATGCATTTATATGTCTCAAATGACCCATTTTTTATTTTCGATCATTCTCTCGGGTTGAAAATGCTGCGCATCAGTGACAAAAACGAAATTTATACATATTAACGCGCCATTTGATGCACGTAAATGTTTCAAATTTCCTATGATGCACTTGTAGTTCTGTGTGCAGGAATTCTCAGTCACATCTTCTAAATTTTCACTATTTCTGTGTCCGAGAAATGAATTTTTGCAGTCTGAAAATGTTAAATATCGCCATCTACAAAACATTCATCAGAATTGGCATTTTGCAAACTCATTGACCATCTGATCAACACTCAGACTATAATGAAAAAGCTTTGACGCTCTGGAAGACCCGTGACATCAATAGTCGCGCGGGCTACAGATGTAGCCCATGAAACTTTCAAGCAGAATAACAATGAGATCCTTTCGATTTTACATTTGACCACACACTAAACACGCAGAATGATAGTTGATAGAAAGGTACACAGACACCCTTTGAGTTATCATCTCGAATTACTTTGCGGCAAGGAAAATAAAAACGCTGGGCTACAATGGTAGCCCGCGCGCGTATTGGAGGGTTAAAACAAATACAAGCATCGCGAGCCTTGTTTTAAACTTACAGTTACAAGATATTGCGCAAGTATCTAAGCTACCAACCTATAATTAATCTTTTAGTCATTAACATCTTATTACTGAGTTTTACAGGTTTCTATTGTTTTATAATGAAATCAAATAAAACGTAATCAATTTTTTTATATAATCTGCTTAATACACGGCGGAAATTCACTTGTGTGCTATCTTGTTCTTAAATTGTTAATTTCCATGCATATGCCATTATCCACAATACATCTGCATTACTGCAGGAATAACCATTACTGCATTCAATAACAACTATATAATTTACGGAGTTCTTTATTAAGCGAAACAAATTAGGCTACTTACAAAATGTAAACTGCAACTTTCGAAAATCGTTGGATACACTGCAGAGTGACGCTCTCCGATCCCCTGTCCCACCGCGCTTACCAAGAAACTGATGTAAACAGAACACTAGCGCCCTCCACGAAAAACCGCATTAATATCCTGGTCAGGTAATACCCCCTTCCACCTCGCTTTACATACATAAACTCCTTAAGTTTCAGGTCCTCAGAAACAAATGTCAATAAAGTCATATAAATTATTGTTGTTACACACCTGTTTTTCAACTTGACTACCGTATAATTTATTTTTCCCCATGCCACAACTTTTGCGGGAAACTTAGCTCACTTTTCAAACCCTTTGATAATCCTGTGGTGAAAGGTGAGCAGAACATATTCGTGCGTTATCCATATTAAAAGTGCTCTTTTGCTTACAGTGGGAAATCCATCTTGTTCGAAGTTCATCATTTTTAGGGAATCGATGGAACATTATTTCATTTGTATTACTTCCTCTGTTACTAAAATGAGCTGCTGCGCAATTAAAATGGTTTTTCCCATCTTGAAACAGTAGCGTAATTGTTTATCCAGTATTTCTCTTGTTCTGTTAAAAAATACCGCGATACCTCCACGTGACGTCACCAGCCTCAAAGTAACCTGGGAAAAATGAGAGCAGAAAAGCTGAATCAAGAGTCCCCTGACTCAACATGACCTTCAATTACGTTCTAGAAACCAAACCAATGCTAAGGCACAAACTCACCAACTTCCTATATGAAAACACAAGAAAAAAAATCTAACGTTTTGGTTCCAAAGTGATGACATAACAATAATACTAAAAAGGTTTTTTTTTAATTTTCAGTAACCCAAACATTAATTAACTAGGGAACATAACAAAGCAAAAATAAATAAATTAAATTAAAAAATAAAAACCTGACAAGTAAGCTCTCCCTGACTACTTTTTTTTTAATTTTAGTGAGGCTGTAAAATATGTCAATATCTTCCTAATATATATATATTTCATTGTAAACAAGTTCTTTAAACAAAAGAAAGCTCTGAGAGCGCTTACCTCTGACGCGGTAGGTCCCTGGTTCGATTCCTGCTCCCGACAAATAGGCTTTTGGTGAACACTGTAGGTGTGGTTATTCTTAAGACTTTCCAGTTTCCTTACATTTTCTTGATTCCACCATTATCATGTATCTCATCGTCACCTTCTCTCTTACATTGATGTACAATCATGGGGCATTAAACTAAAAGAAAAAAAATCTTGCAAATATCCTAGTAAAAATGAGTTTTCTAAACTACACTAGTGGCCCCGCGTAGCGTAGTCGCTAACGCTCTCGCCTTCGGTGCGAACGGTCCCGGGTTCGATCCCGGTGGGGGAACTCGGTCGAAAAAGTATCAAAAGATTTTAAGTCCAGCCATCCTGAATGAGGTTTCCTTGGCTTTTCCTCATTCACAGCAGGCAAATGCCGGAGTGGTACCTAACATATAGGTCCCAGGCCGTTTTCTTCCTTCCCAAATCCAAAAATGAAAATGAAATCTTTGAGTTTTACGTCCCACGGTTATGCCGGTTAGGCTAAAGGAGACGGTGATGATGAGTAATGTATGAAATGGTGGAATGAAGAAAGTGGGAGGAAACGGGAGAACCCCGAGAAAACCCACGCACACGGTGTTTGTCCACCACAAAGTTCACTTGGCGGGAGCTGGGATCGAACCCGGGACCCCAAGCACCAGAGGTGAACGCTCTACCACTGAGCCACCGCGGCCCCATTTTTCCCCAATCCATTCTTCCCTTCCTTTCCCCGGATAGTGTGATCACCGAGGGAAGTCATCCCTCATATGCGACGGGCTAACAAGGCCATTGATGCCGAAAGCCCAGAAATCTAAATCTTCACTACACAAGGGAATTTTCGCGCTGAAAACGGTTTATTAGCAATTATGTTAAGCAGTCCTGTAGTAAATATGCACCAAGTAATAAATCGTCACATATAAAACGGAATGAATAAACACATAACATTCATTTTGCTACCTTGAAACGTAAAATGTTTCAAAACATTAATATTCAAAGATTTCTCAAAATTCAGATTCACCCATTCCATTCTCCTCAATCATTAACGAGTTACAATAGTAAGAATTGTCATAAACTACATTACTTACTTAGTACTATATTAAAGCAAGTTACACTAAAAGAATATATAATTAATGGAATATTTAACTAAAGTAATAGTTAACTAGTGTACTTACCCAGGCTTTTGTTTCCTTCCTCTCTTCTTTTCCGTTTGTAAACAACCTCGTTTCGCAAGCAAAAGACGGTAGTTCAATGACGTCAGCCATAGTGAAAGAAAGAGTGTCTATAGGCGGTCTGGATCTCACACACAGATGGACGTATATAACATATAGCTGAAGTATTTAACATACGTATAAGTATGTAAAATACAGAAGATTGGTAGATGTCAGACATCCTGCAGCGACATGATATAACATCTAAGCGGGTAAAAGGCAGTACCTGTGTAGTATATGGATAAAGTACGCTCCGTACAGATTTCCTTACTAAACATAAGGAATCCTTGTATTTGAACAATATACCACTGTCCGGATAATGGATTTTTCTCAGTGTAGTTGTCATACCAAAACTGTGTTAACTTACTAAATGGAACAGATATTCGCTACTATTCGAGAATTGAATTCTTGCATTTGAAAACAATCAAGCAATTTGTGCTCGGATTTATTCGACTATTTGCTTTAGCATTGTCCATGTAACCTTAAACTAATGTAACCTAAACATAATTTATGAATGTAGCATTCAAATAGGTCAGCTTAGTAAATATAACTACCATCATCATGAAATCTGTTTCCAACAAGAAATATTTAATTTAAATAATATACTTATAACTAGAGACCGGATGTTAGGCAAAATGCCTATTATTTAATGCTAAAGATATGATCAAAAATAACGTTTTAAAGTTTATATCGGGGATTATAGTTTCGATTTAAGCCAACTTTATTTTGCCTATTTCGCCCCTCACTGCCTAAATAATTGCTTTAGTGCCTAATGTTGCGTATTTATGCATTTTCTTTGAAATAAGATTTAATTGGGAAATATATATAATTTATAGACTGTAAATAACACAAGCAAATGGTACATTACAATCTCTCTCTCTATCTATCTATCTATCTATCTATCTATCTATCTATCTATATATATATATATATATATAATATGAAATACATATCAAGCTTCGTTCTTTACATATAGAATGAAAGAAGACATTAACAAACAGGTATGTTGCTGTATTCTTTGAACACTTTTTATGACTAATCTATTTTTTATTGATCTATTTTGAGTATTTATCTTCATTATTTCGAGTTACATTTTAGTGCCTATTTTACTGCTTACTTTTTAAAATTTTAAGTACCAATTTGCCTGCCTATTTTTCAAGTTTTTAATACCTAAACATCCGGTCTCTACTTATAACAGATTTTGCCGGACCCTTCAAACTTGCCGCTCCATGCAAGTGCAAGTGTTACAGGTATGGTAGAGCCGGCTCTGCATATCATATATATCTAGTCGAGAAATTATTTATATATGATATTTAGAAAAATACTATTAGGCAAAATTAGTATTAGTTTTTACCTTTACACAAGTTATTTGAATTGTATACTGTTTGTGACATTCTTTTCGTACATATTAAAGGCCTGCTTTCATGAAAAAACAAAATTTCATTTCTACTTTTATTTCTTAGTTGATATTGATGAAAACTGCTAAAACCCGAATTGTTAATAGGTATGCTATTCATGTAAATTGTAAAATATTTGTAGCGTATTAGTATTTAGCGTTTAATTTATGTTGCATTTTACGGTGATTACACCTACATAAAAATATTTCATACTTAAATAGACGTAAGATGCATTAAAAATGACTATTTAAAAAAATGAAATCTAGAAAAAAAACGAAGGGCAATGTTTTTTTTTCTAAAAAAAGCGTACATTTCTGAAAAAATACGAACGTTTTTTTTTTAATATTTACAACAGTAATCAAAAGACTAAATCTATTTTCTTTCTCTTTAAACAAGGAGTATATGATCACGCTGAAAATAGATTTAAATGTGCGGACTTGAAAGAAAAAAGACATTTTAATATGTAAAACTGCAACATAAAGCCATCGTTTTTTTTTAATAATTTCCAAATAAACAATAGCACGATGTACCTATATAGCCTTCCACTGTGGACGAAGAAATATTAATAACAATAGTGACAAGTACTGGAGCCAGAATTTCAACTAAAGAGAGGGAGTTGATTATACAAGTGTCAATTTCAGAATGCATGGCATGTATCAAATTGACCTGTAAAGCATTCTCAATAAACGTTTTGACAGATATCAAAACCACTTGCTTCTACTGTTGCAATCATAGTTTCCCCTTTTAAAACGTACTCTCTTTGTTCTTTGGTCTTGGGTAAAATCAAAAGCATTTATATATTTAATATTATTTATAATCAGAGTTTATATACAAGTTTATACACAGAAAAGGGCATTTTAAACTGGAAGTAGGATCAAATTGTCAACAATAGAAATTAAATAAAATTGAAATACATTCAGTCAGGTTATCAATACGTTCACCTCCTGGAACTTAACTAAACATTGGAAAACATCGTGAGTCTTGAGATTCAAACCCGGAGTGTCAATATTACAAAGCCAAAAATCAACTATTTTTTATTTTTAAAAGATTAACATTATAATATGTAATATGAATGACGTTGTTGACTTGTGGGGTGCACAAGGTGTTAGATGAAAATCAATTTTTAAAAAAATGGATATACCACGAAGAGTGTGAAAATAATATGAACTTCAATCCCTGGAAAGCTCCGTACAATCCTATTCGGAATATATTGGAGAAGAATATGACTTCTTGTCAAGTTCTCTTTCTGTGACAATAAACCTTTGACTGTGTTAATATTGAATCCTGGAGTTGAATGAATTTCTACCACTTCCTGTTTCAGAGTACAAATTAGTGTGAAAATGGAATGTATTCTTGGGAATATATCTTAATTGATTGTAGAAAACAGCTTTTCGTTATTATTGTTTTATACTATAGTGATCACCATTGATTTTCTGCCTTTTCTGACTTTAACAAGAGCAATGGAATTGTTATGGAATATATTTTTCGGGCTCCTAATTAATTACAGAAAACCGCTTGTTGCTGTCTGTTACCATTTTTGTTATATATCGATCAACACTAAATCCGAAATTAGTTGTTTCCTGCCACTTCCAGTGTTAATAGAGAGATAAGAGTGGAAATGAAATGTATTCCTGGAACGCTTAATGGATTGCTGATAATGGCTTCTTGATATCTATTACGGTTTCTATTCTATGGACATAAAAATACCAATGATTCATTTCTATCATTTGCGGCTTGAATATCATCTCAACCAATGAACTCTATTTCTAATCTTTAGCCTTCAACATCCTGGATAAATTTATTGGTGATTCAGCAAGTAGCTTTTAAGATGTTTCTCTCCCAGATAGACTGACGGGGTAATTATATGAAGGGGTTTTGGTAAACCAACCTTCTTTAAAATAAGCAAGATATGCAACTTTATTGTGTACATATGCTTGATTGGATGTCTGTAGAACTTCTGAAGGGCGAAATCAATGTGTGAGTCTTACTTATGAACCGCTCTAAGTTTACATATCATAAAGTAAAACACTGCTGAATATGTACCAGATTCATCATTTGCGACTTCAAGGATGCAATAACCCATCCAAGTTTCACATTTAAATACATTTGAATCCATAAGATGATAAAATAGCAATGATACACTTGAAAATCCTACTGTCATCTAGTTTTTTCCCCTACCCTACCCCACAAGTAAAACCTGAAATGACGCTGCGTATATGTACATGAGGTATATGTTGATGCCATTTTATGCAAACAATGAGAACATTCAAGCCATGACGAAACGAATTGGTTAGTATTCTGGGTTCCAAATAAACAATATTGTGAAGCACATCACGACTTACGTGCATCCGATAGTGTACACAACAACTTTTGAACGAAAGCGATTTTTAACTTTATTTTTAATAGATAACCAGTAGAGTGACCATCTCGATCAAGTTTTTTAATCGAATCAATCCGTTAACATCTTACATGGGAAGGTCTCACAAGTTGTCGCTCAAATCTGATTGCCACATAGCACATTTGATAGAGCATCATGAGAGGACCAGAAGGATATGAGTTGCGGGACTTCAAAATTTGAATATCCAAAAAATTATATAATGGAATTATGTACGTTTAAAGTAAATATCTTGAAAACTGTAAAATCAATCAGAACAAACGTTGCACAATATAATGATAACCCAATGTCCTACCCAAAAACACAAACAGTGTTGTCATAGGTGAAGCAGTGTTCCCAACTAAGCATAACAATATTTTGTTTGAAATAGCACAGATACAAGTGTGCACAGAGTTAAAATGCACTATTATCACTAAACATAACAGTGAAGTGTAGTGGCATATTGTTGCACACTGCTGGAGCTACCTGTGCTGAAAATGTACAACTGAGAAGTCTGAAATGCGGCAACAGATGATAATAAAGGAATCTGAGTCTCATACTATGAGTTTAGTTCAAATGGATAACACTGATAGTATAACATAGCAAAATGTCAGCAGTGTCACAAAATATTGATGCATTTTGAAAACGAAATTGAATGATGCCATTTTTACGTCCTGTATCAGTTCCAAAGGTATACAGGGCGGAAACTATAGTGTAAAGTGGGATCCGAACCACTATGAAAGATGTCTAAGGCGGAATTGGAACCCGCGATCCCTAATATGTCGGTTGTCTATCCTTGTAGACTACACGGCTATCCGGGCCGACTAAAAACGAAATGAGTTAGTAATAAAATAATTATTTTTCCAATGTGAATATGGCAATATTACAGTGTACAAACATAATCATATGGTCCTTTCCTCGCTTGTATCATTTTCTTTTCGCGAGTTGTCTCCTTATTCACCAGGACTACAGAAGTATAATGCAAAACCTCACTTTTTTCTAATGCAGTCCTATAACATCATCTGTCGCCACGTATCAGACTTCTCCATTGAACATTTTCAGCACAAGTAGCTCCAACAGTGTGCAATATTGTACCACTATACTTCACTGTTACGTTTAGTGATAATAGTGCACTTTAAATCTGTGCACGCTTGTATATGGTGCCAGGCCCGTAGCAAGCTCAAAAATGTAGGGGGGGGATCCGACCCAACCATATTAAAGTTCATTTGAATGCCTACCGTGAAAATTTTAGGGGGGCCGGAAAAATTTAGGTGGGGCGCCCCCTGGATACGGGCCTGTATGGTCCTATTTAAACATAATATTTTATGCTGAGTTGGCAACTTTGCTTCACCTATGACAACACTGTTTTGGTTTTCGATGGGGCATTTTGTTCTCATTATATTGTGCAACTTTTGTTTTGATTGGTTTAACGTTTTGATTACTTGTTTTCGTTTCTCATGATGGCCTATCAGATGTACTATGTACCAATGATATTTCAGCGGCAACTTGTGGGACCTTCTCGTGTTAGAAAGTAGTAGAAAGTGTTAGATGGCAGCAAACACCCTCCAACATCGACATTCTAGCAGACAAAGTTGAACTTCTATTACCTTATCCTTCCCACTGCTTACCAGTTTACCTTACGTCATTCTTCATTTATGGAAATACATATTGTACAAGGCACTATAGATAAGAGCACCACCATTAAACTCTCAATTATCAACTTCAGCAAATAAATTACTTTCTTTGGGAGCAGGAATTTTGTACCGCTAAACATCAATATCATTCAGTAATTATTTCTTCATTCACCACTATACACTCCATTGTCTTTTCTCTATGCAAACATTACACAGACTTTGGTTTTCTTTTCAGTTTAGTGTCATATTAATTGTTATTTAAGTGTTCTGACTCCGATTTTTATTTCTCGGATATTGTTAGTGGGTAGAGACCTGCACGGGCCGGGCTTGGGCGGGCCGACTCTGTTATTTCTTTGGGCCGGGCCGGGCTTGGGCTGGTCGACACTGATTTCTCTTCAGGTCGGGCCGGGCTGGGGCCGATTAATTGCAATTCTTTAATAATTATTGCCTTTCGTTAAACGATAATTGGAATAAAGCCAAACGTTGAAGAAGTGTGTCCGTGAAAAATGTTACAAAGAATGCAATAGCTATTTAGTTTGTGTTGCTTAGCGGCTCCACTTTCACTATACAGGATTGCAGGCATTATGCGGTAAATTGAGCTCTGACCTTGACCTTCACTAAACTCAAAATATAACAAGAAGGGGTGGGAATGTTTTGCCTGTCGCTAATCAATATTGCCATCTTCACTTTATGCTAAAAATCAATTAAGTTAGATTTTTGTTTCAGGGAATGGAGTTTATGTTCTCTTGATGACAGGCAAAGTTTTTAGGAGGCAATGGTACCATTCGGGAGGCAAGCGTCAGGCTGTGAACCAGAGTTTAGAAAATGTTTCTGAGGGTTAGGTCAAATTTAGTACTAAATTTTGAGAAAGATTGGGGCTCGAGCTAATTTCTTTAAAAAAAAAATTATCGGGCCGGGGTCGGGCCAAAACTTTTAAAATTTATCGGGCCCGGGCCAGGCTTGGGCCAAGAATTTTACAAAACTTATCGGGCCGGGTCGGGCTCGGGCCGAAAATCTCCAAAACTTATAGGGCCCGGGCTGGGCCGGGCCTAGGTACGTTCGGACTGGATTGGGCTCGGGCCGAAAAATTCGGCCCGTGCAGGTCTCTATTAGTGGGTTCAGATCATAACAAGTTGAAATCACCTCAAATTAAAGTTAAAACAATTAATTTTGTGCTTCTACCTGGGAACTTCTTTCAAAACTGAGTAAAACCTTTAGTTAAATCCGAAAAAAAAACTATAGTAAAACATGAGAACCAGAACAAATAAATATATGAGGGAGAGACTATTACTCTTGAGACATATGTTACACAATTGCTAATATGTGTTTTAATATAAGGGTTGTGATAACCCAAATTTGGGTAACTCGAACTTAACTATATACATGCTAACGAGACTTCGTATTTTTCATATTATCTTTACAGTTAAGAGCAAAAATTTTAATTGATTTTAAATCGAAGATGATGTGTATAACAACATAATTATGAAGAAACGAACGTGAATAATTGGATTATTACCTGAGTACGACATCTCTTTTTATAAATGGTAGGCTACCTAATAAAATATTACTTTAATACAACATATAAATGTATTCATCAATATTATCCTATTTAGGATGGCGAAAGTGCAAAACCTCCTATCTTCACTTCTTACAGAATTTTAGATTTTGATTGCATTGAATTCCCCACATCAAAATCTTGCGTGTGTGCAAAAGCTCGTAAACGAAAACAAAATAAAAGACGTGAAAAAAGTAACATTTAAAACCTGGTATCGCATATAAGATAATGTAAAAGCAGAACTGTTTCTTTGTTCTCCTGGAAAGTTTGGTTTTGATGAGTTATGAGGTTTTGCACTTTCGCCGTTGGTTCTGTTAGCCGTCCATTCTAAAGTAAGTTATGCTCATTTAATTGATTAAATAATTTTAGAATAAGTATTATAAAGAACTATTTGCATGATAAATCAATGAATGAAAAATTGTAGGGGACGCGATGGCTCAATGGTAGAGTGCTCACCACTACTGCGAGGAATTCCTCTTTGGTTTCCTTTACCCTTTAAGAAATAAGCGTGGGACATAAAATTAAAAAAAAAACATTCCATTTCATTTCAAGGGTTTGATTGACCAAACTTCCTTTGTATGTTTACCCTGTCATCTATGCGTCAATCCATTCGTCTGTCTGGGAAACAACAAATCTGAAGAAGTGCTAAATAAATCACTCTCAAACTTGTTCAGGATATAGAGGTCGAAAGTAAAAATTCAAGTTCCTTTTATGGGGGTGATTCATTAAACGGAAGTAGTAGAAATCAACCATTTTCCGATTTCAACGTTGATCACTATACAGAGGAAAGAAAGTAATGGATAGAGAGAAGTGGTTTCCTACAATCGATAAACCGCCTCATGAATACATTTCATCTTCATCCTTAATTCTCTGATGAAACCAGAATCTAATACAACTTCCGGTTTCAAAAATATTGATCTACATAGAGCAGAAACAATGAGAGATAGCGACCAGTTTTTTTCTTTTCTTTTTTCTTTCTTTTTTTGAATTGACTTAGCTTTCTAAGAATAGCTGACATCGTCTCTGTTCACCTTCTATTCAACTCAAGAAATTCCGATTTTAATCTTGTCGCTAAAGAGAAAAATGGTAATAGATAGGGCAGTGGCGTATTTACGATTTTGTTTCGGGTGGTGCTTTTCTAACTTTATTCCTGGAAATGTAAAAGCTCTGCTAGGTATTTCATTTACTTTAAAATAGTAAATAAAATTTCGGAGGGGGGCTTCAGCCTGTAAGTCCCCCTTAAATATGCCACTGACAAGGGAGGTTCATTAAGTTGCTCCGCTGAGATCCGAACGAGACAATTGTGTTTGCATTTGATATGCTATCGCTAGACGAATCCCAAAGTTATACGTGCAACCAGGCGGAATATCGTGAGTTAAAACATATTTTGTAATGTAAAAAAAAAAAAAAAAAAAAAAAAAAAAAAAAAAAAAAAAAACTGGCAGAATAGTTTGAATCGAGTCATTTATTCGGAAACGGTTGGGTAAATGAGTAGAGAGGGAATGGGGATTCTGCAGACAAATTTATTATTAGCCCATTTAAACTATATGTCACCCTATCATCTCTAATAACTTCTAATCTACCCCTAATAATTTTTAGCGCACTCCCTATCCCAAATAACTTCTATCACATCTCAAATAACTTCTATCTTACTCATAATAACTTCTAATGCATTCTATCACTAAATTAAGTTACAAAAAATCATTAAATTTGGTCACAAAAAAATCATTAAATCTAGTCACAAAAACAAAAGAAAAATCACTAAATCTGGTTACAAAAATCTGGTTATAACCGGTTTTGACTTTAGAAATCACTAAATCTAGTTAAAAAAATCACTAAATCTAGTTACAGAAAATCACTAAATTTAGTAAAAATAAAATTATAAAAACACTTTTATGATTTTACCATAAAAGTTAACTAAATTCTACATAATTCCATAATAGTTATAAATTAATATATTGATAGTTACAAGTTCGGATATTGATAATTGAATCTTCTGCTAACCTCGTTCTCTATAGGAAACAATGACTTCTTAAACTCTGTCCACTGATCATAATTCAAGCTGAATAGACAACCGTTAATATCAAAAACAACTTGAACTTACGTTTGCACATTTTTCACAATTACATTGAAATTATTAGTAAGTATAAATTTATTTTGAGGATCCATTCTATTCACTCCATTTTTTACTTCTGACAACATATTTTTGATCATTTTTATTATTTTTTGGATTTACATACAGAACTCAACAGTTGGATAATTATCTTTTAAACCAGTGTATTTGATTTTTATTCCATCCTTAACGATCTCATCAATCATTTTATCTGTTAAGTGTTTTGTAAATCTAGGTGGAAGAAATACCTTAAACTCTTCACATTCAACTAAAATGCTCTTTCCAAACTTAGTTTTAATCTTTTCCATTTTCACAATCTTATATTCTGTATTTAATTCTAAATCTCTTAATCCAATAACCTGTTTTTGTTCAAGACTTCCAAGTTTATTTAAAAGTTCAATATGACTCGCCATCGTATTTATTATATTAAACATTTTAAAAATCAGTTTCTAATAGTCACGAATTTCGTTAAGTATGTCATTGATTCTGTTAACAATATCTCTTACATTTTCATCTGTTAATTCACCATTCATGAGCTTAATTACATTAAGCTCATCTTTAAACAGACCAATTCGATTCACCATATTTTTATAATATTCTTTCTTTGAAGCTATATTAAACCGTGTTGATAGACCAGTGATAACAGCAGAAGCCGAAGCAAATGCAGTTGTAATAATTGAATACACTGTAACAGGAATATATACATTGATGAACCCTGTAGAAGCTGATAATAGAATTGATAACGTAATAAGAGTAGTATAAACACATTTTATTCTCTTGAACTTCCTTTTGTTTTTCATGAATAACTTCTTAATATAGTATCTTCAATTAACACAATTAAATTCTCACGTGGAATGCTATCTGGAATAGTCATTTTATTAAATAAGTTTTTATGATATTATCATAAAAACACTTACAAACTAAACAAATCTAATAAACATATAATTGATTTATATCTTCTCAATTATTTTTTCTTTCTCAACATCATACTTTAGATTTTTCTTACCAATCATAACAACATAGCAAATTGTTTTATCTGGTACATTGCTTTCAAAATTAACAGTCAGTTTCAAATTAGTTCTATCACTTACAGTTACTGATTTATGCTTGCTTGTGTTAATTACGAACATCGGTCTATTTTCTAAAAATTCTTTAGGATAATAAAACATCTCAGTATTTCCAATTGTAGCTCGCTTATATACCGTATAAATTTCATAAACTTTCAAATACTTATGTTTTGCAAAATCTAAGTTTAAAGATTCTAATGGGAAAGATTCATTTCTAGAATTACGAAAATGGATATTCTGAACTTTACAATGATCAAAATAGCTTGAATCTCTTTCTTGATTATCATTTCTATCAGTTTGAAAAAAGGCAATCACAAAATTAGGCATATCAAATTCACTTGAGTTAAATTGTGTGGTTAAATCGAATTCTAAATACTTTCCACTAACAGTCTTCTGCAAACATTGATACGTGTTGAATGAAATAGGAATCTTACCTTCTTTTAACATATTAGATCTTAACAAGGTGGCATAGTTAGGTTCATAATTAACAATAGGCATTCTTAACTCCATATTTGTAATCTTAATTTTACCTGATCACTCTCATATGTTCCATCCTGCTTTTTTGTTTTCCAAATAGCAAATGCGTTATCATCAGAACCACTTCTTTTAAATGTATATTTCAATCCTCCTTTCCACATAATATCTTTAAAATCTGAACAAAATCCTGGCAAAAGTCTTAGCAAAACACTATTTCTTCATCTGTTCTTGCCCACGTAATTCCTTCCCATCCACATTCATCATAGTGATTTGCCTCTGGTTTTGAAATCGTACATGTATTTACAGCTGTTGAAGTTAAACCAGGATAATCTATAATATCTAATATCTGTCCATGCTTACTAACTTGAATTTGAGAAAACAAATGTGGGAATAAATTATTAATAAGTCTAATATTTTGACCAGTAGTATATTCTCCATCAGCATCTCTACCTCTAATTTAAAAAGTTACATAAATATCAGCATAATAAGGATGTATGAAGCCATCACCCACGTCAATATCAAATTCAATAGACAAGTTTGGCTTATTTAAATTCTCGATTGTTTTTTGATTAGGTTTAAAGGATTGTAATTCATATGATTCTATCTTATCCATATTTATTATAAAAATATTTGTAATCGTTTTATGAATTAAGTCCATAAAATAAACCCATAAAAACTTAAATATAACTTCTCCAAATATTCTTATTCCTATTCACCTGACTAATAATTTCTGAAAAACTATACCCATCTGTAAACATTTTTAACACTGTAATGCATAAATGTCCACAAATTACCTCGTTAAAATGTTGTATACGGCTGCTATTGTACTCTATATTATGACCAAGATATTTTACAAGTGTTTTTGGCGGATTACCTCCAAATGAATCAAACACATACTTTCTATTTCCTTTTTTCCAATAACAAATCCAATGCGTTCCTATATTTTTAGACGTATCAAAATTAACAATACCACACTCATTCCTCCTTGGTTGTTTAGGCAATTCATCACTCATAAATACACCTCTAAAGTTTCATATCGTAAGTTTTTTTAACAAGTTGTATTAGGTCTAAATCACTTAAAGGTTTAATTTCTTCTTTTTCTTTACTGTTTTTGAGTTTACGTTTTTTGAAATCTTACCACCTTGTTTTTCTTCCGTTGCTAAGTTATGTCGCTTTTGCTCCTCTAATTCCATTTTATTCTTTTTTGCACCATCTACAGTCTTAGCAATAGCAGCCGCACCTCCAGCAACAGAACCTAGAGCACCTATTAAAGCTAAAATCGTTGGAATAGTAAATATAAAACCACAATAATGAACTTTATTATCATTTGTCTTCATTTCTTTGTTTATTTTCTTAAGTTGTGGTATAGAAAGAGATAGAGACATACATTGTCCTTTACTTAGTTTTGATTCCTTTTGTTTGAGTTGTTTGTTAGTTAAAATGTGATCTATATTTAATTGTTTAAGTTCCTGATTAGGAATCGTAAATGTAAAACCTTTTAACTGCATATTTATTATATAATTAAAAGCTTTTTATGAAAAATTTCCATAAAAAGTATATATAAACCTAAATCTAAAAAAATACTTATAAACCTAAACCAAATCTTACTTTCATTACTTATAAACCTAAACCAAATCTTACTTTTGTATTCATCACTAAAGCAGTTCCAAGAGCAGGTAGTTTTCAGTTATTAAATTAGCATCTTTAGCAAAAACTCTTTCCCAAGCTTTATTTTCTAATTCCTTATCTGCAATATGTCTTGATTCTGTATCTTTATTATCCCAATAGTATATATCATGTTCTTTACAAGCCTCATCTAATGGATTAATACCTTCATCACCTCTTTCTAATATTTCTTGAAGTTTTGTAAAAGGTCCACAAACTTCATAGCCTGGAATATGTAACTCAGGTATCCCCTTCATATTGAAAACTTTATTCATTAATCCTTTTCCATACATTTCACTATTCCAAAATTTTGGTGGCAGCGTATTCAATATTTTAATCAAATAACCTATACCTTTTGGATCATTAGGTATAAATTGTATGAGTTTAGAATTAATCATATCCATAATACCTACTTTCTCATTATAAAAGTTATCATTTCCAGATTTTTCTTCCCCATCAATAACAATCAAGCGATCAAACAGTTTTCTCACATCATCCATCCATACGTATTCTTTTGATAATTCGTTATATAACTTTATTCCTTCTCCAGATTTTGGTGTCTTTTTTGAAGGTGTTGCTGGTTTTATATATTCATCCCAAATAGCTTTGATAATCTCTTTATATTTTTTACCTTTACTACATTTTTGTTTTCTTGTACTTGGATCATTATTATGAAACCCAACACTAGAATCAATTACTATTTGTTTATATTTTTCTAGATCATCATCATTATAATTTGTTGGATTATGTTTTGTCAATAATTCCCATAAACCTTCTGTTCTTGTATAATGTCGATTATTAATAACTAAATCATCACCATGAATTTTAACTTCTGCATTTCCTATCATATGTATAATTTTCCCATCTTCATCATATGGTTGTATTCCAAAACTTTTTCATCTCTAGTTGCATAATATCTTGAGACAATCTTACCAAAATGAGTTGTTGCTAAAGATTCTATTCCTTCTACTTTATATTTAATTTGTTTTTTCATGTGTTTTATTTCTTCTGTTATAGGCGTATCACTTTCATTTATAGGACTATCATACATAGGTTGTGTTTCTAATAAGCTTGAATCCACTCTCGCACTTTTATGTACAACTGGAACTAACTCTTGAATTAGATTTTTATTTTCTTCTGCTACTTTTGATATATCTTGCCCTAAATCTTTAATTGCATCAATAACAGGCTGATCTTGTTCTTTAAATTTTTCATACTTACTTCGATTACTTTGTTTAATTTCCTTAAATCTTTTAATAAGTTCTTCTTTTAACTTAGTATACTTCTTAGCTTTATTAACATCCATTTATTATATAAAGAAAAATAAAAACATAACATAACATAACATAACATAACATATACGCTCACCTGCAATCATATACGTTTAGTTTACACTTTTAGAATTTTTTTTTTTAAATTTTATTTCTATATTTATCATTATTCACCTTCCTAGTCATATCTATTGTTAAGAAACCATATTCTTCACTCCAACACTTGCTGCATAATAATTGTAATTTTTCAAACGACATATCAGATGCAACAAATTCATCATATATATGTTTTAAATTTACATTGTCCTGTCTAAATATACAAAGAAAGTTTAAGTTGTCCCTAATTAATTGTTTTGGTACTTTAGAATATGTTTGTCCAAGATAGAAACAGTTCAAACCCTTATGACGACCTCGAGTAAAATATTCTCTAACGTGATTTTGTTCTTCTAATATGAAATCATCAAATACTACCACAGACAAGTCCTCACATTCATCTAATGGAATAATCTCTTCATTGTTTCCTTTTATTATTGCTACTGTATCTTTAATATTACGTTCTATATCTCGAGAAAGTTGTATTAAGTGTTTGTATTTAGGTTGATTTAAACTTTTAGAATAGGTATAAACATTTACATATTTTAACCATTTAGGTGCCAACAAAAAATTATCAATCATTAACGTCGTTTTACCACATCCACTAGGCCCAACTATTAAACATCTTATATCATCAGGTAACAACTCACCATTCCTCTTCCTCTTCACCGTTTCTTCTGTTAACCTTACTTTAATATCCCAATTATCCATATTAGTTATTTATTATATAATAAATGTAGGTATTTAATTTAAATGGTTATTCATCTGTATTAAACATGTCTTTGCACTACCCATTTGAAAACGATTTAGAAGTAGCTGTTGCAGGATTTTGTACAACATACTTAACTCTAAACATTACAGAAAAAAATAATAAATTAACGTTTTGTAACTTTCCTGGCTATTCTGATCTTGCAAAACAACTTATAGTTCAACCTGGTCAATATAATTTAAAAGAGTTAGAAGAATATATTAAATCAAATCTTCCATACACTGGTGATACTTTTAAAAATATTAAATTTACTGAGGACAGAGAGAAAAATAAAGTTAAAATATTTAGCGAACCGTCTAATATAACCTTAGACACCATTAACACTGTATTAGGTTTTAGTGATAAAAACTTGGTTAGAAACACAGAACATGTAGGAGATAAGGTGCCAAGGTTTCATCCGTTTGATACTATAAATATTCACTGTGATTTAGCAAAAGGTATGATTTTAAAATATAATGACACAACACACAACGAAACAGACTTAATTGCAACATTTAGAGAACCAATTATATATGAACCTAATGAAAAGATATTTTTCCCAATACATCACAATAAATTTAATAATTTCAAAGTTTCAATTAATGATGAGAATGGTGATTTGATTGATTTTGGTGGAGCTCGTATATTTGTTCTCCTTGCTGTTAAATAATTTGAATTGTTATATAATAAATATGGACATCTTTGGTAATACTGAAAGGAGGACTACAAACCTCAATCATGTAAGTGAAGTATTTACATCAAATAATATAACATGGGTTGATTTCAAAAACAAAAGACTTGTTAATGTAGGTGATGCAATTGACCAACATGATGTAGTAACTTTACAACAGCTAGATTTAATAAATAGTAATGTTAATAGTCAATTGGAAGGTGATAGAAACAAATTTGAAGATGTATTAAAAACATTACAAGACACATATATAAAGAAAGATGATTTTCAAAAGATTAGGATGGATACTACTAAATTGATTATGCAGAAAGAAACTATACCCCTAATATGTCGATTGAGAGTTAAAAATGTTAAGGAACCAATCTTTAGAATATTTAATCTCTCTAATGGTTACAAATTTCTCTATAATGGGAAAATAATGCACATGGAATTAAGTTTGGATAAATACTTTCTAGAGATATATTTAGGTGATACTTTGATTGAAAATTTACCTGTAAACATTAAAAAAGGGTGATATAATTACGTTTCAAGCAAATAAGAATTCAGCTATGGAAGAAGGGCAACCATTGCAAGTTATTATGTATATAGAAAGAGATCTTTCATAAAACCATTTGCTATATTCAATCTATATAACAACATTCTAATTAAATCTATATAACAACATTCTAAATTGAATTATACAGATGAATTATAAATTGTTATATAGATTGAAATATTGTTTGAATTATAGACTAAGTTATAGAATGTTATATTGATTAAATTATATAGATGAACAGTGTTTGAATTGTAGAAGTTATTATATAGATTGATTATAGATCGAATTATTGATTGAAGATCATGATCAATTATAGTATTAATCAACAAATACCAACAACAGCATTAATTATAGTATTAATCAACAACAGCATTAATTATAGTATTAATCATCAAATACCGACACCCGTTAATTATAGTATTAATCATCAAATACCGACAACAGCATCAAACAAACTATGCTTGAATTATAGTTTGAATTAGGTCGATCTTTAGAATGATGTTGTTAGTTGAATTATAGTTTGAATTAGGCCGATCTTTAGAATGATGTTGTTAGTTGATATAGTGTTTGAATTATAGATTGAGGTTAATAATTTTCCATATAATAAATAGTATGATGTATTGTGTTAAGTGTAAGAAATCGACAGATACAAAATAGATAACATTAGAATAGAACAAACAAAGAATGGAAGATATCTAAAGAAAGGTATATGTGTTGTATGTGATACTAATAAATCCCAATTCATTAAAAACCCCGATTGACTATATGAAGGTGAAGGTATTAGAGAAGACATTATAGAAGAAATTCATAAACCATCTAGAAAAAAATATCCTAGGTTAAGTGTTATTGTTAAGGGCATTGGTGATCTTTGGCAAGCTGATCTTGTAGAAATGGATAGTGGTGTGTTAAAAGGTATTTCCAAAATCAATAAAGGGTATAAGTATTTGCTAACGATTATAGATGTGTTTTCAAAATATGCATTTGCTGTTCCTGTTAAAGATAAGAGTGGGAAGAATGTTACAGAAGCATTTGAATCAGTGTTAAAAGTAAGAAAACCTAATAACTTACAAACAGATCAAGGGAAAGAGTTTTACAATAAAGAATTTGAAGATTTGATGAGAAAAAACAATATCAATCATTACTCAACATATAGTGGTAAAAAAGGTTCTGTTGTTGAAAGATTTAACAAAACAGTTAAACAAAATATGTGGAAGAAATTTGCTGTTCAAGGTAATTATAAGTGGTTAAAAATAATGCAAGGTTTGGGTGATGAATATAATAACAAAATACATAGCACAATTGGTGTGAAACCTGTAGAAGTGAATAAGAAAAATGAGGATGTGATATTGGAAAAAGTATATAAGAAAGAATATAAATCTGTTAAGTTAAAGTACGAGATTGGTGATTATGTTCGTATAAGTAAAATTAAAGGTTTGTTTGAAAAAGGTTATACACCAAATTGGTCATCAGAAGTGTTTGTTATTAATGAAGTTATACCATCTAATCCACCAACATATAAAATTAAAGATTTAAACAATGAAGAAGTTAGAGGAAGATGTTATGAACCAGAATTATTGAAAACTAAATATAAGGATGAGTATTTGGTTGAAAAAATATTGAGAAAGAAAGGTCATAAAGTGTTTGTTAAATGGTTAGGGTTTGATGATTCACATAATAGTTGGATAGATAAGAGTAATGTAATATTATTAATGTTATATTTTATGGTATAATAATTCACATAATAATTAAATAATATAATATTATAAATGCTATATTTTATGGTTTAATAATTCACATAATAATTAAATAAATAAAAGTAATATAATATTATAAATGTTATAATAATGGTATAATAATTCACATAATAATTAAATAATATACTATTATAAATGTTAAATTTTATGGTTTAATAATTCACATAATAGTTTGATAAGATAAGGAAAATGTTGTAGTGTAAATTTAATGTGTTTAACTTTTATGAATATTTTCATAAAAGTAATAAAGTGTTTGCTAAATGGTTAGGGTTTAATAATTGCATAATAAATAAATAAATAAAAGTAATATAATATTATAAATGTTGTTTCATAAAAGTAATAAAGTGTTTGTTAAATGGTTAGGTTTTAATAATTGCATAATAATTAAATAAATAAAAGTAATATAATATTATAAATGTTATTTCATTAAAGGTAATAAAGTGTTTGTTAAATAACTTGGATTTATTAAATGGTTAGGGTTTAATAATTTGCATAATAATTAAATAAATAAAAGTAATATAATATTATAAATGTTAGCTTTTATAGTTATTTCATTAAAGGTAAATAGGATAAGAAGGTGAATGATAATTATGATGATGAGTGAGTTTATGAAAATGATTCAGTTTTTATCATATTAATAATGACTTTGATGGGGTGATCCCATAAAGCCCTATACTAACACAACACACTAATATATGTAGACAATGGCAGGAATGTACAAGTATTAGAAGTTGTGTTAGGAAAAATATGTATGCTAATGTTGGTATATATAACATGAAAAAATATTATGAAAATGAACTAAAAAATTTGGTAAATATTAAAAAACGATACAGTACTTTTTCATATAAGATGAATATAAATAATATTAATTTTACTGGTGAGGAGATGAGGGAGATGTCGATTACAAAACTAAAATTAATATGTAAAGTCAAAAAAATTCATAACTATAGTTCTTTAAATAAGAGTGAATTAATCAAAAAAAATCGAACAATATCAAAATGAACCAGATGAATTGAAAGTTATATGAATTAAAGTTGATGAATTAAAAAAAACATTGTAAAAGGAAAGGAATAAAAGGTTATTCTAAATTAGGAAAGGCTGAACTTATTGACCGTATTAAAAATATGAAGATGAACAAAACAGATCACAAATTAGAAACATATTTCCATTTAAACAAGATGTTTTTGAAGAATCGAAACCACAACGAATACCAATTAAAGTAGAAACAAAGGAAACAGCAATACAGAAACGATTACAAACTATCACAATTGAAAATATAGGAGGATATAAAGATCCGGTGAAGTTTTTAAATATAAGTGGGAAAGAAGTTATTAACAAAATCAAGGAAGAATTAAAGCACCACCCATTAAAAGTCAACCTTGTATTCATTTGTGATTATATTAAAGATAAAGGAGTACAAGAACGCAATTTTAAAACTATGAATGAAAGAATATTACAATCAACTGACTTAGATGAATATATAACCCATGCTAAACAAAAACTATGTAGAGAGATGGAGGAATTTCAAGGTAGAGGATCAGGATGGACAATACATCAAATTAAACATTTAGAAATCAGACTAAATAAATATGTACCATTATGAGCTTCTTCCTATATTGACCTTCCTAAACCAATTAAAGATAAGAAAGCAGTAATCAATATTAAAAATCAAGATAATAAAGGTTTCTTATATTCAATTGCAAGTTGTTTAAAACCTATTGATATATGTTCTCAATATCAACGACCTTCACACTATACAGAAATTGTGAATGAGTTACAAGATAAATATTGTAGTGGTTTTGAATTTCCTGTACAATTAAAAGATATAGTAAAGTTTGAAAAGAGAAGTAACATATCCATTAACGTGTATAGTTATGATAATGAATATAATATATACCCACTTCAAATCACAAAAAATAAGCAGGACAAACACGTCAATTTATTATATGTAAAAGATGAAAATAATAGTCATTTTTGTTGGATAAAGGATTTATCGAGATTAATAATAAGTCAAGTAACAAAACATAAGGAGAAACTGTACTTTTGTGATAGATGTTTGGTAAGACATTTTAGAAATGAGAAGCAATTACAAAATGAGCTATATTGTAAGGAGCATGAATCTGTTAGAATAGAACTTCCAAAACCATATGACAATCAAATACAGTTCCAAAATTATAATAGATCATTTAGAGTACCATTTGCGATATATGCCGATTTTGAATGTATGTTATGTAAGTTAAAAATAGAGCATAATTGTAGTAAAACAGTAAAATATCAAAAGCATAGGCCAATGAGTTTTTGTTACTATGTCAAATATTCAAATGGGAACTATAAAGCCCCTGTTAGTTATATAGGTCCAGATGCTGCAAAGGTGTTTGTGGAGAATTTGAAACAAGAGGCAATAGAAATAAAGAAAATATATAACAAAAAAGTTGAAATGAATGGCCTAACTAAAGATGAGAACGAGATATATAGTAATTCCAATAGTTGTCATATATGTGAGAGAAACTTGGGTGATTTACCACCAGCAATTGAAAAACAAATAAATATGTTAAACAAGAAAATACAATTCGCTAAAGATAATGATAGCATGATTGAAAAGTTAGAAGAATGGAAACATGAATTAGGAAAATGTTTAAAGGATATAAATAAAAATAAAGCAAAAGTAAGAGATCATGATCATTTAACTGGGAAGTTTAGAGGTGCAGCTCACAGTTATTGCAATTTAAACTATAAAAATCCCAACTTCGTTCCTGTATTTCTTCACAATTTAACTGGTTATGATACGCATTTGTTTATTAAGGAGTTAGCTTATGATACACAGAAAATTAAACTGATCGCTAATAATGAGGAAAGGTACATAACATATGAAAAATATGTAAAAGCAGAATCAGAAAAAAAGATGGAATAAATTTAAGATTTGTTGATTCATTTAGATTTATGCCAAAGAGTTTAGCAGAGTTAACAAAGAATTTAAAGTCAGAACAATTTCGAGAAACATTAAAGTTTTTCCCGATTGATAAACTTGATCTAGTTAATACTAAAGGTGATTATCCATTTGATTATGTTGATTCATTTGAAAAATTGAAAGAACCTGTTCCATTAACTCCAGACAAATTTACAAACGGATTAACAGGAGAAAAAATGAGTCCTGAACGTCATAAGCTTCATGTACGAGTTTGTAAAGAATTCAATCTAGAGTTATTGGAGGACTTAACTGAACATTATAACAAAACAGATGTCCTTCAATTAACAGATATATTTGAAAACTTTAGAGATGTGTGTTTAAAAGCATATGGTTTAGATCCTGCTTGGTATTTCACTGCTCCTGGTTTATCGTGGGATTCAATGTTAAAGATGACTAAGATTAAACTAGAAATGTTAACTGACTATGACAAAATATTAATGATAGAAAAAGGTATAAGAGGTGGAATTTCACAATGTAGTAAGAGATATGTAAAAGCAAATAATAAGTATATGAAAAATTATAACAAAGACGAACCTTCAAAGTATTTAGATTATCTAGATTCAAATAATTTATATGGATGGGCTATGAGTCAGTACATGCCTTACAAAGACTTTAAATGGGTTCAACCCTACATAAATATAATGAATATTCCAGATGATTCAGAAACTGGCTACATATTAGAAGTTGATTTAGAATATCCAGAATACTTACATGATAAACATACAGATCTACCATTAGCTCCAGAAAATATGTGTCCACCAGGATCGAAACATTCAAAATTATTAACAACGCTTTACAATAAAGAAAGATATGTTATTCACTACAGAAACTTAAAATTGTATATGTCACTTGGGATGATATTAAAGAAAATTCATAGAGTATTAGAGTTCAAGCAATCAAACTGGTTAAAGGAATATATTGATTTAAATACAAATATGAGAACAAGAGCTAAGTATGATTTCGAGAAAGATTTTTACAAGTTAATGAATAATAGCGTATTTGGTAAAACAATGGAAAACATTAGAAAGAGGCCATCTATTACCTTAGAATGTGATCCAATGAGGGTTGAAAAGTTAATAGCGAAACCGAACTTTGATTACAGAACAATATTTACTAAAGATTTGTGTGCGATACATATGAAAAAAGAAAAATTGACCTTCAACAAACCAATATATGTTGGTATGAGTGTGCTAGATTTATCAAAACTATTAATGTATGACTTCCATTACAACATTATGAAACCTAAATATGATATCGATATAGACTTATGTTACACGGATACTGATAGTTTTATATATGAAATTAATACAGATGACTTCTACAAAGACTTAAAGGCAATGGTTGATCTATTTGACACAAGTGATTATGGAAAGGATAATCAATATGGAATACCACTAGTAAACAAAAAAGTATTAGGAAAGATGAAGGATGAAGACAAAGGTAAAATAATGATGGAGTTTATTGGGTTAAGATCAAAGATGTATGCCTTTAAAGTTGAGAATGAAGAGGAGAAAAAGCAAAAGGAATAACGAAATGTGTAGTAGCAAAAGAGTTACAATTTGATGATTATAAGCAAACCCTATTCATTGATGTGAAAACGTAAAAATATAAATCTAATTCGAAGTTATAAGCATGATGTGTATACCATAGTTGTAAATAAGTTAGCATTAGATTCAAATGATGATAAAAGATATATACTAGAGGGTGGTGTAAGTACATTAGCTTGGGGGCATTATAAGATATAGTTAAAATGTATTTATGTGTAGTTTAGTTTTAAGTCATATTTAATTAACTTTTATGTATAGTTTAGTTTTAGGTAAAATTTAATTAACTTTTATGTATAGTTTAGTTTTAGGTAAAATTTAATTAACTTTTATGTGTGGTGTAATTGATAGGTGTTAGTGAGTAATTAAGTATAGTTTAGTTTTAGGTAGAATGTAATTAACTTTTATGTGTGGTGTAGTTGATAGGTGTTAGTGAGTAATTATGTATATTTTAGTTTTAAGTAAAATTTATATTTTTAAGTCATAAAAGTTGTTTTTATAATTTTATCCTTATACATAGGCAACCAGTAACGTGTTAGAAAAAAAAATATAAGAAAATATAAACTATTTACCGTTTGAATTTTGAAAATCGGTTAATATTTGAAGAAGTTATAGCCAATTCGAAGTTTCGGGAATTTTTTACGGGTTTATTTTTGAGTTTTCGAGAAAATGTTATTCTTTAAGAAAGTCTTAAAATTTTATTTAAATTATGGCAGTATTTTTTTATTTTTTCAATTTAATAAAATTTTGTAAAGATATTAAAAAAGGGAAAAATATCCTGTGGATTACGCAACCACTTATGCATTTTAGAAAATTGGTTATGTTATTAGTATTCATTTGTCGTTTGAATTTTTGAAATCGGTTAATTATGGACTGAGTTATTGAATTTTAACTTTATTTGGGGGTGGGACTGCAAGTGTTGCCAACTCATTTTTAACAATTATCATATTTATTAGTAATGGGGTGAATTCATCCCGATATGTTTTAAAGCGATATCTTGAAAAAATTAAAATCCTGGAACGTTCCGAAAAAATATTGAGTTGGAGACACTGCATGGTAAAACATTAGTTTTGTTGGCGGGTTTATTTAAACAGTTTCTCGTTCATGCTAGCTAAGTAACACGGAAAATTTTTAATTTGCATAGTTGAAGTTGTCCGATCAGAAATTTTCATGAGCAACGATTGTGAATCAAGAAACGAAAGACAGACACTCCGGCAAAGGTTTCATCTAGGTTAATGCTGGCGGAGTTAATGCTGTCGGAGTTGCTTCTAAAAAGAAAGAAAATATGTTGTTGCTGCTCCGGTTGCTGCTCCGGTTGACTGAAGAGAATGTGAGTGTGGATGAGTGTATGATGATGTAAGCAAGTCACGTTCCCATGCTAAGAAAGAAAGAAAAAGAGAGAGACTATATAAATCTAAATACATACATGTATGCTGTTGCTTCTCTCGAGCAAAACTGAATTGTAAATGTGTGTGTGTGCACAAACCTTCTGTGTTGGGTTGTATAAATACAGGCGGCAAAATGCTAAATTCGTTATTTTTTTATCCGATTTTGATAATTCAAACGGCATTTAAAAGAGTGTGTATCAGAATTTAAAATGCAATTGTTCATTCTTGTTAAATGTTGTTAGATTCAGTTATTTTTTGTTTTTGTAACTAGATTTAATGATTTTTTGTAACCAGATTTAATGATTTTTGAAGTCAAAACCGGTTATAACCAGATTTTTGTAACCAGATTTAGTGATTTTTTGTTTTTGTAACCAGATTTAATGATTTTTTTGTATCCTGATTTAATGATTTTTGAAGTCAAAACCGATTATAACCAGATTTAATGATTTTTGAAGTCAAAACCGGTTATAACCAGATTTAGTGATTTTTTGAAGTCAAAACCGGTTATAACCAGATTTTTGTAACTAGATTTAGTGATTTTTTGTTTTTGTAACAAGATTTAATGATTTTTTGTAACTAGATTTAGTGATTTTTTGAACTAAATTTAGTGATAGAATGCATTAGAAGTTATTATGAGTAAGATAGAAGTTATTTGAGATGTGATAGAAGTTATTTGGGATAGGGAGTGCGCTAAAAATTATTAGGGGTAGATTAGAAGTTATTAGAGATGATAGGGTGACATATAGTTTAAATGGGCTAATAATAAATTTGTCTGCAGAATCCCCATTCCCTCTCTACTTAAATGGAAAACTCGGTGAACACATATCCCATCATTTTCAACGACACCTTTTTGGGGTAAAAAAAAAAAGAAACTTGGCACACAGGGTCACAGACGGGTCCAACTCAAAATTTTCAAATAGCAAGGAAGGTTTAGTAGCACATCGTGTGAAAGCTGTTGTAAAATGAAAGAAAATTGACAAGTCTCGACTCTCTACGACAACCTTATGCAAAATGGCGACGTGTCAAAAAGTAAGCAAAAACTTAATTGAAAAGTACATGGCTACCCCTATAAATGGGAAACAATGATACAAATGTGAAAACAGGGGTGGTATTATTTTCAAAGTACAACGATTTAAGTTAAAATATCTTGTCGCAGGGCCCCCACAGGGTACCAAGTGGGATCCAGCTCAAAGGTTTCAAATAGCAAGAGGTGTTAAGTAGCACATCGTTTGAAAGCTGTTGTTAAAAGAAAGAAGATGTAGCAAGTCTCGACTTTTTACGCCAATCCTGTGCAAAATAGCGGCGGGTCAAAATGCAAGCA
Source organism: Thermobia domestica (assembly GCF_964235325.1). NCBI lineage: Eukaryota > Metazoa > Arthropoda > Insecta > Zygentoma > Lepismatidae > Thermobia > Thermobia domestica. The sequence goes on along the minus strand of NC_137470.1, from coordinate 49,168,025 downwards.
AAAACGTAATTGAAGATCTATAGCCACCTTGAATTCAAGATGGCCAATTAAAACCTATATCAAAACGATAGACATATCAAACTGCTGAAGCTAGGGAAACCAAATTTGGCATGAATGATGTTCAGTAAGTGACGAAAGCATGCGAAATGTTCCAAAACGCGTCATCTCGAGTTCCAAAACGCCGCACTATATATCAAATGCATGTCCAACTCAAACCACTGGTGTTGCAGAATCGAAATGTGGTATTTACGTTTATAGTTCATAACATATAGCCACAAAATATCAAAGAGTATCATCTGTAATCCAATTACCCAATATTGTTGCCAGCGTGGAAAATGTGTTTGTATATAAATATATTATTTCTTGGAATATTTTGACAAACCAACAAAGTTTGCGCAGCTCAATGCACTGAAATGATTTGCGCGTAGCTTGGCACTGCTCGCTAAATTAAGGTTCTGTGTATATTTGATATTGCTTGAAATATTGCGATCAAACCAACAAATGCCATACAAATGTTACCATCACGAATACATTTGATGACGAATGTTACAATTGAGCCCCCATCTGACTGGTGCAGCAAGTCCTTTATGTATGAACTGCGTATTGCAAAATTATAAAAATACCCGAAGGTATTTAACTTTTCTTTTGCAGTATGAATTGGAAATCAGAGTTGTGTGTTCATCGCATACTCGTATGATCGTAAATGATATCGAGAGAACATTGACGAACGTGCATTAGGAACAAATCATTTATGTGTTGCTACAGAACGAAATAATAGTGGAAGTGAATCGAAATTCAATTGTTCTTTACTCTTCCTATTGTTTCTAAATACATAATATAGAAAAATAGAGATTTAGATTTGTATTGATATGAATGATATAGGTTTTAAACGGCCATTTTGGATTCAAGGTGGCCACAGATTTCGAATTAAGCTTTTCTTTAAATTTTGATCCGCCGCCATTTTGCATAGGGTTGTCGTAGAAAGTTGAAACTTGCTCCATCTTCTTTCATTTGACAACTTGTAAATGACGTACTACTTAACCTCTCTTGCCATTTGAAACTTTTTGTTGGACCCCACTTGGGACCCTGGGGGCACTGGGACAGGAGGTTTTAACTTAAATCATTGTACTTTGAAAAACAAATACCACACTTCCTTTCCTGTTTTCACATTTGCCTCATGGTTTCCCATTTATAGGGGTGTCCATGGACTTTTCAATTAAGTTTTTGTTTACATTTTGACCCGCCACCATTTTGCACAGGATTGTCGTAGAGAGTCGAGACTTGCTCCATTTTATTTAATTTTATAACAGCTTTCAAACGGTATGCTACTTAATCCCCCTTGTCATTTGATAATTATGAGTTGGACCCCGTCTGTGACCCTGTGAGGGAGCGTGGGGCAAAGTTTTTTTTCTTTTTACCCCAAAACGTGTGCCGTTGAAAACGATGTAATACGTGTTCGCCGAGCTTTCCACTTACCCAACTGTTTCCGAACAAATGACCCGGTTTAGATTACTCTGCTAGCTTTGTAGTTTTTACATTACAAAATATGTTGGAACTCACGCTCGGTGGCACGTATAACTTCGGGATTCGTCTAGATATAATATATCAAATCCAAACAGAATTGTCTCGTTCGGATCTTAGCCCTCCCTCCCTTGTGAGATGAGGAGAAGTTGCTTTGTGCGATTAATTAATCGAAAAATATATTCGATCTGCACTCTAATCCCTCTCCTTAAATCGGAAGTTGTAAAAATCTACTACGACTCCCGGTATTAAGGTTAATTAATAAAATACCAACCAAACCCTCACAAATCAAAATCCTTCACCGGGATACACGTGACATTATTACTTGTTATAAATACGAATGTGTTGGCGATACTAATAGCTTATTAACGCGCCTGCATGTCTTACCAATGGAGAAAGTCTGAACACGTCAAGGAGCTATGCAATATTTTGAATAAAAATAGAATTAAACATTGCGGGACGCTGATACTAATATGACTTGAATGTATGTCGTTTCAGTCGTGATACTGGAGAACACTATTTCTTTATCTGAACAGAAATTCAATATGGTGTTAGAAAATCAGGATAAAACTATGAAGAAATTGATGAAAATAAAGTTATAAATTAATAACAATGGCGACTATAACTAATTCCGGTTTTTATTAATCTTGACATAACATGCAATCAAATAATAAAAATTTACGAATGGCGAAAGAACATTTTAGAAGGAAGAAAAGCGTAGTTTATTACATTTTTGTACTTAACAGAAAAGAAAAAAAAAACATTAATCATTTTATGATGATTATCATACTATAACGACACAGAAACATACAGTACAGTACTGAACCGCTATTCAAGGGCACGGGGAGGAACTTGGCTGAAGCAACAGAAGAAGAATAATAATTATCAAAGTGATGACGCCTGTGCATTACGAGACTGTTTCCGCTAGATTAATTCGTTAATTACCGCGGAATTTCAATCAACAACTACAGGAATATTCGAGATCTAATCCGATTCAAATGAACAGAGCAGTGATTTTGAGATATATATATATCCATACACACAGTATATTACGCGTGTGTGTCCTTGTATAACACAAATCTATCTCAGAATGATTCTTCCACACATACTATATAGAAGCCTATACACACACACACACACACACACACACACACACACACACACATATATATATATATATATATATATATATATATATATATATGTAGAGAATGTAATCACACACTAGTTATCATGCAATTTGATTAAAATCTATTCCCATTCGGGAGGTAAGTGCGAGCAAATGCAGAATGACAAACGATAATTACAATACAAGTACATATTCGATATAAAATGAAGAGAAAACAAAACACAAACTTAAACGAAAACGTTACATACAACTCCGAATTATTTGAATTTGCTCGATAAGATGGTTGACATTATACAAATATACAGTAGAATGCTTTCTTTTTTAATTAAAAGATTTGGTGTTGCCAATTTAATTTAGTAAATTATCCAAACCTACTTATCAAAGTACTGTGCACATATATTCAGTTGCCGAGTTTCCGTTTTGCTTTATTTTATACTGTTTTGTAATAAAATGTAGATGTAAAATATTAGTTAGAAAACAAAGTATCTTACTGATTTCCTATGCTCTACAGATTCGAATCCTTAAATACAAAATATCCTATTTTGACCTATAAACTATATTTTTTGACCCACCATCAATAAAATACTCTTCCAATGTTTAAATTATATTTTAAATCATTTTAAACATTACTTTTCTTAACCGAAGAGAGGCATACCCTAAGTTATTTATCAATCAAATATTACAAATGAACTTTCCATTAACGTTCTCAGTTTTTCAAGAAAATATTTGTTGGTAGCATGAATACCATAGTTAAAGATCTGGTAAAACAAAAAAGGGAAGGAACGGGTAAAAATGAATTATTCAGATTTTCGTGCAACTGAAAGATTAAAATTAGCAACAGCCAGAAGTAATAAAATAATATGAACTAAGAAAGTTAAACTACTAACTTATTTGTATGCACAGTAGCATAACAGACTATACCTGATAGAACGATAAACCAAATGGCAATTGAAAGCTAGTATATATATATATATATATATATATATATATATATATATATATATATATATATATATATATATATATATATATATATATATATATATGAACTGGTGTGCTAATTAATTAATACAGTAAACGTAATGAGGTAATACTTCTATAATTTATTTAAGATGATCGATACTTTTGTTCTTAGTTTTAATAAGACATTTCAAACAGGATTAATGATTTCTTCTTCCCTCCTATTAAAGATGTGTCGTCTTTTAAACCGAATGAACACATCATATGATCGTTTGACATCTTTTCAGACAATATGGTTGCAAGGAGAATACTGGGTAATATATATTATTAGAGCCCGGAACTTTGGCAAAAGGTCTTTCTTTTAAATATGCCTGTATCTGCATATTTTTAAAGGAAAAATGTATTTTGTGTTTTGTGAGCCTGTAGTTAAGTTTCTTTATTTTGCCTATTTTGCCTTTAATAGCTTCAAAACTTTTGGATGTGTAGATGCCTTTTTTGTCTTTTTTTGCAATTTTAGATACAAAACATTCTAATTATAAATGCTCATTCTCGACTAGGAGTGTTATTTTTTCATTGAAATGTCTGCGTAGTGTGATATCATGTTCAACAATAATATTGACTTCAGGTTCAGGTTGATTTAAAAACGCTAGTTTAGACGCAAGTCTGCGACTTAAGGATTGTAACAATTAATGCGAACAAATTCGGTAGCGTGCTATCAGAAATAATATCTGCGCTTGCAACAAAGAGCGGCGATTTCCTTCAAGTTGTTCGCGGGATCATTGTTTCCCCAGTTGGCATCAAAGGAAACTGGAGCTTCTGTAAAAAGGAAAGAAAGAAAGAACTAAGTTTAAACAACGAAGCATTCGAAGCAAAATTCTTTATTCCAGATTCGAACGCACAAAAGGCCTCATCATGCCAAAATTTAGCATACCGTTGAGCAGTAAGTTACAAGGTTAGGACTGTAAATTTGGCGCAGATACATTTACTACCGATGGCGCAGTTTTGTTGTGCTAAGTATGTGGCAAAGCAATTAATCAGTACAAGAAATACTTTGTATCTCAGCATCTGGATACTGCTAAACATAAAAATGCTGCTTTGAAAATGACGGGGCGGAGGAATTGTCTTTGATTTCAACTGATATTTGTTCATCCAATAGACAATCGCGCTTTTCTTTTGACCTATGCAAGGCTTTCATGGCAGCGGTAATACTTTTCTGGAAGCTGGAGAACAAGACACTGAAGAATTTCCTGAAAAAATGCACGAAGGAAGTTGTACCGTAAGAATCTGCTCTAAGTAAAACAGATTTAAATGCTTGCTATGAACAGACTCTGCAAAAGATTCGTGACGAAGTTTGTGCCAAAAAGATTTGGATTTCGATAGATGAGACATCAGATGCTACAGGAAGATATCTAGACAACGTCACCATTGCACCCATGGAAACATCCTCATCCTTGTCACTTCTTCTGACTGTAGAAGAGCTCAAAAAGGCTAATGGCTCATCAATAGCTCAGTTATTCACAAATTCGCTTGTTCTGACCTGGACAGAAGGAACACAACACAATGATGTCCTCGTTTTCATTACAGATGCTGTTCCGTACATTAAGAAAGCTGTGCGGGCATTGAAAGTGCTGTTCCTCTACATGATTCATATCACATGTTTAGTACACGGCATACATAGAATCGCTGAAGAGATAAGAATGTTGTACCTGAAGTAGATAAGCTAATTTCAAACACAAAAAAAAATATTTCTGAAATCTCCTTCCCGATGTCGGATTTTTAAGGAAGTAGCGCTCGATCTTCCTCTTCCTCCACAGACGATTATCACAAGGTGGGGGACCTGGATTTCAGCTGCAGTGTACTATGCAAAAACCTGGAAACGGTCCGTGCTGTGATGGAGCAATTATCATAAGAGGATGCTGCTTCAATTTTCGAGGTGAAAAAAAAACTTTTGTGCTGTTCAGATCTCAGAAGTGATCTTGCATTCATTTCAGTGCATTATGGTAAGTTGCCAGAGACTATTACAAAACTAGAGAAAAGAGGTGAAACCCTTCCAACATTCTTAGAGATCTTTCAGAAAACAGTTGACCAGCTAGGAAAAGTGCGGGGGGAAAAGGGACTGGCTGTTTTTAGAAAAGTGCAAACGTGCTGTGGCAGCTAACGAGAACTTTCAAAAAATGTTGAAATTTCGTGATGTTCTTAACGGTGAAAAGTGTGTTGATCTTGAAATGAGTCAACCTACAATAGCTTCATTTTAGTACGCCCAACTTACTTCAGTTGAAGTGGAAAGATCATTATCTATTGTGAAAACGGTACTGTATGATAGACGATTAAGTATGACTGTTAATAACTTAAAGAAGCATATTGTAGTCATGTGCAACCAGCATACACTGTAAGTAACATTTTGTACACATATTCATATAACAAGAAAAATATCATGTAATGTTTGAGTATTATAAAAAGTAACAAATTTTATTTTTGTCTTTTAGCGCCTATTTGTCAAATTTTAAATGCGATTTTGCCTGCCTATTTTGCACAAAATAAATGCCTAAACTTCCGGGCTCTATAGTGATGAAATTGCTTTCATATATGCCTAGGCACATCTTACTACGAAACAAACTATTGTTTGCATTATATTGTATAATGAAAATTATTACAATTAAATCATACTGAGTAATTGAAATAACTTTGATTAAAATTTCGAAACAGATTTTCCACCTACTATGTTAGTTTTCCAGCTGCTGATGGAGAGAAAAGGTAGAAGGAAAGCAAGGAAGAGGAAGACCAAGGATAGAATATCTAGATGCAGTTACGAAGAGGAGGCCTTATCAAAGTATAAAACTGTTCTCCCAAGTGAGAGAAATTTTCAAAATTTCCATGTTGCCAACCAACCTATGGTTGAGGTGAATAATAATAAGAAGATGTTCGTCGTTCCTGAAAGCGTGACAGCGTGCTTTTCATATAGGCCTATAAGTAAATTTCTTCCATGATCAACGTACGTGGAATTGTTCTTTTATGAATACGAACTAACAGCGTAAACCTTTTCAAGTTGTGCTCTCCCATTTGGCCTAGCTATATCAGCTCAATTATTATATATTTCCAACTTCCAAGCTATGGTGGCTAAATATGTTAGTATCGAATAAATGCCAATCGATACTAACATTGGTAATCGAATCTGAAACACAACCAATAACAGAATTATTTACAGACTAGAAACTAATCTGCTAAACAAGAAATACTTATTTTCTACATATCTAAAAAGAAGCTTAGAGTGTCCACAAATTGTTACGAGAAAAATGTACTGTGTTCATAAGTAAAAAGAAAACAAAATACATTGCAATTATAGACACCAAAGTCAAAACTGTTCAAATGTTTGCTAAAACTGTCAAGAGTTCAAAAGTAGTATTTTCTGGATGGTTCGGTGAAATAAATAAATAAAACTAAGGCGAGAGAGAATTTTATCTTATTTATTTGAATATGAATATAGAAAAAGAAACCTTCGTTTCAGCTACTAATAAGAGGAAGCATTGGTATTTTTTTTTAAATAATTATTTTTCTTATTCCATTAAAATACATGCAAATAAACCTATAGTTAGATAATAATTTGTTTGCCAATGCAATTTTCTGATCGTCTGTTTCTTCCATATAATTTTGATGACTTTCTTCTAACACCAATATGAAAAGACATGAATGAAAGAAAAGAGAACAAAGAGAAACGCATGTTTCTGTATCATCTCTCTAAGAAATAATACTTTTAACGAAAAGAAGATATATTGTTATATTCTACCGAAACATTCAACTTCCATGCGTAAACGAGCGACCATTCCATTACAAGATTAATGCGAGACGAAAAAGATGAAAGAGTTTCCTGAAATCCTGTATCGTACAGACAGTGAGATGTGATGCCCAGCTATATCATTATTCATTCAATTTTCTTACCATCTCTCCTTATTTCTTATTTAATCTACGTAAGCTATAAATCATGAAAATCACAAATTATAAAAACAATGCTTTTAAAAAATGCTCAGATTTAACATTTTTCTTCACTTTCCACCATCATAAATTCCCATAATACTATTATTCCCAAAACATTATTATTATTATTAGTATAATTTACCAGAATTGTTAGCTAGTGTGGCTTTATTGTGCGTTCTTCAAGGTTCAATTCCGCGTAAAAGTAGAGAATTATCACTGTTAGATCACTATTGAGAGTCAATTAGCGATGAACCTGAGCTAAAAATTAGAAAATGATAGCGTAAGAAACAAGAAATAACGGCCGTGTAATAGAGCTCTGCACGGGTACAAAATACCTCATGTGTAACATTTTAATTGTATCTTCATACGTAACATCTCTGTCCCTATTCGTAGATAATAAGATAACAGAAACAGACAATACGTTTGTTCTGGATCAATAATAATTTTTCAAATATTTTCCACTATAATAATTGTGTATACTCCATCTGGAGAATTGGGAGTACTATGGTATGATATAAAACGTAAATGAACCATTAAAATATAAAAATTACTTTAGATAAAATCTAATAACCCATATTATGGATATTATGAATACACATATTAGAAATTTAATAAAGAAAAGTACTTACTGAACGTCCTGTCAAATGCAGACTTCTGACAAAAAAAATAACAAGTTTATGTTCAGTTGATTTTGAAAAAAATGAAATGAAATCTTTAAGTTTTACGTCCCACGTTTAGGCCGGTTAGGCTAAAGGAGACGGTGATAATGAAAGATGAATGACATGGTGGAATGAAGAAAGTGGGAGGAAACGGGAGAACCCCGAGAAAACCCACGCACATGGTGTAATTTTTTTAAATACTAGTTTATACGTATATTTATATCAGGTACTTGTAAGTTCAAGGCTTGAGTTTGGTGCAGTTATTTGGAATAACATGTGTTCAACATTGATAAAGAAAATTGAATCAGTTAAAAGTGTATCATTAGATTACAACATAACAGATTGGGAAGTACAACATAACATGAAATGAGAAAAAGTATTATTAAAGATTTTTTTTTCAGAAAATACTGACAGTAAATATCATAGTGAATACTACCTATATAATGCAGACATAACGGTACTAACATATAATATAAGAAATGGATTAATATAAGAAATGCATCAATTTTAAATTTGAAATATATGACCAGCTCTTTTAATCTAATCTAAGACCTCTACTTTAATCAGCACGCAATCATAAAATTTAAATTTTGACGAATATTGTGTACAGTATTATTGATAATTTCTCGATTTTGAGGTTATATAATATTCTGCAATAATAAGACAAAGATTGATTATTTAAACTGATAGATTTCGTATTGTTCTATTGTTTAACTGGGTAATACATATTATAGGTTATGCTGTATACGATACATGTTTATATTTTAATGATAAAAAGCTACACTGTATCAATTCGTGTTTATATTCTAATGATGAAAGATTATGCTGTATATAATACGTTTTTATATGTTAACGATAAAAGGCTATGCTATATAAAATACGTGTTTATGTTTTAATAACAAAGCGCTATATTTTTACCATTATGCTATTCAAGGCCCAGAAATAAACATTATTATTATTATTATTATTATTATTATTATTATTATTATTATTATTATTATTATTATTATTATTATTATTATTATTATTATTATTCCGTGTAACGTGGGTTCCTGTCACCACGGCATGGCGCGTCCTCAGGTTGCAGATCGAGGAGAAGGCCTCTGGATATAGAGGTTAGCTGCGAATATACTGAATAAGCAGTGGTCCTCCAGCTTGGGGGTTTGGGTAGGGCTAACAACCTCATCCTGTAAAAGAAAGCACTTGTTCAGAAATATTCACAAAAGCCTCGGACAAGGACTGATAACTTGGCACGACCTCAGCAAAAGAAAATGGACATGAGATTTGGAACATGGAATATTAGGAGTCTTTATAGGGCAGGCGCGTTAAAATCCGTAACGAGAGATTTAGAGAAATACGGGATGGACGTAGTAGGAGTTCAGGAAGTTAGGTGGGAAGGAAATGTATCTGAGAATTCCGGAAATTTTACTTTTTTTTACGGGGAAGGAAATAAAAATCACCAGTTAGGAACAGGGTTTTTCGTTCATAAACGTATATTATCAGCAATTAAACGGGTTGAATTTGTTACTGACAGACTTTCTTTTATTACTCTTAAATGTAGTGGTGGTGTGATATTATTGTTTTAAATGTACATGTCCCAACTGAAGATAAGAATGACGATATAAAAGACAGTTTTTACGAAGAAGTGGAACGGATATTTGACCAACTCCCGCGATACCATATGAAAATTCTATTAGGAGATTTCAATGCGAAGGTAGGACGAGAGGATGTTTTCAAACCGATTATAGGGAACGAAAGTCAGCATAAAGAAAGTAATGACAACGGTGTTAGACTCGTGAACTTTGCAACGTCCAAAAACCTAATCGTGAAGAGTACAAAATTCCCACATCGCGACGTTCATAAATACACTTGGACATCACCAGACGGAAAAACACATAATCAAATTGATCACGTTTTAGTCGATAGAAGAAGGCAATCTAGCATAATTGATGTCCGGTCGTTTAGAGGGGCTGATTGTGACACTGACCACTACCTGGTAGCAGCGATAATACGAGAGAGGTTATCGTTGAATAAAGGTAATATTCATTGTCCGAAAATGGAGAGATTTAATTTAAAGAAATTAGAAGAGAACCAGGTAAGAGAGAAATACCAGATTGAAGTTTCGAATAGATTCTCGGCTTTAGAAGATTCGGAGTGCACTAGTGTTGAGGATACCTGGATTGAAATAAGAGATAGCATTAAAATTTCAGCAAAAGAAAAATTGGGACACGCGGAAATACGTAGGAAAAAAACATCGTTCGACCAGGAATGCATAAAACTAGCAGAGAAGAGAAAAAAGGCAAAATTACGCTGGCTACAAAATCCGAATGAAATGACTACACAAAATTTCGCAGATATCAGACGGGAAACTTCCAGAACTTTTAGAACAAAGAAACGCGATTTTTTGAAAGCTAAAATTAAGGAACTTGAAGATAATAGTAAAAATAAAAACATACGGGACATGTATAAGGGAATCAACGAATTTAAGAATGGCTATCAACCTCGTGCCTATATATTAAAGAAATCTGACGGTACAGTTCTCACTGACACGGATAGCATCTTAAATAGATGGAAAGATTTCTTTGACGATTTGCTTAACACGCAACCAAAAACTAGTGTGCGTGGGGAAAAGGAGATACACACCACAGAACCGTATATTCCAGAACGCAACCGAATAGAAGTAGAAACCGCTATAAAGAAATTAAAGAAACACAAATCTCCGGGTGTAGATGAAATTCCGGCTGAGTTAATTTTAGCTGGAGGCGAAAAATTGTGGAACAAGATACACAAACTCATTCTCCTTATCTGGAACAAGGAAGAATTGCCACAAGAGTGGAAAAGAACCAATCATTGTTCCAATTCACAAGAAAGGCGACAAAACTGATTGTAATAATTATCGAGGCATTTCTCTTCTGCCAACATCAGTAGTTAGATTCCAATATGTATTCAGGATATCCGGTCTGATAAGACTGATTTATCAATGTATTTCCGGTATTGGTATACACTATGTTATAGAGACCCTATGTTTTTTGATATCAATGTTTTCCGGATGTTGATAATGATAAACGTTAATTGGATGTAGTGGAAGGGGGGGTGAGTGGTATGTTGTTGATAAGTAGAAAATGATAAATAGGAACAGGATGTGGTAGGAGAGGAGTGAGTATTATAAAAATGATAATAATAAAGATAAATTCCGGAAAACGCGATGCGGCGCGGGGGTGTGGGCGCAGGGGCGCGAACGGGAAATATCCGCGGGCGCGGGCGCGAGCGCGTGATGTCATTGAAAATTTTTGCTTTAAATATTACTGTTAAAATTTGAGTGTATAGTTTGGTCAGCCATGGACAAGCATCAGTTGGTTGAAGAACTTGTTGAGAAGCGAAAGTCTGACGATGAGAATGATACATCTTGTAAAAAGAAATCAAAAATAGAAGACCATCCAGATTCTCCCGATTTATCATTTAATGAAACGTTGTTAGAAAGATATGCAAATAATGTAGAAGTTTATCCTTGCTTATCATCAGATAGTGAAGAAACAAATGATTTATCCGATGACGAAGTGTACGAGTTTTCGGAGGATCAATTGGATTCTGAGGCGGAATCACACGAAGCCGTGGTATCAAATGTGGATACGTCGGTACCATCACCTTCTGCACCGGAATTAGCTTGGAATTGTGAATGTAGTGATAACCAGGTGGATGTAAACTGTATTAGAGATTGTATTGTGAAATGGATTCCCGATGGTTATGTGATATGTTATGCATGTTATTGGAATGAAACATTTCAGTGGGCTCATGAATGTTTTTATTGTGAGGATGACATTTTAGGTATACGTGCATGGTCTGTATTAATGACTCCTCGTTTACAAGACGAATTGTTTTATATTTACGGATTAACTCATGCTATTGGTCCATTAACAAGAAACTATTTTAATATTACATATGGTGAACTGACGGTTGATATGAATGCACGAGAAGATCTCGTACGCATATTACTTGAAAAAGACAGATATAATCCTGATAGTGAATGTGATTGAACTGTGTTAACAAAATGTCTTGCGAAAATAGTATATGTGTATATTGTAGTGATGATGAAATTAGTGAACAATGTGTTTTGAAAACTATAAACATATACTTACTCTTTAATCTAATTGTACTGAATCCTTAGAACGTTGGTGATTTTGCAGTGCAGTATTTATCCAATGAAATAACTCTTATTGATTTGTTTGAAGTGTTTGAAGAAAGACATAGTGAAATCTCAAGTATAAACTTTATACGAAAAACGCGTGAATGTTTAAAGAACACTGAATTTTTTGGACAAATTATTCCATTTTTATTGCAACGTAAACATGAATACACTATGTGCTAATGTGCTAATGAATACATTATTGACATACAAGGTTTTAAGATTTGAAATCATGAATTTATTATTCGTGAATTTTGTTTAACTGCATGTGATGATACAGTAAATTTGCATTGCTTAATAAGATCACCAATAGAATATAATTTACTACCGTTAGGTTGTCAAAAACAAATTGATTGGTTAACATTACACTTACATGGACTAAGTTGGAATGATAAATGTGGTTATACAGTATCACATATACGTAACCTTGTATATCAACTTTGTAAACAAGATGCAACCTTTTATTCCAAAGGTGCAGAAAAATCAGTTTGGATTAAAAAGATTTTTGCAATAGATAATGTTATTGATTTAGAAAGTAAACAATGTCCATCATTAAACACATTGCATGCGAACGTATTTAATGATTTGTGTTCGTTTCATGAACAAAATATTAAACTTGAGAAAAAATCCGGATGTGCATTTCGTAATGCACAACAATTATGCTTTTGGTGGAAACATGTAAGATCAACATCATTAACTAATGCATTTGCAAGAATGTGATTTGTGCTGTTGTTGTAAATAAAAACACAAGATTTAAAATTGTAAATAAAACATTTTATTAATCTACTCTACTTGTTTTTTCTTTTTAATATTTTGGTTACATGGTTAAATACAATTTTATCATTTTGTTTAAGATTATTTTTATTGAATAAATTTAAACATGCTTCAAAATTTTTCTTGCGTACAATATGATGAAGAAAGTACAACACAAATTGTCCACACAAGATTGAATTTCCATCTTGATATGCGGAACTGTTTGTAAAATATATTTTGCAATTTTTAATTTAAAAACCTTTTTTATTTCTTTTGGAATTGGTAATGCCAGGCTATCAAAGTAATAGCCTCTTTGATTTTCATCAATGAATACACACACCCAATGTGATCCAGTAGAAGCAGAACTGTCCAAGTTTATGATAAGTCCACCCGGTGGTTGCACATTTTTAGGTATTGTATCAATTGCATAAATTCCAGTAACACTTGCACCAGTGAGTTTATCACGAAGTAACACTTTTATTATATCGTCCGTGTACATGACTTTTTGGAACACATCACATTTTATACACACGTGCGTATATGTTGGAAGACTTAGTGACGTATATGAAATATTCCCATGAATTCAATTAAAATGTTGAAAATATTATTGACAGATATTTTTATAACTTTACCAATAATTATAAATGCTGCTAACGATAGGAAAATACTTTTCACACACTTCATGGTATGACACCTTGCAAACTCTTTTAATAATCAGGCAGTATATTACAATATAGAATGTTTAGCGCCAACTTTGTACCAGTAGAACACATGTAATTTGATTGATTGATTAGAAGTTTACAGTTATACTTCTTTTAGTAAAATGATAATTTTAAAAAGTATTATCGGTATATATATTCCTATCTTTATCAATTTGAATTAAGGAATCGAACTGTGCATATACAATACAAGTTATAGGTTCAGTTAAATTTTCAGAAAAAGAAACTTTGATATTTACAGGTGCATCATGCACAAGGTCCCAAGTGCAGTCATCTAATGTTGCTGTAGGTGATAGGATAAATGCATAAAGAGTATAGCCGTGTGGATGTTCTTCAGGAGTAATAGTATGTGCATCATCTTTATAATATAAACCCGTACCGGAAAACAGAGAATGGTAACTTAGAAGGTACAAGTAATTTTTAAAATCAGGGCAAGAGGGTTGGGAGGAAAAGATTTTGATCCGACCTGTAGCTGCAGTTTGTTAACGTTAAAGTGTTGAAAATGAAATGGATTTAGTTCAGATTTTCCATTAAATGCCGAATTAGAAACGAACCCAATAACGAGACCTTTAGGTACGTTAATCAAGAAAATATTATCAAGATTGTATGAATTTACATTTGCAGGAATAGTATAAGAACTGGTTTGAACTCTTGTGAGAGGATATTTTGTTGTTTCCCGAACCATGTTAGTATTAATTTCCATTGCTAAATGGGGTGCAATATCTATACGACGAATATGTAAAGTTACATCTTCAAGTTTTACTTTATAAGAAGTATTTGCAGGAGACATTAAACAAAAAGCATCTTTAGTACGATGCAATTTTATACGAAGACCTACTTTATTTACCAGTGCTCGTGGCAATCCAGCAATATCTGTATAGAGACGATCATACATTTCAAACGATTTACTACTTTTAACATAATTAGCACGTTGTTGAAAACCTATATTATCAGCAGTTAATGTATTAAATTGTTTTGCGGTATCTTTGTACCACATACCTAATTTTAAATGTGTATCAGTAGCATCACGGGAATAATTTAATAATGTTTCAATGTATCCACGGTAAGGATAAAATCCTGATGATGAAGTAATTAATTTATCATTTAATGAAATGTCAATTTGAGTAAATAATGAATAAAAATTATTGGTTGGTGCTACCTTATCATTTTCACCTAAAGATGTATCATCGGGTTTTATAATTTTACAACGAACATAAAGATAAAGATATGCAGTATGAATAAATTCACCTGTTTCACCTGGAATAAAAAATTCAATAGGACCATCAGAAGTTAATGTAGAAATAGGACGATATTCAGCATTGATTGAAGACTCAATTGCAGTTTGTGTCATTGGCGTACTAAATAAATCAAAATCATTGGTGCAACATTCTACACTGCCTGAATTAAGTAATGCCATTATGAAAATATATCTTTAACACGATTTATTTTCCTTTTTCGTTTGCTTCTACTTTTGTTTGTGCGTTTATGTTTTGTTGGGGGCCCAAATTGAATAATGGTCGGAGCTTTACGTTTGCGTGCCCGTCTCTTACCACTTCCAGTTAATAACTGACCAACTTTGTTAGCAGCTTTTGTCTTTAATGTTTCACCAGCTTCTTTTACACGTGCGCGAACAGACTCTTTAAACGGTTTATCTTGTAATACATCACCCGCTACTTGTATTCCCGTTTGTAATGTTTGACGACCTATCGTTTTTGCACCTTGTTTAAGAAATGGTAATGGAAATCGAAATAAGCCTTTGAAAAAACTACCTATACCATGACTCCGTTGATATACAGGTCCTGAAAAGTATGGGATACCATGCCCGTAATGTCGTCTAAATTTCATGTTTTAAATAAATTATAATTTATTAGGAGCGCGCTTAAAATGAAGTGTTACACTCAGCGTCCCAGAACGAAATGGCAAATTTCGTCCTGCATGGTCTTTTAGTAGTATTTCAATAGTGTTGAAGGAAAATTTTGCAAGTGGTAAATAATGAATATCTTGAAATGTTAATGTTCGCACTTTACCGTATTTCACATTTGATATTGTTCCAATACGTAATAAAGGTGCTTTGGTATCACCTAAAAACTGATATTGTATGATATCAGTATAAACAAAAATTTGATGTGGATAACCAATATCAACGTACGGTTGTTTAATTCCGCGAGAATAAATTACAAGATTTTTATTTTCAGGAAAACCTAATTGTAAAGCTAATGTTGGTGACAAAGTAACCGATTCAACGTGTTCATTAGAATCTACTTGCACAATAGTTGGTAGAGAAAATTTTATATCTTTTGATACTTTATTTAATTCATCAACGATATGATGTACAGATGGATAATATCCACTTACAATTTTCCTTTTTTGCGGTTCATCGTTCTTTAGTTTATACCAAATAACATTTTCTCCATCCGTAACATTATAACATGTTAAAGGAACGTGTAATTCAGTTAATCCTACATACCAATCGGTTTCTGATAATTGAATATTATTTTTTAGTTGATTTATAAAATGTGACGGATTATTTTTAGGATACACATTGGTACTAGCATTTGAAACTAGTGTGATGTAAAACCTATCATCTATACTTTCAGAAATCATTTTCGTTTAAAGTGAAGTGTTAAGTTTGAAGTTCCAAATTGAAATGACAATTTTAAACCGTGTGCATCTTTTAAGTGTACTTCAAGCGTGTTAAAATATGATTTTTCAACTTTTACATAATGTGGTGTGTAAAATAGAAAACATTTTACTTGCCCATGTTCAATATTATACGCACTAACTTTACGAAGTATCGGACCAATATTTTCTTGCTGTTTCACAATATCAACACAAACATTAATAATGTTTGGTATATTGTACTCTAAATTACATGGAAATTTTGCTCGTGTTATTGATGGAACTTCTATATTAAAAGGTTTTAGAAAAACAGTATCGTGAGCATAGCTTGTATTTTCATTTATAAATCCAAGGATATGTTGTAATCCTTCTGTTATACCAATTATGCATTGATCTTTTAATTTTAAGGAATGCTTAATGTTAATTTGATTTTTATTTTTGTAATATTTTAACATTTGTACATGTTCCGGAATCATATATAAAATAGATTGAACGGAAGAATAATATCCTGGTATTATATCAATATCATTAATTTCAAGTTCATCATCAATGATGCTTTGAATTACAATTTTTTTCCTTTTCACGAACATTATAAAAGCTAAATGGTATATTAAGTTATGTTAATGTAACATACCATTCTCCCTCACTTAAGTGAATAGGTTGTGCAAGCTTTACTATAAATGATGACGTATTATTACTAAAAATGTCACTACTTGCATTTGAAGGAAGAGTAACATAGAAATCATGTTTTATCGTTGCACTCATTTTGAAGACTGAACAGAACTTGTTTTAATCCATGAATTCATACTTGACGGATAACCTAACCATTTTACATACATCATATCTTTCTTTCGTTTTAAGACTTTTTCAATTTAAAATGTTTTGTTTGAATTAAGATTCACTTTTTGTAATTCTTGTGTATAAAATATACCTTTAATTTCTTCTCCATTCCAATCTTTTAATTTATACGTAATAGGATTTGTCGGAATACATTTATTAATAATAAAAATTTCCTGTGACCATTTTGGGAAATACCCCTTTTCAAACTTATGTTTATATTTACTAACACGTACATAATCACCTGGATGAAATTTACATATTAATTTCTTTTTATCCATTTTATCTCCGTATAACGTATTCCACACTTGATCTACATTAGAAGCATTTACTTTAGCAGGTGCCATTTTAATACATCTGTGATACGTATGATTATATTTTTTTACAAATTGATCTAAAACATCTATATAACGATATGTATTTTTAGCAGTAAAATAAGGATACAATTTTTCTTTTAATGTTCTTATAAACCGTTCTGCTAATGCACCTTTAATTTCTGAATGCACACTATAATGATTAATTTCATATTCTTTAAATAAACGTTTTACATGACGATTATAAAATTCTGTACCCAAATCAATTTTACATTAAACACGGGTAGTTTAAAGTTTTTTTTAAATTTTTGTGATTGCTTTTACCATTTCGGGACCTGTTTTTGTTTTTAAGGGAACACAATACGCGTATCGTGAAAAAATATCTATACAACACAAAATATATTTATAATTGTTGTTATACTTTGCAATTTTTTGCATATCTGCTAAATCCATTTGTAATGTTTCATTTGGTGCACTAACATAATATTGTTTACGTTCAAATACTTTACGTGCTGGTGCGTGCAATGTATAGGCATCTTGAGATGCTAACCAATCTTTAATTTTCTTTTTTGATAATTTGGTTTTTTGTTGTATTGTTTTAATACTAGATAAAGAAGCAGGATTGGTATAATCATAATATAATTTTGATAATTTTACCATTTTCACATTTTATAATCTTTCCAATTTTTAAATATATTGGCTACTATTGACGGACTTTGCGATTTTTTAGTTGTATTATGTGATTTTACTATAGGAGTAGAAATAAATTCACGTGGTACATTAAGATCATCTAATAAATTTTTAAATTCATGAATGCCTATTGGATTTCTTGAATATTTTCGTGTACGTACAACATCATTTATTAAATCTATAATATTAGAACCTGGTATTGTTTTTCCTTGAATACGCACTGTTCCTCATTGATCCCAATGAATTTTATTGGAACTTGTTAACTGTTTTAATAATAGGTCTGTTTTCCTTCGTTGTGTTTTTGGTACTGATTGTAAAATATCAGATGCAAAGGGTAAAATAGAATTATTCTTTTCTTCAGTTGTTGTTTCAACAACATCTTTTTCAATAATAGGTAATGTGATAGGATTTTGTGAAACTGATGAAGTATAATTTAAGTACTGTTGCAATGCTTGTTGATACAATTTCCATTTTTCACCAATACTAAGATCATTACGTTTTAAAATATTATTCATTTCTTCATCTAAACGAGATTGATGTGAATCTACTGATTTCATATTTGCATGCATTTGATGCATAGCATTTTCAGGAATTAATATCATTTTACGAAATTCTGACATAACTACCTTCCAAATAAACTACTTGCTACTGCACCAAGTAATGGTCCTAAAATTAATGGTAAAAATGCACCTCCTTTTTGTAATAAAATTTTCTTTTTCTTCTTAAGTGATGAACGTTGAACAGATAAAGCACGCAAGATCTTATTATGTCTACGTAAACGTTGCTTCTGACGCGAATTTAACGGAATGTTTCCTATTATTGTATTTTTAGCAACTTGTGAAATAGTACGTATTAAATCACCAGACGCATGTTGAATCATTTGCTTCCGCTTTGCACTTTTGCATTTGCACAAAGCACGGAGATTATCAATGTGTTGTTTCACCTTCAACATCTTGAACTAAACTAAACGTAAACTACAGAATTACTGTCTTTTACATTTGCATATACGTGCAGTGTTTCACCAGGAAAAATATTTGTACGTAATCGTAATGCATCACTTGTTTTTTGCGTTAAATCAAATAACAAATAAGTGTGAAGTTGGCGTGTTACATCTTCGAACACATTTACAACTTGTTTACTAAATCGGGGCATGATTTGTCTAGCTAAATATTGTATTTGTAATTTATCACGTGGATTTTTAAATACTATAATATAATGTGCATTTAAACTTATATCATGTGCATGTTTTCCTTTTGGAAATAAATTTTGTACAATGAATATAACAGTTAATTTTCTATGATGTGCATATTTTGTGAATAAGTTTGCAACATCACCATTGGTTTCAGACGTTAAGTCATCTAATATTAATAATGAATTTTCTTGTATTTCAAAATTATTCATATTTGGAATTCCTTCTACGAATCTAATTTGTGCACTTGCATCCAAATTTGGTATTACTGCACCGTAACACCATACAACTTCATTAAACTTTATAGTAAACATTTCATTGCGTTCATTTAAAAACGGTTCACAAAACACGTTTTACCTGAACGTGAAGGACCAGCAATTAAGATAGTAGAAGGATGTTGAAACTTTAACATTTTGTTTTAAACTGAATGCATACAACAAATACCTTACTTTATATACATACTCATTCACACACACACACACACACATATTTAACATTTTACAATGAGCTCTTAATATAATCACAATCATAGATTGTTCGAGTAATCATTACGAGAAGTTAAATAAATAAGCTGAGCTTCTTCAGAAGCGATGCTATAAATAATCACAATCTACGATTGTTCGAGTAATCATTACGACTTTTCATAGAAAAGGAGAATATAAAATATAAGAAGCGATTCGTGAAAAATAGAAAAGGAAAATATAAAATATAAAAAGCGATTTATTTACAAGTTCGAAACGTAGTTCTCTTTATGAACTTTAGAAATGAACCCTAAAGAATTGCACAGCAAACTATCAAATAAATAAAATAATCACTTATAGGTCAGGCTAAAATTATTATTGTACATAACCATGAGGTAAACTTCGTGTCTTTGGTATAGGTCTAGTATAATGTACGTCGTCAATTCGTTTTCGTATTTTGTTTACCTCCTGGTGTGTTTTTGTTTCTTTACGTGAAAAGATCCTGAACCCCTGTTTTCGCACAATACTATTTGGATTCTCTATAGTTGTTGAATTTATTTCACCACTAACTAATGCATAGAAGCTCTCAAAGTTTATTTTTTGAGAAGTTCTATCATTCAATGTAATTCCCCTAATTTTGTGTATATATCGAAATTCCCCAGAGGCATTTCAAGCCTAATACTGTAGTTTTTGGGCCCAAGACCTATAAATGTTACAAACTCCCACCCTTCTTCTATTTCATCAGTCAGATCACCCAAATAGTTTCCAAGCTTTAACAGAGGTTCCTTATCTTTTCTGCACGTAAACATAATACTGTCAGTGTCACAGTAAATAGCGTCATCAGGTCCTACAGTTACAAGCAAGTCATATAATTCTAGTCTACCCCATGAGGTAATAAACCCAGCAAGTATAACGTTGGAAAATTCCAGAGGTACATTCTCAGTTTCCAGGTCTTTAATTGTGAGAATAAGATGTTCGTCACAAACTGGAATAACACTATGAACCTCATATCGTGGTGTTGTAATATACCTATGGAACTCTGCCCCACTATCAACAATCACACACTGCGTCATATCTGTACTTTGTCCCCATTTACCGTATAAGGAATTGAGGTACAACTTTGCGCATTGCCTAAGTCCAGGGTTCGTCCTAATATTTTCTTTATTTAATTTGATGCCTACATGAGCATAATAATCGTCAATGTATTTTTGTTTGTCTTCTTCAGTTTTGCACCAAGCAGGATAGCCTGAAGCTTCCTGCTTCATTTGAAGAAACGTATTCACATAGTCCCGGAATAAACTAGGTGAATTCCGATCTTCAGAACCCATAAGTTCGAATTCCCAAATTTCATATATTTTGACGATTTGATAACCGTTTTCAAGAGCAAGGTGAAGCTCTGGTGTACAAAAAGTTCCAGTCATTGCGCGTTCAGAATCGCTATGTGTGCAATTGTCAATACTTTCTTCTTCCATACATGTTCTACAAAGTTCAAATAGTAATCGACCTTGTGCCACGTAGGGGAGAATGGGAAAAAAGAGTTGTTTTGGAGCCAATACAGTACATTTTATAATCCCATTTGTTTTTCTTACATCTGGGAAAACTGGCCCCTTATGCACCTTAGGTGGTCCCACCGGAAGAGGTTTCCTTGCCATGACTTGGGGGTATAACGATGTAATATCGTAATATTTTACGTTTTCATTATCCGTACAATCCACATACGAACGAAAGACTTCTGTACGTCCTCCGTTATAGCAACTCTTAGGAATAAGAAAGTCGCTTACATTAGTGCAATGTTCTTTAAGGAACTTTTGCAACTGTACATCTGTGCGAACTTTATCATCCCAAGAGCACTCCCATATTTCATACAAATTCATTTTTAGAATTTCTTTGAAATATTTACAAAGGAGTTCCGTATGTTCGTATCTTTTTTCGAATGTGTTATACGGTCCATGGGCGTTATCTACTACGGCATTACGGTTATACGGAAAACAAAAGTCTGCACCCGTGCCAGAAACAGCCCATAAATTCAAAAACAGCGTTAAGCTCTGCGTGGTATCCGTCAACATTATACCTTCCAAAAGATTGTTCTCCGTTTCGTCCGGCATGCTGGATTTCTATACCTAATTGGTGTTCCATATACGTTAGCCATTTTATTGCTTTTTCACTAGTTTTAGTTTTATGATGAAACCCCAAAGGTGGTATAACAGAAATACTTTCTTCAGGAAGATATGATGTACGATACGTTTGCATGGCTAAACTTGCAATTGTAGACGAAACAAGAAAACATTGTAACACATCCGTTTTCTCTTCTATAATATTAGTAAATTTGATAACAGCTTCTGTGAGAATTCTCACATCGTTTTCACAGTACTCTAGCATTTCCTTTTGCAAATTAAATTGTTCTCCCAAACGCACACGTTCTTCGTGCCATGCCTCCAACCGCTGTTTTTCTTCAGCACTCCGCGATTCAGGGTCATAGTATTCTATTCCCGGATATGGTCCTACATAATTTTGATTTTCTAAAGTATTAAACAAATGTGGGAAATCTCCCTTCTTCAAATTTCCAGAAAGGCATAATGTCTTCGGTAATTTGCTTAATTTGCATCCAAGGAAAAGAAAATAATCTCTAAAAATGATTTTATCTCGAATAGAAATACTAAAAATCTTTTGACCCTGAATTAAAGTTTTTGGAATAATATGCTGGGACTCAATGAGAGATCTCAAACAGAAAATGTTGTCATATTTACCCCCATTATGTGCCACTACGCAAATTTTAATAAATAGAGGTCTATCTAGTAAAATATGTGTAATAAACTCATCAATGGTTTTAAAAGAAAACGAACGATTACCGTTTTCATCACCACATGTAGTGCAGGACTCATCAATGTTTTTGTTTATGCATACATGGCAAACATGTCTAAGGCAAACTAGGCAAACTTCATGTTCCCTTTCCCCACGCTCATTTTCCGGCTTGAGCATGGTTTCCACGTCATAAACAATATTAAGAAACCTCTTGATATGAGTTGGTTTCAGTTTCTTCACATAACATGTGTGACCTTCCTGTACATGTTCACGACATGTACTACAAAAGTATTCCCCACATGTATGATCCGATTTTCGTCTTCTTAATTCATAGATTGCATTACAGTTTGTGCAAACTTTAACATATTCACACACACTTTTGCCAACTTTATTACCTTTCAAGTGATTATCAAAACATTTACCCCTAGTAAAGTATCTGTGGCATGCATTACATTTCATTTTATACATGTTAATATCTCGCTGATGACAATGTTCACAAGATGAACACACTACTTCACACTTATGTGTTCGAGGATTTCCATTAACCAACTAAACAATGTAAACAATACTTTTTCATTCTTAAAAATGAAGTAATGGTTCTAATTGTCCTAAAATGACCAATACTCCCCCTTTCGTCATAATAAATGTAAATTGGTTTTGCACCCTGTAAATCTGCTCGCTCTACTTCTGTTCTTGGGTAACGTACTCTAAATTCCCGTATTGTTTCCGGAACTTTTTCATAAATAATAATTTGATAGTTTGGACTTAAATGTTTTTGCAATTATTCAACATCATTAAAATCACAACCATTTCTTCATTTAACACTAACACCTGCACGCGTACAGAGAGCAATAGCTCTATGCTTTAATGTGTTTCGATCAGGGTTTGTTAAATTACTTAAATTTACACGGTTTTCAGTATGCTTAGCTATGCCCCAAGTGATACACTTTGGCAAACAAAGTTTGTCCGTATCGCTCCCCGGAAGATCTACTAAATGCTGAACTAAAAATTCGTTCAGGGGTAAATATTTGTTCAGTGAGGAATTATTACTTCTACTTTATCCAGCACCGAACATTACGTTTATTATTTGAAAACGAAACAGGACATGATGACCTAAAAGGAAGTCTTCATTACTATTTAACACTCTAGTAATAGAAGCTAAGATGGATTGTGCAGAAATATCTTTGCGGCGTCTCCACGGAACATACATTGCCTTGTTATCCTTACTATTTGAGGAATCAATGTACATCACAACAAAATCATTAGGTCTCGCATTAATATGTACATTATTTAATGCGAAGTTCATTAAGTTTTCAATATAGGCCACAGGATTTCTGATGTCTTGATTTCCTCTTGGCCTAACTGCAATTTCATGTCCCACCAAGTTAAACTTAGTGAAACTTTTTCTGCTTTCACGTACCACTTCGAAATTACCTTCCCCTGTATTTTCAACATCTTTATGTGCGCTACGTTGCACCATAGGGACGTATCCAGACGTCCCGGGCTGTGGAGACCTCATCCCGTAACCCCGAGTATCGCGTGAACATTGTACACTTGATTGTTCTAATTCCTCAGGTACAACATTCACTTGATTTTGTCCAATTTCATTAATACTTTCATTATTACTTAAACATTCATTCATTAAACAAGGCCTCCACATAGTCAGATGTACCGTATTCATCACGATTCACAACCACAGCGGAATTTTGATTCATGTGTGTACCATCTGTCTCATTTAGTAATTGTTCATTAAGAATTTCATCAATTAAATTAAAGTCTTCTTATTGAAGTGTATTTACCAAGGGTTCACTTTCTTGGTGGACCGAAGTTACGGAATTCTGAACAACAGATGGCACCACGTTATTAATCGAAATAAATCGCGAATCTTAATTACAAAATTCGGCTATCTCCGCTGCATTTATCCTATCAACCTGTCCTTGATTAAAATAATTTAAATGTACAAATTTATCATGTGCCCACTGGTACATGACTTGTTCACGGAAAAATCCGTGTGTAAACAAATCAACAATATCAGCACTAGACATTGCGTATTGTAAGATTACCGCCTGATCATTTTGATAAAATTGAAACAGAGTGGAAAGCAAGGTATCATACCTTTCAGTTCCCCGTAGGCCTTGGCGTTGCTTATCCATAATACGCCACCAAGTCTCCAACACGCGCTCCTTAGTGTGCAGGCCTTCTATAACAGCAGCCAGGTAAATTTCGTCGATTTCATTGAACTAGTTTACCAATGACGTGCCGAGGAATTCCATCTGAATATATACGTAAAATAATTTTCAGTACTTTATAAACAAACAAATACATACAACATATACAATAGAATTTTCATCTTGAAAAAATCATCAAAACAGCTATACTGTGGAAATATTAAATTTTTAATAAAACACTTAATGAGTGAAAACCGAAAACTATTTAAAATATGATTTGAAAATAATAAATACATGTGTTCGCTAAAATCGTTATACACAAATATATTAAGTTTAAATAATTGTGTTGCTTTATTCAAATACTCGCATATATATATATATATATATATATATATATATATATATATATATATATATAAAACCTAATAAGTATAATTTTCCTTAACATTCAATATTTCTTTCAAAATCATCAAAATCAATCTTAAATAATCAAGTATGTATAATACAAATTTACATACGATTTTCTTCTTCTAATTTAATCTGCTAACTCTGCTGGAAGTCTCACAACAGTTCTTCTTTTTTCCCTTTAGCGTTTTCTGTGCTGCCTCTTGCGCTCTCTGCTATTCTTAAAATCTTCTTTATATATGTACAACTGCAACAATATAATGAATATTACAATAGTTCTTTTATGTATTAACTCTGATATCTTTATTATAAAATATTAGCTTAAATTTGCACAAGCAATAAAACACTTGATACAGCTATCCTCGCCAACAAGTCTATGATAACATTCCCTAAACAATGCAGTATTATACACTACAAGATAATAAACTGGTTCAAACCAGTTTCAGCATGTTTCAACACATCTGCCAACACAAACAAAAAATCGCTGAAAAACAATAGTAGGGGAGGAAAAAAACAAAGGAATACCGCACCAATGAAAATACTTTACTGATAATAAGGAGAAAGAAACCGGAAACAAACATTCTTTATACCGTCAATCAAAATCTTTACTACTTCTATTTATATGAATTCCGTTTTTATTTTTTCATAAAGGACAACAATCCTATTGACGGCGTCACAATAGGTAAAATTTTTATTATTATTTTTGGACTTTTTTAACAATAAGCTTTTAGTACAATCACACATTTTAGTATTTTCGAAACGTAGTTTCTCTTTATGAGCTTCTATAGAAGCGATCCAATTAAAATTCCTATAGAAGCAATCCAACTAAAATTCACACTGTAAGTGTTCTTACGACTTTTCATAGAAAAGGACTTATTTATAATTTCGGAACATATAATTTTATTCGATCACAATCAAAGATTGTTCAGAGCTTCTATAAAAAGCGATCCTATAAATAATCACAATCAAAGATTGTTCGGACCTTCAACAGAAAGTGAACCAACTAAAATTCCATAAGATACTAAAACTGTATTAAATAATCAACTCAATTAAAATATATATATATAAATATATGTACTACATCCTATAGTATGCACAACATTCACATTAATACTAACCGGTACGTATCCTGTGCATTCCACTTACAACAAACTAATATATTCCCAATACAAATTAATATGCACTGAACGTATTTGTTATAGTACCATAATTAAAAATAAAATGTAAAATAAAAATGGTGGAAAATTAACTAATTTATACTGTACATATACCAATCACTAAGACTATTTTAATACGTACAACATATAAAACAAATGAATATAAAAATGGCGGAACATGAATACTAATTAGCAACCAATTGCTATACATAAACACAAGTTAATATTTATTTACTATAAATTTTATCGTTACCCACTACAGTTTATAATATATCGGATAAAAAGTCAATAAAATATGTTTGTCCGATAATAAGCCAATAAGCCTCATACAAAGTATTAGTGTGTATACGTGCAATGGTATATTAATATATGTATTATAAAATGAACATGTAAGCTTCATACAAAGTGCTAGCCAACCATTGTATATATTTCCTATACCTAAAAAGTAAAAAATCTGTTAATATCTCCTTGCTATCTAAAATATGAGTTGGTATGTATCATATAAAGTGGTAGCTGGTATACGTTCATTCAAATAGTAATATATGTATGGTGTAAACCTAATACTAACTGCTTTGCTATCCATTCACTGCATATATTACCTTACATTATTACATAGTAAAATTATACGGCCCGTATGGCAACCACTACGGTTCTGTGCTATGCTTTATATCATATACCGTAGCAAAGGTGAAAATGTTCACATTAATATTAGTACTAACTGATATCTTGTATGCATTGATCATATCTACTATACTTTATTACATATAGCGCCTAAAACGTACTAATATAAAAATGGCGGGAAAGTTTCACGATTACTAAAAGCTAGCTGGGCAATGTGTAAATGTACAATGGTCTACTAATACTTTATTATATTCTAATATAAACCCCTTATGCTAATATTACGTATTATACCGTATATTTCCGATGTGTTATGTATATCAATATATATATGAGGCATAAAAAATCAAATTGTGCCAATACTAAGTGGTAACCGCCCCTATTTGCTATACATAAACAAAATCAAACTAAATTATAGGGTATCCATGCCACCCAGTGTACGCCAATGTCTGTATTATGCAAGGTCGCCATGTTTATTACACATAATGTATACAAAAAATCCCTGACGCTATTGTTTTCTTATGTTATACGTTTACTGATCATCCATTAGCAATAATGTATACTATGTACACGATAGCAGTCGCTAACATTAATAGTGTGGCACCTACTGCGTATACTATCAGCTATACGTCTATTTTCCGCATCCGTAGGATCTAATGTATACTATGTACACGATAGCAGTCGCTAACATCAATAATGTGAAACCTATTCCATTTAGTACGCGCTTTGCGCCTATTTTCTACAACTTTATGGGCTTTCAGCTAATGCTGTATCTTTCATACCGCCGCTGTGCGTTCACACGTAATATTATATAAGGCAACACTTCATGTTACTGACACCCGCTATACAAGAAAATTACATATCCATAAGTATTATTATATACCCCATCCCTTAATATCATTCTCAACCATCGCGTTTACTGCTTGCTTTGCATCTATTTTGCATTTTCGTACGCTATATACGACATCCGTTCATGCTGTTGTCACCCATTGCATCCATCTATTTTTGCCCTTCCGTACGCTATATACGTCATCAATTAATACTGCTGTCACCCAACACGTTAACTTTTCCATTATACATGTATTTGCCATTTTCCATACGCTATATACAACATATCATGCCTTCCCGCTGTTATCCATTGCATTTGCTATACACTGTTCACCCATACGCAATATTGTATGCTGCATATAGCACAACATCTATTGTTTTGGTCATTTATTAACATTACTACTCACGGTGTACCTATACTCAATATAGTATACTGCATATAGCACAGCATCTATTGTTTTTCATATTTAATGCCATTACTACTCACGGTGTACCTAAACGCAATATAGTATACTTTTTACAATGTGACATTTATTCCCACTAATATTCACTGTACATAAAACTTGGCAATGTCGGCCATCTTTGTTTTAAATCTGCGGCTTTGCATGCCATAGGCGGCCATTTCCACAAATATCTCTTACGCGCGCTTCACCATAATACGCTACCGTCAAAACCATATACGCAGTGCCCGCGTTTATCATCGCACCGCATCGTAAAAAAGACGGGTCGCATATACTTCGGCACAAAAATGGCAGTCACGCAAAACAAATGGAGTTCCGTACACAAAATCGTTCACAAAAGTATATTCCGCATACATATAAAATCAGTTTACTATAAATCAAGTAAATTCCTATGTTCTTTCATTCAAAACATGTACAGTTTCTACTATACATTAGTATCAGTTACCGTAACGTAAAGTGTGTTAATGTGTTCTGCCATATGAACATTAGGTAAGTAAACTGTTTCTTGTTTTATTCCATTCACAATATATAAATGCACTTCTTATGTTCTTACTATTCATAAGCTAGGACCAACACAACAATATACTAACTTAAATTTCATCATTCTATGCAAGCTAAAATGTTAAAGCATTCATCTCTTTTGCTTGGGGGTCCCCGCCAATTATTTCAACATTTTCATGACAAACATTAAGTTTGGATTTATTTTTTTATAAATTGTGGCAAACAAAGACCGTATGTGTGCAATTTTTTCGTGGTTCCTTCCACTTTCTACATACCTTTTCTTTACAAGTTTCATAAAACCAATAGTGCCTTTTACTTGACCATCATAACCATAAAACGTAAACCTTAAACACAATAAAATCGTTACATAGTTCTCTAAATATTCCCCTTCTCCTCCCACATATTCATTCCGCCCATCATCGTTCATTTACTTTAATTATACGTCTTCCGTTACACTCAAAACTCGCATTTCGCAAATGTACCATACTTTGTATCCTAAAACAGTCTCTTTTTTTTCCTACATATTTAAATAAGGCAATGTCATTTAAAACTTGTATATTTATACACCATTTATTCATTCAAAAACAAAAAAAAATCTTTATGTTCGCCATTGCTTGTTGTAATTACTCTGCTAAAAGAAAAACAAAATGGTGGAAAACCACCAATGGCCAAGCTATCTTAACCGCCGCTCCACCCATTAAAGTCAACCCTTCTGTCAATGTCTTCAACTCCGCCTCCTTTCAATTTTCAACACCTCTCCAAGATACCACTCTTTTCAGCCCCGCCTCCTGTCATTCAACAGCTTAAAACTCCTTCAGGACAAATTTTCAAGACCTCTACAAGATACCACTATTTTCAGCTCCGCCCTCCTGTCATTCAACGCTAGTGATAGTTAACAAGACTTCAGCCATTTTAAAAATCAAGCAAAGTCTGTTCATTATTTTGTAATTCTGTTTAAAAACAAATAAAAAAATAAAATTCATTTCTTTCTTTTTTCAAATAAAGCTCTTTTAACTTCCAAGTTTAAAGCGCTTGGCTTCAAACCCCATCACCAAAATAAACATCCGTCGTGGCTAAGCGGTTAGCGTACGTGTCTTTCAGGTAGTAAGCCAAAATTCGATTCCCGGCAGCGGCTAGCGTACGCGTCTTTGCCGTGACAAAGCCGGGTTCTATTCCCGACAGCGGCTAGCGTGCGCGTCTTTCCGTAAAAAAGCCTGTGCCGGGTTCCATTCCCCGCAGCAGCTAGCATACGCGTCTTTGCCGTGGCAAAGCCGGGTTCCATTCCCGACAGCGGCTAGCGTGCGCGTCTTTCCGTAAAAAAGCCGGTTTCCATTCCCGGCGGCATCTTATGTCTTTCCAATTGTTAATATAATCATTACAAGCAAAGTCTTGTAAGCATATCCAACAATATAGTCTCGGTGCCAATAAGGGACACTTAATTCAAAAGCAACTGAAGAATCAAAGTACTACAATTATATATAAGAACAGGTAAAATACAACATTTATCTCATCTTATATTTTTAATATTCAATTGATATAAAAAAATAAAATTCCTTACCTTCAACAATAAATCCAACCGTTCCAATCAAATTACACCGTCTACAAACAACTTAGCACTTAAAAACACAACATTAAAATCATGTAAGGCAATATACTTTATTTATAAATCAGTTTTTGCTTCTTATCCACAAAAGGAGGAGGGATTTATCTTCGCCCACGTATTTCATCCCACGTTCATGCAAACGAAATCAATATCTCTATGCTTATTATCCAAAACTTCCCTTTTGCCCACGCAAAAGGAGGGAGATCATTCTATTTCTCACTATCAAATCCACATTTTTCAGGAAGTCTGCTCCAATTAAAACAAGATGATACACATATCATCACTTCCTTTGACATTCTAATCAAACACACAAGTTACGTGACTCAAAGCATATATTGCTTTTCCGTGACTTTATTCATATCTTATATTCAGTTTCCGCTACAAAAGGGGAGAAAGAAATCATATCACAGCCTCTTCCGCTCTAATTAAAATTATCATAAAAGATTTTTCAAAGTATCAAACTTTCTTCCGCTCCAATTAAAAATTATGGACTCACAAAATTAATCATTCTTGATAATTTTTATCACTTCCGGGTCTAATCTCCCCAGTGCTATTCAAGGGAACACACAGTGATAATTTCCACAGTATACTATAGGTTTTAATATGGGAATTAAAGTCTTATCAGACCGGAAGTCCTGAATACATATTGGAATCTAACTACTAACGTCCCATAAAATCCTTTCAAATATTCTTTTAGCAAGACTCACCCCATACGCAGATGAAATTATTGGAGATTATCAGTGCGGATTTAGACGAAATCGATCAACTATCGACCAAATATTTACCATTCGCCAAATACTCGAAAAAAAGTGGGAATACAATACCCCGGTATATCAACTATTTATTGATTTTAGAAAGGCGTACTACTCGGTTAGGAGAGAAACATTATACAACGTTCTTACAGAACTAGGAATACCGAGAAAGCTAATTAGTTTAATTGAGATATGTTTAAATGAATCCCGAAGTAAAGTCCGGGTAGGAAAATTTTTGTCCACGAGCTTTCACGTCGAAAATGGCCTGAAACAAGGAGATGCGTTGTCACCATTGTTATTTAACTTAGTTCTGGAATACGCCATAAGGAAAATCAAAGAAAGCAACCAGGGCCTAGAGTTGAACGGTATTCACCAGGTTCTGGCATATGCTGATGATGTAAATTTAATAGGGGATGACAGGAGAACAATAGAAAGAAATGCAGAGATCTTATTAAACGCTTGCAGGGACATGGGTTTAGAAGTAAATGCAGAGAAAACTAAATACATGGAAGTTCGTCGGGACCTTAATAGAGCAAATTATGGATGCGTTAAAATATTAAATAATACTTTTGATAAAGTGGATAGTTTCAAATATCTAGGATCAATATCAACAGAGGAAAATCAAATTCACGGAGAAATTAACCCTCGGATGCATGTCGCTTTTTTTCTACACTTTTACATATGTGGGGTCAATTTGACCCCACGCAATATTTGGTTGATAATAATATAACATAGTATGCATGTTAGGTTAATTAGATTACGTTAGGTTTGGTTAAGTTAGGTAATGCGGAGGTATGTTAAGTTTGTTTAGATTAGGTTACATTAGGCAAGGTATATAGTTCAGGTTATCGCGTTTTATTCATTAATATAAGGAATAAACCAATTACAAATATTGTTCAGATATTTTAACTGTTTTCCTCTTCCTCGCTTTCCGAATAGTTAAAAATAGTTCACTCTTCTTCATATTAATATGAGTAACAGTTCACTTACACTTATCCGAGCTGCAATTCAGCACCATAATCTTACTTGAAACAAAAGATTTCTTGAGCAAGGAAAACAACACTAAATATGAAGAAAGTACCCATGTTTTGGCTTTGTCACATCAATACACATCACTGACATTCAGAACACACTACTAACACACTACTGTGAAATTTGCACACATACTTCTCACATCTGCTGCAACGCTGTGATGTCTTCCTGTCCTCTTCCCTTGTACAGATCTGACATCTTACTCTCTTGTTCGAAGATGTAGGAGCCAATGCCTTTGTTTCCCTCTCTACACCGCAGAGTTTCATCGCATCAATCACTGGTTTCTTTAGGTTCAAACTGTGGCACCTCAGCCTGATGTGAGGAAGAATCAGTTCGTTCGCCAACTCAGTTAGAAAGACACGGCGCTTGTGACTGATCCCTGAATGATAATCCGGATGTTGTGATAAGTAGCATGTGTATGCATTGAGAGCGCCTACGTTGATTACATTATAAAAGAGAGCCATTGGCCAGCGACGCGTCTGTCTCCTACAGGTGTATGTTTGAACCAATTTGTCCATGGCGTCAACTCCACTCTTTGTTTGGTTGTAAAATTTTATGATTT
Organism: Thermobia domestica; assembly: GCF_964235325.1. Classification (NCBI taxonomy): domain Eukaryota; kingdom Metazoa; phylum Arthropoda; class Insecta; order Zygentoma; family Lepismatidae; genus Thermobia; species Thermobia domestica. The sequence goes on along the minus strand of NC_137470.1, from coordinate 49,135,130 downwards.
CTGGCTTCTTCTTGGAATCTTCCTCATCCACGCCTGTGTCATGATGCATGGTGCTGAGTAGAATGACGTTCTTATTCTTTTTCGGTACGTAGCTTACTAGGGTAACATCTTTATTGAAGACGAATTGTGATGTGCTAGGCTGTCTTGACTTAACATTGACCAGCGCAGGTGGAATTTCACGTCTGTTTTTCTTTATTGTACCAACAATAGTTACATTTTGTACCAACAGTTCCTTAGCTAAATCATAACTTGTGAAAAACTGATCAGTTGTGATATTACTGCCGGAGTTCCGCAGCGTGTAGCACAATGTCTTCACGACGTTGCTGGCGAGGTTAGTTTGAACTGGTTCCCCTGGCTGTCGTCCCAAGTACACTAAACCGTCTTTTGCGTAAAAGTTCTCAGCATCACACAACCAGAAGATCTTAATGCCGTATTTACCTGGTTTACTTGGCATATACTGCACAAACTTGCATCTCCCACGGAAAGGCACTAACTGTTCATCAATCGTGAGGAAAACTCCGGGAACCATAACTTTTCGACAATTTTCTATGAAAAGTGTCCAGATATATCGAAATGCAGCCATGTGATCAGTTTCCAGACGCAAAGCGCGGGTTCGCTTGTCATCGAACCGGAGCAGTCTTCTGATATCTTCGAAACGATTCACGCCAAAAGTGTCTTTGTATTTCGGATTAGCGAATTTGCTGAGAAAAAGTTCGCGAATAGGAACATCCCAACTTCTCTCAGTACCTGCGATAAGAAGGATGCCAATAAAAGCCTGAAGCTCTTCTAATGTTAGGTCAGTCCACTTTTTCACTGATTTCACTGCCACTCTTCTTCCTTCTAAATTCGTGCACTGCACAATTTCCTCCAAAATGTTACGGGAAATGAACAAATCAAAGGCATCTTTGGGTGACGTCAAGACAAAGCCCCGCGGGAGACCTTGTACATTCCTTACGATGTTGTGCCTAGCAGTCTGGTGAACACCGGGTGGTTTGCTTTTCCACTCAATTCCATTCTTCGAAATCATACCGAAAGACGCTTGCTCATCCCTTGCATCTTCTTCTTCTTCTTCATCATCATCACCACCATTATCCATTTCAAAATCACTGTCTTCCCTCGGAATGTTTTCCTCCTCTGAAACTCCATCATCTTCGTCAAAACTGTCCAAGTTGCTGGCAACACCATTATCATCCTCCTCCGTAAGCAGTTCGTTTATTTCATTTAGAGACAATCCTCTTTTTGTCATTACTGTCTATGGCACTTTCAGTCTAATAAACAGGATTTTATAAAATCACGTAAAAGCAATAAGCATGCACTTGTTCAAACCTAAAATGCGGCGTTCTTTCACACACGGTGTGCAATTGTTTCTGCAACACAAACAAACATGAGAGCGGAGCACTGTAGAAATGTCGTCCGACTATACACGCGGTCTGTCAACAACAACTGATTGCAGTGTTGTCAGGTTACAGTGGAAAAAATATTTTCAAATAAGATAAAACAACCTTTTATTCGCGACAAATTTTTACTATACTTGCAGCAATATGCGAATTTATGGAAATTTTACAAGAGCATAAGTTTATTCCCAGAGAAAATAAGATCTCGAAATCAAAACTTATAAAAAATATCCAGTTTTACAAAAAGATTCATCATCATCCCTCGATAATTCGAATGATGATGATTGTTGTTCTGCCCTAAGGCAGGTCCTTGACCCGAAGGTCCCTGGGCAAGATGAGCCCATGGTGGTTTTTCATTGCCTTCCATGGGATGATGATGACGTCCTAAGGACGGGACCTACAGTTTAACGTGGGATCCGAATCACATGTGTCCCCACCGGGAATCGAACCCGGGACCCCTTGATTACAAGGCGGTGAGAGTAACCACTTATCCACCGGGGAATACTGATTTTAAAAGATTTTCTCTACTTTGGGTATAGCTGAACATTATATCCAGGCCAAACTTTTTATTTTGAACGTTTCTAAACTATTTTGAAACTGGGGTCAAATTGACCCCACATATGTAATAGATGGGTAATGATAAAAAATGGTAAAAAAAATAAATAATAATAACTTGCAAAACAAATGTGTTTACATTCTTTTGTAGTTGAAGCATCCTGCTTAGATGTCACAGAACATCAGGATTTTTCAGTGAGATTTCCTTGTAATACTAGGAAATAAAAGCATGTTGGGGTCAAAATGACCCCACACATGCATCCGAGGGTTAAATGACGACTAAAAACAGGGAATTCGTGTTACTATTCGGTTCAAAATCTCTTGTCGTCGCGAATTCTGTCGAGGAATTTGAAGCTTAAAATATACAAAACGATAATCATGCCTGTTGTTCTGTATGGCTGCGAAACATGGTCACTTACTCTGAGGGAAGAACATAGACTGAAAGTATTTGAGAACAAGATCCTGAGACGAATATCGGACCTAAGAGGAACGGGAATGGGGAATACCGGAAACTTCATAACGAGGAACTACATAATTTATATGGTTTACCCAATATTGTTAGGGTCGTCAAGTCTAGTAGGCTTAGGTGGGCGGGTCATGTAGCTAGAATGGATAAAGTAGAAACGCTTTCAAGGTCTTAACTGGAAGACCAATAGGAACACGACCATTAGGAAGACCTAGGCGCAGATGGGAGGACAACATTAAGATGGATCTTGCAGAGATTGGAATACAGAGTAGAAACTGGATGCTGTTAGCTAAGGATAGAAGTCAGTGGAGAGCTTTTGTGAACGCGGCATTGAACCTCCGGGTTCCATAGACCATAGAGTTAGTTATTATTATTATTATTATTATTATTATTATTATTATTATTATTATTATTATTATTATTATTATTGTCCTCACATATATTATTGTCAAAATAGAATTGAAAATTTGAGTAAAAGTTACTTTAGATTTTTTCTTATTTTTAAAATGCACAAAAATCAACGCTGTTCACATAATTATACTTCTATTGTCATAATATTCTACAAACAAAGAGTAATGGCATGAAATCAAGAAAAATAATAAAATATACTGAACTACATTCTCTACAGATATGTCGATAGGCCACAAGGCTATATATATATATATATATATATATATATATATATATATATATATATATATATATATATATATATTTATTTATTTATTTATTTATTTATTTATTTATATATATATATATATATACAAGAAAGAAAAAAGATGAAATAAAAATGTAATCGTTTACCGAGGAAACCACAAAGTTTGAAGTTTCCCTCTGATTGTTACGACTGCAAATCATTATGAAAAGCAAATTGTAGCAAAGGTTATAAATGGAAAACGAATTATTCCACCTCAGAAGCAGAAAACATTTAGATGGTTTCGAGGTACGATTTGCAAAAATAAAGGTGCAATGTTGACAGATGAAAAGCAGGGTTTACAAAAACATTTCAGTTTGTATTGGTATTCGGAAAACAATGCTATTTATTGATATTTTTTTGCATTAAACAACAATAAAAAAATTCAATAAAATAGATCAATTATTTTTCTAAATGAATAAGTTTTCACTAATTTGAATCTAGTTAATGGACCAAAATAATAATACTTCGAAGAAAATAATATGAACAAAAGCGAAGTTCAATTATCTTAATTGAAATTAATTGTCTTGAAAGTAGTACGTACCAGAACGGTGGTGTATATTATCATATCAAAGTATTCATCATAGTGCATAGATGGAAACATTGCACTGCAAATACTTACAGTTAGTTATAGAATATTTTTGAGAACCCTATAAAATGGCTTTGCAATATATAAGAAATATCCTTTCGGAACTTCGGTGTGGATTGCAGATTACTATTAAAAACGTTTAAAAGTTATTTTAAGACACATATACTTTAACGTTTGAGAGAGAGAGTGCCTATAAGAATCGTTGGATAAATTTGAGAATGGGGGAAAGTGGAAGGACGGACTATGCTAAAAATATTAAAGTCTGGCATATTTTATGAAAGTTAGTACACAACAGATAAAAATATAATTTGCAATTGAGTGAAATGATGGAAGCTCGCTTACACTTTCTTCTACAACTAATCTGAGGAAAGTGTATTCATTTTAACATCCACTATCTTCTAGACTTGGCATCTACCTTCCACGAAAATTATCAATCTCGTTTCAAAATATCAATTGTTATATGTTGGAATTATTGTAGGTTTGAAGGTTGGGTAGTAAGCGCTTGTGAATTAGGTACTGCACTATGTGTTGTTAAGAGAAGTAGTATGTGCAAATAAGATGTAGAATTATAATGAATGTTTCAAGAGGAGTTTAAGACATGATATCGAATTATGATGTATGTGCAAACAATGAAAATTTAGATGATAATAAGATTATATTAACGAAGAGAAGCTACATTGAAGAAGAATAAGGTATAATGTGATTATTTTTGGTTTAAATTTAGAGGTGCCCCTCCACTTTCAAACTTACGAAAAGGAGTTAAAACATAAAAAAGTGTTAGGGTAGGGTAGATTAGGTTAGGCTTGATTAGTTTAGGTGACGTTAGCTTAACCGGTATTAATTTAGTTCGACTAGAACAGTAATTGGAACTGGGTCTCATAGAAGCTTCAATTATCACTTTAATTCAGTAATCCGTGGCTCTCATAAAAGAATTAATACATTTTCTTCATTATTTTTATATAATTCTGTAAAACTCAATGCCGAAATATCACATTCAACAGAATGATTCGCCATCATATACGACTACCATGATTCTGAATCATTAAAACCTTTCGCGTAATGCAAATACTTCTACATATCTTCTCTTGTATTAAACATAACTTTACTGCCAAATTTGTAATACACTTAATCATCACATAAGAACTCTGAATCATCATTTCTTAACTCATATTTTCCTGTAAATTCTCCTATTTTTTTTATAAGAAAACGAACATTCAACTATAAATTTAACCCGTATGTTTAATGTATAAAGAAAGATTACAGATGGCAAAAATTGATAATAAAAGAATTTGATGATGAAGTAATTGAATTGACATTAAGACTGAAACTTAAAATAATAAAATGAACACATTTTAGTTATAACAGATTTGGTGCAGTCGGTAGGATTAGATTGGATTCAATTGGGTTGGATTGTATAGGATTCTACACTCCGCATCAAAAAAATTGCGACAGCTAACGCCGTGCAGTTAGGCAACCCAATATACAACTTCTTATCCCATAATCGTGTCAGGTAAATCCCTCTCTCTCCTCCTCCTCCTTTCTTCTCTCCCATACTAAAATTAGCTAACAACATGAGCGCAATACTAATTTCAAACTACACATGTATTAGTATCGATAAAATGAAATAACAAAACCGAGAGAAAACAAGATTCATAAGTTGATGTAGGGAGAAATTCAAACACACACAATGAAATACTGAAACAAATTGATGTATTTTACACAGAGATTCAGAAATGAGGCACAGAGAGATAGAGAGAGAGAGAAATTGAGAGAAGAGGAGAGAAGAAGAAAACGAACAGGAAAAACAGATAAAAATATGGAATTCAAACGTACTAAGAAAATAACCTAACATTATAAAGTTCCGTTTCTAGAAATCCAACAGTAATATAGAAATATCGCTTTTTTTACATATTGTTTTAGAAGTATTCGAATATATTGAAGATGCTTTAAACACTCATTAAGTCACTTTTATAAAGGATAGCATACTCAATTTTATGTAGAACTGTAGATCTCCGAGACACATCTAGGATAATGTCAAAAGTTTCACGCCTATGTTATGTTTCCGCAGGGTTCAATTGCAAATTCGGTAGTGTTCATTGGATATACTGATCCAAAATACATTCTAAGGAAACCAATAGGTAGCGTTGGCCATATCCTCAATTTCAGACTACTAATGCGAACTTAACAAAAATGCGAATAAAACGAAAAGTAAAGAAAAAGAAATACAAAATTTAATGAGTGCTATTTTACTGCTAAATTCCTATTAGAAATACCCTATATCAAAAGTCCAAACTGTATCGTAATGAAAAGTTACAAATGTTCGAATGGAAAAGTTTATGTTTCTCATAGAAGTAGCATGTTTCAAATTTCAACGTGAGTAAAACACATTGAATTATAGGATGGAAACAATTTTTTTGTCGAACTAGTATAAATAAAATTTTGTTTTCAAATAACCAAAGAGGTTACCGTTTTCAAGTCTTTTCCGAAAATTTATATGTTCCAAACATCCAGCATCGATGTCCTTTCTTGCGGATATAACGTAATTTGCAGAGAAGAAATGAACAGGCTAGAGCTCAAACGAATCATTGTGTCAGTCGGATGATGTTTACTAGGACCAAGCACAAAATATGCTTTATTTATGTATTTTTTCTGAATTGTATGTTTTTCCTTTATTAATTTATCTCTTGGCGTCGAATAAATGAATTTTGTTGTGTACTTTGGTGCAAATAACCTTACAGAAAGAAGCCGGTTCGTTCCAAAAATCGGGGCTAAAGTAAGTAATATTTGGCTTGTAGTTTAAGGTGTCACGATAGTGTAGAGGTAACGTAATGACATTATTAATAATACAGCTAACTAATATAGGGTCAACTCCTGTTCGCGTCAAAGTTATTTTTTACAAAGTGATTGTGAAGAATCCATTTATCATACTGGAATAGTATTATAATACTTAAGAATGTGGAAGCAAACACTTGTATCATGATGGAGACGATTTCCGAATGTTGGTTGAGAATCGGCAAAGGAATTATAAGACATTCGAAACACATCATTGATCTGCAGTATACACTTTACGTGTTATCGTTCACAGAAAGAAACACTACATCATTTGTTAAACACAGTTTGGGTAAAGCAACCGGTGGTGTAGTGGTAGAGTGCTAGACTTCCAAATGGAAAATCTTGGTTCGATTCTCCATCAAGTAGTATGATTTTTTCGCATAAAATAATGACTACAAACATAGAATCATCTTCTATTGGAGAACATACAAAGCGTCACTTGCGGTAATTCAAATAACCAGTACATGTGTGTTCTATATCGTACACTGTAATGATAGTTATGCTTCATATTTATATTCGTCTCCCCTCCCTACCCTGTCTTTGCATCTTTCGCTTCTCCCCTCCTTTCTCTCCCACGAACACGCATTTCATGTACGTGTGCGTGTTCCAAAGTTAAAAGGTAGCAAGAGCCCGATATACCTGATCTGGAAAATCTAATTAACTGGCAACTTCGGCGTCGTGTTTTTCGTGCTCTGGGGATAATATCTCCATTCCTCGTCATCTCTGCCAAAATACTGCTTAAACGCAAGGGAATAACTGATTTTTTTTATCTTCTAGGTTATCCAGTCTCAGTCGAATTACCGGGTCACTACGGGTTTGAATCCTCGACCCAGTGGTGGTCTATAAACTAACAAACATCATCCGACTGACACGATGATGGGTCTGATCTCTAGCCTGTTCATTCCTTCTGTGCAAATTACGTTATATCCGCAAGAGAGGACATCGATGCTGGATGTTCGCAACAGATAAATTTTCGGAAAAGACTAGAAAATGATAACTTCTTTGGTTATTTGAAAAAAAATATTTATACTAGTTCAACAAAAAAATGTTTCCATCCTATAATTCAATGTGTTTTTTATTCATGTTGAAATTTGAAACATGTTATTCTATGAGAAACATGAACTTTTCCTTTCGAACATTTGTAACTTTTCATTACGATACAGTTTGGACTTTTAATATAGGGTATTCCTAATAGGAATTTAGCAGTAAAATAACACTCATTCAATTTTCTCTTTCTTTTTCTTTTCCTTGCGTTTTTATTTATTTGTACAGTTTGCATTAGTAGTCTGAAATGTAGGATGTTTCCGACATAACCTTCTGGTTTTATTTTAATGTATTTTGGATCAGTAGTCCAATAAACACTACCGAATTTGCAATCGAACCACGCGGAAAAGAGAAAAAAAACATGTGCGTAAAACTTCTGACATTATCTTAGATCTACAGTTCGGAGATCTACGGTAGTCTCGGAGATCTACAGTTCTACTGGAAGTTGAAAAAATGAAATGAAATTCTTGAGTTTTACGTCCCACGGTATGCCGGTTAGGCTAAAGAAGATGGTGATGATGAGAGATGAATGAAATTGTTGAATGAAGAAAGTGGGAGGAAACGGGAGAACCCCGAGAATATCCACGCACACGGTGTTTGTCAACCACAAATTTCACTTTGCGGGAGCAGGGTTTGAACCCGGAACACCAAGCACCAGAGGTGAACGCTCTACCACTGAGCCACCGCGGCCCCTCCCTCTATGCTATCCTTTATAAAAGTGACTTAATGAATGTTTAAAACATCCTCTATATATTTGTATAGTTCTGAAAAAAAATATATGTAAAAACAAACGTTTACATTTTGGAACTTTATTAAGAGTAAAACAAAGCATTTAAATGGTAATGTATTGTGTTATGAGGGTAAAGAGTTAGCATATGATAAAGATATAGTAAACGCATTTGCAACCTACTTTGAATCAGTGTATACAGACGGAGTGCCACTGCTAGTTGAAACAGATGATTCGACATTAGTTGAAATGTATGAAAAAATTGATATGTTACAAATAGCGGTAATAGAAGTGGACGAGATTCGAATGGCAATCAGAAAACAAAAAATCAAAGAGTTCGATAGGTATCGATGATGTACCATCATATGTAATAAAAGGTTGTGAAGAGAGTTTCTTATTACCTTTACATATGCTATTTAACCTAATACTCCAAACCAGCACGTTTCCAGCAAAATGGAAACTTACAAAAGTTTGCCCTATTCCTAAAAATAATGACAGTAAAGAAATTCAAAATTATAGGCCGGTTTGTATTCTAAACTCATTTGCAAAGATATTTGAAAGCATAATTTATAAGCGGATTGAGAATCACATTAAACCAGTAATATCGGATTATCAACATAAATTCGTTAATGGCAGATCCACCGTAACAAATCTAGCTGTCTTCACTGACCATCTAGTTGATACATTGGAGAGTAATAATCAAATATATGTATTTTATACAGATATTGCGAAAGCATTTGACAAGGTAAACCATACGTTGTTAGTGAATAAACTTAAATTTCTCAACTTTTCTGATCAGTTAATTGCTCTTATGAAGTCATATTTGATGGACAGAAAACAATATGTGGTTTATAAATCCTGTAGATCATTTGAATACATTCAATTTTCTGGAGTCCCACAAGGATCTAATTTAGGGCCGTTACTTTTTATAATATTCATTAATGACCTTCCTAATTGTATTAAAACATCACATAAACTACTCTATGCAGACGATCTAAATATATATAGGAGAATTACAACAGTACAGGACTGTGTCAGTTTGCAGGATGATCTAGACAGAGTAAATGAATGGTGCAAGAGCAACTTGTTAAACATAAATTCAGATAAATGCAAGACCTTGTCCTTCACTAAGAAACGGAATGTTGTTAAATTTCAATATAAGATAGATGGTATACAATTAAAGGGGGAACAAACTGTCAAAGATTTGGGTGTAATATATGATAACAAACTATCGTTTGAACATCATATAAATCAAATTGTAAATGACGCAAATATAAATCTTGGATTTATTTTTAGAATGGGAAGGGAATTTAATAAGTCGAATGTTTTACTGAAATTATATTTTTCATGTGTTAGATCAAAATTAGAATATGCGTCTATTATATGGAACCCCCACACGAAGAAAGACTCTATTAAAATAGAAAGAGTTCAAAATAAATTTTTGCGGTTTCTGGTGTACAAAAGAACAGGCATCTTCCCCACATATGAGAATAGTACTTCTCTTAACGAAAATTTTAATACAATGTCTCTCAATCATAGAAGAGTGTTAAATGACATGATATTGTTGTACAACATATTAAATAAAAAATTAAATAGTAAGGATATGGTTTATGCCTTTCATCTCAGGGTACCCAATGGAAACATACGTGTGGGCAATGGAAATTTATTTTATTGTAAGAAATCTCGAACAAATGCAACAAAACAGTCACCAACGTGGAGGATGGGTGCAGTGTACAACAAACTGAGTAAATGTAAAAAAGTTCTGGATATACACAGTATGAGTCAGAATAGATTTCGCAAATATATTATAGATATTCTATGTAACTCTGATATGAACACTGTAATTGGGTAGAATTACCTGTTGTGTTCTTCTTCAATAAATAAATAAATAAATAAATAAATAAATTACTGTTGGATTTCTGAAAACGGGACGTTATAATATTAGTTTTATTCTTATCACGTTAGAATTCCATATTTTTATCTGTTCTATCTTTTATTTTCCTTCTTCTCTCAATTTTTTTTCTCTCTCTCTCTGCCTCATTTCTGAATCTCTGTGTAAGAGACATCAATTAGTTTCAGTTTTTTACTGTGTGTGTTTCAATTTCTCCCTACATCAACTTATGAATCTTGTTTCGTCTCGGGTTACCGAGCGATATGTACCACATATGAAGGAGGATTTGAAACCATGCAAGTTTATAGCTGCTCAGGGCGACATGAAGAAGTTTGAGAGAAGAAATATGGCTGACCATACGGCTCAACAGCACAGAAAGCTAAGGAATTACTGAATTTCCACTGCAATGAAGGATAAATGTTTAGTAGTAGATTCATGATAAGATCTGCTATATATTGGGGAAGATGAACTTCATGGCCGCCATATTGAATTTGGATTCACAATGTAAAAGAGAAAGTGGATTATGTGGCATATCAAATAGCACTGAAATTTTACTAGGAGTTCATTGGTATTAGCCATTCTGTAGTAACTCTATTGTGAGTTGACAAATGACATGCAGAAAGTACGCATAGAAACTCTATGAGTCTCACTAGTATGACGTAAAAACTAGAGCTTGGAGAACTCTGGTTTGCATACAGACCAAACGAAAAGTGTTTACATGCAGAATATTTGAGAGTAAGGACAGGGGTGTAGCCAGCAGGTTTGTGTAGAAGGGGCCCGTCGTTTTTGAGGGGGTCCAGCTACAATGTACAAAGCCAAAAAAAATGTGTTGCTGCTAGTATTTTTGAGGCCTGAAAGAAATAAAAAATTTGTTTTCTTTCTGGAAAACTAAAACCACTATTTTAGCTTATTATTATTATTATTATTATTATTATTATTATTATTATTATTATTATTATTATTATTATTATTATTATTATTCTCCATAAATTATATTCAGGATAGTTTTTATTATGCTTAATCAAGAACTACTGCCCGGGCCAAACGCTATACTTTTGTGCATAACTATAAAGGTAACCAAGAAAGTTCTGTCCTTTTTCGTGAAGGTCTGTGTTCAATTGGACCTCACACCGTGAGTTGAATGCGAGTGGAGATAAGGCGAACGTCAGTTGTTGGTGTGGGTATATCCAACATACTAACTGGTTGTGGCAATTCAGATACACCGTGAACTTGAGTAAAGACAGAGGGAACATGGGACATCCACAGAGCGTCATAAGAGCATGTATGATGAACGAGTTCAAATGGAGGTCAAACGCCACTGTAGCGGGACAGAAGATATGTCAGGCCTTTGGTAAAGGTGTCGTGACGACGCGGACAGTGCCACGATGGTTTAACAAGTTTAAGGACGATGACGAAACAGCCGAAAACACCACGTGCCAGGAGACCAACATATGTACAAAGAGGAACTGGGACTACAATTCAGTGTGTGGAGAAACCATTCGGCAACACATCCATCAACTTGGGAAGCACTACAAGTTGGGTCTCACATGTTTTGACTCCGGGCCAGAAGGCAACGCGGCAGTCGCCTATGTTTATATACTGTTTCAGAGCCATTTCTGAACAGGGCGTTGACATGTGATAAAAAGTGGGTCCTATGCGAAGCTCCACGGCGCCGTCATCATTGATTAGCATCCCATGAACCGATTTCAAAACAGCCTAAACCAGCACTGCACCAGAAGAATGTCCTTCTGTGTCTTTGTTTCATCGTGCATCGGGAACTGCTACCAGCTAGTTAGAATATCAATGCAACTGTGTAGTGTCAGCAGTTGAGCTGTGCTCAACAAAAACTCAAAACTCTGGAGCCATCACTTCTGAATTGCAAATGACTCCTCGTTTACAGGACAACGCTAAGTCCCACGTGGCTAGGATGACTCAGGACACCATTTTCCGCCTTTGATGGGAAACAATATTGCAACCACTATATTCCCCGGGTATTGCCCCGTCCGATTATCACCTGTTCCATTCTTTGGACAATCACTTAGAGGACGCCAGTTCAAATCCCTAGTGCACCTCCAAAATGCACCTGATACCTTCTTCGTTTCACGGCCCAACAAGTTCTACCGAGATGAATTCCATGGCCTTCCAGAACGTTTTTAGAAGGTCGTCGATGTTGATGGGGACTATTTTTGATCTTCCAGGTTAGGTGACATATCGATGTTCGAAGGTGGTCGAAGGTGTAGCAACAAAAGTTTTCTTAGTTACTTTTAAGAATAAAATTTAAGACCTTGTATACAGAACCTATCTACACAAGATTGATTTTCTTTGAAATTTCACTTAATTTCTTTACGGTTTCCTGATAAAAATATTTATTTGTTATTCGTGACTTAAAAAAAAAAAAACAATTATTTTATTACACTGAGTAGAAATAAAAGAGAAAGCGAATGAAATCCAAATTAAATAAAAGCATTGTTTCTCACCAAATTTTCCATCCCCTATGTCTTTTAAAACACTTGTTAAAGCATATAAAAATAGACTGTACTTACAAATCAGTTTAGTACCTTTGTTTTATGGCTGTGTTTGTAGTACCTTTTTAAAACGTTTGTCTGCAAACTGTCAAATATAAATCGCAGTAAATTGTGTAATATGCTGTCACAAAAAAGTATCATATTTTTCGATTGGTATAAGGAAGAGATACTATACTATTTTTCGATCGGTATGGAAAAACAATATTTCTCCATACTATTTTACCGTAAATTATTAATTGTCAATAAACTTTGTTACTTTTAAATGAATGAAGCGATATAATTTTACTATGATGTTTTAAAAGCTGGTCATTTGGGGGGGGCAGGAAACGATTTGGGGGCCTGACCCCGATGCCCCCCCTTGGCTACACCCCTGAGTAAGGGAAAGAAAGTCAATTCGCTGCAAAGATGCCTGACTCTTTATATATTTCGAATATCAAGGCATTTGCTAGAAAATCAGCAAATATGTGCAAGGATGATTTGAAGATTGTTTCTTCAGGAAGTATTGGCCACATGTGCACGAGAATTGCATCTTGCTGCTGGTTTATTCGTTGTCATGTAATGTATTCACGGGGCCCCATTTAACTTTTTACTGACCCCTTTAGGTGGGCTTGCAAATGAACTCCAATACAGTTGGATCGCCACCCCCGTACACTTTTGGGCTGGCTACAGGACTGACATCTAAATGCATTGGACGTATTCAATCTCTCGACGTTGGATTCTTTAGCACATACAAACAGTATGTGAGGTTTATCACGGATGATGCGTTACATATTGATGTGTTTCAAGCAAGGCATCGTGACAAATTCATCCGTCTCCAAGCATTTACGTACTTCCAGTTTAGTGCTGCCCGGTCACCAGTTTCAAACATGCCTTCCACATGGCTGGATATCTTGAAAATCATCCACGAAAATTACAGATTTCAATGTGCTTTTGTTTTTTCTTATGAAACATCATCGGATTGTCAGCAGCATCAGGCAATAGTCCCTGTTTTTGCAAGCGTGGACACTGTGAACAACTTTTGTGCTTTCATTAAATCTTATAGATACTCTTCACATCAACTGTCCTTCATTCATTTGTGTGCACCTTTATCAGTATACTTGCTTATGTGGTGATATATGAAGAACCACATCCTAATTGTATTAGTAATTCCTGCACTCATTTGTTTCGGGTGTTTTAACGTGACAACGACTATCCGTCTTTAACAATGCAATATTACCAACTCTTTGAATGTGCAAATACTCTTTGCACTCTTTTTCTAGGTGCACATCCCGTGCCAACGTGTTGCACATGGTTTAGAGCATATACGATTTTCCACACCCTCATTAGAGCATACTGGTACTTGTCGCTTTTTGCACGTACATATTGCTGGTCATTTGTCTTGTATCTGGCGAACAGGTTATTTCGACTTTTGTGCAAATATCCCCACAGGGCTTTCTTTACGTTACTTCTAAACTCACAATAGAGTTACTACATAATGGTCAACATCAATTAACTGCTGGAAAAATTTTAGTCCTATTTGATATGACACATTACCTACTTTTCATTTACATTATGAATTCAAATATAAGATGGCCATTTTCAATATCGCGGCATGATGTTTATATTCACCACATATAGCAGATCTTATTATTCGTCTATTACTAACTTTACCTTCATTTCTGTGGCCATTCACGAGCGGAACGAGTAATCCCTTAGCTTTCTGTATTGGTGAGGCCTATCGTCGGCCATACTTCTTTCGGCTCTCATGCTTCTCCATGTTGCCCTCAGCCGCTATAAATTTGCATATGTATCCTCGTCGCCAAAAGTGCCTTTACATCGCCGTGACGGGTATGTGACCGCGCAGTACTCCAAGGAAGGGATGGTTGCATAAGAAATTATGATTAATTTTGAAGAGTTTTTATTTTGACTAAAGAAATAACGTATGTATAGGGAGTAAAGGAACAGATTTGAAGCATCAGTACACTGGGATCTCTGAAAAGATACGTATTCTCAGTTTTTCAGTTTATTATCTTCTATGTTAAGTTAATAACTGCTAACAATTGCTACTAGCGCATTTCACTCTTCAGGAATTTACTACGACATGTTCGCAGGACACTTTTCACAGTCCTAAATGTATGCGTCAATTATTTCATTCGTCTCACTGTCCTTATTTGATAATGGAAACTGATTACGCTGAACGTGAACATGTTTCGCTGTCGCCAAGCAAGGTCTGTAATAAATGTAAATAAGGTTCTTCTTATTAAATAAAACACAGATGTATTTATTGTGTGTATAGCACAATATAATACAGTAACTAAGCAAATAGATAATCCTTAACAACAGCAAGATTTTTTCCAACAGGAGGGGGAAGCAAAAGGCCGATATAGAATTTTTCGAGTTATTGCGCTATATATATATATAAGTTAAAATTCATAACATTTATAATTGATACCATATATCGTCTTACTTTTTAAAATCGTGGCTGTAGCCTATTAGTTAGAACATTCATCTCCAGACATGATGTAGAGAGAAGAGAAAGAAAGAGATATGATCAGTAGCGTAACTAATTTTACTGCGTCAGGGATCGATTATTAATCGATTTACTCATACCCGCCGCCTGCCTCACGCATTTCAGCTGCGTGAAATGGGCCCGGGTCAAAACGGCCCCGCGTCAAAAGAGCTCGGGTTAAAAGGGCCCGAGTAACTGCCTCCGCGACAAAACGCCCCGAGTAAAACCGGACCGAGTCATAAGATCTCCGCGACAAAGGGGCCCTGTGCCAAAAGGGCCCAAGTCAATAGAACCCCGCATCAAAGAGCCGGGTCAAAAGGGAACGGATCGAAACAACCCGTAACAAAAGGGCCCGAGTCAAAACGGACTCGAGTCTAAAGGGTCTGGGTCAAAAGGTCTCCGCGACAAAAGGCGTGAGTCGAATCTACCCAGCGTCGAAAGTGTCCGGCTCAAAAGTGCCCTGCGTCAAAAGAGCCAGGGTCAAAAGGACCCCGACTTAAAAGGTCCTGGGTCAAAAGGATTTCGTGACAAAAATCTCCAGTCAAAAGATTCCTGCGTCAAACGTACTCGAGTAAAAACGGCCCCGCATTAAAAGAGAGTAAGTCAAGATGTCTCTGAGTCAACAGGGCTCGGGTAAAAGAACCCCGAGTAAAAACAGTCTGGGCCAAAAGATATCCGTGACAAAACCTCCCTGCGTGAAATGGGCCCGAGTCAAAACGGCCCCGCGTCAAAGTGTGCCGGATCAAAGAGTCCCGCAACAAAAGGGCCCTAGTTCAAAACAGACCAGTGTGAAAAAGGTCTGAGACAAAATGACGCCGCGTCAAAAGAGCCAGGAATAAAGCGACCCAGCGTGATAAAGGTCCGGGTGAAATGGGTGCCGCGACCAAAAGACGCCAGTCAAAAGAACAATGCGTTAAATGGGCCCAAGAAAAGGCAGGCCCGCGTCAAGAAAGGTCATAATGTCTCAGTGTCCATAGAGCCCGGGTAAATGGTCCCCGCGACAAAAGGCCCCAAGTTAAAACGACCCCGGGTCATGAGATCTCCACGACAAAAGATAACTGAGCCAAAATGGCCCGAGTCAATACGGGCCCCGTCAAAAGGGCCCGCGTCAAATTGGCCCTGGGTCAAAAAATACCGGGTCATAGGAGCAGCCTCAAAAGAACCGGTTTCTAATGAGCATGGGTCAAAAGAGCGAAGCAGCAAAAAGGCCCGAGTCAAAACGGCCCAGCGTCAAAATTGTACGGGTCAAAAAGGATCAAGTTAAAAGGCCCTGTGTCAAAAGAGCCTGGGTCAAAAGGACCCGAGTCAAAACGGCCCAGCGTGAAAAACATCTGGGTACAAAGGTATCCGCGACAAAAAATAACGAGTAAAAACGACCCTGCGTGAAAACGACTCGAGTTAAAAGGGGCCTGCGTAAAAAGAGCCCCGGTCAAAAGTATCCCGCCTCAAAAGGGCCCGGGTCAAAAGGACCTGTGTGAAAAGTCGGAACAGCGTGAAAAGAACCCAGTTCAAAATCGTCCCGCGACAAAAAGACCCGAGTAAAAAAGAACCTCGTGTTAAGAGAGCTCGAGTCAAAAGGGCTCTACGCCAAACGGACTATGTCAAAAGGGGCCCCGCTACAAAAATGTCCGAATCGAAAAGGCCCGGGTCAAAAGCTCTTTGCAACAAACGTTCCCAGGATCAAAACGGCCCCGCATCAAAAGAGCTCGTGTCAAACGTGTCCTGCGACAAAAAGACCCGAGTCAAAATGGACCTGCGTCAAACAGATCCAAATAAAAAGGACTCCGCGTGAAAAGAGCACAGGTCAATAGGGCTCCGATAAAAGAACCCCCCTACAAAAGTGTCCCAGTCTAAAAGGCCCAGGTTCAAAAGATCTCCGCAACAAAAGGGCCCGAGTCAAAAGGACCTGTGTGAAAGGGTCTCCGCAACAGAAGGACCCAAGTCAAAATGGCCCCACGTCTAAAGGGCCCGGGTTAAATGGGCTTGAGTTAAAA
The DNA here is from genome assembly GCF_964235325.1 of Thermobia domestica. Lineage (NCBI taxonomy): Eukaryota > Metazoa > Arthropoda > Insecta > Zygentoma > Lepismatidae > Thermobia > Thermobia domestica. Next base: position 49,117,931 of record NC_137470.1, on the reverse strand, counting down.
GGATCCTGCGTGAAAAGAGCCCGGGCCAAAAGATTCCGCCTCGAAAGGGCCCTAAGTCAAATTGACCCGTGTCAAAATAAGCTCCGCTACAAAAAGGCCTTAGCCAAAGGGCCCGGGTCAAAAAGTCTCCGCAACAAATGTGCCCGTGTGAAAATGGCCCCGCGTCTTAAGTTCCCGAGTCAAAAGGATTCCGCGACAAAAAACCCGAGTCAAAAGGTTACTACGTCAAACAGGCCCGAGAAGAAACGGTCCCACGTTAAAAGAGCGCAAGTCAAAAAGTATCCAGGTCAAAAGGGTATAGCCACAAAAAACCCCGAGAAGAAACGGCCCCGCGTGAAAAAGAGCAGAGTCAAAAGGCCCCACGACAAATGGTCCTTAGTTCGAAAGAGGCCGGGTCAAAAGGATGCAACTCAAAAGGGCACGGTTCAAACCAGCCCCGCTAGAAAAGAGCCCGAGTCAAAATGACCCCGCGTCAAAAGGGCCCGGGTCAAAACAGCCTAGAGTGAAATGTCCAGGTCAAAAGTCTCCGTGACAAAAGGGTACAAGTCAAAATGACCACGCGTCAAAATGGCCCGGGTCGAACAGGCTCGAGTTAAAAGTTTCCGGGATAAAACGACCCGGCTTGAAAAAGTCCCGGCTCAAAATGACCCGCGACAAAAAGAACCGAGTCAAAAAGGCCCTGCGTCCAAGGAGCCCGAGTATAAACAGCCCCGTATCCAGAGAGCCTAGAAAAAATAAAGAAACATTCTCAATAATGTTACCTCGCCTGTTTTGAATGCTTAAGGCACCGGCTGAGAGTTACGCGGGCGAATGTAAAGAAAGAGTCCAGGTCGAAAGGTCTCCGGGTCAAAAAAGTCCCGCGAGAAAAGCCCCCGAGTCAAAACGGCCCCGGGGTCAAAAGATCTCCGCGACAAAAGGGCACGAGTCACAACGGCCCCGCTACAAATGGACTCGAGTCAAAACGGCCCGCGCCAAAAGGGCTTGGTGAAAGGGCCCCGCGACAAACGGGCCCTACATCCAAAAAACTTGAGTCAAAAGGTCCCGCCTCTAAAGGACACGGGTCAAAATAGGCCCGCTACTAAAAGACCCGAGTCAAAACGGTCCCGCGTCAAAATTGCCCGGGTCAAAAGGAATCTAGTTAAAAGAGCCCAGCGTCAAAGCAGCCTGCGTCGAAAGAACCCCGCATCAAAAGGGCCCGAGTCGAACGGCCCAGCGTGAAAAAGGTCCTGGGGGTAAGTGCTCCGCGAAAAAATTCTCGAGTCAAAATGGCCCCGCATCAAAATTACCCGGTAAATACGGTTTCACGTGTAAAAAGCCTGAGATCAAAGCAAGAGTGGAAATCAGGCATGCAAAAGGGGATAATATAAACTTCGTAAGTTGAATTGATTGTGCAAAAGAAGGAAGAACATCTGTAGTTATTATTAACATATAGTAAATTTGAGTGCTGATATTATTTTTTTTTTGTTAATTGTTCTGCAACAATCTCTATCGCTTAAGTCGCTCTCCATCAAAGTACGCTTGCACTTCCGACTTTCTGATTAAAACTTTATCTATTATTGACTTTCCCCTTAGTTTTAAAATTACATTTCCATCCATGGATCAAAGTATAGAATGAAAAATATTCTGTGGAAAAGATTAGTTTAATGTTGCTCTGAGAAGACATATGTGGATCTGTATACAGGGCATTGGGACATAACTATAATAACGACATGCGTGGACGCATTGATTTGGAGTGGATTTTTTCTTCTGAATACTCATATCCTTATAGGGAATATACACTTGACACAGCGTGTCATTTAAATCTACGCAGTACGTGAATTCCGCCATATTGCATATCACACAATATTGTTTTAAATGTAAAAAGGTTATGATTTCACACTTCAACCTAGCCGGGGATTGAATCAGGGACCACACGTACGAGACGAAGCATGCCACTAAGCCACGTGTCCCCTGATAATGGTGGAATGACAAAAGTGGAAGGAAACGATAGAACCCCGAGATATCCCCCACGCACTTTTTATTAAGTAGTTGAGATAATTTGAAAAAAACATTTTACAGTGTGACAATAAAGAACTAAGAATAGAGATAAAACAAATAAAAGAATGCTAAATGTTAGGAGACTTATACAAATTGTAACTGAGGAGCGTATTTCCAAAACATGGTAAATCCGTTTCTTAGCATTCCTCAGAAAGAGCAAAAAAAACACGTCTTTTGACATTGAAACACTATGGCAAGTAATATTTCAACCATAATTTACCACAGAAAATAATGTGTTTCCACAAAAAAAAGTATCCGGAATGGGACTGACGGTTTTCAAAAGTGTATAGCTTTTAGGGATGCGCACGAGTCGAGTCGAGTCGAGATTTAAGCCTGTCTCGACTCGTCTCGAGAAAATGTCGTCTCGACTCGTGTCTCAACTCGAAAATATGTTTCTGTCTCGACTCGTGTCTCGACTCGACAGTCTCTGTCTCGACTCGACTCGAATTCGAGTCGAGAGTCTCGAAATTCGAGTCGAGACAAAATGTACGAGTTAAAATATACGCACACATCAGCCAGACCATTATGACTACCTACCTAATTGTCAGTATGTCGACCTCTGGCACGGTTAACAACGGCGACACGCCTTGGCACGGACGCGATGATCCTTGGTAGGTCGCTGGAGAGAGTTGACACCACATATGCTTACATAGGTCACCTAATTATCGTAAATTCCGGGGAGGGAGTGATGCACCCTAACGTCACGTTCAATCACATACCAGATGTGTTCAATTTGGTTCAGATCCGGCGAGTTGGGGGGCCAGAACATCACTTCGAACTCGCTTCTGCGCTCCTCGAACCACTCCATCACACTCTTGGCCTTGTGACATGGTGCATTATCGAAAAATGCTATTACCGTTGGGAAACATGGTCATCATGAAGGGGTGTGCGTAGTCTGCAAGCATTGTGCGATACGCCTCGACCGTCATGGTGCCTTGCTCGAGCTCCACTAGATACATGGATGCTCACGTGAATGTTCCCCAGATAATAATTAAGCCGCATCCAGCTTGTCTACGTCCCGCAGTACAGGTGTCAAGGAGCTGTTCCCTTGGAATACGACGGATTCGCACCATCCCATCGTCATGATGAAGAAGTTATCGGGAATCATCAGACAATGCAACGCTCTACCACTATACCAAGGTCCAGTGGCGATGGTCACGTATTCATTTCAGTCGTAGTTGCCGATATCGTGGTGTTATCATTCGCACATGAATGGGTCGTCGGTTGCGGAGGCCCATTCTTAGGAGTGTTCGGTGCACTGTATGTTCAGACTAGTGTTGTGAAGGCCTGGGAAAAAATAATATTTTGGGTTAAAAAAAACATTTTTAATGGTTTTCCCGAACTTGCAAAAAAAAAGGAAAATTTGGGTAAAATTGAAATTTTCGAATATTTTCTTAATATTATGCTTTCAAAATTAAATCTATTTTGTATTTACTAGTTTAGAGTTAAGCTAATTGAATACTTACGTTTCTTGTATTAGAACAGGGAAATTTTGTGCGCAACTCATCCAAGCACTTGAAAATTAGCACCGTGATAGAACGGAGTTATGACAACAAAATAAACTAAAATATAGTCCTAGTTAGCTTAATTAGTATAGACGCTTTAAAATTATCTTGAGCAACCTGATGAAGTTCCCCTATGATGACAGGGAAGTGTTAAAATAACAGGGCCAGAATCATTTTAGTTAATATGTTAAATCAAGCATGTATTTTATAGAGATGTCTTCCTTGTTCTATGTAAAATTTCCGGAAATTTTGAAACATTAAAAAAATAATATGTCCGAAAATATTGGCAAAAACAGGAAAATATAATATAAAAATTATTTATTGGCCTGATGCTAGTCAACTTACTTGCTGTAACATGTCTGCAGCAGTGGGTCGGTGGGTCAGTGGGTCAGTAGGTCAGTGGGTCAAGTGGGTCAAGTTTTCTGAGTGGGTCAGTGGGTCAACATCATGTGACCCACTGTCACCCACCACCCACCATGACCCACTGTGACCCACCACCCACCATGACCACTGTGACCCACCACACATCATGACCCACTGCGACCCACCACCCACCATGTGCCACTGTGACCTACCACCCATCGTGACCCACTGCGACCCCCACCCACCATGACCCACTGCGGCCCACCACCCACCATGACCCACCGATTCAGTAGGATCTACCGACCCTCTCTGCTCACTACATCGTAGAGAGTATCTTCTGAAGACTGGTACACCGTTTTACTTGCAAGCTCACCATTTCCCTTTCTTTTCCACTTGTTTCTGTCTACTTACCTGAGGTGAGTATATCTAACCAAGTGAAAAAAGAACTTCAGGCACTTCTGGATATTGATATTTTTAATAGTAATAATAGCAATGGGACGTACACTACAACTTGGCTTTCGAGACCTGTGGGTTTTTAGAGCTAACTACGGGAAAAATACATTTTTGAATCACTGTAATATGTGCCTGATCATCACGGTCAAATTGCAAAGTCAAATGAAATTACTTTTGGTATATAGTTAGGCCTTAATCCAAATTGGGATGTTATATTGCTTTTATTATAATGCATAATATCCTAAGGAGGTAGTGAGGATCCGATTTTGAACTTTGAAATTACATCCTCTTTTCCACTGAAAAGTATCGATAATTCAACAAGAAAATAATTATACTATGATAATTTAATTGGAATTCATCGTAATTTGGCACATGACAAACATCAGTGTTGTAATTGAAGGGGAAGAAGGAGGGAAATTCCCATTCATCACTAAACACTTTCCAGGAACCTCGTTCCCTTTCGCTTTCTAGAGGGGGGAGGAAACTTGGTAATGGCATCAAACCTTCATGTGTAATTACAAAAATTAAATTTATAAACAAATAAGAAATCATCAGTTTATCACGCTTTAATTGATAATTTTTGCACAAGATTCCCTATCGAAGGTGTGGTTGATGAAGTTTCTGTTCTCCATGAGTCGACATTGCCAACTGACATGGTCGATATGAAAAGATGTTGTATGGTGATAGAGAGATTATACTTCTTGCTGAATATTTAAAAACTGACCAAGAAAAATCGTTATCAGACTTAAGTCTAAGAAGCAGATTGTCGATGAGGAGTTGCAGAAATCGGGTAGAAGTATTATCAATTTCCACGACAGAGTGCGAATGGGGATTTCCCCTTATGAATTTACAGATGACTGACATTAGAAATAGATTAAGTGCTCAAACATTGTCTAACTTGTTGTTCATCAATGTCAATGGCCCACCGCTAGACAAGCTCAAAGTAGACGAGATAGTTATTTCTTGGCTGAAGGATGGACATCATTCCACTGCTGACGATTTACCGCCAAAAAGTTACCAACAGGAAATAAATCCGATTTCAGATTTGTTTTAAGGTGGAAAATTACGCGTTACGGAAAATGTATACTTGTATTACTAATGGCTTATTTGTGTTAATCAATTTGGTACCTACTTTTTAGTAAGTCTCTTCTTTGCTTTTGGTAAACTACTTTGGAATAAATATTCATAATAGTTGCAATTATGCATATTTGTAACTTAAATTTAACGTGGTGTTTTAGTGATTACACAAATTACAATTATGAGCATACTTTATGGAGATGCTCTCACATAGGGTACCCGAGCACCTTTATACCCTATGAACAACTGATTTTTTTTGTCTTTTGTGAGAAAAATACTGTGAACTGAGAAACAATAACCTTTTCCATATTGTACAGGGGTATTTTCCCGCGAATAGAAGTTTCTTGTGGAATGCGTTCAGAAATTAACACTTGCAAGAATACTCTCTTAGTACAAGTATATTTTAGGCACACACTAATTTCCCCCCACCTCGAACTGTTTCAATTTCCTCACTGACAAACACTTTATCATTTTATATCGTAAAGATCAGATCCACCGTTATTGTAACAGAGTGGTGCTTGAGCGATTGACTAGAAATTCAAACTCCGATTAGTGACAATTTCACAGTCTTGTTTTATTACAAGTGTAAACTTTTTAGTCAGTTCAGAAGAGGCCGTGGATCGTGTTCAGAGTTGATGACGTTGAATTTTGGTGAGTCAGAGTAGGTCAAAGTGGATGAGAGTGGTTCATGGTGGGTGATGGGTCATGGTGGGTGGTGGGTCAGAGTGGGTCACCGTGGGTGGTGGATCATGGTGGGTCACAGGGGGTCATGGTGGGTGGTGGGTCAGAGTGGGTCGTGGGTCATGTTGTGTCGTGGATCAGAGTGGGTGGTTGGCCAGTGGGTTGTGGGTCACGGTGGGTCAGTGGGTCGTGGGTCAAGTTTTCATTGACCCACACCAACTCTGGTCTGCAGCATATACAGTAGGAAGTCGAAAATCCGAACTAATTGGGACGACAGGTAGTTCGGATTTTCGAAAATGACCAGAAAAATGCCATTTAGGCTTACATATACTGTACGGTACGTTCTTCTATCGATACAGTGGTTATTCAGTATATACACTAATTGCAATACCGTACGAAAGGCTACTTACATTTAATGTTTCTGAAGAACTTGCTCGTACACTAAATTACACTGATCTTGTAAGTCACACTTAAAACTTATAGGACTAAGAGAAAATAAAAAAAATAAAAATATGTATGACAATTACGTATGAATGAACTTTTGTAAAAACACTGACTTCACACAACGTCGACGGACACACTATTGTTTGTATATCGCTAGCGTTATATTAAGACAAAATGTAAAAAGCTTCTAGGGACCGCGTTCGGATTTTTGACGTTCGGATTATCGACGTCCTGCTGTATATACAGGGATACGGACAAAATTTCGCGGCCAAAACATCGCCGCCCAAAATCTCGCCGGCCAAAACCTCGCGTGGCCAAAATCTCGCCGCCCAAAATCTCGCGGGACAAAATCTCGCCGGGCCAAAACTTCGCGGGGCAAAACCTCGCCGCCCAAAACCACGCGTGGCCAAAACCTCACCGCCCAAAACCTCGCGGGACAAAATCTCGCCGGGCCAAAACCTCGCGGGGCCAAAACCTCGCCGCCCAAAACCTCGCGGGGCTAAAACCTCGCCCCCCAAAACCTCGCGTGCCCAAAACCTCGCCGCCCAAAACCTCGCGTAGCCAAAACCTCGCGAAGCAAAATTTCGCTTGGCCTAAACCTTGCGGGATACGTCTCTTGAAAACGGCTCTTATTTGTAAAAGAATACGTAATAATCGTTTTTGGCTGTTAGAATGGTCTCCCCAATCAGCTTAATAAAAATTCAGTGTAGTATAACAATATCTGCTGCTTTTCTTATAAGTAAAAAGAAAAAAAAGGAAGGAAGAGCTTGGTGTGGTGAGAGTAGGGGCGCCGCAATCTCTAGCTACGGCTCTGTATATATATATCCAACTCCCTCTTGTTGTGCCGACAGAGTGAAATTATAAAAGACATCCTAGGCTCGAACCTCATCTATGTTGAAAATTTGATTGAGATCGGTAGGATGGCTCAAGAGGTATAATGTAACAAACATAGTCATTTAATTTTTATATATATATATTTCCAAAGTATGCATTAGAATTTTTCTTGTCATTATTTTAATGTAATTATGTGTTATTACTAAATATATACATATAGTAATATATAGAACATTCTACATTGAAGAAATCGTCGTGAAGAGGTTTTATCCTGACGACATTTCTTCCCAGGCGACACTACGTCTCGCTTAATTTAGACCAGGCGAGATTCTGTGTCGCGAGATCATTACAACGAGGTTTTGCTCAGGCGAGGTTTTGGCCCGGCGAGATTTTGGCCCGCGAGGTTTTGGGAGGCGAGGTTTTGGCCAGGCGAGGTTTTGGCACGGCGAAATTTTGGGCCGCGAGGGTTTGGGAGGCGAGGTTTTGGCCAGGTGAGGTTTCGGCCCAGCGAGATTTAGGGCCGCGAGGTTTTGGGAGGCGAGGTTTTGGCCAGGCGGGGTTTTGGCCGGGCGAGATTTTGTCCAGGCGAGGTTTTGGTCCGCGAGGTTCTGGCCGCGAGGTTTTGTACCCAAACCGTATATACAATGTATTTCGCTAACGGAAAAATACTTAAACAACAAGATTTAATTCTACTTTTTAGTTTTCTAATTTCTGGTAAAATCTCTCTTTATTCTTTGTATATTTTTCGAATAACTCAAAAAGAGAGAGGATCTTATTTACATATACACATATACCGCACAAGTGAGTAAATTTGAGCAGCGAAAAATATATTAAAGGGTTGAGTATGTGAAACTTCCGTTGGTTATTATTACAGACTAGCAGAATACCCGTTTTTCGCACGGGGAAAATACGTTTCATTTGGGACACAAAGGGCACTAAAACTGTCACCAATAAATTTATGGAGCCCCAAAACTATGAATTCGACATTAATATCGGTATTTTTCAATTATCTTTCCATGTCACCATTCCCCCTTAGAGTACTAATGGGACTGGATTTGGATTTAAACGGCCGGAAGTGTCATTGTTCATCTCACCGACCCCGAAAACTATTGATTCGACACTAATATCTGTCATTTTCCCCTCTCCCCTTCCCTCAAGTTGCACCTTCAAAGTGAAATAATAAAAACATCCCGAACCTCATCTGTGTTGAAAATTTTATCGAGATCGGTAAAACTTCCAAAAATTATGAAGCCATTAATAATAAAAAAAAACAATTTGTTTCGAAATAATAGCAACAACCGGAAAATATAATTTAAAAACTATTTCTTCCTCTGATGCTAGTAATCTTACTTGCTGTAACATGTTTGCAGCATTATACAATGTATTTTGCTAACAGGAAAAATACTTAACGCAACAGGTATTAATTTTACTTTTTTAGTTTTCGGATTTCTGATAAAATCCTCCCTCTTTATTATTTGTATGTTTTTCGAATAACTCAAAAAGAGATATGATCTTATTTATACATACACACATATACCGCACAAGTGAGTAAATTTGAGCAGCGAGAAATATATTAAAGGTTTGAATATGTGAAACTTCCGTTCGTTATTATTACACACTAGCCTAATACCTTGCACGGGGAGAATACGTTTCATTTTCGACATAAAGGGCACCAAATCTGCCATCAATGAACTTATCAAGCCCCAAAACTATTAATTCGACACTAATGTCGGAAATTTTCAATTACCTTTACCTGTTCCCTTCCCCTCTTAGGTGTACTAATGGGACTAAATTTGTGGATTTAAACGGCATCTTCTGTTCATTTCAGCGACCCCGAAAAGTATGGATTCGACCGCCATTTTTGATCATGTATATAGTGTTATTTTTTAAATAACAAAGGTGCCGGTACGCTGGATCTCACGTTCACAATGGTTAAAAAAGTTGGAAAGTTAGTTGCATATCTTTCAGGGTAATAATAATAATAATAATAATAATAATAATAATAATAATAATAATAATAATAATAATAATAAGCACAATATATAGCATAATTAGCTCCCAATATTCAGACTTCAAACCCTACACTTTTGAGTAGAACAGCATTTTCATAAAAGATAATTGAAATATAAGCACGTACGCAGCATTTTTTTCGGAAGAAAAATGAAATGAAATCTTTAAGTTTTACATCCCACGGTTATGCTGGTTAGGCTAAAGGAGACGATGATAATGAGAAATGAATGAAATGGTGGAATGAAGAAAGTGGAAGGAAGCGGGAAAATCCCGAGAAAACCCACGAGCGCGGTGTTTGTCCACCACAAAGTTCACACGGCGCTACCTGGGATGGAACCAGGGACCCCAAGCACCGGAGGTGAACGCTCTACCAGTGAGACACCGTGCCCTCTATTTATTTCGGAAGGGTCAAAGGTATTTGGGTGGGGGGGCTCAAGTTCAATTTGAGGATAAATTATATTAAAATTTGTAAACTTGCCCCTAGAATTAGACTAAATTTGCACAAAAATCAGGATTTCGGGGGGACCGGATCCCCAAATTCCACCCTCTGCGTTCGTCCCTGTTGAAATATCTACGTTTCATAGACTATTCCAGACAGCAACGTAAATTACGAAAAGACAGCATAATATTTTAAAACATGGTTCATATAATAAGAAATGTACTTACATGGTCCTTGGTAATTTTAAAAAAAGCGACTATATTTTTTGTCACATCTGGAGATAACTACTCGATGTTCCTCTACACACTACACACTTATACGTACGTTTAAGATTCAATTAAAATTTTCATAATTCGAAAATATTTACAGCTTTTTTGTCTGCCACAAAACGCAACAAATCACACGACCAACTAAATGAAAGATACTTAATTGCTGAAAATTCATCCCACGACGTTTTAGACCGCGGTGATTCTAGCAGACATTTGTCCGCAGACAAAACGAAATTTCCCAGGGTTGCCAGGATACATTTAAATGTGTACTATCAAAACCAATCACGGTACTTCTAGTGCAATGTCAATAACGATTCACGTCTATAACTTAATATGCACATAATATGCTAACATGTATAATATCTATTTTAATTTTCATATATATAGCGATTAATTTTTCAGAAAATAACAGCAAAATATTGCCTCCATAAAAGGTAAAAATCGAACAGTGCCAACTTTAAAATTAATAATCTAATAATTTTATATTCATCTACAGGGTCCCCACTTACAGTTTATCACCATATTAAAGTGGGATATGTATATCTCTATAAAATATGTACGAGGAAAGAACACTAATTTTTCCGATAAAAATGAGCAAAATATTCCCTCAAACTAAGCTGAAAAACGACCAGTGCCAACTTTAAAATTAATAACCTCATACTTTTATATTCATCTACAGGGTCCCCACTTACAGTTTATCACCATATTAAAGTGGGATATGTATATCTCTATAAAATATGTACGAGGAAATAACACTAATTTTTCCGATAAAAATGAGCAAAACATTCCCTCAAATTATGCTGAAAAACGACCAGTGCCAACTTTAAAATTAATAACCTCATAAATTTATATTCATCTACAGGGTCCCCACTTACAGTTTATCACCATATAAAAGTGGGATATGTATATCTCTATAAAATATGTACGAGGAAAGAACACTAATTTTTCCGATAAAAATGAGCAAAATATTCCTTCAAATTAAGCTGAAAAACGACCAGTGACAACTTTAAAATTAATAACCTCATAATTTTATATTCATCTACAGGGTCCCCACTTACAGTTTATCACCATATAAAAGTGGGATATGTATAGCTCTATAAAATATGTACGAGGAAAGAACACTAATTTTTCCGATAAAAATGAGCAAAATATTCACTCAAACTAAGCTGAAAAACGACCAGTGCCAACTTAAAAATTAATAACCTCATAATTTTATATTCATCTACATGGTCCCCACTTACAGTTTATCATCATATAAAAGTGGGATATGTATATCTCTATAAAGTATGTACGAGGAAAGAACACTAATTTTTCCCATAAAAATGAGCAAAATATTCCCTCAAATTAAGCTGAAAAACGACCAGTGCCAACTTTAAAACTAATAACCTCATAATTTTATATTCATCTACAGGGTCCCCACTTACAGTTTATCACCATATTAAAGTGGGATATGTATAGCTCTATAAAATATGTACGAGGAAAGAACACTAATTTTTCCGATAAAAATGAGTAAAATATTCCCTCAAATTATGCTGAAAAACGACCAGTGCCAACTTTAAAATTAATAACCTCATAATTTTATATTCATCTAATAGGTTCCCCAATTACAGTTTTTTACCATATTAAGGTGGGATATGTATATCTCTATAAAATATGTACGAGGAAAGAACACTAATTTTTCCGATAAAAATGAGCAAAATATTCCCTCAAATTATGCTGAAAAACGACCAGTGCCAACTTTAAAATTAATAACCTCATAATTTTATATTCATCTACAGGGTACCCACTTACAGTTTATCACCATATAAAAGTGGGATATGTATATCTCTATAAAATATGTACGAGGAAATTACACTAATTCCTCGGATAAAGATGCGCAAAATATTCCCTCAAACTATGCAGAAAAACGACCAGTGCCAACTTTAAAATTAATAACCTCATAATTTTATATTCATCTACAGTGTCCCCACTTACAGTTTATCACCATATAAAAGTGGGATATGTATATCTCTATAAAATATATACGAGGAAAAAACACTAATTTTTCCGATAAAAAAAGCAAAATATTCCCTCAAATGAAGTTAAAAAACGTAGAGTGCCAAGTTCAAAAGTCATATTATTATTATTATTATTATTATTATTATTATTATTATTATTATTATTATTATTATTATTATTATTATTATTGTAGTGACCAACAATTTTTTTTCTCCTGGAAAATGCTATTCCTATCAGAACAAAATATCTAAACTGAAAATATTCACAGAGGTCCTCTGTGGCTATGCGGTTAGCGTACGCGCCTTTGGCTTGTAACTCCCGAGTTCGAGTCCCGGCGGAAGCTCATGTGGTTCGGATTCCACGTTATTCGGTAGGTCAACGTCTCATATACCCTCGTTGCTGATCGGGGCGTTAAACACAAAATCAACTCAAACGGTTCACATATTCAGATTGCGAAACTTTAAAAGGTGAAGATTATGTTCCGGCCAACTTCACATCACGTTGTCTGGAACGTTTGGAATATTAATAACAGGCGTTATTTATTTAGCTGTAACGTTCATGTTTGGGCAGTTTTCAGCAGGAACGTAACTGGAACTATTTTTGTAGTCAGATTAGGAAATTTTAAGATTATATCCGGTCCAACTCCACGTCAAAATGGCCGGTACATTTGAAACGTTAATAAGTGCGTTATACATTTAGGTGGAACTCTTATTTTCGGGCAGTTTTCAGCTGGAGCGATTGACGTAGTCAGATTATAAAATTTTAAAATTTTAGATTTATGTCCCGGCCAACTTGACGTCAATTTGGACGGAAGATTTGAAACGTTAATAACGACGTTATTTATCTAGCAGCAGGGGTGTAGCCACGGAGGGCCCATCTGGGTCAGGCCCCCCAAATGATTTCCTGCCCCCCGAAACGAAAACTTTGTAACATCATCGTAAGATTGCCTCGCTTCAGTCATTCAGAAAAAAACAAAGTTTATATATAATTAATAATTAACGGTAAAATTGTATGGAAAAGTACTATTTTACCATACCGATCGAAAAATTGTACGGTATATATCTTCCCTATACCGATCGGAGGATGGTATGGTATACTTTTTTCTTGTGACAGCAGATTACACAATTCAATGCTATTTATGTTTGGCAGTTTGAAGACAAACGTTTTAACAAGGTACTATAAATATAAAGGTAAAGAAGAAAGTTCTGTCACTTTTTCATGCCACTTGGACGTACCTGGAAGATCAAAATTGTCCGCATCAGCATAGAACACGTTCTTCCAAATTTCCGGAAGGACATGGATTCCATCACCGTATAACTTGGTGGGCCGTGTAGCAAAGGAGATACCAAGTGCATTTATTGCTCTTCTACTAGGTTTTTGAACTGGCGTGATTTTCCTATGAATGGAACAGGTGATAATCGGACGCAGCAATGTCCGGGGAATATGGTAGATACAATAGTGTTTCCCATCCAAGGCGTAGAATGGTGACCCGGGTCATCCTAGCCACGTGAGTCCTAGCGTTGTCATGTAATAGGAGGATATTTTTGCGATTTAGAAGTGTTGACTTCAGAGTTTTTAGTTTTTTCTCAAACAGGGCTCAACTGCTGACAGTACACAGACGCATTGACGCTCTGACCAGCTGGTAGCAGTTCTCGATGCCGATGCCGCGAGCAGTCCACCAAACACACAGGAGAATCTTCTGGTGCAGTGCTAGTTTTGGCTGTTTTGGAAACTGCTCATAAGATGCTAACCAACGATGGAGGGAACCTAGAGCTTCGTACAGGACACACTTCTTATCGCATTCAACACCCTGTCCAGAAATAGCTCCTCCCTCAGACGAAACAGCAAAGCAACACAGGTGTCTGCTCGCGTTGTCTTCCGGCCCGGAGTCAAATCATGTCAGACCCATTGACCCAACGTGTAGTGCATCCCAAGTTGATGGAGGTGCTGCCGATTTTTTTCTCCACTCATACTGAATTGTAACCCCAGTTTCTCACATGTCTGGCCACTGTTCACCTCAATTGCTGCATGAAGATCTTCATTTGTACATGTATTGGTCGTCCTGGACGTGGTGCGTCTTGGAGTGTTTCGTCATGGTCCTTAAACTTCTTAAACCACCGCTGCACTTTCCTCGTAGTCACGATACCTTCAGCAAAGACCTGGCATAACTTCTGCCCCGTAGCAGTGCTGTTTGACCCCAGTAATGAAGTTGTACAGCATAAACGCTCTTATCACGTGGTGTGGAGGTCTCCTGTTCACTCTGTCCTTACGCAGTTTTACGGTGTAACTGAACTGCCAGAATCAGGTAGTACGTTGGATATACCCACATCAACAACTGACCTTCGCCATATTTTCATTCGCATTCATCTCACGGTGAGAGGGGCCAAGTGAATACTGACCTCCACAGAAAACGACAGAACTTTCTTGGTTACCTTTATACTACCATACAACAATGGTACTAAAATAATTAGTAAGAACGTTATATGTTTTATATACTGTACCTACTGTTTTAAAAACATTTTTTATCAGATGGAAAATTTGGTAAAAAACTTTCTTTTTCAGTTTTCAGTTAGGATTTCATTCGCTCTTTTTAATGCAACCTGGTGTAAAACAAGAAGTGAGATACACCTGTTAATAAAATAATTGTTTTTTTTTAGTCACGAATAATAAATAAATATTTTTGTCTGGAAGTCCTAAAGAAATTAATAGAAATTACAAAGAACATCAGTCTTATGTATAAAGGTAACCAAGGGTTTTTTTTTGTTTTTTTTTTTTTTTTTGAGAACTGTTCCATTGGCCCTCACAGAGTGAGTTGAATGCGACAGATGATAAGAGGAAGACCAGTTGTTGGTGTGGGTATATCCAATACACTACCTGGTTGTGGCAGTTCAGTTACACCGTGAAATTGCGTAAGGATGAGTGAACATGGGACTTCCACAGAGCGTCATAAGGACGTGTATTCTGTACGAGTTCAAACTGGGGTCAAACGCCATGCAGCGGGGCGGAAGATATACCAGACCTTTGGCGAGGGTTTCGTGACTACGTGGACAGTGCAGCGGTGGTTTAACTAGTTTGAGGATGGTGACGAAACACTCGAAGACGCACCGCGTGCCGGAAGACCAACACTTGTGCAAAATGAAGATCTTCAGACACCAATTGAAGCGAACAATGGCCAGACATGTGAGGAATTGCAACTACAATTCAGTATGAGTGGAGAAAAAATTCGGCAGCAAGTCCATCAACTTGGGAAACACTACAAGTTTTGTCGATGGGTCTGACATGATTTAACTCCGGGCCAGAAGGCAACGCGAGCAGACACCTGTGTTTCTTTGCTGTTTCGTCTGAGGAAGGAGCTATTTGTGGACAAGGTTTGACATGTGATAAGAAGTGGGTCATGTACGAACCTCCACGGCCCCGTCATCATTAGTTAGCACCCCATGAACAGTTTCCAAAACAGCCGAAACTAGCACCGTCCTCCTGTCGCACTGTCCTGACCGCAGCAGAAGGTCCTCCTGTGTGTTTAGTGAGCTGCTCGCGGCATCGTGCATCAGGTACTGCTACCAGCTGGTCAGAGCATCAATGCACCTGCGTTCTGTCAGCAGTTGAGCCGTGTTCAAGAAAAACTCAAAACTCTGGAGCCAGCACTTCTGAATCGCAAAAGGATCCTTCTGTTACAGGACAACGCTAAGCTCCACGTAGCTAGGATGACCCGTGACACCATTCTACGCTTTGGATGGGAAACAGTATTACATTCGCCATACTTCACGGACATTGTAGCGTCCGTTTATTACCTGTTTCATTCTTTGGACTAGGGATGGTACCGAGACCGAGACGGACTTTTATATACCGAGACGAGACCGAGACGGACTTTTACATACCGAGACGAGACCGAGACCGAGACAAACCTCTATAAATCGAGACGAGACCGAGACGAGACCTTGGTCAGTCTCGGTCTCGTCTCGAATATTGATAGTTATTTTGCCTTTACTCAAAATTTGTTTCTTTGCTGTATGAGATATTATGGGAACGGTTGACTGATGTACAGTGGCGTATTTAGGGGGTAGGTATCGGGCTCAAGCCCCTCCCGAAATAAATTTGTAATCATTTTTTCGCATTGCACGTACGACACAAATGTTTGTTACCCGTTCCTCAAACCTCTCCCGAAACAAAATCCACTGCCGTTGTATGTAATCTCTCTCTCTCTCTGTATATATATATATATATATACAGGCGCGGATCCAGGATATGATCAAGGGAGGGGCTAAACCATACTTTGCCTCTTTATCCAGTGTAAAGCAGGATTGAAGCTCATTGTATTCAGTGTATACCTGAGCCTTAAGGGGGGATATAGCCCCTATAGCCCTTCCCTTTTATCCTCGCGTATATATAAACAAGTAGTGTTACCAACGCAAAATAAAGTTGTATTTTCTCAAATTGCACTATGTAAGGTATTACCTATTTCTAATTTAGATATTAAATAAAAACTTAATACCACATACATTATTCAGTGTAACAAAGGATAATACAGTATCACTAACATCAACATTTTGGAGACCTCTTATAACTGTAATAGCATAGACGGTGCAATGCTTATGATTTGTATCTTAGCGTCAAATACTATGATTATTATAATGTATTTCGAATGAATGAAGGAACAAAGTTACAAGAAATGAAAAATTTAACTTTTTCTAAAGACTTTACTTCGAAAACGTGCTGACATATCACTTCTCATCATGTAGATGCTTCCAAAAGACTTAAGGGATCATGATGTCATTTACAACAATTGTTATTTCAAACCGTTTCAGAGATACCAAACACTTGGATAGTGATTGTTATACTGTTTAAAATAATGGATTTGTGTTGCTTCTATAACATTACAACAATATTTTTGGTGGTTTTAATTACAAGTCGCAGATCCATTATTTTAAGCAGTGTTGCCAACTTAAATAAATTGCTAAATATTATTCTAAATAAGTGCAAACAATGTAACTATGTAACTAAGATGCAAAATATTTTAATAACTCGTAATTTGTTTTATGGTGAAGAATGTTTTCAAAAGATAACGTTTTTCATAGTATTTGGGCTATTTATAATGTTAATGTCGAAGTTTTCGTTCCAGCAATACATGTAAATGCAAATTCTAACTGAAATTAAATGTAACATAACTTTTCAGTAATATTGGTTGTTTCTTCTAAGCCCTAGGTTTGGTCTACACTTTACATTAAAACCGTGCTTAATTAAAAGTTCTAAATACACCCTAGTTACATTTCACTTGTTTTCGTTTGACCACCGATCACCTCAAACTCGATCCATACCATATAGCTATATGCAATAAAGGACTTGCAGTTAGTAATACATATTGTGTTGATTTTTTGTTTGTTTTGTTTCAGTTTAACGTCCCATGATTATGCTAGG
Organism: Thermobia domestica; assembly: GCF_964235325.1. Lineage (NCBI taxonomy): Eukaryota > Metazoa > Arthropoda > Insecta > Zygentoma > Lepismatidae > Thermobia > Thermobia domestica. The sequence continues at coordinate 49,100,406 of NC_137470.1, read as the reverse complement.
GCGTCTAAAGGAGACGTGGAGCTAATGATAATATTGGAATCCGAACCACTTCGGTCGTTCAACTGTACCCACGCCGGAAATCGAATTCGGGACCACCGAACCGAAGTCAGGCGTGCTAGCAGCTAGACCAAATGGAGGTCCTCACATTGTGTTGATTTAAATCATTGAGTCAGTGTTGCCAGATTCGAAGATCAAAAAGTAGCGTGTTTGCTCAAAAAGTTTGCTCCAAAAGTAGCGGATTTGAACTATTTGTAGGCCAAATATATAGAAATGAATTATTTGGCAACTAATGACTGGTACTAATTGAAGAATTTTTAACATGGGCTGTGCTGGATATATTGCAAGAAATTATGATCGATAGACAAAAATAATATTCTAGACAGGATACCACGAGATAAATACAGCCTACGAAACGTCCTTATACAAGAAGGTTTGACGAAATCAAGAACAACTGGGGAGTAACCTGAAAAAGAACTGCTCAAGATAGATAGTTGTGGAGAAGACTTGGAAAGACCTTCATCCAGCAGTGGATTGTCAATGGTTGATTATGATTATGGCTATGATTTTATTATATCTGGACCTCAGAGGTAAACTAAACCAAGTCATAATTTCGTAATTTTACAAGAGAAGCGAAAACCCAGTTCCTTAAGTAAGACCTATAGGACTGTTTTCAAACTATACTAAGTAGTTACAATGTAATAGGATGCTTTTTGACTTACATTGTTCACCACTAGAAAGAACATAGTCTATTAATAACGTATTCTTAACTCAATTTCGACCAAAAAATGAATTAGCATAGTCTATCTCTAAAGTTCATGTAAAGGTATACATAACTTTTACTAGGTACGGTAGGGTGAAAACAGATCCAAAATTTAACGAAACTCGTGCAGCGAAAAAAAAATAATACATAAGAAAACTAGGAAGTAAGAATCACTTGTTTTGCCGGGACAGAGAAAATAGATACATATAGCTCGAATTACCTATATACTTACATAATATGTATGTCCATGTTTCGCAAGTAATTTTCAAGCAATATAAAATTTCAGCGTAATGAACGCATGATTAGTTTTCTCGAATAAAGATCACATGCACCGCTGAGAACTCAGGAATAAGCTTAATCTATGTTATGGCACTGGATATATCCTTATATAATACATTACGACCTTATAAACTTGTATAAGAAACAGAATGTACTTAAAGTGAGACGCGAACTATACGAAACATAAGACTTTGAATCTAACTTGTTTGGTGATCCAACTCGAGACCACAGATAGCAAAGATAAGTGCCGTAGCTCCCACCATAAGGTTAAGGAAGTGCTTGTTTTAAAGTGTCAACTAAACACTGAGAGGTGAAACGGTAATAAAGCATTTGATCAATTTGAAACAAAATATATGGTAGTAAAAATTTACTCTATATGTTAAGATAATGAACGTTATATTCTGATTTTAAAATGGCAATCAAAGCAGAATGTTTTTGATAATAACTGAGAAATTGTAAAATTTCAATTTCGGTGCTATTAAATACAATCGTGCTGTTATGTGTTGCGTTATCCGTTAGGAGGTATCGAACAATTCTGATTGAGAGGAAGGAAATAAACTACTGTATAGTACTAGAGTTCATTTAATAGAGGTTAATTGTATAGGTAGTACTGAGACTATTTGAGACGAAGTCTATTGCTGAAAGTGAAATATGAGTTACTATTAGGGTTTTGTCCCAAGTATGTTATACCCACTGATGATTGAACCTGGAACACACACATCGAAAGAATTAGCGCTAGCAAATCAGCTACGAAGAGGTACATCATACCATAATTCTAAGCCAAGAATGAAGGCAAAAAGTAAGAAGCGGAAACAACAGACTGTGCGATAATAATACTTTCACAATTTTAATTCATACTATTTATTTCGAGACCTTCGAGACGAGACCCGAGACGAGACCAAGACTTGGCCTTTAAGACCGAGACCGAGATCGAGACAAGTATCTCTTGACCGAGACGAGACCGAGACCGAGACGGCGATTTTTGACTCGAGACTAGATCGAGAACGAGATCGCTACTTATCAACCGAGACGAGACTGAGACTTACACAGTCTCGTCTCGTCTCGTCTCGATACCATACCTACTATGGACAGTCACCCTACAGGACGCCAGTTCAAATCCCTAGTAGAGGTGCAAAATGCATTTGATATCTTCGCTTCACGGTCCACCAAATTCTACCGCGATGGGATCCATGGCCTCCCAGAACGTTGACAGAAGATCATCGATGCTGATGGGGACTATTTTATGATGGGGATTGATCTTTTGGTACATCTTAGCCCTTTGGTGACATATCGATATTCGAAGGTGGTGGGTGAGAAAGCGATATAACTTCCTTGGTTATCTTTATAGATAGGTTCTGTGTACAAGGGCTTAAATTGAAATAGTTATGCACAAAGGTATAATGTTTGTTCTTGGTTAAACATGATAAAAACTGCCTGGAATATAATTTATGGAGAAAAAACAAAAATAAATAAATAAATAAATAATAATAATAATAATAATAATAATAATAATAATAATAATAATAATAATAAGAAGAAGAAGAAGAAGAAGAAGAAGAAGAAAAGCTAAAAAGCAGTGTTTTTATTTTTCCGGAAGGAAACCTAAATTTTCCGGTTTTTTTCAGGCCTCAAAAATACTAACTGCAACACGTTCTTTTTGTACATTGTAGCTAGCTCCCTTCAAGAACGACGGGCACCTCCTAGATAAACCTGCTGGTTACACCCCTGCCTAGCAATAATGTAAAATTTCGAGCAGTTTTCAGCAGAAACGTATCAGGAACGATTCACATAGTCAGATTGTGAAATTTGGAAAGTGTCCCGACCAACTGGACGCTTATAGTATTTGCTGCTTTCAAACCAGGCCTGTAGCCAGCATGCTTTATAAGGGGGAGGGTGAAGAAATGAAGACTGAGGGGGCAATGACCAAGACATCAAAGAACAGCATAAAATTGTACATTTATCTATTATTTACAGAATCTGTGTTTATTTTTAAATTATCGCAATTGTAATTTTGGTTTCATTTTTGGAAGCGTAATACAAGCTCTTTGCGAGATACTTTGTTTCATATTAATATTGAAAATGGAAGTATTTATTTTTCTAACATTACAACAAAATTATATTAAATCAATTTTAGGTTATATCAATTCATAATAGAAATATATGTTTTATTCAACGTTTGCACTAAATTTTCTACTCTCCAAAATAAGCGGGACACTGCAGTTTATTAATATTCACAACTAACATTATGGACTATGATACTGTTGTTTTGAAGTGCACCTGGTATCATTGGATGCTTGTCATGATAGCAATAATAGGTTACTCTTTGAAAGTATTGAAATTGATAAAGACAATGAAAGATATTTGGGACATCTAGCGAGAAACATGATTTTACACAGAAATGAGTAGAATTCGTAAAGTTGAATTTAATTTTGAAAATATAATCGAAGAATTTAATTGGTTTTGAGTCAGTTTGAAAATTCTCTTCAGCGTCACTTTTAGAGGGGAAGAAATGTAATTTATGTGGGGGCAGTATCCCCTCTAGCCCCTCCTTGGCTACGGGTCTGTTTCAAACAATCCGAGACTCAAAAACATTTCGAGAGTATCGAACACTTAGAGCGTCTGAAACATTTCCATAGTATCGAACAATTCAAGTGTATTGAATTTTTCGAGAATCTCGAACACTTCAAATGTATTGAAAATTTCGAAAGTCTCGAACACTTAGAGTGTCTCAAATATTTCCAGTATCTAACACTTTAAGTGTCTCGAATATGTAGAATCCTGAACATTTCAAGTGTATTGAAAATTTCGCGAGTCTCGAACGCTTGAGTGTCTAAAACATTTATATAGTATCGAATACTTCAAGTATCTCGAACATTTCGAGTCTCGAACACTTCAAGTGTCTCCAACTGTAATGCGCCGCTATTGTATTGTTACACCTCAGCGCATTACATAGTATTTGTACAAGGGAAATTTTGACACTAGTCTGTATCCTCAGATACTAAAATTAAGATATACATGAAATTTAAATTTTTCAAATCGTTATTGGATAAAGAAACTGATATAAATTATATAGTAGTAAAGAAGATATTTTGTGAGTTAGTTAATATGGATTATAGTAAAATGTGTCGTTAAAATATGTGTGCCTCGAATTAAACGTCAAAGCTCTACCAATTGTAGTTTATACTTTTATATTTTATGTAAAATTAATATATCAGATAACATAATGAGCAGTCTTATGAAACCGTGTCTAATAGATTATTGTATGATGCCTATATGTATATGAATTGAGATGAAGATTCTTATTTATATTATTAAAACAGCTTTTTACGAATTACAATGGCATAAAGATGGTTTTTAATAATAGTGAAATATGGAAAATGAATATATAGTAGATATAAATAGTATAATAATATGTGATGATAATAATATGTGTATGCTAATTATAATGTATAAATTGATGAAGAGGCTGTTAAAAGAAAGTTCGGAATTGACCTTCAATTAAACTATTATATAACTACTAATATGTTGTTTATTGAATATTGAAAGCAACATATTTGTTTTTGAAACTTCAAATTCATGTCACGGTGCTAGAAATATTTGTAGCAAAGGGAAATTACTTTTTGTCTTCTCACGGTCAATTCGCAGCAGGAATCCGTGGTAGCAGATCCATCTGTTTTATTGTGTCTTTGCCGACTTTTATCTCGTCATTTCCTTCTGGCATGTACTTGCCGCTTATATCTTCTTAGATGTAGGCGAAGTTCGTCAACCTTTTGATGAGTCAGTTTAAGAATTGTGCGTGAAAGAGCATGTTCATTGGATAAAATGAATGAATTTCAAAACATAATAGAATAGATGAGAATGTCCTCTTCGCAGCCGATATGAAATAACATTTCCCTCCAACTGTCATCACTGCTCTTGAATCAGGAAACCCAGTAGATGTAAGTAGTCGGCGGGAGAAGGGTGCAATAAGAATCTATCTATTCAATGTAATCTCTTGAAAACTACAGCTGTTCATTCCTCTTTATGTGAACCGTATACATTGATGTCTATGCTGTCTATTCAAATTCATTTTCTACATTTGGACATTTGGTTGATAGATTTATGGAACTATACATTTCTCTTTTCCCTTGTTTAAGTTCTCTTTCGGTGAAGTTGAAGGAAATTTATTCCACCTGACCGTCTGATTCATGTAGTAAAATGCTAGCTGCTAATCACTTTTGACCACGCCCCACTACACGCAGTTTCTTTGGCGGTCAGTTTTTCCATATTTACATCACCAAGCTGTGGGAAGGAGTTGTTTTCTTTCTTCCTTTATTTTGCTACTTGAGGATGGAACAACATGAGTGTTTGGTTAATTTCCAACACATTAAATATTACTATATCTATTTTTATTACATGAATGAGAGAAAAGATGAATAAACACTTCTGCACATGAAAGAACAGTTTTAAATGAAACTTTAATATTCCTTCAATATACTATACTGACTGATAACCAAGCCCGAAATCAGAGAGGAGCTAGGGGGCCTGGCCCCCCGAGACTTTTCATGGTCTCTCCAGACCTCAATACAAAAAACACAATTTAGATATTTGTAATAGAATTTTTAATGACTTTGCTCCCCCTAACATATTCATGTCCACCCCAAAGCTCTGTGGCTGGTTCCGGGCCTCCTGATAACTACCGTAAATTGAAAATATTATCATGAACGCATTTCATTCTACCATGGACGCAGGATTTTACCATTCCATAGTTGCCCCTAGAAGATCATCAAAGGGAGAAATTTTCTACATGTATTATGTCACATTAAATAGGGCTGTTCCGATAATCGAGTAATAAGTTGAGTTGATTTTGAGTTTAACGTCCCGTTCAGCAGCGAGGCTATATGAGACGTGGACCTACTGATTAACGTGGAATCCGAACCACATGAGCTCCCGCCGGGAATTGAACCCGGGTTTTCCACGCCAAAGGCGCGTACGCTAACCGCTTAGCCACGGAGGAGCTCAATCGAGTAATAAATAACAATTCAATAAAATTTCTAAACCGTTTCGTGGTTAAAAAAACAATTTTATCTACTTATCGAACTTTCCAAATTTTCGAAATGTTAAACATTTGAAGTGTTCTAAATTTTAGAAACTTTCAAGTCACTCGGCTCGAAACTGGAAATGATTGAGAAATTCAAAGTGTTCGAGACTCTCGAAATGTTCGAGACACTGGAAGTGTTCCAGATTCTAGAAATTTTCAATACACTTGAAGTGTTCGAGACTCGAAATGTTGGAGACACTTGAATAGTTCGAGAGTATAAAAATGTTTTAGACACGCTAATGGTTCGAGACTCACGAAATGTTCGAGACACTCGAAGTGTTCGAGAATTTCGAAATTTTCAATACATTGAAGTGTTCGAGACTCGAAATGTTGAAGACACTTGAATAGTTCGAGAGTATAAAAATGTTTTAGACACTCTAATGGTTCGAGACTCACGAAATGTTCGAGACACTCGAAGTGTTCGAGAATTTCGAAATTTTCAATACATTGAAGTGTTCGAGAATTGAAATGTTTAAGACACTTGAAGTGTTCGAGATTATGAAAATGTTTTAGACACTCTAATGGTTCGAGACTATCGAAATGTTCGAGACACTCGGTGTTCGAGATTATCGAAATGTTGGAGACACTTGAAGTGCTCGAGACTCGAAATGTTCGAGACACTTGAAGGATTCGATACTATGTAAATGTTTTAGGCACTAAGTGTTCGAGGCTCGCTAAATTTTCAATACACTTGAAATGTTCAGGATTCTACATATTCGAGACACTTAAAGTGCTAGATACTGGAAATATTTGCGACATTCTAAGTGTTTGAGACTTTCGAAATTTTGAATACATTTGAAATGTTCGAGATTCTCGAAAATTTCAAACACTTGAATTGTTCGAGAGTCGAACTGTTCGAGACACTTCGAGACTATGGAAATGTTTGAGACACTCTAAGTGTTCGATACTCTCGAAATGTTCTTGAGTCTCGGATTGTTTGAAACAGACCTGTAGCCAGCGAGGGGCTAGAAGGGGGTCCTGCCCCAACATAAAATACTTTTCTTCCCCTCTAAAAGTGACGCTGAAGAGAATTTTCAAACTGACTCAAAACCAATTAAATTCATCCGATTATATTTACAAAATTAAATTCAACTTTACGAATTCTACTCATTTCTGTGTAAAATCGTATGTTTTTCGCTAGTTGTCCCAAATATCTTTCATTGTTTTTATCCATTTCATGACTTTCAAACAGTAACCTATTTTTTGCTACCATGACAAGCATCCAACGATACCAGGTGCACTTCAAAACAACAGTATCATAGTCCATAATGTTAGTTGTGAATAATAATAAACTGCAGTGTCCCGCTTATTTTGGAGGGTAGAAAATTTAGTGCAAACGTTGAATAAAACATATATTTCTATTTTGAATTTATATAACCTAAAATTGATTTAATATAATTTTGTTGTAATGTTAGAAAAATAAATACTTCCATTTTCAATCTAATATGAAACAAAGTATCTCGCAAAAAGCTTGTATTACGCTTCCAAAAATGAAACCAAAATTACAATTGCGATAATTTAAAAATAAACACATATTCTGTAAATAATAGATAAATGTACAATTTTATGCTATTCTTTGATGTCTTGGTCATTGTCCCCTCAGTCTTCATTTCTTCACACTCCCCCTTATAGAGCATGCTGGCTACGGGCCTGGTTTGAAAGCAGCAAATACTATAAGCGTCCAGTTGGTCGGGACACTTTCCAAATTTCACATTCTGACTATGTGAATAGTTCCTGCTGAAAACTGCCTGAACATAAAAATTGCTACTAAATAAATAACGCCGTTATTAACGCATCACATGTGTAGTGTATATGTACCTGGAAACGTATGACTTCATGCCCACCATTAGCCATCTTTTGCAGAATTAAGTGAATGAGAGATATATTTATTTATTCATTACTAAGCTACCAGATACAATCTCAGAGACCATCTTACAGTGGAGCACTCAACAAATCAACAATAATAACAACATTGGGAAAGGAATTGGAAGGATGGTGGCTAGGGTCCGTATTTTAAGGTACCATCTCAACATTGACCTAATGTAACTGAGGAAAACCCTGGAAAACCTCAGTCACGATACTGAACTTTGGATTCGAGCATGGGACTTTCCGATTGCGAAGCAAAAACGCTGTAATAATAATAAATCTTCGTTTTACGTTCCACTCTTATGTAGGCTAGGCTAAAGGTGATGGGGATGATGAGAAATGAATGAAATGGAGAAATGAAGAAAGTGGGAGGAAACGGGCGAGCCCCGAGGAAATCCATGCACACGGTGTTTGACCACCACAAGGATCACTTGGCGGGAGCAGAGATTGAACTCGGGACCCCATGCACCAGAGGTGAACGCTCTACCAATGAGTGACGGCGGCCATTATAATAATAATAATAATAATAATAATAATAATAATAATAATAATAATAATAATAATTATTATTATTATTATTATTATTATTATTATTATTATTATTATTATTATTATTATTATTATTATTATTATTATTATAAGTTGTAGTAGTAGTAGTAGTAGTGTCATTGATAATAATTGTATTGTGTATGTATGATGTTTGAAGAGAGTACTTGAACTACGCACACGATTCGGCTCGATTTGGCTCCTTCTTGCTCGACTCTACTCGAAACTTGAACCAAATTCTAGTCGAGTTTCGAGTCGAGTTGGAGGAAATTTTTCGAGCCGCGTTCTCGAGTCGAGTTCAAAGATGTCTGTTTCGAGTCGAGTCGAGTTTCAAAGAAAACTCGCTCGAACTCGCTCGTGCCCATCCCTAATTATGAGTACTATCATTTTAATTTGTCTTTCTTTACGCATAAGTATTGAGCGTCGGTGAAGATTTTTTTCATTCTTCAAAAATTTTCTGCGTTCCTTATCCAAGTTAAGTTGTTTTCAAAGAGTTTCAATTCTATTTCTGTAGGCTGAATAAACGATTGATATTGAGGTGAAAGAAAAAAAAATACATGTAATGTTCATAATGTTAAAAGTGATTCTACTGTTCTACATACAAAAACAAACACGCAATCCGGAAATTGTAGGACTATGTTTATGGCGTTTTTCTTTTCTTCTTTCTTTCTTTCATTATCTTTTCGTTTTTGTTATTTTTTTCTCTGATTAGATATAAATTTGTTCCCGTGAATTGCAGTACGGTGTCGAAAATCCGGATTCGTGAGCAATAATGGTCGGATTCATGGGTCAAAATTTTGATGGTGGGCCAAGTTCGCCATTTCACCCCTACTCTGTTATCATTAATTCTAAGTTCTGATTTCGAATCCATTAAATTGTTACCTTCTTTTTCAATGAAACCTATTTCTTTCCAGTTTTTCAGTATCCTTCTGTTGAACATTTTAATTACATTTATATTTGCTAAAGCAGGGCTACCAATATATGAAAATTATTGTAAAGCGAAAGGGGAATTCCCGTTTTGCCTTACGAAGTCATTAAGTTCCAATTTTTGGTTGACGTTTCCTGTGATAAGTATCATAAGGCAAAATGGGAAAATGCAAATAGTGAAGACGTATTTTGTATGTTTATTACTAATAAGTAACCTTAAATTCAAAATGTTTAGTCATTAAGAAATTAAGTAAGTACTATAATTTTAAGCATATGTAGTAGCCAAACTATATTTTGGATTTCAACTACAAACATTAAACATATTCTTCATCTTTATCGATCAATATTAAGAAATTCGCAAAGAAGGTCCCTTCGGAGCTTCCGTAACATTTCACAAGCTTTTTTTTACTGTAAAACAATCTAAATTAAAATCTTCTTTATGTGGTCACATACAGAATAAAATTACAAAAGTTTACAATTATTACTGGAAATTGATACTGTTACCCATTTAGAACATTTTTTAAGACACATAGTTCCAAACATATTAAAATTTCAATTCTTATAGATAAAATGAAACGTAAGTATTGTAAATTTTCATAACTGTTCTCAAAGTAGATTTCTGTACAGCCAAAGGCAGTTTTGGAAGTTCAACAAAAAGACCAAAATAAGCATCCTGAAAACAGCTTTTATTTGTAAAAGAATACAGAATGATAACTGTTTGTTGTTTCAATTGTCTGTGCAAGCAGCTTGATAGAAATTTAACGTAGTATAACAGCTATTTTTCTTATTTGCCAAAAAAAAAAGATAAAGAAAAAAGAAAAAGACAAAGAAAAAAGGAACAACTTGATAAGATGAGTGTAGGGGCGCCGTAATCTCTAGCTACGGCTCTGTTTTTCATCCTTCTTTTAAACATTTGTCTAGTTTACTGACACTTATCGATTCGAATGTGATATTCCTCATTGTTGTAAATATATATATATATAGAAAATTTGTTTAGCTTTTAACATTCCCCTTCACCGGACGCATATTCTTATTAAGTAATGCACTGAGAAAAGTCCGTTATCCTTACAGCGGTATATTGTATGAATATACGGAATCGTTATGTCTACTACGGAAATCTGCAAGGAGCACAAGTAATCCATATGCTACAGACTACCCTCACTTAGATGTTACATCATGTCGTTTCTGGATGTATGACATTTAACAGTATTCCATGTACCACATACGTATACGTATGTTACATACGCCAGCTGTTTGTTACATGCGTATATCTTTATATGAGATCATGACCGCTTATATACAGTTTTTTGTTCGTACAAAAAGTACGTTTATTTGAAACATTTATACGGAAAGTATGTTTTAGTTATACTTTTATTATACGTTTTTAGTTGTACCTTAAGTACAACAACTACAGGATTTACACATGTAACCTACGTTTTTACGTACTCCACATACATTTTTCTCAGTGTATAATTTCAAAATAAGCCCTATGTCCGCCTTTCATGTTATTGTATAAGATATAAGAAATTTACAGCATTCAATGTAAGGTCTACTGAAAACCTTTTGACACAGTAAGCAGACACTTTTGATCGATGTAAAGAAACTTTTAAATTAAAAAATGAATGATTCAAATGAGCGGACCAAACCACATGTTCAAATTAAATATAATAAAGTTGGTGTATTTTTTAAATTTATTTATTTAATTGTAAACCAATTAATTTAAGTTGATGGCCAATGTAAAGACTGCTAGTGAATTTTCTATGTTTGAACGCATCGTTGGATGACTAACAGTTAATGTAAATATAATGAAACTAATTGTATATCTGAAGTGAAGTTATTAAAAAAAGCGTATATATATTAAATACTACTAAAATTATTCCTCATCAATGTCTTAAGATTCAGTTAAATTGGGAATATCATTAACAGGTGTACTGTCCATCGGCGATTAGGGGCGTGAAGGTAATTGCTGCCCCTACTTTTTTTTGCTTTACACTATTACCTATTTACATGTCCCCTTTATATTAGTATTATTTTGTCCCACTTTTTAGAGTTCATATCCAAATGCTGTACTTACCATTACATGCAAATGGATCTGTGTTTTTGCGCAACTACAATTGATCACGGAAAATAGTATAAATTTAATGCTTTATTAAAATAGTTATAGTTATTTAGTATACTAAATATTGAATTTTTCTAAAAATGGGGATGGTTTGCAGGTGTATGTTATATGGGAATAACATGGGTTGTTACAAATGATTGGAGCTGTTTCATGAATTTGGCATAGCTATGATATTTGGCATATTATCACGAAGCTTTCCAATAATATAGACCTTAATTTATTTAATTCCGAACTTACAGTAATCAAATTCGGTCCAAACATTACCTACTCACAACTCTCTATCCTCCAATTCAACTCAGATTAGGTTATTTTCAAACAAAGTTAAACTATTCCGAACGACTGGTTTCTTTAAATTTTACTATATGTTGTTACAAACATCCAACTGCTTATTAAAATGAATTGAGAACTACCCAATCTTACTTCAGATTTTTTTTCAAATGAAGTTTAAACTGTTAACTCATTAAATACACTTTGAACCAAATACATTCGTTCCTTTAAATTTATATATATATATATATATATATATATATATATATATATATATATATATATATATTTGTTTGACAACTTATGAACCAGTGATTTGACCAATCTAAGTCGGAAGAGTTTCCAGAAAATAAACAGGTTTGTTCTATTTTAAAGTTTCATTCTCTCAGTGTAAAGATCCCATCGAATTGTATGTTTTCCATACTCAAAGTTCTTATATTCATTATATGAGGCATATTTCACTGTGAGAAAGCGTAGTTATAAAGAATTAAGCAGAAAGTAAAAAGAAAAAGTAAACAAACTTGTATGTTATACGAAATTGAAACAATTAAATATCAATTATTTTCGAAACTCTACTAGTTTAAATACCACTAAAATAACACACTATTAAGTAGGAAGTTGCGTCAATTATTATATAAATTCTTTTCACAGTAATAGACATGATACTTATACACATAGTATAACTATATAACTTGAGTTGATTCTGAGTTTAACGTCCCTTTCAACAGCTAGGCTATATGAGACGAGACCTACTGATTAACGTTGAATCCGAACCACATGAATCCCACCGGGACTCGAACCCAGGGCTTCCACGCCAAAGACACGTACGCTCACCCTTTAGTCACAAAAGAGCTCAGTAAAACGATTGAGTCGCTCGTTAAATAAATTAATTAATGAGTTGAGTTGATTTTGAGTTTCTCGTCCCGTTCAGCAGCGAGGCTATATGAGACGTGGACCTACTGATTAACGTGGAATCCGAACCACATGAGCTCCCGCCGGGAATCGCACCCGGGTCTCCCACGCCAAAGGCGCGTACGCTAACCGCTTATCCACTGAGGAGCTCATACATTATTTAAATGTCAGGTATTCATTGTTATTCCGTATTTTGGTAATATACCTTAAGTTAACGTTTATCTGGGAAAGATTTATAGTAGCCACACCACAAAAGGTTGAGAAATGATTTAATGGAATACTACAAGTTAACATGAACTATTATGAGTTTATTCCTATTTTCTGCAAATGGGTGTCATTTCAATTTTTAGGGTTAGGTATGTTCTGTGTAGAACCTACATAAGTTTTCAAAGTAAGTGTTCGTACAGTCCCCATCATGAAGAGATATAATAAAATGTTGAAAAGTATTCAACATAGCTGGTACCCTTGATTGAACTAGAACTTTTATGGGTGGAAAGCGAGCACACTAAAACGAGCGGTATGATGATTGTGCTATTTAGACTTAGTATGTGAGCATTAATGGAGAAATAGGATTATTATGTCAATTAAATTTAAATATGTGTACAATCTGAGGTTTGAAATAATACACAAAGAACGAAACATTAGGCTATGTATTGTGGTTTGTCACATTTTATTTTTCACGAGTAATTATTAAGTCACGTGAAAAAAATAGGGACTTTCTGAACACATTTTGCTACAAGTGCTTGTGATATTGAGGAAATACTTAAAATAACAAGCAGCAGGTGCTCAAATTTGCAATAACTTTTCACTAAATTTCGACACTCAAACGCAATTTTTGGCTCAGTTATATCAGACAGATATAGAGATAGTATCTGGTTGAAAGTCAGGATTATTACTTTTTATCTTCAATATACCTTGTAGGCACCTAAAGCCTCTATGCTGGTTATGATTTCTCCTAAAAATATTGCATATGTAGCGTGGGACGAAACAGAATATCAAAAAGCTGTACTTGGACATTATTTGTTGAAGGAGTGATCTTCACGAAAGTGAAAAGTTATTTATCTTTGCTATTGGGGACATTTTTATTTATATTCGACCGGAGAGAACCAAGTGCCCGAAAGTATGTCTGGAAGTAACAATACTGTTAGTTGCCCTAACCTTCCTTCATCCCCTTCTCTTGCTTTGTCTCTCTTTTATAAATAGCGTGACATTTTCAGTTTGTCGAAAATTGCTCACATCCTATTGAAAGCCATGTTATACTTCTCTTTTTAATATCAGAACGTGAGTAATTCTAAAGGTGTGACTTCATCTATCTAACAATCTCGATGTGTGTGTGGGGGGAAGTACTAATATTCAACTATTAAATTTAATGTTAAATTAGTAGTCGAAAGACATCATGTTCGATTGGATTGAGTAGCGATCTCTCCAACAGCGAGGCTATATGACAAGTTGGATCCAAACTGCATGAGCTCCTAAAGAGAATAGAACAGGATGTCCCGTGTCAGAGAAGCGTACACAGACCATACAGCCACGGAGTAGCTCTCATCATTTGCGAATTCTGATTAGGAAGTATTGTATTTAAATAGCTTTTTCTGTATGTACTGAAAATTACTTATGAATTTTAATTTGGAAATAATATGTCGTTTTGTGCAATGGAAAATATTAATTTAGCCGAAATCATGTATTGTGTAGAAAGGCAGAAACTACATTGGAATGATGATTACTGGTTAGTCTACCAGTAAACCTAAACAACCCAGTGAGTCTCATATTTTGCTCATCTTTTTCCTAAAAATTAGTCTCCTTTCTCGTACATATTTTATACAGATATACATATCCCACTTTTATATGGTGATAAACTGTAAGTGGGGACCCTGTAGATGAATATAAAATTATGAGGTTATTAATTTTAAAGTTGGCACTGGTCGTTTTTCAGCTTAATTTGAGGGAATATTTTGCTCATCTTTATCAGCAAAATTAGTGTTCTTTCCTCGTACATATTTTATAGAGCTATACATATCCCACTTTAATATGGTAATAAACTATAATTGGGGACCCTGTAGATGAATATAAAATTATGAGATTATTAATTTTAAAGTTGGCACTGGTCGATCTTCAGCTTAATTTGAGAGAATATTTTGCTCATTTTTATCGGAAAAATTAGTGTTCTTTCCTCCTACATATTTTATACAGATATACATATCCCATTTTTTTATGGTGATAAACTGTCAGTGGGGCCCCGTAGATGAATATAAAACTATGAGGTTATTAATTTTAAAGTTGGCACTGGTCATTTTTCAGCATAATTTGAGAGAATATTTTGCTCATTTTTATCGGAAAAATTAGTGTTCTTTCCTCGTACATATTTTATAGAGATATACATATCCCACTTTTATAGGGTGATAAACTGTAAGTGGGGACCGTGTAGATGAATATAAAATTATTAGGTTATTAAATTTAAAGTTGGCACTGGTCGTTTTTCAGCTTAGTTTGAGGGAATATTATGCTCATTTTTATCCGAAAAATTAGTGTTCTTTCCTCCTACATATTTTATAGAGATATACATATCCCACTTTTATATGGTGATAAACTGTAAGCGGGGACCCTGTAGATGAATATAAAATTATGAGGTTATTAATTTTAACGTTGGCACTGGTCGTGTTTCAGCTTAATTTGAGGGAATATTTTGCTCATTTTTATCGGAAAAATTAGTGTTCTTTTCTCGTACATATTTTATAAAGATATACATATCCCACTTTTATATGGTGATAAACTGTAAGTGGGGACCCTGTAGATGAATATAAAATTATGAGGTTATTAATTTTAAAGTTGGCACTGGTCGTTTTTCAGCTTAATTTGAGGGAATATTTTGCTCATCTTTATCAGGAAAATTAGTGTTCTTTCCTCGTACATTTTGATAGAGATATACATATCCCACTTTTATATGGTGATAAACTGTAAGTGGGGACCCTGTAGATGTATATAAATTTATGAGGTTATTAATTTTAAAGTTGGCAGTGGTCGTTTTTCAGCTTAGTTTGAGGGAATATTTTGCTCATTTTTTATCGGAAAAATTAGTGTTCTCTCCTCGTACATATTTTATAGAGATATACATATCCCACTTTTATATGGTGGTAAACTGTAAGCGTGGACCCTGTTGATGAATATAAAATTATGAGGTTATTAATTTTAAAGTTGGCACTGGTCGTTTTTCAGCTTAATTTGAGGGAATATTTTGCTCATCTTTATCCGAAAAATTAGTGTTCTTTCCTCGTACATTTTTATAGAGATATACATATCCCACTTTTATATGGTGATAAACTGTAAGTGGGGACCCTGTAGATGTATATAAAATTATGAGGTTATTAATTTTAAAGTTGGCAGTGGTCGTTTTTCAGCTTAGTTTGAGGGAATATTTTGCTCATTTTTTATCGGAAAAATTAGTGTTCTCTCCTCATACATATTTTATAGAGATATACATTTCCCACTTTTATATGGTGGTAAACTGTAAGCGGGGACCCTGTTGATGAATATAAAATTATGAGGTTATTAATTTTAAAGTTGGCACTGGTCGATTTTCAGCTTAATTTGAGGGAATATTTTGCTCATTTTTATCGGAAAAATTAGTTTTCTTTCCTCGTACATATTTTATAGAGATATACATATCCCACTTTAATATGGTGATAAACTGTAAGTGGGGACTCTGTAGATGAATATAAAATTATGAGGTTATTGATTTTAAAGTTGGCACTGGTCGTTTTTCAGCTTAATTTGAGGGAATATTTTGCTCATCTTTATCAGCAAAATTAGTGTTCTTTCCTCGTACATATTTTAAAGGGATATACATATCCCACTTTTATATGGTGATAAACTGTAAGTGGGGACCCTGTAGTTGAATATAAAATTATGAGGTTATTGATTTTAAAGTTGGCACTGGTCGTTTTTCAGCTTAGTTTGAGGGAATATTTTGCTCATTTTTATCGAAAACTTATTGTTCTTTCCTCGTACATATTTTATAGAGATATACATATCCCACTTTTATATGGTGATAAACTGTAAGAGGGGACCCAGTAGATGAATATAAAATTATGAGGTTATTAATTTTAAAGTTGGCACTGGTCGATTTTCAGCTTAATTTGAGAGAATATTTTGCTCATTTTTATCGGAAAAATTAGTGTTCTTTCCTCGTACATATTTTATACAGATATACATATCCCACTTTTTTATGGTGATAAACTGTCAGTGGGGCCCCGTAGATGAATATAAAACTATGAGGTTATTAATTTTAAAGTTGGCACTGGTCATTTTTCAGCATAATTTGAGAGAATATTTTGCTCATTTTTATCGGAAAATTTAGTGTTCTTTCCTCGTACATATTTTATAGAGATATACATATCCCACTTTTATAGGGTGATAAACTGTAAGTGGGGACCGTGTAGATGAATATAAAATTATTAGGTTATTAAATTTAAAGTTGGCACTGGTCGTTTTTCAGCTTAGTTTGAGGGAATATTTTGCTCATTTTTATCCGAAAAATTAGTGTTCTTTCCTCCTACATATTTTATAGAGATATATATATCCCACTTTTATATGGTGATAAACTGTAAGCGGGGACCCTGTAGATGAATATAAAATTATGAGGTTATTAATTTTAAAGTTGGCACTGGTCGTGTTTCAGCTTAATTTGAGGGAATATTTTGCTCATTTTTATCGGAAAAATTAGTGTTCTTTTCTCGTACATATTTTATAAAGATATACATATCCCACTTTTATATGGTGATAAACTGTAAGTGGGGACCCTGTAGATGAATATAAAATTATGAGGTTATTAATTTTAAAGTTGGCACTGGTCGTTTTTCAGCTTAATTTGAGGGAATATTTTGCTCATCTTTATCAGGAAAATTAGTGTTCTTTCCTCGTACATATTTTATAGAGATATACATATCCCACTTTTATATGGTGATAAACTGCAAGTGGGGACCCTGTAGATGTATATAAAATTATGAGGTTATTAATTTTAAAGTTGGCAGTGGTCGTTTTTCAGCTTAGTTTGAGGAAATATTTTGCTCATTTTTTATCGGAAAAATTAGTGTTCTCTCCTCGTACATATTTTATAGAGATATACATATCCCACTTTTATATGGTGGTAAACTGTAAGCGGGGACCCTGTAGATGAATATAAAATTATGATGTTATTAATTTTAAAGTTGGCACTGGTCGTTTTTCAGCTTAATTTGAGGGAATATTTTGCTCATCTTTATCCGAAAAATTAGTGTTCTTTCCTCGTACGTTTTTATAGAGATATACATATCCCACTTTTATATGGTGATAAACTGTAAGTGGGGACCCTGTAGATGTATATAAAATTATGAGGTTATTAATTTTAAAGTTGGCAGTGGTCGTTTTTCAGCTTAGTTTTAGGGAATATTTTGCTCATTTTTTATCGGAAAAATTAGTGTTCTCTTCTCGTACATATTTATAGAGATATACATATCCCACTTTTATATGGTGGTAAACTGTAAGCGGGGACCCTGTTGATGAATATAAATTATGAGGTTATTAATTTTAAAGTTGGCACTGGTCGATTTTCAGCTTAATTTGAGGGAATATTTTGCTCATTTTTATCGGAAAAATTAGTGTTCTTTCCTCGTACATATTTTATAAAGATATACATATCCCACTTTAATATTGTGATAAACTGTAAGTGGGGACCCTGTAGATGAATATAAAATTATGAGGTTATTAATTTTAAAGTTGGCACTGGTCGTTTTTCAGCTTAATTTCAGGGAATATTTTGCTCATCTTTATCAGCAAAATTAGTGTTCTTTCCTCGTACATATTTTAAAGGAATATACATATCCCACTTTTATATAGTGATAAACTGTAAGAGGGGACCCAGTAGATGAATATAAAATTATGAGGTTATTAATTTTAAAGTTGGCACTGGTCGATTTTCAGCTTAATTTGAGAGAATATTTTGCTCATTTTTATCGGAAAAATTAGTGTTCTTTCCTCGTACATATTTTATACAGATATACATATCCCAATTTTTTATGGTGATAAACTGTCAGTGGGGCCCCGTAGATGAATATAAAACTATGAGGTTATTAATTTTAAAGTTGGCACTGGTCATTTTTCAGCATAATTTGAGAGAATATTTTGCTCATTTTTATCGGAAAAATTAGTGTTCTTTCCTCGTATATATTTTATAGAGATATACATATCCCACTTTTATAGGGTGATAAACTGTAAGTGGAGACGGTGTAGATGAATATAAAATTATAAGGTTATTAAATTTAAAGTTGGCACTGGTCGTTTTTCAGCTTAGTTTGAGGGAATATTTTGCTCATTTTTATCCGAAAAATTAGTGTTCTTTCCTCCTACATATTTTATAGAGATATACATATCCCACTTTTATATGGTGATAAACTGTAAGCGGGGACCCTGTAGATGAATATAAAATTATGAGTTTATTAATTTTAAAGTTGGCACTGGTCGTGTTTCAGCTTAATTTGTAGATGAACATAAAATTATGAGGTTATTAATTTTAAAGTTGGCACTGGTCGTTTTTCAGCTTAATTTGAGGGAATATTTTGCTCATCTTTATCAGGAAAATTAGTGTTCTTTCCTCGTACATTTTTATAGAGATATACATATCCCACTTTTATATGGTGATAAACTGTAAGTGGGGACCCTGTAGATGTATATAAAATTATGAGGTTATTAATTTTAAAGTTGGCATTGGTCGTTTTTCAGCTTAGTTTGAGGGAATATTTTTCTCATCATTATCCGAAAAACTAGTGTATTTTCCTCGTATATATTTTATAGAGATATACATATCCCACTTTCATATGGTGATAAACTGTAAGTGGGGACCCTGCAGATGAATATAAAATTATGAGGTTATTTATTTTAAAGTTGGCACTGGTCGTTTTTCAGCTTAATTTGAGGGAATATTTTGCTCATCTTTATCCGAAAAATTAGTGTTCTTTCCTCGTACATATTTTATAGAGATTTACATATCCCACTTTTGTATGGTGATAAACTGTAAGTGGGGACCCGGTAGATGAATATAAAATTATGAGGTTACTAATTATAAAGTTGGCACTGGTCATTTTTCAGCATAATTTGAGAGAATATTTTGCTCATTTTTATCGGAAAAATTAGTGTTCTTTCCTCGTACATATTTTATAGAGATATACATATCCCACTTTTATATGGTGATAAACTGTAAGTGGGGACCGTGTAGATGAATATAAAATTATTAGGTAATTAAATTTAAAGTTGGCACTGGTCGTTTTTCCGCTTAGTTTGAGGGAATATTTTGCTCATTTTTTTCCGAAAAATTAGTGTTCTTTCCTCGTACATATTTTATAGAGATATACATATCACACTTTTATATAGTGATAAACTGTAAGCGGGGACCCTGTAGATGAATATAAAATTATGAGGTTATTAATTTTAAAGTTGGCACTGGTCGTGTTTCAGCTTAATTTGAGGGAATATTTTGCTCATTTTTATCGGAAAAATTAGTGTTCTTTCCTCGTACATATTTTATAAAGATATACATATCCCACTTTTATATGGTGATAAACTAAGTGGGGACCCTGTAGATGAATATAAAAGTATGAGGTTATTAATTTTAAAGTTGGCACTGGTCGTTTTTCAGCTTAATTTGAGGGAATATTTTGCTCACCTTTATCAGGAAAATTTGTGTTCTTTCCTGGTACATTTTTATAGAGATATACATATCCCACTTTTATATGGTGATAAACTGTAAGTGGGGACCCTGTAGATGTACATAAAATTATGAGGTTATTAATTGTAAAGTTGGCAGTGGTCGTTTCTCAGCTTAGTTTGAGGGAATATTTTGCTCATTTTTTATCGGAAAAATTAGTGTTCTCTCCTCGTACATATTTTATAGAGATATACATATCCCACTTTTATATGGTGGTAAACTGTAAGCGGGGACCCTGTAGATGAATATAAAATTATGAGGTTATTAATTTTAAAGTTGGCACTGGTCGTTTTTCAGCTTAATTTGAGAGAATATTTTCCTCATCTTTATCCGAAAAATTAGTGTATTTTCCTCGTACATATTTTATAGAGATATACATATCCCACTTTTATATGGTGTTAAACTGTAAGTGGGGACCCTGTAGATGAATATAAAATTATGAGGTTATTAATTTTAAAGTTGACACTGGTCGTTTTTCAGCTTAATTTGAGGGAATATTTTGCTATCTTTATCCGAAAAATTAGTGTTCTTTCCTCGTACATGTTTTATAGAGATATACATATCCCACTTTTACATTGTGGTAAAATGTAAGTGGGGACCCTGTAGATTAATATAAAATTATGAGGTTTTTAATTTTAAAGTTGGGACTGGTCGTTTTTCAGCTTAATTTGAGGGAATATTTTGCTCATCTTTATCCGAAAAATTAGTGTTCTTTCTTCGTACATATTTTATAGAGATATACATATCACACTTTAATATGGTGATAAACTGTAAGTGGGGACCCCGTAGATGAATATAAAATTATTAGGTTATTAATTTTAAAGTTGGCACTGGTCGATTTTCAGCTTAATTTGAGGGAATATTTTGCTCATTTTTATCGGAAAAATTAGTGTTCTTTCCTCGTACATATTTTATAGAGATATACATATCCGACTTTAATATGGTGATAAACTGTAAGTGGGGACCCTGTAGATGAATATAAAATTATGAGGTTATTAATTTCAAAGTTGGCACTTGTCGTTTTTCACCTAAATTTGAGGGAATATTTTGCTCATCTTTATCAGCAAAATTAATGTTCTTTCCTCGTACATATTTTAGAGGGATGTACATATCCCACTTTTATATGTGATAAACTGTAAGTGGTGACCCTGTAGATGAATAAAAAATTATGAAGTTATTAATTTTAAAGTTGGCACTGGTCGTTTTTCTGCTTAGTTTGAGGGAATATTTTGCTCATTTTTATCGAAAAATTAGTGTTCTTTCCTCGTACATATTTTATAGAGATATACATATCCCACTGTTATATGGTGATAAACTGTAAGTGGGGACCCTGTAGATGAATATAAAATTATGAGGTTATTACTTTTAAGGTTGGCACTGGTCGTTTTTCAGCATAATTTGAGGGAATATTTTGCTCATTTTTATCGGAAATATTAGTGTTCTTTCATCGTACATATTTTATAGAGATATACATATCCCACTTTTATATGGTGATAAACTGCAAGTGGGAACCCTGTAGATGAATATAAAATTATGAGGTTATTAATTTTAATATTGGCACTGGTCGTTTTTCAGCTTAATTTGAGGGAATATTTTGCTCATCTTTATCCGAAAAATTAGTGTTCTTTCCTCGTACATATTTTATAGAGATATACATATTCCACTGATATATGGTGATAAACTGTAAGTGGGACCCTGTAGATGAATATAAAATTATGAGGTTATTACTTTTAAGGTTGGCACTGGTCGTTTTTCAGCATAATTTGAGGGAATATTTTGCTCATTTTTATCGGAAAAATTAGTGTTTTTTCCTCGTACATATTTAATAGAGATATACATAACCCACTTTTATATGGTGATAAACTGTAAGTGGGACCCTGTAGATGAATATAAAATTATGAGGTTATTAATTTTAAAGTTGGCTTAATTTGAGTGAATATTTTGCTCATTTTTATCGGAAAAATTAGTGTTCTTTTCTCGTACATATTTTATAGAGATATACATATCCCACTTTTATATGGTGATAAACTGTAAGTGGAGACACTGTAGATGAACATAAAATTATGAGGTTATTAGTTTTAAAGTTGGCACTGGTCGTTTTTCAGCATAATTTGAGGGAATATTTTGCTCATTTTTATTTAAAAAAAAATTAGTGTTCTTTCCTCGTACATATTTTATAGAGCTATACATATCCCACTTTAATATGGTGATAAACTGTAAGTGGGGACCCTGTAGATGATTATAAAATTATGAGGTTATTAATTTTAAAGTTGGCACTGGTCGCTTTTCAGCTTAATTTGAGGGATTATTTTGCTCATTTTTATCGGAAAAATTAGTGTTCTTTCCTCGTACATATTTTATAGAGATATACATATCCTACTTTTATATGGTGATAAACTGTAAGTGAGGACCCTGTAGATGAATGTAAAATTATGAGGTTATTAATTTTAAAGTTTGCACTGGTCGTTTTTCATCTTAGTTTGAGGGAATATTTTGCTCATTTTTATCGGAAAAATTAGTGTTCTTTCCTCGTACATATTTTATAGAGCTATACATATCCCACTTATATATGGTGATAAACTGTAAGTGGGAACCCATTAGATGAATATAAAATTATGAGGTTATTAATTTTAAAGTTGGCACTGGTCGTTTTTCAGCTTAATTTGAGGGAATATTTTGCTCATCTTTATCCGAAAAATTAGTGTTCTTTCCTCGTACATATTTTATAGAGATATACATATCCCACTTTTATATGGTGATAAACTGTAAGTGGGGACCCTGTAGATGAATATAAAATTATGAGGTTATTTATTTTAAAATTGGTACTGGTCGTTTTTCAGCTTAATTTGAGGGAATATTTTGCTCATCTTTATCCGAAAAATTAGTGTTCTTTCCTCGTACATATTTTATAGAGATATACATATCGCACTTTAATATGGTGATAAACTGTAAGTGGGGACCCCGTAGATGAATATAAAATTATTAGGTTATTAATTTTAAAGTTGGCACTGGTCGTGTTTCAGCTTAATTTGAGGAAATATTTTGCTCATTTTTATCGGAAAAATTAGTGTTCTTTCCTCGTACATATTTTATAAAGATATACATATCCCACTTTTATATGGTGATAAACTGTAAGTGGGGACCCTGTAGATGAATATAAAAGTATAAGGTTATTAATTTTAAAGTTGGCACTGCTCGTTTTTCAGCTTAATTTGAGGGATATTTTGCTCCTCTTTATCAGGAAAATTTGTGTCTTTTCCTCGTACATTTTTATAGAGATATACATATCCCACTTTTGTATGGTGATAAACTGTAAGTGGGGACCCCGTAGATGAATATAAAATTATTAGGTTATTAATTTTAAAGTTGGCACTTGTCGTTTTTCAGCATAATTTGAGGGAATATTTTGCTCAATTTTATGGGAAAAATTAGTGTTATTTTCTCGTACATATTTTATAGAGCTATACATATCCCACTTTAATATGGTGATAAACTGTAAGTGGGGACCCTGTAGATGAATATAAAATTATGAGGTTATTAATTTTAAAGTTGGCACTGGTCGTTTTTCAGCTTAATTTGAGGGAATATTTTGTTCATTTTTAGAGGAAAAATTAGTGTTCTTTCCTCGTACATATTTTATAGAGATATACATATCCCAACTTTATATGGAGATAAACTGTAAGTGGGGCCCTGTAGATGAATATAAAATTATGAGGTTATTAATTTTAAAGTTGGCACTGGTCGTTTTTCAGCTTAGTTTGAGGCAATTTTTTGCTCATTTTTATCGGAAATACTAGTGTTCTTTCCTGGTACATATTTTATAGACATATACATATTCCACTTTTATATGGTGATAAACTGTAAGTGTGAACCCTGTAGATGAATATAAAATTATGAGGTTATTAATTTTAATATTGGCACTATTCGTTTTTCAGCTTAATTTGAGGGAATATTTTGCTCATCTTTATCCGAAAAATTAGTGTTCTTTCCTCGTACATATTTTATAGAGATATACATATCCCACTGTTATATGGTGATGAACTGTAAGTGGGGACCCTGTAGATGAATATAAAATTATGAGGTTATTACTTTTAACTTTGGCACTGGTCGTTTTTCAGCATAATTTGAGGAAATATTTTGCTCATTTTTATCGGAAAAATTAGTGTTTTTCCTCGTACATATTTAATAGAGATATACATATCCCACTTTTATATGGTGATAAACTGTAAGTGGGACCCTGTAGATGAATATAAAATTATGAGGTTATTAATTTTAAAGTTGGCACTGGTCGTTTTTCAGCTTAATTTGAGTGAATATTTTGCTCATTTTTATCGGAAAAAATAGTGTTCTTTCCTCGTACATATTTTATAGAGATATACATATCCCACTTTTATATGGTGATAAACTGTAAGTGGGGACCTTGTAGATTAATATAAAATTATGAGGTTTTTAATTTTAAAGTTGGCACTGGTCGTTTTTCAGCTTAGTTTCAGGGAATATTTTGCTCATTTTTATCGGAAAAATTAGTGTTCTTTTCTCGTACATATTTTATAGAGATATACATATCTCACTTTTATATGGTGATAAACTGAAAGTGGAAACACTGTAGATGAACACAAAATTGTGAAATTATTAGTTTTAAAGTTGGCACTGGTCGTTTTTCAGCATAATTTGAGGGAATATTTTGCTCATTTTTATTTAAAAAAAAATAGTGTTCTTTCCTCGTACATATTTTATAGAGCTATACATATCCTACATTAATATGGTGATAAACTGTAAGTGGGGACCCTGTAGATGATTATAAAATTATGAAGTTATTAATTTTAAAGTTGGCACTGGTCGTTTTTCAGCTTAATTTGAGGGATTATTTTGCTCATTTTTAACGGGAAAATTAGTGTTCTTTCCTCGTACATATTTTATAGAGATATACATATCCTACTTTTATATGGTGATAAACTCTAAGTTAGGACCCTGTAGATGAATGTAAAATTATGAGCTTATTAATTTTAAAGTTGGCACTTGTCGTTTTTCAGCTTAGTTTGAGGGAATATTTTGCTCATTTTTATCGGAAATATTAGTGTTCTTTCATCGTACATATTTTATAGAGATATACATATCCCACTTTTATATGGTGATAAACTGCAAGTGGGACCCCTCTAGATGAATATAAAATTATGAGGTTATTAATTTTAATATTGGCACTGGTCGTTTTTCAGCTTAATTTGGGGGAATATTTTGCTCATCTTTATCCGAAAAATTAGTGTTCTTTCCTCGTACATATTTTATAGAGATATACATATCCCACTGATATATGGTGATAAACTGTAAGTGGGACCCTGTAGATGAATATAAAATTATGAGGTTATTACTTTTAAGGTTGGCACTGGTCGTTTTTCAGCATAATTTGAGGGAATATTTTGCTCATTTTTATCGGAAAAATTAGTGTTTTTTCCTCGTACATATTTAATAGAGATATACATAACCCACTTTTATATGGTGATAAACTGTAAGTGGGACCCTGTAGATGAATATAAAATTATGTGGTTATTAATTTTAAAGTTGGCTTAATTTGAGTGAATATTTTGCTCATTTTTATCGGAAAAATTAGTGTTCTTTTCTCGTACATATTTTATAGAGATATACATATCCCACTTTTATATGGTGATAAACTGTAAGTGGGGACACTGTAGATGAACATAAAATTATGAGGTTATTAGTTTTAAAGTTGGCACTGGTCGTTTTTCAGCTTAATTTGAGGGATTATTTTGCTCATTTTTATCGGGAAAATTAGTGTTCTTTCCTCGTACATATTTTATAGAGATATACATATCCTACTTTTATATGGTGATAAACTGTAAGTGAGGACCCTGTAGATGAATGTAAAATTATGAGGTTATTAATTTTAAAGTTGGCACTGGTCGTTTTTCAGCTTAGTTTGAGGGAATATTTTGCTCACTTTTATCCGAAAAATTAGTGTACTTTCCTCGTACAAATTTTATAGAGATATACATATCACACTTTTGTATGGTGATAAACTGTAAGTGGGGACCCTGTAGATGAATATAAAATTATGAGGTTATTAATTTTAAAGTTTGCACTGGTCGTTTTTCATCTTAGTTTGAGGGAATATTTTGCTCATTTTTATCGGAAAAATTAGTGTTCTTTCCTCGTACATATTTTATAGAGCTATACATATCCCACTTATATATGGTGATAAACTGTAAGTGGGAACCCATTAGATGAATATAAAATTATGAGGTTATTAATTTTAAAGTTGGCACTGGTCGTTTTTCAGCTTAATTTGAGGGAATATTTTGCTCATCTTTATCCGAAAAATTAGTATTCTTTCCTCGTACATATTTTATAGAGATATACATATCCCACTTTTATATGGTGATAAACTGTAAGTGGGGACCCTGTAGATGAATATAAAATTATGAGGTTATTTATTTTAAAATTGGTACTGGTCGTTTTTCAGCTTAATTTGAGGGAATATTTTGCTCATCTTTATCCGAAAAATTAGTGTTCTTTCCTCGTACATATTTTATAGAGATATACATATCGCACTTTAATATGGTGATAAACTGTAAGTGGGGACCCCGTAGATGAATATAAAATTATTAGGTTATTAATTTTAAAGTTGGCACTGGTCGTTTTTCAGCATAATTTGAGGGAATATTTTGCTCATTTTTATCGGAAAAATTAGTGTTATTTTCTCGTACATATTTTATAGAGCTATACATATCCCACTTTAATATGGTGATAAACTGTAAGTGGGGACCCTGTAGATTAATATAAAATTATGAGGTTATTAATTTTAAAGTTGGCACTGGTCGTTTTTCAGCTTAATTTGAGGGAATATTTTGCTCATTTTTATCGGAAAAATTAGTGTTCTTTCCTCGTACATATTTTAAAGAGATATACATATCCCACTTTTATATGGTGATAAACTGTAAGTGGGGCCCTGTAGATGAATATAAAATTATGATGTTATTAATTTTAAAGTTGGCACTGGTCATTTTTCAGCTTAGTTTGAGGGAATATTTTGCTCATTTTTATCGGAAAAATTAGTGTTCTTTCCTCGTACATATTTTATAGAGATATACATATCCCACTTTTATATGGTGATAAACTGTAAGTGGGGACCCTGTAGATGAATATAAAATTATGAGGTTATTAATTTTAAAGTTGGCACTGGTCGTTTTTCAGCTTAGTTTGACGGAATATTTTGCTCATTTTTATCGGAAAAATTAGTGTTCTTTCCTCGTACATATTTTATAAAGATATACATATCCCACTTTTATATGGTGATAAACTGTAAGTGGGGACCCTGTAGGTGAATATAAATGTATGAGGTTATTAATTTTAAAGTTGGCACTGCTCGTTTTTCAGCTTAATTTGAGGGAATATTTTGCTCCTCTTTATCAGGAAAATTTGTGTCTTTTCCTCGTACATTTTTATAGAGATATACATATCCCACTTTTGTATGGTGATAAACTGTAAGTGGGGACCCCGTAGATGAATATAAAATTATTAGGTTATTAATTTTAAAGTTGGCACTGGCCGTTTTTCAGCATAATTTGAGGGAATATTTTGCTCAATTTTATGGGAAAAATTAGTGTTATTTTCTCGTACATATTTTATAGAGCTATACATATCCCACTTTAATATGGTGATAAACTGTAATTGGGGACCCTGTAGATGAATATAAAATTATGAGGTTATTAATTTTAAAGTTGGCACTGGTCGTTTTTCAGCTTAATTTGAGGGAATATTTTGTTCATTTTTAGAGGAAAAATTAGTGTTCTTTCCTCGTACATATTTTATAGAGATATACATATCCCAACTTTATATGGAGATAAACTGTAAGTGGGGCCCTGTAGATGAATATAAAATTATGAGGTTATTAATTTTAACGTTGGCACTGGTCGTTTTTCAGCTTAGTTTGAGGGAATATTTTGCTCATTTTTATCGGAAATATTAGTGTTCTTTCCTCGTACATATTTTATAGACATATACATATTCCACTTTTATATGGTGATAAACTGTAAGTGTGAACCCTGTAGATGAATATAAAATTATGAGGTTATTAATTTTAATATTGGCACTATTCGTTTTTCAGCTTAGTTTGAGGGAATATTTTGCTCAATTTTATGGGAAAAATTAGTGTTATTTTCTCGTACATATTTTATAGAGCTATACATATCCCACTTTAATATGGTGATAAACTGTAATTGGGGACCCTGTAGATGAATATAAAATTATGAGGTTATTAATTTTAAAGTTGGCACTGGTCGTTTTTCAGCTTAATTTGAGGGAATATTTTGTTCATTTTTAGAGGAAAAATTAGTGTTCTTTCCTCGTACATATTTTATAGAGATATACATATCCCAACTTTATATGGAGATAAACTGTAAGTGGGGCCCTGTAGATGAATATAAAATTATGAGGTTATTAATTTTAACGTTGGCACTGGTCGTTTTTCAGCTTAGTTTGAGGGAATATTTTGCTCATTTTTATCGGAAATATTAGTGTTCTTTCCTCGTACATATTTTATAGACATATACATATTCCACTTTTATATGGTGATAAACTGTAAGTGTGAACCCTGTAGATGAATATAAAATTATGAGGTTATTAATTTTAATATTGGCACTATTCGTTTTTCAGCTTAGTTTGAGGGAATATTTTGCTCATTTTTATCGGAAAAATTAGTGTTCTTTCCTCGTACAAATTTTATAGAGATATACATATCCCACTTTTGTATGGTGATAAACTGTAAGCGGGGACCCTGTAGATGAATATAAAATTATGAGGTTATTAATTTTAAAGTTTGCACTGGTCGTTTTTCATCTTAGTTTGAGGGAATATTTTGCTCATTTTTATCGGAAAAATTAGTGTTCTTTCCTCGTACATATTTTATAGAGCTATACATATCCCTTTTTTATATGGTGATAAACTGTAAGTGGGAACCTATTAGATGAATATAAAATTATGAGGTTATTAATTTTAAAGTTGGCACTGGTCGTTTTTCAGCTTAATTTCAGGGAATATTTTGCTCATCTTTATCCGAAAAATTAGTGTTCTTTCCTCGTACATATTTTATAGAGATATACATATCCCACTTTTATATGGTGATAAACTCTAAGTGGGGACCCTGTAGATGAATATAAAATTATGAGGTTATTAATTTTAAAATTGGTACTGTTCGTTTTTCAGCTTAATTTGAGGGAATATTTTGCTCATCTTTATCCGAAAAATTAGTGTTCTTTCCTCGTACATATTTTATAGAGATATACATATCGCACTTTAATATGGTGATAAACTGTAAGTGGGGACACCGTAGATGAATATAAAATTATTAGGTTATTAATTTTAAAGTTGGCACTGGTCGTTTTTCAGCATAATTTGAGGGAATATTTTGCTCATTTTTATCGGAAAAATTAGTGTTATTTTCTCGTACATATTTTATAGAGCTATACATATCCCACTTTAATATGGTGATAAACTGTAAGTGGGGACCCTTTAGATTAATATAAAATTATGAGGTTATTAATTTTAAATTTGGCACTGGTCGTTTTTCAGCTTAATTTGAGGGATTATTTTGCTCATTTTTATCGGAAAAATTAGTGTTCTTTCCTCGTACATATTTTAAAGAGATATACATATCCCACTTTTATATGGTGATAAACTGTAAGTGGGGCCCTGTAGATGAATATAAAATTATGAGGTTATTAATTTTAAAGTTGGCACTGGTCGTTTTTCAGCTTAGTTTGAGGGAATATTTTGCTCATTTTTATCGGAAAAATTAGTGTTCTTTCCTCGTACATATTTTATAGAGATATACATATCCCACTTTTATATGGTGATGAACTGTAAGTGGGGACCCTGTAGATGAATATAAAATTATGAGGTTATTAAATTTAAAGTTGGCACTGGTCGTTTTTCAGCTTAGTTTGAGGGAATATTTTGCTCATTTTTATCGGAAAAATTAGTGTTCTTTCCTCGTACATATTTTATAGAGATATACATACCCCACTTTTATATGGTGATAAACTGTAAGTGGGGACCCTGTAGATGAATATAAAATTATGAGGTTATTAATTTTAAAGTTGGCACTGGTCGTTTTTCAGCTTAGTTTGAGGGAATATTTTGCTCATTTTTATCGGAAAAATTAGTGTTCTTTTCTCGTACATATTTTATAGAGATATACATATCCCACTTTTATATGGTGATAAACTGTAAGTGAGGACTCTGTAGATGAATATAAAATTATGAGGTTATTAGTTTTAAAGTTGGCACTGGTCGTTTTTCAGCATAATTTGAGGGAATATTTTGCTCATTTTTATCGGAAAAATTATTGTTCTTTCCTCGTACATATTTTATAGAGCTATACATATCCCACTTTAATATGGTGATAAACTGTAAGTTGGGACCCTGTAGATGATTATAAAATTATGAGGTTATTAATTTTAAAGTTGGCACTGGTCGTTTTTCAGCTTAATTTGAGTGAATATTTTGCTCATTTTTATCGGAAAAATTAGTGTTCTTTCCTCGTACATATTTAATAGAGATATACATATCCCACTTTTATATGGTGATAAACTGTAAGTGGGAACCTGTAGATGAATATAAAATTATGAGGTTATTAATTTTAAAGTTGGCACTGGTCGTTTTTCAGCTTAATTTGTGGGAATATTTTGCCCATTTTTATGGGAAAAATTAGTGTTCTTTCCTCGTACATATTTTATAGAGATATACATATCCCACTTTTGTATGGTGATAAACTGTAAGTGGGGACCCTGTAGATGAATATAAAATTATGAGGTTATTACTTTTAAGGTTGGCACTGGTCGTTTTTTTATCTTAGTTTGAGGGAATATTTTGCTCATTTTTATCGGAAAAATTAGTGTTCTTTCCTCGTACATATTTTATAGAGCTATATATATCCCACTTTTATACGGTGATAAACTGTAAGTGGGGACCCTGTAGATGAATATAAAATTATGAGGTTATTAATTTTAAAGTTGGCACTGTACGATTTTTACCTTTTATGGAGGCAATATTTTGCTGTTATTTTCTGAAAAATTAATCGCTATATATATGAAAATTAAATTAGATATTATACATGTTAGCATATTATGTGCATATTAAGTTATAGACGTGAATCGTTATTGACATTGCACTAGAAGTACCGTGATTGGTTTTGATAGTATACATTTAAAATGTATACTGGCAACCCTGGGAAATTTGATTTTGTCTGCGGACAAATGTCTGCTAGAATCACTGCGGTACGTTTTAGTATCCCCGAAACCGAAGCCGCTTGCAAAATGTTCAGATTCACAGGATCTCTTGAGCCGCTGTGGTCGAAACTTCAATTTTTTCCACCTGGAATTGAGTACAAACTCGAGAGCTCGACGAGTTGAAGTTACTTTTCAATGCGAAAAAATAAAAACTTAGATTTTAGACAGTAAGCTTGGTTTACTAAATTGCTTTTCTCAACGTGTCGGCAAGTAACAAAAGTGAGCGGGCTTCGATATCCAAAGAAGCGTACAATAGCACAATAGTTTCGATAACATCTGTGTGGTCCTTCGGTAGGCTACACATCCGGTAAGAAACTAAATCCTAAATTGTAAAATTGGTAGAGGAAAGAGTGGTTTGGACTGCACCCGTGGCCAAAACAAAACGGCTTGCATTGATAGTTGAATGTTGCATCTTGAATGCACATTTCCATTTATTGAATGCCCATTTGTAAAAGAGAGAGAGAGAGAGTGACTTTTGTTCGCCGTCCACTTTTGCCTTATTGCTTTATTTATCTCAGGAATTCAACCCCCAACTTTTCATCTCTAATGGCCATTGAATTAGCGACAAACAAATTTGTTGGGAGACATCAGTCTTTTCAGAAAAAAAGTCTGGTCGGTCCAGAGCCTTTATGGTTTATATTACTGTGCGAAAAAGGAGTGAACAAAGGGAAGCGCGAGGCGTACCAGCAAAGGAAAGATCCCTGAAGGAACAGATTCGCAGCTCTTTCTCCTGAAAGAAAAAAGGAAAACGAAAACAAACAAACAAAAAAACTCTGATTTTCAATAAACCTGTACATTTACTATTTTGTATTTTTTGTTAAAGTTTCTTGTCAACCCATTTTTAAGACAGAAAAGGAAATATTCCGGTAACATTAAAAGGTGCCAGTATGTCGTACCGTTGCGTACTTACAGAAAAATCGGCGATATATATTTGTGGGGCTAAATTTTGAATAAATGGCATCGGAAGTGTCATTGTTCATTTCAGCGACCCCGAAAATTGTGGATTCGACACTAATATGTCATTTCTCCCTCTCCCCTTCCCCCAGTTGCACCTTCAAAGTAAAATGATAAAAATCATCCCAAACCTCATCTATGTTGAAAATTTTATCGAGATCGGTCTGATGATTCAAAAGTTATTAAGTTAGAAACATAGTCACTTTCATTTTGATTGTAATATATAATCTGTTGCACTAGAAAACATGTATTTGTTTACAAAGAGGATTTTGTACATAAAGTTTATATAAGTGTCTATATTAAAATCTTAAATAATAGTAATTATATGTTTTAGTGCATGAGTTTTAGTGAAATTTGTCTACTGCTCTTTCTCTTAAGAAGTAATTTGGTTAAAATTAACAAAACTTCACCAGACCAAAGAGCATATTGAGAACTCAGTTTTATTCAAGAGACCTATTTGTTGCAACAGAACACTTCATGTTGGTAGGCTTGTATGTAACTGTAATTAATGCATGTAACTGTATGTAAGTGTAACTTCTGTAATTAATTCACATCCACGAATAAAGGACATGTGCAGACTATTAATTTTCAACTAGGTGAAGCTGCCCTCTCCATACAGCGCATCATTCACATATGAGCATGGATCTCCTTGTCATTCCCCATATCTGTATATGTCCCTTTACAAATACAAATGAAGAACACCTTCATAAAAATCGGCAAGAGATATCATAAAGGGGAATTTTTTTCGACTATTTTTTTTCAATATCTCGCACTGTTTCCAAGATTTGAGCCGACTTGTGGTTGGAATTTCTAATTCATATATGACCAGTGTTTTCCTTCTTTTTGCATGCATTATGTAATAAGTAAATAAATTACATACACAATTAATTATATCAGTTATATACGGAGTTCAAAAAAAAAAACTCTCCAAAGAATGAAGATCCTGGAGACTGTAGAAATGGTTATCCTTCGTTTTCTTATCATTTGGTCATGAAACAAACACCTGAGTGATATACAACTCCCTATATACATCTATGTGATGTTGGAATATGTAACTCGTAGGGTATGAAGCTTTACTTTTAAAAACATTCAGTACTTCCAGTGTATCCCTAAAAGTTTAATAAAGAACTAATGGCCATGTCTTTTAAATATTCATTAGAACTGGACAATTTACTCAAAATTTGGAATCGACCAATGGAAATGGCACGTTTCTAGCACTTGTGGGTTCAATATCTCATTGTCGAAAGGACTGGAGACAAACATATAAACTTTCCTGTTGGGACAAACATATACGCGTAAATCTAGTATTTTAATACAGATAATAATTGGAATAGTTTTATTTTCGAGTGCTATATTTTAATATT
The DNA here is from genome assembly GCF_964235325.1 of Thermobia domestica. Classification (NCBI taxonomy): domain Eukaryota; kingdom Metazoa; phylum Arthropoda; class Insecta; order Zygentoma; family Lepismatidae; genus Thermobia; species Thermobia domestica. The sequence continues at coordinate 49,066,294 of NC_137470.1, read as the reverse complement.
CGCAATATTGAAATTTTTGAACTTATATTTTTCACGCGTTTGAAAAAAAATATATCATTACTAGTAAAATTAACCTAATACAAACATGTTTTTTATTTTTTCAATGTTTCCAATTTTTTCCGAAATCGAAAAAAACTGTTTTTTACCAATAGGGTCAAAATTTCCGGAAATTTTACAACACTAGCTCAGACACACTTGTACTTGGACCAGCATTAAACTCTGATGTTAGTTCCGACGCAGTTCGCTGCCTGTCCTGTTTCGCCAGTCTGCTCAGCCTACAACGTCCGACATATGTAATGAGATTGGGGGCACCCAACACCTCGACGTTTGAACGTCATTTCCCCTTGGTTTCACCACTTGTTGAATACACCCACCACAGCACTCCACGAACACATGACAAGTCCTGAAGTTTCCGAAATTCTCGTGCCGAGTGTTTCTAAATGAGTACTTTCTTTAAAATAATATTAAAAATTATAGAAAGATTTTCGAGACATTCGAGTCGAGTCGAGATTTTTATGAGCTGTCTCGACTCGACTAATGTCTCGACTCGAAAATTCGAGTCGAGAAATACGTTTGTCTCTACTCGTCTCGAATTTTACAACATGTGTCTCGACTCGAATCTCGACTCGAATTGGAGTCGAGTCGAGTAGAGATTCGAGACATGTCTCGACTCGAGCGCATCCCTAAGAGCTTTATTATGGTCAGAGATACAGAATAAAAAAAGCATGCGTTTTAAAGGAGAACTGAAAAAGTTTATATGGTCTTACTTACAAGTCAGTCTAACTCACTAGGGATGATTCCATACCGGGATCAACTACCTGGATAAAACCTATATATCGTCTGAAAGCTCTTGGCATGAGAAGTACGAAACCGAGCAAACCCACAACCTGATCCTATAAGAGGCTAGTTCGTCATATGCCACTTTCGTTATACATTCGTTCAATTGCAAGCCCGCCATTTGCAACACTGTGATATTTACACTTAGTTGACAACACTGACAACGTGGAATGCCTGGGAGATGGTCACACACAACGTCTTTTTGCTATAGTGTTGTGCAATGTTTCTGCCAAGCTTGGTGTTTAATCGTCTCATCGTACGAACCTGTTTCACACCTTCTCATTTTTATAATTGGTTGGCAACACTAACAAACTGGGGTCCTTGAGAGAGGAATACGTCCACAATATATTTTCTGTAGTAACGAATGGCGTTTATGCCACGTTACATGGATATACATCCAGTGGTTGAGAAATCATCTGCCACATTATATTTACAATTTGTTGGCAACACTGACGAAATGGGTACGTTTGGGTGCAAAATGATTTTACCAAACCCTTCCCCGAGCCACGTTCTAACAATGAGCCAAATAGGAACATGATGGGCTAAGGTGCTTACGGGGCTAAGGTAATTTATTTATTTATTTATTTATTGAAGAAGAACACAACAGGTAATTCTATCCAATTACAGTGTTCATATCAGAGTTACATAGAATATCTATAATATATTTGTGAAATATATTCTGACTCATACTGTGTATATCCAGAACTTTTTTTACATTTACTCAGTTTGTTGTACACTGCACCCATCCTCCACGTTGGTGACTGTTTTGTTGCATTTGTTCGAGATTTCTTACAATAAAATAAATTTCCATTGCCCAAACGTATGTTTCCATTGGGTACCCTGAGATGAAAGGCAGAAACCAAATCCTTACTATTTAATTTGTTATTTAATATTTTGTACAACAATATCATGCCATTTAACACTCTTCTGTGATTGAGAGACATTGTATTAAAATTTTCGTTAAGAGAAGTACTATTTTCATATGTGGGGAAGATGCCTGTTCTTTTGTACAGCAGAAACCGCAGAAATTTATTTTGAACTCTTTCTATTCTAATAGAGTCTTTCTTCGGGTGGGGTTCCATATAATAGACGCATATTCTAATTTTGATCAAACAAATGAAAAATATAATTTCAGTAAAACATTCGACTTATTAAATTCCCTTCCCATTCTAAAAGTAAATCCAAGATTTATATTTGCGTCATTTACAATTTGATTTATATGATGTTCAAACGATAGTTTGTTATCATATATTACACCCAAATCTTTGACAGTTTGTTTCCCCTTTAATTGTTTACCATCTATCTTATATTGAAATTTAACAACATTCCGTTTCTTAGTGAAGGACACGGTTTTGCATTTATCTGAATTTATGTTTAACAAGTTGCTCCTGCACCATTCATTTACTCTGTCTAGATCCTCCTGTAAACTGACACAATCCTGTACTGTTGTAATTCTCCTATATAATTTTAGATCGTTTTCATAGAGTAGTTTATGTGATGTTTTAATACAATTAGGATGGTCAGTAATGAATATTATAAAAAGTAACGGCCCTAAATTAGATCCTTGTGGGACTTACACGTGATGCATAGTAACATTCATTTTTAATTATGTTTAATATGCCATACATATGGCCAGAAACACCGACAAACTGGCCCCCAGGTTGAGGGTTTGCCCGTGATTTGAAAACGGTTACGTATTTCCCATGGCAAGAGCTATCAGACGATATATAGGTTTTATCCAGTTTCTTGGTCCCGGTATGGAATCATCCCTAGTCAGTGTAACTCCACGTGAGCTCCATTTGTAACTGTTACAATATCTATCTAGCCTGAACTCAATCTCTCTCCACGTATTCTGTAACATATGAGGTGTTACTGAAGCAATCGCATTCCTAACAAGGTTCTCCAGTTCATCAAGGTTACGCACCTTTTCACCAGAATACACAAGGTCTTTCACATACCCCCAAAGGAAGAAGTCCAGGGGGTAACATCAAGAGAGCGTGGAGGGCACCTAATTGGCCCATTACGGCCTATCCAACGGCCAGGAAATTCAGTATCAAGGTACTTCCTCACTTGTAGGCTCCAATATGGCGGGACACCATCCCATTCGAATATCACTTGAGGTTCCAAATGTTGTAACTTGATAAGAGCAAAGTGTTGAAACATGTCTAAGAACACATTTCCTGTTATGGTTTGCTCTATGAAAAAGAAGTGGCCTATAATTGCATTATGGGTTAAAGCACACCAAACATTCCATTTGGGACTGTCTCTAGAATGTTCTACGCACGCATGCGGATTCTCAGATCCCCACATCCTAACATTGTGTCTGTTAACACAGCGAGGCAAGTGAAAAGTTGCTTCATCAGAGAAAACAACGTTCAATAGGAAATGTTGGTCATAATCAATTCTGTCTAGAATTTCAGTAGCAAATGCTGCTCTCATGGGCTCAATTTCTTGCAACAATTGCACCTTATACGTCCACAAACGTAATCGTTTGTGTACCACATCGTGCACTGTTGACTTTGGAATTGCTAAATGCCTGCTCGCTGCTTCCTCTCTTATTGATTCCACACTTTCTTCTGGCACATGCGATTTACCACCACTGTGTTGTTTCACTACACTCCCCGTTGATAAAATGTATTGTTCCGTGCCTGAACATTGTTGCGTGATGGAGAATCCTTGTGGTAAACACGTCGAAAGCTTTGTTGAACTTGAACAACACTTTACCTCTGGAAGCCACTACACACATTGCGCCTTTTCGACTGGGGATGCCATCTCTGTTTATCGGCGATACTAGCGCCGCCACCGGAAATTGCTGAAGTATGAAAATTTGCTAAACAAAACTTTTTGAGTTTTCCTTCAATATTAATGTTTTTCTTCTGTTTCTCTGACCATATGTTCACTTTGAAAACCGTCAGTCCCATCCCGGATACTCTACAAAATTTAACGTAAGAAGTTCCATAGTATACTCTTCCATATTCAATTCAAAATTGGACATTTTTGGATTTAGCGTGTTTTGGAAATACACTCCTCAATTATTATTTAAGCTGGTGAGGCTGCCACTCACCGGCTGTTACAACTCTGATCTTCTTTCTTCCCGAGCTATCATTATAAACTTTCTTCTTTTTTAATTTTAACTGTCATCAGTAATATTTATTCGCCTCTCCCTCGTTTCAGGTTAAACTTCCTCTTTATCTGTTAATTCCATCTGCCTACTTTCCCCTATTTCTTAACCAGAGTATAGGCTTTAACACTGTAGTCCAGTCTCCTATACGAACTCCCTAATTTAGTTCTGTTTAATTTAAGGAACTCTTTAACTATCTCACGAAGCTAGATCAACAGCAGAAACCAAATATTATTTGTTTGAGACTAAAGATCAACGTGTCGCAGGGAATACAGAAAAGGCAAGGGCTGCGTTGATTGTAGATCTGGATAGTACTAATGCAGAATCTAAGCGTCTAACACACACAAATTGATATGTTACAGGATATGGAGATCACTGAACAGTTTTACGTTTAAACATAATCTCGGTCTCTTTAAATATTAGCCGCGAAGTAATTTTATTTGGATAATGAAAAAAAGAGCCAGTTGAGGAAATGTCTTTGAAGTAGGCTAGCTTTCATCAGAAAAAAAGTCAAGTGAACTGCCTCCAACTCAGTCATTGAGTCTTACTTGTAATGTAAGCCTCATGAGCGTATTAGTAAACTACAAGATAAAGCTTCTGCCATTCCAATGTTAAGAATACAAGAATAACTTGGAAAACATAAAAACAATCTTTTGTACCGCATGCCTCACATAAAAGTACCCCGGCGTGCTAATACCAAATAATTACCAAAAAATAGGAAAACGTAAAATCTGGCTTACCTGCACTTTACAAATATGAAAGTGGCCCCGTTAATTGTAAGTCACTTCTGTGAACTTCGCAGCATAATGACTGACACCACCTGTAGCTGTTCATAGGTAATGCTCCGGATGGTATGGGTAATGTTTTGCTGCAGTTGTGCCAGGGAATAAAGCACTTCTGCTTTAAGAATCCCCAGAGATAAAAATCTTAGTAGGACAATTCCTGGAAAAATACGGTCGCAACCCCTTGCTTACTATCCGTTCTGCTGTAAAAAGTTCATACGGATCATCTCCTGGGATTTGTTCGAAGTGTGGCATGTGCCTGCATCTTGTTTAAAGTAGGCACTTGTTTGCTAGCACAAAGCTAGCCCCACCCAAGGGTTACGCCCTCGACTCGGGAAGAGGTAATCAGGAAAATAGAATATGGACTACTTTTGTTGGGATAAGTGATATTGGTCCATTTATTTATTTATTTATTAACATTTAATTGTCATTGGATTTTATGATCTTGTGATCATAAATATTAGCATAAGGTAGATATGGAATGGGAAGGGTTATGTGGTATGAAAGTAATGAATACGTGCAATACACATCACAACACATAGGTGAGGTTAGAAGAACAAGTGAGGTTATCTTCTGGCCCCGGAGCAACGCGGAGCATTTATGTAAGACAGTTGGTGCCCTATTAGCAGTAGGATTACTGTGGATGATGTGATGGAAAGATGAAATTTGAAGGAATATCGAGATGAAATGCATCGAGAAGAGGAATGTCGGGAGGATTCGGAGGAACAGTGTAGCGATTGAGGGTAAAAAGCAGAGATAGAGGGGTGTGGCGTAATGGTGTGAGAGTAACGAAGTCGGCAGCAGTATATACTGTGTCCATGAGTAGAGGGTGGTTCATTGTCAGTCGACCAGTGATATATTTTAAGCGAAGATGTTCTATGTGGGAAAGTAGTGCGGGAAAAAGTAATGCGACTATAGAGATTGTAGGGTTAGTCATTGTAAATAATATCACAAATGTACCAGCTACGGGTCTTTGAATATTCAAGAAATGTACCCATTTTCTTCCTCTGTGCCTTCATCTTATAGGTTTTAAGTAGAACCAGTACAAATATAATAACCCATCTCGATCATCCATACTGTGTCTATCGATGAAACGACAAATCAGTTTGGCCGGCAAAAAAGCTGCCGTGATGTACGCGACAAAAAACATATGTTTCACAGCACGACCTTTGTATACACGGCGCGGTGTCGTTGACTGAACGGCGTGTAGTCTCAGCAAGAATTACTGAGATAGTTACGCATAATTGTTTGTTTGTCTCTGGTATTACCCGGATGGGATATTTTTATATGGGCACAAGGTATCATTATGGCATACAGAATATAATCGTTTATTAACAAAAATGGCCTTTATAAAGAGTCTACTCATCACGAACATAAAATAAATTGACAGAAACAAGAAATATATTGTAAAAAAAGTAAATAAATAATTTCATTCTTATTTCTATCTTATAGACATGTTAATGCTTCAGAGCAAAGAAATCAAAGATTGATAACAAACTGTTTAAGCTAGCTCATCTTTATTCCACTATAGTTTACTTTGGCAGTCAACATCGACAAGCAGAAGCAGGAAGAATTCAATTTAAAAATGTAAAAGAAGTAGTCGTTTGTACTTTACTTTGTGTACAAAGGCAAAGTGAAATCAATAACTTCCAAAGTCGAGGATACTAGATCATACAGGAACATCTTTTATATGCTCCAAGATGAAAGGAAAATGTTTTAGATACTATATCTATAAGAAAAGAATTGTAAAATTCCTTTTTCTAAAGAATTCAGAATTACATCACAGAAAGAAAGAAAAATGAAAAATAGACGATTTAATCAAAACTTGAAAAAAGATAGTAATCAATTTTTTTTGTTATAAATCTGTGTATTTAAAAGTGAAGAAACTTATCAGAAAGCTAAATATGGAATTAAGTACAAGTAACACTCCTTCCTCTTTTGTAATGAATCAAAGTCTTGTAGAGGATAATTTTAAGTAAAATTCATATCAGGACTGTTCAACGTTTAGCATATATGCGCGAGTACATATAAAACTTAACATCTGTAATCAATGTGTAAAAATACATTTTCTCCTTTTTTCTAAGTACTATGTGAAGGGTCGGAGGATGAAATAGGGAGTGTAAAGTACGCTTGTTTGATTATGTTATTATGAATTGTGTTTTTCTAATAAATTGTAGAAAACTTTTACTTAACACTGATTATGATAAATTTAAGCATCCGTTAATAAAACGCTAGATTATTTCTTATATTGTTATTATTGAAACAGCCAAAGAGTTGCTTAACAAAGCGCTAGGGACTGAAGTTCAGTCTGGTGTACTTAGAAATTATACAATGCAATAAAAGTTATTTATGATTGCTGTGCATTAATGAGTATAATAATGTCTTAGCAATGTAGAAATTTGTATTTCTTTTATGTCATAATAGTATAAACTATAAAGGTGTGAGGAATAAGAAAACCTTTAACATGCAATCTTACAGTCATACTAAGAGTCTAGGCTTCTTAGTATTATGTAAAGAACTTAAGTATTTCTTAGCAAAGCACAACTTCTACATTAAAGGAAATGAAGTATTAAAGCAATTTTCCTCGTAAAACATAAAAAAAATATTTTTCTCTCTGTATGGTGTAAATGTAATGTGTTACCTAACAAGATAGAACGGATATTTTAATCGTATTATGATATGAAGAATGTAGGACTAAATGTGTTGAATAAATCTAGATAAATTCTGTATAAGGCAAGCATACTATCTTTTTTGTATTTCTTTCTTCTAGAAGTTCTTGGAGAAAGTTCATTTTTCGTTAACCAAATCTATCATTGCAATGCACAAAACAGTAGTCAAACTTCTTGAATTCTTTTCACATGCAGACCTTCTCTCTTCTGAAAAAGAAATGAATCAAGCAAATGGGGCCTTCTGGTTCAACTTTTCGAAAATTGTTTTATTCTACTGCACTTTCTCGTTCTACAGGGATAGGATTATCATCCGGTTGATAGCAATTTCTACCATTCAAGCAAACTCAGTTGTATGTAAATTTGATCCCTATCTTAGAGACTAATACAATTACGTGAATAAGTATAAAATAAGACATGTAGCCTAATACTACCGTAAATAGCACTATCTAAGAATGTTGAAAAACAGAGTTAAGATTTTTTTTATAGAAAATAATGTATCGTTATTCCCTAAAATATCTAATAGGTGACAAATTTCAAATTACTATCTCTAGATGTAAAAACAAGTAAATCAATTGTGATTTTATATTTCAAATTATTTGTTTAAAAATGAAGACACGTTTAAAATCATACCTTGATTACGTGATTGTTTAGCCTTCCTAAGCTAGAAAAGAAACTCTGTTAAAGTTGATAATGAGATCTTGAACAAAATAATGAATCAGAAGAAAACATACACTAAAAACACCAAACACTATTATACACAGAAACAAACATAAGAAGACAAACATATCCACATGAAGTAAAGGAAAATGTATATATATTTTTTATTTATTTAAGGGGATTAAGATTTGTTCATCTAACAGTGAACTTTTATGGCAACTACTATTACTTAATGAATTGAAGCTATTTCCAATTATTTTTTTTTTACTTTCACAAAGAGAGCTCCTCTTTTATATCCTTTGATTTGAAATTTTTTAGAAACAAGCTTCAATACCAGTGACATCGAAAGTAATTCTAAATATTTATCTATTCTCCGCAGTTCAAGTAAGTTCCTGTTTCCAATAAAACTCAGTGTAACGATCCTTCGAAGAAACACAAATTTCCCCCCATAATTAACGAATCACAACATGACTTTAAAAGATGTTACAATTTCGATTAATTTCCCTTAATATTCGGTAAAGCTAGTTTAGGTTAGGTTAGGTTAGGGCTAACTACATATATTTTCTTTTATGTGCACTTCCGATAAGTACATAGCCCCTACAGCATTTCATAGGAGACATTCATCAATTAGACTTTCCTCACTTCAACCCCTTTTTCCTCTAAAACTAGCTTTTTACCTAGTTTTGGCCCTCTTTGTCTAAACAATCCCCTTATTATTATTTTAAACTGTAATATTCATAATTAGAGATTGTATTGAAGTCAAAGTCCTTGTCTGGTAAAATTATTACGCTCCAAATGCCGTGTCACAGAGTGTGGTAAAGCAAATTAACATTGCTTAAATAAGCTATCAATATTCTTATGCAGTACATGTATTTCTGATTATTACACACCAGAGCTATAAGATACCGCATCCAGAGGAAAGAAAACGGCTAGAGACATGGTTAGAAACTAATACGAATTAATCACTCTGTTTCAAAATAGTTTTATAACCTAAAGCTCAGTATAAATGTGTCCCAGCTGTTCTTATTTCGTAACAGAGTGTCGTTTGGTAAGGACATAGGGAGCTGTTTTCCCCTTGAGTTTTAGATATACATACTGTTTAATCTCTTGTAAACTAATAAAAATAGTGAAAGTCTTACTTCGGGTTAGAATCTTGCGCACCTGGCAAAATCTGGAAAAACGTTAACTGTTTCGTAACTGGGAGGTTGCAAGTTCAAATTACCTTATCTCCTGTTTTCATGTTCCTTTTTCCGAACTTTCCTTAGTTTCATTAAACAAGAACTTTTAAATAAAGTTAGTACTTTTAAATAAATGGACTATGGTCGATTTCCTTTCGTTTCCTGCCTTTCCTCCCCTTCCTTTCATTTCTTTTTTTTCATTTTCCTTGTATTTCATTTTCTTTCCTTTCCTTTCCATTCTTGTATATTCTTTTTAATCCCTTCCCTTCCCTTTCGTTTCATTTCCTTTCCTTTCCTTTCCTTTCCTTTCCTTTCCTTTCTTTTCCTTTCCTTTCCTTTCCTTTCCTTTCCTTTCCTTTCCTTTCCTTTCCTTTCCTTTCCTTTCCTTTCCATTTCATTCCATCCCTTCCATTGCCTTTCCATTTCATTCATTTTCTTCTCTTTTCTTTTATTTCCTTTCCATTATTTTTCTTTCCTTTCCTTTCGTTGTTTTTCTCTTTTTTTTCCTTTCCTTTCATTTTCTTCTCTTTTTTCCTTTCATTTCATTTTCTTCTCTCTTTCTTTTCCTTTCATTTCCTTCCCTTTCCTGTTCTCTTCTTCCTCTTTTTCTTTCATTCCCTTCCCTTTCCTGTTATTTTCTTCCTTTTCCTTTCATTTGCTTTTCTTTTCTTCTCTTTCCTTTCATTTATTTTCTTTTCTTCCCTTTCCTTTCATTTCATTTCTTTTCCTTTCCTTTTCTTTCCTTTTTTCCTTCTCTTTCCTTTCCTTTTCCTGATTTAGTTGTTAAATTGCCCATGTCAAATTTCTTCAACACATATGTTTGAATCCTTGTTAATTCATAGGCGACTGCTAAGAAATATTATCCAATACAAAATCAGAGGATGATAAAGAGAACCGTTCATTTAATATAATATCCAGATCAATGAAGAACAAAATAGAAAGGAAAACTATGTTCATTGAGAGGGAGATAGAGATAGACAAACAGACAGACAGTCAGAGACAGAGAGTAAAGAACAAATAAAGAATCTTTTGATGTCGAATTTAATTAACATCTTCTTCAGTTGAAAACATTCCTCGCAGACGTAAAGTTTGTAGTGTACAGTCGAGTATTTCTGTCTTCTGCAGAATCATTAGACCATCCAAGAGAATTTAATTTTAGCCTTTTTCTTTCTTTCTTTATTCTGAATAAGAGAAAAAAATGCGAGAACGAGGGACTCCTACACAAACAAAAACTCCAGACAAGATAATGAAAGCGTGAGAAATTGCTAATTAGACAGCCAGTGTTAGAAGCGGATGCACTACTTCATTTCTTCTCTGATGTTATAAGTTTTGCTATTACTACTACTACTACTACTACTACTACTACTACTACTACTACTACTACTACTACTACTACTACTACTGCTACTATAATAATAATAATAATAATAATAATAACAATAATAATAATAATAATAATAATAATAATAATAATAACGAGTCATCCTATTTAAGAAGGGAATAAGTGCAAACACCAAACTGTATAAGTGATAGAGTTTTCATTCAATACCACCCACTTTGTACTTGTGAACTATACATTACCATTTACGTGGGGTCGCGGTGGCTCAGTGGTACAGCGTTCACCTCTGGTGCACGGAGGTCCTTGGTTCAATCCGAGTTCGCGCCAAGTTAACTATGTTGTAGATAAACACAGTATGAGTGGGTTTTCTCGAGGATTTTCCGTTTCCTCCCACCTTCTTCAGTCCACCATTTCATTAATTTCTCATCATCACCGTCTCCTTTAGCCTATCCGACATAATCGTAGGACGTAAAACTTAGTAATTACGTGTAGTGGAAACTAAGAAATAAAGTAGGAGATAACGTACTGTACAAGAAGTCATTATGTCACTTGTCGGTCTTCATTCCCTTCTAAAGATTGAAGATTCATTTCATTTCTGACAGAGACGTGGTGAAAAATAGAACGTAGGAGCGAATAAATAGAATGGACCAAAATAACGAAAACGCAGAGAAAGATGGTTGTTCCCAAGACAATCAATACGATTCTAGGCTTAATCTCAATATTCCATCCTGTGATTGTTCACAAACGAACAGTGACTCAGAGTGCCTTGATTCAGTTCCTATTTTGCAAATTCTTGAAGCTAGTGGAAGCAAAGAATTCACTTCTGATAATGTTGCGAGGCTATCCGTGGGAATCAGATATGATGAACATGATTGCAAGCAAAGAGATAAGTTCCGAGAAAAAATGACGAGGTACAGGAATGGAAGCCAAAACGATCGGCAAAGAAAAAATGGATTGACAGAAGAGGAAATAAGTCAGATAGAAATTATCTGCCTGACAACAATGCGCCTACTTCTAAGAAGCAAAAATGAGACACATCGGATGACCAGAGGAGGTCTTCGTGGAACAAAAACCGTGGTAGGACAAATTACCGTGAATACTGTGGAAAGAACAACTGCAGTTTTGTTAGAAGACACGACATTTCGCCACCAGTAAAACGAATGAAAATTGCACCTAATTTCACCGGTAATGTAAATGAACCTAATCCTAATACCAACAGTAATAGTGATTGTGTAACCGAACCTAATCTTAGTAGTAATAGCAATCGTACTACACTTAAGAAGTATGTAATCATTACATCTAATTTCACTAGAATTGGATTTGGTAGAAATTCCATAGATGGCACGAATTCTCAAAATAAGAAACAAAGAATTGCAGAAGTCAATAACGCGCAAGACTGTATTCCGATTTATGACTTTCAATGCAACTTAAATGAATTCATTGGGCATGCAATTTAAGATAATGTTGTGGCGTCCGAAATAATATATTAAATTGGTTTTTGCTTTTTTTTTACTGTAAATACCGTTATGATTTCTTTTATTTTTTTGCACTTTGTTCGAATTCTATGAAGATAATTTATTCGAGCATTTATAATCTTGATAAGTTCAAACGGTAATACTTTTTTTTTTTTTGAACTGCACTTTGCATGTTCTTCCAAGTATATTAAGAGTAAATGGGTGCAGTTAGTTAAAACATTAGTTCCTTCTGAGATTGTGACCAAAGTTAATATGAATGACAATTAATCTTTGAATTTATTCTCAATATGATAATTTCTTTACTTGTGTTAATTTTTATTGTAATGTTGATTGTCTTGTTTTATTCCGGATATTGTCGATATTTCAATTTTAATTTGTATTTTGTTTGAATATGTCATACACTTGATCCTTTCTTGTTTGAAAGAGCAATTTTACAAATATCCTAATAATATCCTTTTCGCAATCTTCTTAGTTTTGCCCAAGAAAATGACATAGATTTTGTTAACTTCCAACATATAGTACGTATCGATGGCCTCAAAAGGACCTAAAATTAAACAACTTTTATGTCGTTATTTGAATGTACCTTCGGTTATCGACGTTGAAGTGTATAAATATTTAAAATGAAATTAATTATTAGAAATAAGATAAATATGAAAATAATATTAAGATAAAAATAAATATGATATATGACTGTATGAATTGTAATTTTTATATATACGAGGATCATTCAGAAACTCAATAATTAATATGTAATAGCTAACGGTCCAGGATTTCACTTTTTTATTTTTAGACAAAAAAGGTCATATTTTCCAAGCGTCACATACAACGATACTTGTATTTTTAACATTTTTATTTGTATTTATGGGCAAAATGTACTTTTAAAATAGACACAAGCCGTTCATAAAGACAAAGGAAGAAGAATAATATGAAAAGCGAAAGAGAAGTATTTTCTTTTCTGTTATTACGCGATGATGTTTTGTCATGGTAGTGATTTGACGGTATGAGTTGAGTCGCCATAGAAACGAAAAATAAATAAGATATAACAGAGAATCCGTCTTGTGAAAATTACATGTACAATGGGTGTAAATGTTTAACTTATTACGTACTATAATAAAAGAAGGTAATATCGAAATGAAGTGTTTCGATGGATTTTGATAAAACAGTAACCTATATTATTCAAATATGAGGACTGTGGGCTATAACGACATAGAAAAATATGAAAAACAAGCATTAAGCTCATTACAAACTGGTGTTTTCTGTAGTAATACACATTTAGTGGTCCTTATAACATTTCGTATTAAACCAACAACGAAATATTTTAATACTTTGAATGAGTTAGCTGATAGAACAACGTAGGCAGTGGTAAATGTAACTTTTCAATGACTTGTATCTGGCAGGAACCAGAACGGACTTCTAGGGGGGGGGGGCGTGGATTGTAAATATTGCTACTTAGAGCTACTTTTAAGAGCTTCAAACTCTGGGATGGGTTTTATTTATATATAAAATAAGAAAGGTCTCTCTTCAGGGAGGCATCGACCCGACCAGGTAGCTACAGAGCAGATGGGTTCCTGTGATAAACAATAAATCAGATCGTTTCCTCCATAATTTAATTAGGTGAGAGTTTTATACTCCCCCACTCTCGTCTCCAGACAACGTTGAAAGCCACGAAGGTTAAAAGAGTTAGATCTTGGAGTCCCGAATACACCTTCCAGAAGAAGGCTTTGATGTTCTCTTCATGATGTGTATTTAATTAGTTACTCTCTGTAGTTTAATCGTATATATTTATCAAGGAATCTCTCTTCCCATGTCTAATTATAACAGGTATTCACCTACTTCTATGGAAAAAAGTAAAAATGTTGTCAAGATGAATTAGCAGAGTAGAGACAACTTCTAACAAAACATTTAGGATATACTATTTGTCTACCTGAACAAAGAGATCTTTCCTTTCGGAATTTCAAATGTGTAGTCACATAGGGAAGTTTGTGTTTGGAGGTACTAGTATGTTCAACTATTTTAAAATCATAAATCATTTGTTATACAGCTATCAAATATATAATAAAATTGAAACTCAGAAATTGTTTCTGTTTATAACAGAAAAAAATAGTATAACTGAAATCTTTATCCAACTCTTCCATTCAAGTTACCCAGTTTCTACACGGAATAGGATTATATTAAAAAGACATGTGGAGCTATGAAGGAGGGAATTCGAAAGTTGTGAAGGTGCTCATAAAACGAAATCGTACAGAGTGAATTACATAAATAGCTATGAAAGAGGTATTATAAATGAGGGGAAAATTTATACCTATATTCTTCTTCTTCTTTCCTCCTATCTTTCCGTTTCTTCGTTGTCACTCCCTATCATACCATATAACAACTCTCCAAAACTGTTACAGTTTATATGGCGGTCTTAGCAATAGAAATAGTTATTGTAAATAGAAGTTCTACAACACCTAGAAAAGTATTGGGGATAACATATTTCAGTAATACTCACGTCGAAAGAAGGTTCGATTGTATTCGGTGGTAAATTTATGTTCTCATAATACTGATCGGTGAATCACCAAGGAAATGTAAAAGGAAAATACAACTTTTTTTTCGCAAACTACTCCTAAGATGCCATTATCCTCTTTGATGTGTTGGAAAGGAGAAAACTTCGCATAAGATATATGTTTGAAAAGACGTGTTCACCGTTTTAGGTTTCGTCGTTTCTGTCCCAAACTAAAGAGTTTTTTTTTTTTTTTTTTTTTTACTTTTTGACTCTGAATAAGGGCTTAGTGCAGGGGGAGGAGAAAAGATACTAATAGAATTATAATAAAGGAAAAGCCGAGGTGGAAAAAGTCACTGTGGAAAGTGAAATGCAACGAGATTCCTAGTTTGATGTTTGCTGGTGAGATTACAATAAAGCGTTAACTGGAGGAAGAGTGTTGATATCAAAGTAAATAGAGATTGATTGTTATTCTAATGTTTCGATTTAATTCAGTCATTTTCATGGTTGTATGCATTCATGCATTTGAATAACGGTGTGATAGTAACACATTTCACAGCGACTCGCAGTAAATCAATTCCCTTTCAGAAAACGAAGATGTTAAGTGCATCTTTATTGTTGGAATTCTATTCGCGTGCTTTCCAGTGTAAAGATAGGTCCAACCTACCCTTGTGGGCTTCTCTTCCTTTGTTTCAGAAGTGGTTATGTACTATACAGGGTGACTCATTTGAATCTTTCCACGGATAGACCCTATATCTAGAAAACAGTTCAACATAAATGAACCGAACAAAAACTCAAATTGAAAATGCCATGGGGCACATCGAATGATGTTATCGCAGTGGCCCCCACGGCCACCCTTCATAAGGACCAAGGACCCAATTTTAAAATATTAAATGGAAACATGGGGCGAGTGATACTTCGTTCGATATATTCTTTAAAACTAAAAAGCGTTGGGGCAAAAGAGGTTTCATATCGATCACCGTATTCAAAATGGCCGCCAAGAGATGTGTCTGTATCACATAAAACGTCCAGTACCACTAATATGAAAACGGTTGGAGGTAAATGAACAGAACAAAAAATTAAATACGAAAATAGTATGAGGTACGTCGTCTGATTTTGTTGTGGTGACCATTGTGTTCCAGGGTCGCCTTTCTTGAAGGCCCAGGGCCCAAATTCGAAATTTTAAATGAAAATATGAGTCGAGTGATACCTCGTTCGATAGATCTTTAAACACTAAAGAGCGTTGTGACATAATATTTTTTCATATGGATCACCGTTTTCAAATTGGCAGCCAAGACATGGTCTCTATATCAGATAAATCGTCCAGTAACACTAATATGAAAACGTTTGGAGATAAATGAACAGAATAAAACTCGTATAGGAAACGACAGAGGGGATTTATCATTCCACGGCTCGAGAACAATGCAACAGAGAAAAAGATGATTAAAGTAAAAGTGACTTACTGCAAAGGAGGAAATCTAATTCCTAGAAAATTATCGCTCCAACTTCCTTCCGTTGAAGCTTGAATGAATGGTGAAATTACAAATCAGAACCCTAGTTGTTGGAAATTGAATCTACGCAACAAAATTATCTGAAATGTGTTTTTATGAGAGATAGATGGCTCTGTAATGAGAAAAAAGGTAGGTAAAATTCATGTTAAATGGTACCTTCCACTTTTATTGCAGGCAATGATTTCATGCAAAAATGAATCAACTGAAATGCGAAACAAAATTGTCGAACAATGAGGTTTTTGTAATACGAGCGAGGTATCGCCCGCCCGATGGTTCCATTTAATAGTTTGAATTTGCTCCTGGGCCCTCATGAAAGGCGACACTGAGGGCAACGCGACAATACCATTCGTTGTGTTCAATGGTCTTTCCTATATGACTTTTTGCTCGTTTCATTTATGTTCAACTGTTTTCATATTAGTGGTACTAAACGTTTTTTTTTCTGATACAGGTACCATGGTTGAATACGGTGACCGATATGAAAAATCTTTTGCCACTATGCTTTTTAGTTCGTAAGGAAGATGTATCGAAGGAGGTATCACTCACCCTATGTTTCTTTTTAAAATTTTAAAGGTAGGCCTTGGGCCCCATGAAGGACTTCCCTGGGGGACACCACAACAACACCATTTAATGTACCTAATGACATTCTCTTTTCGAGTTTTTGTTTGGTTCGTTTATGTTGAACCGTTTTTGATATATTTCATTGGAAACATTAAAATGAACCACCCTTTATATGGTCTTTCTTACCTTAAAAAAAAAAAAAAAAATCTTTCTCTTCTTCAAGCACTATCTTCATTCTTCATCCCTTGCTTTCTATATATCCACCCTTTCCTTTAACTAGGCCATCCTCTAAAACTCACAGGGAGAGAGCAGATGCAATGAGATACTCCTGGGAGTTTTTACCAATGCTATCTAGCCATTGCTACATCCACCATTTGTTGTGCTGTATAAGAAATAGACCATATGCCGAGAGCACACAAACGCACACTCATACAGACATACTAGTAGAAGAAATCATACAAGAGTGAACAATATAGATTTATATATTATTCACTCATATTCAGTATCAGAAACTATACATGTGTTTAATCCACGTACGAATCAAGCATAATCAGTAATCACACACTCAATAGCATACAGAACAATTCACGCAATACACAGCTAGCACAAATGATTCATTTATTTTGAAAATACTATGTTTTCAAAAGTATTATGCGTACACACATGAAAGATATATGAAAAGCACCACAAACTCACCAAGTTTATACATCTTCTACAAATGTTCAATATGTGCCCCTTTGGTGACACGACACACATCAGGCGATACTCGAGCTCATTTCCATACAATTTGTAGCACAGTCCTGTCAATTGTCTGCACTGCAGCACTGACGCGATCTTTGAGCTCAACTAAGGATTGCGGTAGGAGGGAGTACGTAAGCAAGGTCCCTAACGTATCCCCACAGGAAGAAGTAACGGGGCGTTAAATCAGGAGATCTGAGAGGCCAGGGGAACAAAAAAAGCTAGGTTATTCTCACCAATACGCCCAATCCAGCGTTGCAGAAGTTATTCGTTTAGGTAGTCACGAACTGGTATGTACCAATGAGAGGGAGTAAATCTCTACTTTGTTGTTCTTTTCATATACCTTTCATATGTGTACGTGTCGTACTTTTGAAGATATGGCCTTTTCAAAACGAATTAATCGTTTATGCTAACCCTGAATAATAGGAATGTTTCCTGGAGTACAGATTTTATTTAAATATGTAACTTCATTTCATAGGGACACTTCATGTTCCCCCTACATTTTGTTCAAGTAACAAAATAACATAACCCTGCCATACATCCTAGCATTCCATCATTGTTTTACATGTTCTATAGTGATCGAAAAGAGTCGTGAAGCTTAACGTAGGTCTACCAATTCCACCACCCAATTGAACGTGAGAATATGTTGCAGTTGTCAACCCCACCCATGAAATATTGCCAGCCTCATGTCTTGCACTTTGCGGAAAATAACATCTGAGGATATAGTGTTGTCGGATAGCACCCAAGTTACGTTTTGTTGTTATTATTATTGTTGTTCTTTCGTTTTTCTGCCATTATTATTGTTACCGTTTAACTCAAATAAGTATTAGTGTTTGTGTTATAGTTCTTTAAGTGTTCTTCCTTTTGTCGCTCTTTTGCCATGTCCTCTAATTTGGCAGCGTTGATGGTGCGCTTCTGCTGTTACACATTTCCTCAAATGTGCATTCGGAATGCAGCTCCACGAAACGTGCCGAATTCTTCCGATGCACCACACGTGAGGCAAGGCAGTTCTATTATTCGTGTAAAGCCCAGGCTTCACTGGTCGTCGCGGTCGCTATAGGAAAGGTTGAGGCCGGTAACTTGGCGTTGATGTAGGCTATAGTTGATCAAGGACTTTTTCTTTGCTGACTTTCAACAAAACTGATGCAAGTTATAGCGAAAGGTAGCTAAGCTGATCGGAAATCATATTTCTTCTACAAATCAATTGCTATGTTTTAAAATATAATTTTGTATCATTTTTTTGTTACTTTATTATGTAATTTATTTTTTCTAGTATCAATTCGTAAACTTTTTTTATTATATTTTTCTGTAACATTCAAGTTCACAACATTAACACAGCAAGCATTAACTTTAACATAACATAATTTAAAATTAGCTAAACAAATAAGAAAATACGCACAATATGCGAGAGCGTAAAGAGAAGGCCATAATAAAATTTATATTATTTTTTAGAAAAAGTCAGGCAGGATAGTTATAATCTTTTCTAGAAAGGCACTGAACCAAGAAAGTCAATGTTCTTATTGTGTCTTAAACGTGGTCTGCTAGGCTTTATAATACACAAACCACACTTTTCCGGTGCATGCAAATGTAATTGATTAGCAAAAAACTGTTTAATTTCTGAGAGCTCAAAGGGCAAGTCATGTTTAACACAACAGTATTTGAACACGGAAAAACTAATTACGTCCTGTACATTTCTTCAGAAGGGTTTCTTTGGTTACTTGCCAATTAACTCAAGAGTTAAGAGTCAGAGCACAGTTCAAATATGATCAATTAGTTGAATTTTCGTGTTGCCATTAGACACAGTTAGGACGTTTGCTTTATTTTGTTCGTTTTATTTAAAAGCCACGAAACAGCATTATAGAAAAAGATATATTCCCTCACACTTTACAATTGTATTCCCCAAATGCTAATTGCGTACATTCACATATTTCATATTAAAACAACAAATTATTTATATTTTTTAACACATGACTCCCAAATCTATTACGTTCTAACACGAATTATTAAGTTACTTAGTTTATCTTGTTTCTGTTTTCAGTTCGCTCGAGAGCCTTTATCAAGGAAACCGAGAGGAGAGAGCGAACCAAAGTTGTAAAACTATTAACAGATCTAGTAGTCAGTCATACAAAGGAAACGTACTGGAAACATAAATGTTTTTGCTTTCCTAATTTGATGTTGAAGTTGTAAATTTGTCTATGTCTTTGGCTCAATTTTGTCATGTTTTTCTTTTCCTGACACATGTACAGGACAGTTATTAAGTTATTACCACGATAACTCTAATTCTTGATAACTCGAAGTTTTTCACATTTCCTTGAACACTCCGTAACACTCAATATTAAAATAAAATGAGTCTCCTTCAGCAACTATACTGAGAAAAATGCGTTATTCAGACGGCGGTATATTGTATATACAAATATACGGAATCCTTACTACTCGGTTTATTACGGAAGTCAGTATCGAGCATATGTTATTCATTTGCTGCATACTTACTACTTTTCTCCTTCTTATATGTTACATCATGTCGTTGCAGGATGTCTGACTTCTTTCTGTATATTACATATGTGTACATATGTTACATACGTCAGCTATATGTTGCATACGTCCATCTGTATATGAGATCCTGACCACTTATATACAGTTCTTTTGTTCGTACGGAAAGTTCATTTATGCGGAACACTTATACGGGAAGTACGTATAAAATGTACATTTTTAGTTATACATTTTCTGTATGTTAAGTCAAAAAACTACAGAATTTAAACATTCAACCTACATTTTTTTCGTGCAGCACATACGCGTTTCTTTTTCCCAGTGTATGCGGAATCAAAATTTCACTCTGTATCAACGTCTCTGATTAACTTGGAGCCATTAGTATTGCTCTATAAATCCAAAAAGCAGTTACATCGATTGTTACACTAACTGCAATCTCGAAAGAATCGATGTAACTATTTGATGGATCGGTAGATCTACTGTTTCGGTCTGCAACTTTGTCTCGTAGTGTAATTTGGGTCTCTAGACGAGGATCAGAGAGGTATACAATTATATATATCGCTTTATTTTGACTTGTAGAAAGAATAGTGCTATGTGGTTCGTGGGCGCTGTTTTCAGAATGCCCGATATATGTTAGGTATATATGAGCTACTCGGGCCAAGATAATGATAAGCGCCACTTCAGATGAAATTGAGTTATTAGGTGAAATGAGTTGCGGTCGAACTAGTAAGAACAGTATGAAGGTAGTTTAATTCGAGAAATGTAAATGGAAGGGTATCTTTATTTAGTATATATATATATATATATATATATATATATATATATATATATATATATATATATATATATATATATATATATATAATTGCGTTGCATTGCATGGTAATTTGAACTTCCTTTTCTGATTTCTTGAAAGTTAGTAAATGTGACATACCACTGTCTGCCCTTGAGCAATCGCTCTAAGAAGCCCTGGCTGGCTGACTTTCTGCTCAACGCCTAACCACACTGCTTAAGTGAGATAATGCAAATGTAGACATTGACATAGAGTCTGTGAAGCAAGGTTCCACTACGAGAGCAGTTAAGGAAATTTGACGTGGAAGGGATTGAAAAGACTTGGAAACCCTTAATGTTAGAATCAAGAATTTTAGTACTTGAATTTTCAATTTAAAATAAAAAGAAACTCCGTCCGAAGAAATTCCGTTTCAACCATATTAGAAAGCCTTAACGAAAGTAATATG
This sequence comes from Thermobia domestica, assembly GCF_964235325.1. Taxonomy (NCBI): domain Eukaryota; kingdom Metazoa; phylum Arthropoda; class Insecta; order Zygentoma; family Lepismatidae; genus Thermobia; species Thermobia domestica. Next base: position 49,045,222 of record NC_137470.1, on the reverse strand, counting down.
TTTGTTCCCTTAAAATCGAACCGTTTTGTTTTGGTTTGATTTAGTTTAACGTCCCATGATTATGCCTGCCAAAGGAGACTTGGACCTACTGATTATAGTGGAATCCGAACCACTTTGGTCATTCAACTGTACCTCCACCAGAGACCAAACACGGGACCACACGAACCGAAGTCAAGCGTACTAGCAACTAGACCAAGTGGGAGTTCTTAAAATCGAATCTTGTTTAAAAGGTTATCGTGAAATATCCTTATTTAAGAAATAAGAGAGTTTATTCTCTAATGTTTCTGACTCAGCCAAAAGGGATATTTCTGAAGTCTCGAAGAAGGCACAGGATATGCTTAATGGAAACTCGAGACGTTTAATATGGTTTATTATGAAATAAATATTTAATCTTTTGGAAAGATACACTACTTATTTCAACCATGGCATAATGGTGATTAGAAAGCATCGAAGCACATATACACAACACAACCAAAATCGATCGTTTTTAAATTAAAATTATGAAACTTATAACATAAAATTGTTTTGTTACTACATTACGCTATAAGCCTTAATAGTTTTGCCCAACCAATATTCATCTAAGTAAATCAAAATCAATAGAGATATTTCAGAAGCATCATGGAAAACATTTATTAAGTTTCACAGAAGTTGGTTAAACTCAAAATTAATGCGGGAAATTTAGACGGATATACAAATGCATGTAGCGTTGAACGGTAGATCCTTATTTCAAATAGCGTATAGATCTTGATTAAAAAGAAGAGAAAGGTTGTATTTTAAATTGAGATATAAAATATTCTTTACTCATATTCTGTAGTAAGGAAATGAAAGGAGCCATCTTACTTTAATATAATCTTTCAAATTGATTTTAAATGACAGCTTCTAGGAAGAAGATGAAAACTTGATCTTTTGTAGGCTTAACACAGGCTGTCAACATGGTTTATCTTTTTTAATGCAACTCAAAAGACGGAGAAGAAGAAGAAGCAGAAGTTGTTAAGTGAGGAAGAGAAGTTTCTGTTCTAAGTGACAGTTGCTCTTAATCTTCTTTTAATAAATAGAGGTATTACGCATTCTGATAGTCATGTCACTTTAACCTAGTGCTAGAATCCCCACATATTAATCATTACATAATTTCTAATTTTGTTACATAGGGTTCCAGTGTGAGTTCCTGAAGTTAAAGACGTTTGCACGTCTTTGTGTAACTACAGTACATACTTCATCAAATATTACAAAAGAGAAAGGTTGTATAACACATTCAGGAGAGTCATTTCAAGTTTTGCTTTGCAGAAAGGGGAAGCACGATTGCTTCAATATAATTAAGTTTCATGTTTTTCGTTAGGAAGTGTGTTCCTATACTATTGACTATGAATTACATGAAATCCAGGAGAGGCAATTACCAAAACTACCTGTTAAATGATGCTCCTATATAACTTACATATTTTCAGTACATTGTATACGTTTCACTTCATTCAAACCCTGCTCCCGCCAAGTGAACTTTGTAGTGGACAACACCGTGTGCGTGGGTTTTCTCGGGGTTCTCCCGTTTCCTCCCACTTTCTTCATTCCACCACTTCATTCATCTCTCATCATCACCGTCTCCTTTAGCCTAACCGGCATAACCGTGGGACGTAAAACTCAAAATTTTCATTTCACTTTTTTCATTTTTTCCTTTCATCATCCCATAACAACAAAATCAGTCTCAAGTGTAACGCTCTATGAATTCCTAATTACCTTTAATGTAATAAATTTTATGAAACTTGTTCAAGAAACTTCGGAGGAGTTTTGGGATGAAAATATAATAGCTTGTTCAACTTTTCAACTTTATATTAACTAACACTTTTTGTATTTTAGAACACTTTAGTCCATTTATAATTGAAAATTTGTCTGGAGATTAGTAACTAAATGAAATCTTTAAGTATTACGTCCCACGCTTATGTCGTTTAGGATTAAAGAGATGAAGATGATAAGAAATGAATAAAATGGCGGAATGAAGAAAAGGGAGGAAAGGTAGAACCCTGAGAAAATCTACGCACAATGTGTTTGTCCATCACAAACTTCACGTGGCTTGAGCGGTGATCGAACCAGGGACCCCAATACAAGAGGTGAACGCTGTACCACTGAGCCACCGCAGCCCCATAACTAAGTAAATAAATGATTATTGGATAAGAATCGATGTTAAACGGAGTGAAGAAGAAATTGGGAGGAGAGGACATACAGTTAAAAGAGCGGAAGAGTAAGAAAACGATGCGTTCGTTGTTTGCCCATAAATGTTCTCCTTCCGTCCGTCCAATCAGAAATTCATCTCCATTCGATAATCGAAGCTTAATCTTTTAAAAAATAAAATCATTTCCTTAGGGAATCACTTTTGCTTCTTTCCATGAATGCCCCACATAACCTGCCAACAATATGGTTATTGACGTGCGAAAACTTCTTTCGCAGATGATCACACTGTTTCCGAAGACTGATGTGGAAGATGACGAGAGGTTGCTACAGGTAATATGACATCCCAAAACACGAATGAAGGTAAAAGAATTGTAATGTTCAAACCAATATCTGAACAGTATCTAGTAGAGGTATGCACGGGTCGAATATTTTTGAACCGAAGATTTGAACCGAAACGGGCTATCATCATTGCAATATCATTCTTCAACCTTTACTTCATCATTCATATTTATTTCAGGAACGGGGACAAGGACAAGGACGAGGACAAAATTGGATTTGACAAACCACAACGTTGAACAAGAAAACAAACAAAACAAAACAAACAATAAAATTTGAAAAAGAAAACAAGATCCTAACTACTAACTATTGCCTAATAATGATGTGTCTTCCTTTATATAATCTAGCTAATCTACTTTGATTCTGACTCGAGTTGAACTCGACGTCAGTCCTATCATTTGCATCATTCATTGCTTCTGATCTATACTCAGCCTTTCCTGTACTATTTCCTCTTCTTCTTTCTTCCGTTTTGTTTATTTTTTTCCTGTACGATTTGTTTTGGTTTCACCTGTATGTGTAATTTGACTTTCTCCTGTGCGAGAATTTACTACGTTCTCCAATTATAACACTAATCACACACATCGCTTATCACTATTTAGCCCTATCCACACTGAATTTTTGTAGTTTGAACACTAGCACACTATCTCACTCCTGTGTGAGAAAGAGAACTTGACACTAGTTTACTCCACTCATTACACTAACTACATTCCCCTGTCGTGTATTCTTCTCTAATCCCTTGTTTATCTCATGTTTGATGATTTTGTTTCTAATTTATGTTCCTCGGTTGTTTTGCACGTCTTTGATCCCTCGAGCAACGGCTTGGGGCTCAGAACCCACTCAGAGCACTTAGTGTGGTCAATTGTATCCCACTGCCGTCGCACCGAAATTGGAAATGGCGCCTACGCAACTGAGTCACGGAGCGTCACGTTATCTTTCGTATTGATTCGCATCGTTATTAAGTTCCATGAGATCTTATATAGCATATTTATTTATTGAAGAAACACGACGATCCGCCACCGAAACTCAAAATTCACTCCGGCCCGACGCATCCGGAGTTCCATTCCGGTTTGTGCCGGGGATGTGTTGAGCCCACATTCACTCACGCGTTTCCTTCTGGGGCACGCGGAATACCAGCGTTCCAGATGTCCTCCGGTCCGAAAACGAAGACACAAACACACATTTCACACAATCCGTTTCTTTCTCTTTCATATCTGTTGATTCCTTATTAGTTCATATTTGCTAAATTCCTTTCCTCATATTGTTTTTACTCCGTTCGGAAAAATCAGTAGTTATTTCATTACCATTTCGAAGTCTCTTTAATCGGAGATAACATCTTCCATCCTTCTTGTTCTTATGCTATTCCTGTCGTTTATTCGATCATCAAGTAGAGGGCACCACATTATGTAATGTTCCGGTGTGCCAAATTCGCCACAATCACAGTTTCCGTCTTCTTTTAGTCCAAATCTTTGAAGGTATTGGCCATAGGGGCCATGTCCCGTGAGAAAGTGGACAAGGCCAGCAGATGGATCAAAGTGGTGCCATTTGAGTCTTTCTCTTATGTTTGGGATTAAGTTATATATTCTTCTTACCTTTTATGAATTATTCCAATCTCTTTGTCACTTTTCTAATATTCCTTTTTCTATATCTTGTATGTTATCCACTTCTGTGCCAATTAAGTCCTTTACTCTATTTTTCTCCTCTTTTTTGAGTCAGTATGTTGCCGCCCGTTGGATTATTAATAAATGCATATGCTTTAACTCCATCAGCATAGCTGGCGCATTGTGGAGAGTAGTACCAAAGGCCCCGATTAATCTGATCATTATATTTCTTTGGGGTCTTTCTGCTTTCTGTTTTAAACATTTTATTTTCCAACAATCTGTAGGCCCACACGCTAGCAGCATAGTTTATGGTTGTCCCTAGAATTGAGTCATGATAATTTTTTATTACTTTTCGTGGGAGCTTGTATTTGTTACTTGCAATATTTATTAGTTCGTTAGTAACCTTATGATCTTTATCAATAATATAGTTTATGTATTGTCCAAAATTTAATTTATCATCAATTTGAATGCCAATGTATTTGAATTAAATAACTTTTTCTAAATTTTCTTTTCCAATTTTGAGAATTGGATCCCTTACCAATTTTGTTCCGAACATCATAAATTTGTTTTTTTCTTTGATAATTTTACTTTACATTGTAAACTCCAATCTAGCAATGTCCTTATTATTTCTTTCGATTCTCTTCTATTTCTCTTCTTGCGTTTTCTGAGGTTATTACTGCAAGATCATCTGCAAAGGCTATTACCGGATCTATGCATTTATTTTTATTTAATGCTTCCAAACATGGCTTAAATTCAATATCCCACATTAATGGGCCTAAAATAGATCCCTGTGGGCATCCTTTTTGCGTATTTATGATTATATCTCCGTTCTCTTCTTTTATTATTACATATCTATTTTGAAAATAATCTTTTATTGTATTCACTAAATATTCTGGTATTTCTAGATCTTTTAGTCTCCTTACTAGCGAAGGAATCCACAGATTGTCGAAAGCCCCTTCTATATCCACGAACAATGTTAATACATATTTTTTTTGCGCTCCTGCACCCTATGATCTTCTCCACGAAAGCATTGAGAGCGTCCTCGGTTGATTTTCCACTTCTGAAGCCGTATTGCAGATCATCTTCTTCAATTTTTCTATATTTGTTTAATCTGGAAGCTATTGCTTTTTCATAAATTTTTGAAATGTTCGGGAGGAGGCATATCGATCTATAGGAGCTCACATCTGTTGGGTCTCTATCCTTACCCTTCATTAGAATTATTAACATCCATTCCTTCCAAGAGAGCGGAAACTTCCGTTTCCCTAGTAGAGTATTACATAGTTTAACTAAGTAAGGTATCCATATTTCTTTTTTTCTTCTGGTAAATTTCATTTTTTTATTCCGTCCAAACCTGGGGCCTTTCCTGGTTTCAGTTTTTTAATTATGTGTTCCATCTCTTCATCTGTTACTAAGTCTATATATTCTTCATTTTCTTTTGGAATAATTGGATTATAATCTTCCTTTGATTTCTGTTGTTGATTTGTTTCCTCATTTATATTATATCTTGGGAAGAATTTACTTGACGGTTTTTGTATAGTTTCCTCCCTTGTTTTTGTGAATGAATTCTCTCCATTATTTAGTGTTGTCAACGTTATATTGTTAATTGTCTGCATAATTAGTTTATAAGGAAGCCCCCATGAATCCAATTCTACGTTATTTTTAAGAAAAGTTTCCCAGCTCTTCTTTTTGGCGATTAATAGTTCCGTGTATTTTTGTTTTGCTAGCTTATAGATCTCTAATCTTCTTTCCTTAAGTATGGGAATTAATGTGGATTGGTAACTCTTTCTTTTTGCCTTCAGAAAGAATGCTCCAATAAATACCGTTCTATAGTATACTTACAAAGTTAGGCCGAAAAGGCCCGAGAAATATGGTTGTATATTTAAAAATTTACAACCCGAGTCCGGCCAGGGCCCGAAGTGATATATACTTGGTAGGCCCGAGTCTGGCCCACAGGCCGGGTCGGGTTTAAGCCCGCGGGCTCGGCCCGAGCCCGTGCAGACACCTAGTATCTACCTTATCTTAAGAAACCATCGTGCTCTTCCCATTCAATTCTGATCTCCATACAATTTTCAATAAGCCACGTAAATAGAAAATGAAATGAAATGAAATGTTTGAGTTTTACGTCCCACGGTTATGCCGGTTAAGCTAAAGGAGACGGTGATGATGAGAGATGAGTGAAATGGTGGAATGAAGAAAGTGGGAGGAAACGGGAGAACCCCGAGAAAACCCACGAGCACGGTGTTTGTCGACCACAAAGTCCACACGGCGCGAGCTGGAATCGAACCAGGGACCCCAAGCACCGGAGGTGAACGGTCTACCACTGAGCCACCGCGCCCCCCGCCACGTAAATAGAGATGTTTGATAGAAGTTTCTCCAAATCTTACTGTGAATGGAGCATTGGAATTCAAAATGGAATTCTCAAGTTGAATATTCTGTAGTTGATTTGTCGGTTTAGTAATCACTTTAACTTAAGATTAAAATCAATTTTTTAAAAAATATGAACCGACTTTAAAAAACACTAAAATGCAGAAAATGAAAGCTATGAAGAGCAAATATTAATAATAATAAAACACTTAAAATCAGAAAATAATTCAATACTTTTATCTACAACAATTTTCTGAAATCATGTCAAGAAAAAAGTTAATAATTCATAAAATTACCACCAAAATAGTTTTATACTATGCATTTTTTACATTAGGAGAAAGGTGGCTGAAAAATGTTCTTAACTGTCGGTTCCATGCAACTCGCCTTACTTTGTTGAATTTTTGGTTGCAGTATACTTTAGGATATGTTTTTTTCTTCAGAGTTTCAGGAATTATTTGATTTTTTTTAAAATTAATTAATTAATTACTACATTCTTTCAATTTTATATATGTATAAAACTTCTTTGGTAATATTTAATGTTATTAGTGCAAACAGCATCGAAATGTGACCAAAACTTCAAGCGATAATATCGTGCAAACATACGTATATAGAAACATACATACATATAATATGCAGGTCATACTGAGAACCTCCTTTCTTAAAATCCGTTAAAAATGACAGGGGACAAGGTGGCTCAGTGGTAAAGCGCTCACTTCTAGTGCGGTGGGTTGCTGGTTTGGTCCCAGGCCATGTGAGTTCGTGCTGGACACATCATCGTGTCTGTGGCTTTTCCTTGGCATCATCCCGTTTCCTCCCACTTTCGCATTCCACAAATTACTTCATTAATTATTCGTTTCTATTAGCCTAAAGAGCATAAGTGTGGGGCGTAAAAGTAGAATTTTTAATTTCGTTTTCAGGTGATAGCGAAAGAAAAGGAAAGAATCGATAAAAGTGAAAATGAAATAAAATCTTTGAGTTTTACGTCCCATGATTATGCCGTATAGGCTTGGTAATTAATGCAATGGTGGAATGAAAACTGGGAATAAACGAAAGAACTTCGAGGAAACCAACGCACACGGTTTGCACATCACAAAGCCCTCTTAGCTGGGATCGAACCAGGAACCCCCAAGTACCAGAGATGAATGCTCTACCACTGAGGCACCGCGGAATGGATAATAGTAATTGACGATTTGAAATAGCATGTACTTCTCCGCTTCGTTGAATGTACGACTTACTCGTTTAGATAAAACTTACGTATTTTTCTTCTTTTCACAAAAAGGTGCTTTCTGTATTAGACATTTTATTTTCAAATTATTTTTTCGTTGATTGTTATTACAAAATCAAAATAATACGAATTTTCATTGTTCCCTATTTTGTTGTTTGTTACTCTTCATTTGACACATATTATTGGTTGATTGCAATAAATTTAGCTTCTGTTCAGCACCGAGGCTGCAAGAAACGGGGATCTACAGCTGAACTAAAGAGCCCAACCAAACGAGTTCCCACCCAAAATTGAGACCTGGGTTTCTCGCTCCAAACCATGACTATATAGCCATAAGCGAGATAATCCATTTGAAGTGCACTAACTCATAATGATAGTCATTTGAGTCTAAACTGGATTCTCATTTTTGGTTTGATTAGGCTAGGACGGTTTGAGCATAAAGTGCTCAATTTTTACACCATGGGACACCATATTACTACTCATACAACTACTATAGCCTGTTCCACATAACCTGATATGAAAAAGAAGAAGTTTTTTTCCCCCCACCACGCTCAAGCACAGGTGAATGTTCGTATTCCGTCTTCTACCATCAGCCCCCGTACAGGGAGGTATAGAGTGTATCTAAATATGTCTAAATAGTAAATAGTAACACTATAACATGCCGTATTTTAACACTTAATTACAATCACTTGTATTAGTGAGGTAAATAACACACGTGTTATTATAATTTATATTGTATTGAACAGTTGCATTGTTTATTTTTCTTCTTTTCGAAGTCGGGGTTCTGACATAATGTTGGAATGGCAAGTGATGGCAGGGTTGGTAATTGAATGGGTAGTTACTGTATTGATACAATAATTTCATAATAACATAAAATCGAAACCCAAGTACAATATGTATGGCTAAAGTATCAGAGGGTTAATATGATAAGAGTAGAACCTGAAACAAAAAAGAAGAAGAAAAAATACATACACTTCTCGTTTCCTCTCTCATAAACATATGTCATATGTTCTTACATTAAAAAGAACAAGAATATATATATATATATATATATATATATATATATATATATATATATATATATATATATATATATATATATATCTGCTGATAATAGTGATAATCATGTTTGTTTGCTGAGCCTCTCTTGGAGAAAAAAGGCATTTTGTTGTCTTAGAAATATTATCGGTGTCCATTAATAGGAATCATCATTTGCAGTAATTAACTCGCAAGAGAGAGACGGTTATGGCCTACAGGGTAGTCTAATGTTGTACGATTTTAGGATTTCATATTTAGATTTCTGGGCTTCGGCATCTGTAGCCATTTAGCTCGATGTATGAGGAATGATGTCCCTCGGCGAGCACACTATCCGGGGAAGGAAAGAAAGAAAGGACTGGAGAATGAAAGAAGCGGCCTGGGACCTATAAGTAAGATACCACCCCAATATTTGCTTGGTGTAAATGAAGAAAACCCAGGGAAACTTGATTCAGGATAGCTTTTATACTTTTTCAACCGTGCCCCTACCGGGAATCGAACCCGGGACCGCTCGCCCCGAAGTTGAGAACGTTAGCGGCTACTCTAATGCTGTAACAAGAGTTGATTAGTGTATAAGAAAGAAAGAGTTCGTTCAATTACACAAAAATAACGAATGCTTTGGATTATAAGGATCATCGCAGCAGAAACAAACTTTTTAATTAGATTTTAACCTGTAAAAAGTCAATGTTCTATGTTTGTTATCAACCATCTTTCCAAGATTCTGCTTTACATTGTCCAGAAGCCTTCTCCTTCGCCCACCTAATAGTCTCTTTCTCCTAGACTTTTTGGATAGGACTTGGTGACTTAGTTCGTATTTTCCACACAAGCAACATGTCATGCTTACATTATACGTATAGACTTTACTATTCTCATAATACTCTGTGACCTGTAGTTGTTCCGAAATAAAAGTTTGTATAGCGTTTTAATTCACCTGAATATTTGCCTTTTCTGCTCCAAATAATTTTATTAACATTTTATTTTCGAAACTCCTCAGTTTCCGTTCTTCTGTTCGTTTTAGGGATCAACTTCCACATTCATTCAAAATCATGCGCGCCGACTACGTGGTTGCTCCGGGGCTCCGGTACCCACACGAATAATCTTGTGAGTGCGCCGTACCCACAAGATTTTTAGTTTGGATCCGGGTTTGAACCCGTTTTTCTTGCGTTTAAGTCTGTCGTATCTGAGTTAGTACTAACTTATCCTTATAGTACCAGTATATTTGACTTTATCCAGCACAACCCTTTGTGACAGTGATCATAAAATATAAACTAAAAATAAATCAATCAAATATGGAGACTTTCCTTCAAACATATAGGCTAACACGTCTCGCCGTTGATATGCACCCACATAAATTTTGAAAAGTTCAAAATAATGGGCGGATTGAGCTCATGTTGATTTTAATGTCTTCTATATTTGTTAACACAATAAAATGTTTTACAGTAGGGTAATAAGCAATATTTTTCTTAAATATAAACATAAAAAACAGTAATTGTTTGTTACTCCGGGTTGCGGTGCTTTCTCAACATCAGTTGCAAGCGAATTGACATAAAATACAAATTTAAAGATTACATGATTGTGTCTGTTATAAAAGCTTCCCTCCCTGTGAAGGTAAACGACTTGCTTTCCCCGTCTGCAGTGGTAAGTGGTGGGAGGTAGGGGAGTTTCCTATCAGGTTACCTGAAACTGAGTTTTTAATTTCTAGCGTTTTCGTTTACTTGGAGATTAGCACATTTCATTAGCTCCTAGGCAATCCGTAGCTTAACGTCGCTCCAAATACTTGAACAAAATTTAATATTCCAGTCCCAGTGCTCAGGTCTTGTATCTCTCATGTGTCAAATTTCTGAGCCCGCCTATTAATACTTTACAATAATTGTAGATAGGCCTATCAAACATCGAGTATACATAACTAAATTTGAAATAAACCAATTAAACCGTCAAATTTCCAGAATAATTCATAAGGAGAAATCCTTCTGTGAATTTCGCCGCAAGTTAAATGAGTACCAATGTAGTAACATCAAACAAATTTGTCATTCAATCCGAAGACGATACTAAACTGCTACAGACATCTCTCTTCTGGAAGAACTCGATGGTAACCTCTTCACCGCAGATCAACAAGAAATTTCTGACTTAGGAACTTCCTCTCCGATAACTTTAAAGACATCGCTTCAACAACTATGGAACATCATGATATCGAACAACTGGCACAGAACATCAAGTTTCTCATCGATTATTACAAAATCTCATAACAGCAGTCCTGACAGGCCGTCAACTGGATCACGTAACTGATCTTCTCTCTCCCATAACACCTTTCGAAGTGAAAGACACCATCTCTCGGCAGAAAAAGTAAACGCCAGGCCCAAATTGCATAATGACACAGCATCTAAAAGCAACTCCACGGATACTCAATACGAGCTCGACCCACTTTTCACCGCAAGTCTTGCCACAGGATATGTTTCGCATTGCTTAGGGTTCCTGGAGAAAACCCATTACAATTCTATTTACAAAACCATGCAAGTTCCAGAAATGTATCGATAACTTGAGTCTCATAGCGCTTACTAACCTCTTTAGCAAATTAATGGAGAAAATTTTGGTCAGTCGTTTGCAAACTGCAACTGTCTGCAACTTTGGACATATGCATCTCCTAATACCTCGACAAGCAGGTTTTCAATCACAACATTCTACATCCGATCAATTCTTCCGAATCAATCACCATATACAACAGCATTCACTCAAGGATTAAGTACTGGAGCAGCCTTCCTGGATTCAACCGGTGCACTAATCTCCGTCTGACATGACGGCCCACTCTGTGAAGTGACTCACTACAACTTCCCCACTACCATTATCCGTTTCTTTTATAACTTCCTTTAAAATCGGATAAAAAAGGGATAGAATCAACGATCTATTATTGGGTGCCATTCAGATCCAGCGAATGTGTTCCCTAGCGCTCCGCTCATGTATATATTATATGGAAATTACACTCCCTCCCATACTTTCAAATCCAACAATTCAACTGGGTCATTATTTTACGGACGATAGAGCCTACTTCATTCTATACGCACCAACTGATCATTCTATGCACACCATTCTATCCAGGCTTAAGAAACTGATTCTCCAGTTCTTATGGTACTGTCCCAGGTGGAAACCTGGACTAAAATATGACCCGCGGTGGCTCAGTGCTAGAGTGTTCATCTCTGGTGCATGGAGTTCTTGGCTGTTGAGTATTTGGTGAGTACTTCAAATTATATGCCCGTAGCCAAACTCCCTCTATAAAAATTGTTGTGGAAGTACCTTAGGATTCTGAAAAAAGAATATTTGGATAAGGCACATATTATTTCCTAAGTGAAGTCTTGACATGACTAAGGTAGGTCCCATAGTATTGGGGCTATGGACTTTTAAAGTTCACTTTTCATGTTTTCGGCTGCATATAACTCCTAAAGGAAGCATTTCTGCATCCAGGTTGGTCTATACTTTTTGTCTTACCTTTGTGTCAGGAAACACCCCAAACATTGTCGGTGTTGTTTTGAAACACCCTGTATAGTATCATAGGTGAAAGAGATGCATGCGAATTTGAGGCTTTGTTTCCAAATCTTTTTCAGCAACTCTTTAGGTGAGAAAGTTATTTATCAGTAAAAATGCCTTCATTTCTACTTAGGGGCCGCGTTGGCTCAATCGTAGAGCATCCATTACTGTGCGTGGGGTCCCTGATTTGATCCCAGGTCGCTCCAAGTGCACTTTGTGGTTGACAAACACCAGATGGGTGGGTTTTCCAGTTTCTTCCCATTTTTTACATTGCACAATTTTATTTATTCTCATTATCATCATCTCGTTTAGCCTACAGGGCATACCGTGAGACATAAACCTGAAATATTTCAGTTTTAGCTACTACTACTACTACTGAGGACCAGATTAACCCATCTGAAGTCCCGCCGATAGGAAAAGTATGTGGCCCTACTGACTTCGCCTAACAGATTTTAATGAAAGTGCAGTACGAAACTTAAAGGAAGATGTTTCATATTTTTTGTCATATTTATCTTATGAAGATGATTGTATACTGTATAATTCGTTTTAGATAGCCAGTTAATATTTGGAACAGAGAGGAGGCTTCCATCTAACTGGAGTCCCGGGGCTACAGACATTCTAAGCCCCCTTAATTCGGCCCTGCTACACTGAGAAAAATTATTGGGTTGAAATTGACCCTATTGGTGCATATTTTAACCCAAACACGTGGCTAAAACAGCTCCGACCCAAATAGGGTCAAAGCGTTTAGTTAAATTGGGTTGAAATAAATTCAACCCAACGTGTAGTTAAATGTAGGAGTCCAACCCAACGACCCAATTGGTGTAAAATCGCATTACCGGTTAATACGTTTAACCCAACTTAGTGTACAATATGACCCAACAAAGTGTAAATTCCATTAACCCGATATTGCGTTTGACCAAACGTGTAGTTAAAAGTGAACAAGCGTGGAGTAAGAAATGACCACATTGTGGGGTCGCTTGCAGAAGGGAGGGAATGCAAATAATCCAACAGTGAGGTAAAATTAACCAGGGTGGAGTTAAAACATGACGAATTAATGGGTTAAAAGAGTAAATGTCGCATTAACCGTTACTGGATTTAACAAAACATGTGGTTAATATTAAACCATCACCTGGTTACAAATGTGACCCAATACTACACAGCACAAAATGATTACCACTTTAACGTGTTACTTGGAATTTTATTCGACACCAAGCATACATCGTGTTCCGAGCATATCAGAAATAATTACTTACTAGCTGTGAATATTTTTATTTCTCAAAGCCAGTAAATAGTTATTTCAAAGCTTTGCGCAATATATTTGGCATTTGTGCGAAGCAACAAATAATGTTCTATGTTTGCTATAATTGGCCAAAACAATCGTTTTTCAAACTTATTAATAGTCTGACAACAGTTACATGAGTAACAGTGGCATCATCTATTATTCTTATATGCTAGGACATAAGAATAACAGACAAGGGAAAAAAAGATTACAGCACTGCTATTCATGCATTGTGGTTTCGATGCAATGATTTTTTTTCTTTTTGGCGCTATTTTCTACCTCTGTAGCCTTTCGCTTGGACCGGAGATAACGTTGCTATTGTAATCGAGCTCTTTCAAGATATAACTCTGTATAATTTCGACTGAATAGACAGTAAATAACAAACATGTGTTGTAATTTTTGTAGTACTTAATTGTCCAAGTTAATCAGCTTCCTTCAGACTATGTGTTTCACGCATCATGACACTTTTCGTTAACCAGGTATGACCCAAGTGTTGGTTTGAAATACTCTCCAGTGACATATAGTCATTTTGTTGATCCAACAGTTAATGCAATTGGGTTGCAAGTGACCACCCATCGTTCCAAAACAACCCAATTTGGTTTCAACCCAATCATTTTTCTCAGTGTACTACTGTTACCACCACTACTACTACTACTACTTATAATAATAATAATAATAGTAATAATAATAGTAATAATAATAATAATAATAATAATAATAATAATAATAATAATAATAATAATAATAATAATAATAATAAAGAACTTTGATTCAATTAAGTTTTTAAATCCTTTCTCTTTTGTTAAATTTGCTTGGTAATGAAAATGTCATAGAATATATTAACATTCACTCCCTGACAAATTCTAACATTTTGAAAGTGCTGCTGGTTTTCCACGAGATTGCTGCCTAAATAAATCTCTTTCTAACCAATGTTTATAATTCTTTTGTTTTATTGAATGTAAAGAACTGTCTTTCGTTTCACAATTTTAAGTGCATTGTCCAGTATGATACAATACATGTTTTAAATTGCATTCGCTACACGTCATTTCAAATACTTTCTGTTATTAATAGCGCTATATATTAAAGCTTTGTCTCTGGTAATAGAGTAAAAAACACACACTTATATCTGCCATTCGCTAATCTTCTCTACAAAACCGGTGGAAGGGTACAGAAGGAACGAAGAGAAAATTAAATGACAGTTTAAAATGTGAATCACGACCAGAAGAGCCATTAACCAAGAAAACCTCCTGAAAACAAGAGCGTTTGTAAGCTGGAAGTACTCTGGGAGCTACCAGAGGAAAGGTGTTATTCATGTTCTCAGCAACCTCTCTCTCTCTCCCTCTTTTTTTTTTTTGTTTTTTGTTTTTGTTATTAGTGTTTCTAGGTCTCACATTTTGTAGCTGCTACTTATTCGTGTATCTTTACATAGAGGGCATTATCTAAAAAAAAACTTCATTTTTTTGTCTTTTTGGTCTCCGAAGCCTGAAGGAAGACTTCGAGATATGATATGAAGTTAGATGAGATAGGTGCACCAATACTCTCAAACAACCTATTTTTCCCTCCTTTTCCCGATTCATTTTTCATTATTTGTTTTAACGATTTTTTTTACTGTATCTTAAGAACAAAATTATGGTCTTAAAAATAGTTCAAGCGTAGGCTTGTTGTTTCCATAATTTTGAATTGTCATCTCTTTCAGGACCGAAGCTATAAGGGACGTAAACCTATAGCTTAATTTCTGATCCGAACTACCTGAGCTCTTGCTTGGAAATCGAAACCAGACGCTATCACATAGTCATAACAGAGTTCTCGTGGATATGAAATTTCATCAGGTAAAAAGTGGTATGACTATCAGAAATAATAATACCTCTCTCCATTAAAATATAATTAAAAACATTTGTCACTTAGAATGGAAGCTTGCCTTCCTCAAATAACACACCTTTCATTTGTGTTTGTATTTCTCTTCGTGTTTGTCTTCTTCTTCTCCTTTTGAACAGCGTTAAACCAGATAAACCGTGTTGACTGCATAGGTTTTGCCTCTAAAAGATCTAGTTTTCGTATTCTTCTTACCTGCTATTTTGAATCAAGCTCAAAACTTGTAGTAAAGTAAGATGGCACATTTCCTTTGTTCACTATTAAGCAACGATTTAAAAATCACGATTAGAAACTACAATCTCTCTCTTCTTTTAATAGATTGCGAGTCAGGTTCTACACATCACTTGAAACAAAGAGCTACCGTTCAACGTGAAATGTATTCGTATATCCGCCTATTTACCCCACAGTAACTTTGATACAATTAATTGTATTTAATAGATACCGATATATATGTTTCCATGGCGTTTGTCTAATATTCCTTGTGCTTCTGATTTAGATTGGTAGATATTGGTTCGGCAAAAATATGAATGTAATCTCACTTTGGAACGTAATAAATCAATTTTGTGTTGTAGGTTTCGTAACTATTTAAAACAAGAATTGATTTTAGTTATGTGTTGTGCGTATTTTCTTTAAAATTTTCCTACATCACTATTAATTTGGATGAAATCAGTAACATGAATTTTAGGAATGCATACAAAAATGGATCTAAAGATTGCGATCTTGACCGAGAATTTTAGGAATCATCCAAAAATAAATGCATCAAAAAATTGTTATATTGGAGAATAATTAGTTTTCGAATCACGGGCTATATTTTTTTTTTTTAACGGCCACTAAATCAAGGTTTCGTGTTTTCTACGGAATAAGCACATAATACTGAGTTTGGGTTTGCTACACTATAGGTAGTTCTACAGATATAAGACGTACAAGAAAATTTTTGATTAAAATATATTGGATTCTTTGATCCAAAAAAAGGCGCATTCTTACCTGACATTAAATATATATTACACAATAAATCACGATAAGTGCCCCTAATATTAATGTGTATTCTTTGAGATTTCAGAAGTATCCCTTTTTCCTGGAGTAAAAAAGGGTAAGGTGTAAGGATAAATTCAATTTAAAGAATAAACATATGTGATTATAACTTTAATTTACTACAAGTACAACTTGATTTTAAGAAAACAAATTTGTGCTTTTCTTTTAAAGCTCTCTAATATGGTTGAAATCGATTCAGTTAGCTGAACGTTTTCTCGAAAGAGTTATCTTAAAATGGATATCTTTCTATCTTGGAAACGTTTTCTTTATAGCTCAAGCAAATTATTCCTTTGGAACAATATTTTGTTTTAAATGAATGTTTTGCGTAAACAACTTTCTCTCGAGTGAGCATTTTTATGGAAACAGTTTCCCTAAACGGATGTTTTGAAAGTTACAACTAACTCCCTATTTAACAAAGTTTCAGATACAAAGTGATTCAAATTAACGATTTCCAGTTTTAACCTCGTCATAGAGCCAAAGCAGTAAGTCATAGCGTGTAATGGGTTTCTGATATTGGTTCAGAGTCTGCGGAACCGGTTTTCTCTTTGATCATATTAATCTACTAGAACCAGTAGTTATACATTCACTACTTCAATTTTGGGTATTAAAGTCACATAATTTGGCAGCATACTGTGGTTTCGCACTGTGAAACGAAACTGAGTTGTTTCTTTTAATTTCTGTACGTTACGCGATCCAAGATCCAATACCTAGTTCCTGAATCTTTTACAACAGAAACAAGTTCAAAGTTTATTATTGTGATACAAAGGAGTCCATATTATTTTCTTCACAGATATAAAGTTTCATTACATCTCATTACCTGAAATTATCTCGAGTATAGTAAATTATTCCATGTCCAGATTCATATCACACACACACTCGCAGCTAGACCCATCCTCCTTTTTCCTGGAGAAGACATTTTCTCCTTTTTACTGTCCTTCTTAACAATGTGGCTGTGGTGGTTAGCAGAAAGGCATATTTCATGGTTGTCACTTGGGTGGTAACAATGAACTGTGTTGATCAAATCGGTTCCTGGAGGCAACTAAAAACCGAACTCAACTGTTATTACTTCTTTCCTAACCACAAGCGCATTGATTTAAAAAAAAAAATGAGAACAGCAAAAGCAATAATTACTAGTAGTAATAGCAGTATTAGTTTTATTACCAAGGGCTTTCCTTTCATTGTATACAATGATGTAAGTTGCCATTTTCAACTGTCTTGAGACCGCACCATTATGGCAAAAATTATTATGAATAAATAAGACTCGACATAATTCTTGCGTGTGGCTTTGTATAATATATTTATGTTTGCTGATAAGTGTTTGGGAAGTATTTCAGCTTTTTTACTTTAATATTCATAGATAATAATAAAGATGAAAATACCTAACTAACAATAGAGAACATATTCCAAAGTATCTTTGTGGAAGACACCTTACGTCTGCTAATTATAATTTATTATTGGCTGTTAATTCGTCCGAAACTTGTATTTGTGTCTTGGAGCAATTTTCAGAAACAATGAAAAGAAAAAAAAGTATGAAAAAGACCTAAAGAAAGCAGTGTAGTCATTTCTTTTCTGGTGGATTTAATTCTGTAAACATTATCTTGTTCACTATCGTTATCATGGTCACGCTATTGGGATTTATAGGATTGTACTATTAGTTCGTTAGTCCGTCCGTCCGTTACTTTGCAGGATAGCTTGAAATAAAACGATTTTTTGAATTTTGTTTAAATACAATAGGCCGAGTTCGTCAATGAAGTCAATTCGGTATCACGGGTAATGATGACATAATCAGTGGTTATTAAGGTGGTCCACTTTATAATGAAAAAAAAAATGAAATTCAATCTAGAGACCAAGGCACCACCCCTGTATTTATTAAATTTGGTATGAGAAATGTTTCGTTAAAATTTCATTCTCATATTTTACCTAGAATGCACTGCTCAAAGCCACTACAAAATCTGTACAAAAGGAAATTTACAGTGCTTTTGCGGGTTTGAAAAAGGAACATAACTCTGAACATTAGCAGCGTTGTTCTACACAAAGGTGGACTTTTTTCTGGAAATAAATCTGACACGAATTGCTGTAAATAATCATCAATGACGTACCGATATCTAGGAGACGTCATGGTGAGTAGCGTAGCTAGAATTTTTTCAGGGGGGCCCAAGAAAATTTAAAGGAGACCATCTCCAATGAATGGAAAATTTATTCACACACACACAAACACACACACACACACACACATATATATATATATATATATATATATATATATATATATATATATATATATATATATATATATATTGCGTATTTAGGATATGGTCAAGGAAGGGGGTAAACCATTCTTTGCCGCTTTATATAGTGTAAAGCAGGATTGAAGCTCATTTTATCCAGTGTATACCTGAGCGTCAAGAAGGGCTTAGCCCCCTTTGGATCTCCGCCTGTATATGTATATATATATATATATATATATATATATATATATATATATATATATACAAATATATATTAGGGATGCAAATAACCACTCGCCCACGCGCCCAGGGCGAGTGTGGTTTACCTATGTGGGCGATCATTTAATGCCCTACCGAAGGTAAGGAAATGATTTCTATTGTGAGAAGTAGGATAGTATATTTTTTTTGGGCTAGTAAAATTTTGTTGCTTATTTGCATCCCTGATATATATATATATATATATATATATATATATATTTACATCTGCTTATGATTATGACATCAAATATGATCCGAAGCTTTCTGGCATCCAGTGGAAAGCTTGGAGTATATTAATATTTGTTTGCATATATTGTTATTGTAGACTGTTCCCATAATGACCATCGACTTCGGTTTTACAAAATTTGAGAGAGAAATTTAACTTTTTATTTTGTGGTCAATTTGAAGGCATTTTATTACACTGTCATTAAGAAACACATATACATCATCTTACGATTCAATCATTATGGAAGAATTGCATGTGTATGTTGCAGCAGTGATACCAATCTTTGAAAGTTTCATTTACAACTATTCTTTTTCTTTTTCTTTTTCTTTTTTAAATTGATGTTCTGAGTAATTGCGCGTTCTGTGTAAAAGGTGCAATAAGATTTTCTCTCTCTCTCTCTCTCTCTCTCTGTGTTTCCAGCTACCGGCATAGGCATATGGGAACTACCAGATATACTTTCGTGTGTACATAAGTTAGTGTGTGTATGTGGCGGGGCCGAGAGTATGAAGTATTTATTACGATCACTTAGTGGAACTTAACGTAACATTCCGCACGATAACTTTTGAACGAATCCGATTTTTTTAATTATGTTTTTTCAAATAGATAAATAGAGTAATTATCTCGAGGGAGTTCGTTAACGGAGATGATTTAGTCAACAGAAAATGGTGCCAATGAGCCATTTCCGGTTTCAACGTTGATCACTGTAGAGCAGATACTGTAATAGATAGCGACAAACGGTTTTCGGCAATCGATTAAACGTTTCAAGGACAACTCCCATATTCATTCTTAACACTATAGTAAAACCGGAAATGGTATAAATGAGACATTTCCGGTTTTATTGTTGATCATTATAGAGCAAAAACGGTAAAAGATAGCAAGAAGCAATTTTCGGCAATCGATAAAGCGTGTCAAGGATAACTTTTATCTTCATCATTAACATCCTAGTAAAACCGGAAGCAGTAGAAATTAACTTTAATTTCCGACTTGAAATTAATCTACATAGGGAGATAGGGAGCTGTTTTGGGGAATCAGTTAAGCGTTGTGGGAATAAGTATCGTTTCCTCTCTTAAACTTCTAAATAAACCGGGAGTGGCAAAACCCAACTACTTCCGGTTTTAGTGTTGATCACAATAGATTAGAAACCGTAATAAATAGCGAGAAGCGGTTTTCAGTAATCAATTAAGTGTTCCAAGAATTTTCTAATTCGACTTTATTCTTTCTACTCAAACCGGAAGTAACAGAAATCAATCACTTCCAGTTTAAGCATTGAGTGTTATAGAATATATAGCGAGAAGGGAATAAAATGGAAAATTTATTAAGTGCCTAAGAGTGTGTTCCATCTCGACAGTAATCACTCTACTCAACTAGGAAGTGGAAAAAAAAGTATACTACAACTTCTGGTTGCCAAATCAATTGAGAAAATGGCGTATTACGTATTGAGTATTACGTAAATCTTTACTGTTATTAGGATTACGTAGTGAAACTTGTAACATCGTAATGTTTGTACATACGTCCGTCCGTTACTCCGTACAATGACATTTGGACGGATGCGAATTTTTAAATTGTTTTTGCAATAGAAAGATACAATGATTATCTCGAGGGAGCTCTTTAATAGAGAAGATTCACCAACCGGAAGTGGTAGAAATAAGTCATTTCCGGTTTTAATGTTGATCATTATAGAACAAAGACGCTAATAGATAGGGAAAAGCGGTTCTTGGTAATCGATTACACGTTTCATAACCAACTCTCATCTTCATTCTTAATAGTCTAATAAAACCGGAAGAGGTACGAATGAGTCATCGAGAATGGACAATCGAAAAAGCGTTTCAAGATTAATCTACGTCTTCACCCTTAACACTCTAGTAAAACATGAACTGGTACAAATGAACCATTTCCGGTTTTAACGTTGATCACTATAGAGAGAAAAGGGTAAGTATATATAGTAAGAGGTAGTTTTCGGCAATCGATAAATAGTTTCAAGAATAACTTTCTTCTTCATAATTAACACCTTAGTGAAAAAAGATGTGGCAGAAATTACTTATAACTTCCGGTTTCAGTTTAATCTATATAGTGCAAAAACTATAAGTTATAGAAACTGTTTTTGGGAACTAATTTAGCGTTGTAGGAACAGGTATCATCTCTATTAAACTTCTAATCGAACCGGAAGTAGCAAAACCCAACTACTTCCGGTTTTAGTGTTAATTGCTATAGATTAGAAAATAACTAGCGATACGCTGTTTTCTGTAATCAATTAAGTGTCCCAAGAATATGTTCTATCTCGACTCTAATCTTTCTACTAAACCTTGAAGTGGTAGAAATCAATCGCTTCCGGTTATAACATTGAGCGTTATAGAATGGATAGCGAGAAGACATTTTTTGGTAATTCATTAAGTGCTCAAAGAGTATATTCCATCTCGGCACTAATCCCTGTACTCAAATCGGAAGTGAAATAAATACACTAGTGCTTCTGGTTCCCAAACCACTACACAAAATATAACATGATCCTCTTTAAGATTTTATTATTATTAGGATCACGTAGTGGAACTTGTAATATCGTAATGTTAGTACGTACCAAATTTCACAAAATTAAATAACCACGTTAGGCGGGTTTGCATATCCAGGCTCCTAACTATGAAAACATTTACGCTCAGTCCAGCCTCAATCATTTCACGAATTCAACCTGTTTTACGTATGTTATTAGGACATAATATCGATTGTGATTTATTCTAAAAACACTTTTATACATTGCAAGAGCTGTTACGTCCAAATACTTACTGAGAACTCATAGTCGTATCGGAATAAACAAAAGCAAGTATGGAACAGTAAACTGCTTTCACAAAAGGAAACTGCTTTCACAAAAGGAAAAAGAAGGTGTGCAAAAGGCCTGCAAAACGGTCGAGTGGTTTGGGTCGATACGCTACCAATCACATGTTTCTGAGTTCAAACCCTGTAGCAAGTTGTTTCTTTTTTAAGTGTCTTCCTATTTTCATCCGGAGGCTGAAAATATTTCTTTGAGTAACTCATTGAAAAATTCTTTTGTTTCAAATTCGATTAGAACGGAACGTTATATAAATTGCGAATCTTAAATCCATAGCTAAAAAAATTAAGTATACTCACTACTCCATTATCCTCTGATTTGTAACGAAAAACTATTTATAAACAGTGGTGACTTCAGAAAATTATCCTCGGGGGGAATTTCAATATGCGGGTGGAGGGCAAACATTGGTAGTCCACATTGAGCACGATCGATTATATGGTCCTGAAGGCGGAAATTTCTTAGCTTGAGAGGGGTCTCAAATTCTCCCTCAGATCACGTCCTGAAAGCATCATTGCTTAAAAGCTTTTCGTAACAAATATACTATTACACTTGTTTCTCGTTCTACATTTAGAATTGCTAAAACCATAACTTATAGAGGATTATAATAAAAGCATAAAAATTACAATACCGAACGTGTATAAATTATCCTGTAAGTTACCAACTTTGGGTCAGATTAAAACTCAAATGTTTGTTTTCGGATTGCACTTAGAAGTAAGTCCTCTTTATATAATCCTGATTGGAAAGCCATGTTTAACACTAATTAATTAATCAATATTTATACGAATATTTTTTTTTATTTTACTATTTTTACTATTCAATATTATATATACTTCATTTCCAAAATCAAAATCTCGAAAATGTATATTGTACGAGTGCAGACTCGCAAATAAATAATTATTTATCATATATATTGGTCTCTATTCGAAATTCTATTTAATCGAATCCGACAAGAACACAGACAGAAATATCGAGAACAGGTGACAAAAAAGAGAGAGAAAAACGTTGTACCCGGCGGGGACTCGAAGTAAGTTCGAATGGTTCTTTATAAGCGAACGCCTTAGACCACTTTTTTTAAAAAAAAAAAAAAACTTCCTGACTTATTTTTTGCTGCAACCACTTTTCAGGACTACTAGACACGACAGGGACACGAACACTGAAACATCGAGGACAGTTAAAATTCCACCCTTGCTACTACAGAGGGACTAGAACCCCTAATGGGCTTCGTCTCACGATCATCAGCCTAACGCCTCAGACCGCTCGGCTACACCCACCGGCACTCTGCTATGGTAACAACTAGTGATTGTAGCAAAGGCTTCGAGTAGTAGTTCTTATTACAGAATAACATTTTCTATTGCCTAAAATTTAAACCTAATTTACTTTGATATAATATATCTACTAATTTGTTTCATGAACGTTTTCCTTACTTAGATGAATGATGTATGTTGTTGATATAGATTCTATTACACATTCTTTCGTAAATATTATAGAAAGTATCAGGGTTATTTATGATCTTTTATGGAAATTGACTGGCGCATGCGCAGTACACAGACAGTTCAATTGGAAGGCGAGGAATGAAACGCTTACACACTGTTACAATGTTTCCTTCGCAAGCAGTACGAGGGACGGCGGGACGCACTACCTCCTCCTCCGGGGGGGGGGCGTGAAGGATTTACGAAGTCCCTTCGTTGTCTTATATTTCTTGAATGATTATACACAATATCCAGTCACATCTTCTACACATTTGGAAGTGATAAATCATAGTATAAAAAACCGTCCTCCACATACAGTGATTGTTGCTTTTCCAAGATTATAAACAGAAACACTTTTTATCTGAATAGAATATAAAAGTTTCAATGGGAGGGGTTACAACCCCCTGGGTCTTCGATATGTCACCGCCTAAACTGTACCTTCCAAGTTAGAATCGAAAAATGGAGACATGTGACCTACTAAATATTTTTTTAGTTAATTATACATTTTCTTAAATAAAATATCCACAATTACAATGACAATAAATGCTAAGTAATTATTGTAAATCTTTGTACTTTCATTTTCCCTCTTTCTTCTCAACTGAGCTTGAAAAATGTAAAAATTGGGGGTTAAGAACTTCAAATATTACGTATATTTTAGCGTATTACGAAATTATATTTAATAGAATCCGGTAGGATCACAAACAGAAACGTCAAGAAGAGGTAAAATCAAATTTTACTGTGGTGGGATTCGAACTAATCTTGAATGGTGCCTCAGACTCTCTAACCGAATGCCTTAGTCCACTCGGCTAATGTGACAAGTTGAAAATATAGTAAGCGTGTTTCATGTTCAATCTTTTGTTACCGTATGAAATTTATTTTGTATTCTCTGAAGTTTAAGCCTATTTTGGCCTGATTAATAGTATGTTGAAATTGTTTTATGTTTACAGTATTCTTTACTTTGACGAATGATGTCGTTAACATAGTTTCTATTACGTATTCGTTCATAAATATTACAGCAATTGTCAGGATTATTTATGATCTTTCATGAAAATTGACTGGTGCATGCGCAGTAGAAACAGAAAGATGCACTTTACTGACATTTGTCATACACGCCAGAACGCAAATTTCTAACAGGTTCTCAAAATGCCTTGCTCTAAAGGCTGTGGAGAACTGTCTGTTGCTCTGAGAGGAGAAATCATAGGCCGAGCAAAAATGGGACAAACTGTGCCTCAGATTGCTAGAGATCTGGGATGTGACAAGAAAATGGTCAAAAAATGGGTTCAGCGACATGAGGAAGGTGGTGAATGGTTCAGGTCTCGGTCAAGAAGTGGAAGGCCAAAAGTGACAACTGCAGCTCAAGATCAAGCTTTAGTTACAGAAGTAATCAACAGACCTCTACGCCACACGTCAATCCTCTTGGACAAAGCCAGAGAATATAATTGTTCTCACGAAACAATAAGAAGAAGATTATTGGGGGCTGGTCTACACTGTTCAAGACCCGCTAGGAAGACTCTCCTAACTGAAACTCATAAGGCCAGACGAATGGAATGGGCACAGAATAACATAATCCAACCTCAGTCATATTGGGACTTAGTCATCTGGACCGACGAGAAGGTTTTCAAGTCTAACCAACAAGGCAGAATTATATTGTATAGACCGCGCGGAACCAGGTATGCTGAACAAAATATTATCAGAACTTCTAGTTCAGGGCGAATATCAGCACACTTTTGGGGATACATGACGGCTGCTGGTCCTGGAGATTTGGTTGCGGTGTCTGAGAGAATGAACAGCAGTGTTTACATTAATATCCTCGAAAATACGTTGTTACCGTCCTTAGAAAGAAACTTCCCCGAACAGGAAGAATATATATTTATGCATGACAACAGTGCTGTTCACACTTCCCGGCAAACACGAGAGTGGCTAAATGGACATCCAGAGTTAATTTGTATTGAGTGGCCCCCTCTATCCCCAGATTTGAACCCAAAAGAACATCTGTGGGCCTACATGGTGCAAGAATGGGAAGAGAGACGTGAAGACAGAGACCAAACGTTTCTTCAAAATCATGTTATGGAACTGTGGCAATATTTTCGTGACACACCGTCGTATTGCTCGAGACTTGTATCTAGTATCCCCTCCAGACTTCAAGAAGTTGCTGACTCTGGAGGTGACTACACGAAGTTACTGACTCTGGAGGTGACTACACGAAGTACTAGTGTGTTATTTTTTGTGTAAACATTTATTTAAGTTTCATTTATTTATTATATTTTTTTCAAGAGCAATACTTTCATTCTTCATTCTTTTCCTTTGCTTGTTTACTTATTAGTTCGTTAAAACGTAAAGGAAGAGTAGTATATCTTC
The DNA here is from genome assembly GCF_964235325.1 of Thermobia domestica. Classification (NCBI taxonomy): domain Eukaryota; kingdom Metazoa; phylum Arthropoda; class Insecta; order Zygentoma; family Lepismatidae; genus Thermobia; species Thermobia domestica. Next base: position 49,019,448 of record NC_137470.1, on the reverse strand, counting down.
AAAAAGTATTTGTGAATTTAATTTGAACGTTTCTAAGAATACATTTACTTTTTTTCCTTACTCTATATCATGCCCAATATTACTTTCATTTCAGTTAATTAATAACTTTATTTCACATCTCGGATAAAAGTATTATTGTCTTTTTAACGATATTTTTCCTTTTGATTGTGTAATTTCTAGTTTCATTGAACTATCTCAATTCTAATGAATAAATCACATTTTGTTAATTGTCCCTTCCTTAGCTAAGTTCGAATTCGAGAACAATTTGGTGTAATATACGTTCTTTATTCTTCATATTGTGCAGTAATGACAATATTAATTATTTTTCATGAGTCCAGTTGATTAGTGAGAACTTGGACAAACATTAACCTGGTGATTCTTTACGCAATGACAAGCGTAAAATACATTTTAGCTATTCTTTATACTTCATAGCGATGAAACATTCTAACAGTCTGTTAGCGTTTCCTTCCTCGCCTTCCAATTGAACTGTCTGTGTACTGCGCATGCGCCAGTCAATTTCCATGAAAGATCATAAATAACCCTGATACTTTCTATAATATTTACGAAAGAATGTGTAATAGAATCTATATCAACAACATACATCATTCATCAAAGTAACAAAAACGTGTTCATGTAACAAATTAATAGATATATTATATCAAAGTAAATTAGGTTTAAATTTTAGGCAATAGAAAAATGTTATTCTGTAATAAGAACTATTACTCGAAGCCTTTGCTACAATCACTAGTTGTTACCATAGCCGAGTGAGTCGTGTTGTAGCAGCGGTGGCGAGCAGACCTGCGGAATGCGCTGTTGCTTGTTTATACGGCATACCTTTATACTTGAAGTTAGAATTCTTCTGATCGTCTAAATGGTAGTGAAACGAGTTAATACTTTGCGTGTAAACTTTAGTAATGTGCCTACTCGTCCAGTTACTTATAGAATACATGAATTCATATTTAACAATTTCAAGTTAAGCAATGACCAAGTTGTGAGTATAGAAGTAGACAATTACCGACGTTGTGTGTTTGTTAAGTTAATATCCCAGCTTTTGTGTGAACAGATAATTCGAGATAATAGTACTGGATTACTATATACTGATGAAAATGGAGTGTATGATGTGAGTGTGGAAGTTGCAGATAAGCCTGTTACTTTAGTTAAATTATCTTTAGTGCCAAGTGAATTGGACGATGAAGAAATACTAAAAGTGTTGACCACATATGGTACTGTCAAAAATATCAAAAACGAGTTTTATGATAATAGTCATCGATACCCAGTGCGTACTGGGCGGAAATTGGTGTACATACAGTTAGATAAGGCAATTCCATCGTCTATTGAAATCCAAGGTCAGCGATACTTAGTATCTTATTTTGGTCAGGAACGTACATGTTTTGCTTGCAATAGCCCTAATCATCGATATGACCAATGTGATAGACGTAATGTAAACTCTAAACCTAGAGTGCAACCTTCAACCGAAGTTAACCTAGTCCGGACACTTAATTCGGTTACGAGTGTACAACCTGTTGTTTCATTACCTTCGTCTTTTAGTGACAAGGATTTTCCCCCATTAACTAGTGACAGTGATAAAGCTGTGTTACCTTCTAGTGCGGAGATAGTGAATGCTGACACTGCTACTGTTCCATCGGTAGCTTCGGCTACCTCTGAATGCAGATCTAATCCAGTGCTTAAGAATACTCCGGATATTCAGCCACCTGTCGAGGTTTCTTTACCTCCCGCAACAGGTTCTGTTTCATCTCCAGTTATAATTAGTGTATCCGACTCAATACCTCCAGCGGTTTCTATTGCTGACGCTGCTGACTGTGTTCCTGACGATATAAGTGATGTGGCAGATGTTCCTATTACTATTGACAGTGGTCCATCTGAGAGTGACAAATCCATTTCATCTTATAATCATACCTTCCTTTTAGCCTCAGTTCCCTCGCAAAGTAGTTCTAAAGAGCGCTCCTCTCAAGATAAGAAGAGACGGAAAACGGTGAAAGACTGTACAATTTCTTCATCTGTTCGAAAACCTGATAAATTAGCTAGTGATGCTTTGTACAGGATAACTAGTGCTAATGTTGGCAAACAATTGCAGCTTGCTGTAACAACTTCGGTAGAAGACAGTGCTTCTGGATCTGTAGAGTCTCCACTTTCTGGTGTAACTGTCACCTAGTGATTCTTGTGTGTGTGCCATGATATGTTTTCTAGTGTGTTTCCGAGTTAGTCCTCCCACTTCGTATGTACGTCATCTCATCATGTTCTATCAAGTCTGTCTCCCTCCCTACCTCTTCATGGCAATTGTCCTTACCATTGCTAGTATTAATTTAAATGGAATAGCTTTACCCACACAGTATCACGCTCTGTCTGACTTTTTGTTAAAATCTGAAATTGAGGTGGCTTTTCTGCAAGAGGTAGGTCCGGAAGTGGTGAATGTGCATGATTCATATTACGTTTATAACAATTCCACGTATAATCGTCTTGGTACTGCGATATTGGTTAAAGATGGGTTACCGTTTACGAATGTACAATGTCACCCCAGTGGTAGAATTATACGAGGTGATTTGTTTGGTAAGACTATGATCAATGTGTATTCGCCATCTGGAAGTCATAATCGTGGTGCGCGCAACACTTTTTTTGCGACTGATGTTGCGACATCGTTTAGTTGTGCCTCAGACCATGTCATTTTGGGGGGTGATATGAATTGTGTATTGAATAGAGCAGATATGGAACCAGGGTTTAATTATTGTGCTTCTCTTGATGAACTCATCTCTCATTATCCCTTGTATGATGCATGGCAACTAAGGAACAGTGATCTGTTGGGGTACACCCTGATTCGCCAGAATAGTGCCTCGAGAATCGATAGATTCTATTTGACGGAATCTCTTAAACCTCGGCTTTTTGATATATACCGTTATCCTGTTTGTTTTAGTGATCATCTGTCTTTAGTGATGAAAGTTAAGATTCCACATGATAAAATTGTGCGTGGACGTGGTTACTATCATATGAATGAAACACTATTAACAGATGAGGGATTTCTTACATTGTTTCAGAGTAAATGGGACTATTGGAGACAGCAAGCAAAACGGTATCCAAATATTCTCATATGGTGGACTACCTATTGTAAACCTAACCTAATACGCTTCTGTAAATGGTACTCTGGTGAACGCTCTCGTGATCGCCTGAAATTGTATAATTTTTATTACGGGTGTTTATTAGAGGCTCAACGAGATGCTCTTTCCGACAGAACATTGTTGCCCCTTGTTAAAAAATATAAAGCAAAACTCTTAGATTTTCATAGGACTCAAGTTCAAGGTGTAAAAATTAGGAATAAGGCTCTTATGTTTGATGAAACTGAACAGTGTTCTCTTACTCATGTTTTGCAAGAAAACCGGCGTGGCAAGCGCCGCCTGATCAAGACGGTTCTTACTCCGGATGGAGATCGCTGCAAGAATGTTTTTGCAATTCAGAAGGTATTTTATGATCATTATTTAAAACTTTTTGGTGAATCGCGAGGACTGGATCTTGAGAATTTTATTTTTGAAGTTATTCCTAACGTCATAACAGATGATGATAATATGTCTTTGACGGCGCCTTTTACACTTGAAGAAGTAAAGTTGGCAACATTTGCTGCAAAGCCAGGAAAATCACCCGGACAAGATGGAATATCGGGTATATTGTATCAGAAACTTTGGCCCGTCATAGGTCAGACACTTACTGATGTGGTCAATGCTTGGTTTTTTGCTTCCGAACATATCTGTCGACCCAATCCAGCTGTCACTATTTTTATACCCAAAGTGCCTCAACCAACAATGGTTGAACATTTCAGACCTATTTCCCTTTTAAATACTGATGTTAAAATTATTAGTCGTTGTTTGGCTTCTAGATTAGCTCCATATATGAATAAGTTGCTGGGTGATTTGCAATATGCTGCAGTTAAGGGTAAGACTATATATCAGATTTTAATGAATGTTAGAGATTGTATTACAATATGTCAAGATTGTGAGATTACCGCAGCTATTGTTAATTTAGATTTTCAGAATGCATTTGATAACATTGAGCATTCCTATTTGTGGAGAGTTTTGACTGGTTTTGGTTTTAATGCTCGCATTATACAATGGTTTAAATTCTTCTGTAAAGACGCTGCGACTAAATTAAATATTAATGGTCATCTTACCCTTTCCATCAAAGTAGTTCGTAGTATTCGACAAGGAGATCCTATAAGCTTACAATTATTTACCTTGGCTATTGCACCCTTCTTGTATGATGTAAACCGCAAGATTCAGGGTTTTGATGTTATTGCACGTCCTCTCCGTGTGTGTGGATATGCTGATGATGTCAATGTTTTCCTGCATTCTGTTCATGACTATAACCTTTTGATGCAAAGTGTTGCTAATTATCAACAAGTGTCTGGAGCTCCATTGAATACAAAAAAATCAACCGGTCTTATAATATATAATTCTGAGGAGTTTAGTAAAATTCAGGACATTGCATTTCAATCTAGAATTAAAATACTAGGAATATCATTTATGAGTAATCTTGTTGAAACAGTAAGATATAATTATGACCTTGTCATTAATAAAATCAGGCATTTAAGTTTCTTGCATAAATGTAGGTCACTATGTTTGTTGTCTCGTGCTCGACTTCTCAACGTTTATATTTTGAGTAAACTGTGGTATGTTGCTAACGTCTTTGCCCTGCCTTCTATAGCAGGCAAAAAGCTACAAAGTGTTTGTGGTTGGTTTCTGTGGAACAATTGTGTGTTTCGTGTTCACTATAATGACATCTGTTTATCGGTAGCGAACGGAGGCATTAACATGACTCACGTGCAGTTCAAGGCTGAAAGTTTGTTTATACGACGTAACTTGACTGCCTTAGTTGAAGATGTACCTTCTCCCACTAGACACTTGCTGCGATATTTATTGGATACGATCGATCCAACACTGCCGTTGGCGATCACTTCCCTCCCCTCAAGTTGCTCTTACTTAACAAATGTCTTGTGTGCCTATATCTATCAATGTCATCGAACTCCCGATGTTTTGACTTTAACAAGTAAACAATGGTACATGCACCACCTACAACAGTTATCACCATGCAAATTAATAGAAAGAGAACCAGAATACAATTGGCATATAATATTTCGTAATATACACTCACAATATTTAACAGCAGAAAATAAATCCTTTTGGTACATAGTAGTGAATGGCATTGTAGATACGAAAGTAAAACGAAATAAATGTGGGTTTAGTGCCGATATAATATGTTCCTTCTGTGGTGTTGCTGATTCCTTGAGTCATAGATTAACAACATGTGTGAAAAGCAAACAAATCTGGTACCAATTGCAGCGATTTTTGGGTCTTATTATGCGCCAACCTCCTCGCTCAATCGAGGTCAATCTCCTGTTGCGACCGGAATATTCTCTGTATCCCAAAACGAAACACAATGCTGTTACCTGGCTTATAGCGCAAATAATTACGTATGTACTCTCAGTAGAAACTGCAGGTAATTCTTCGTTTTATATTGAATACCTTCAATCTAATTATAAAAAAATGAGCTCCCTTACGAAAACTTGTACTTTTGCTCGTTTTCTCGACATTAACATATATGCGTAATTAACTTGTACTACTTTGTTATTCCAATGAGTTTTCAGTAATTTGTAAAACTTGTGTATATGCTACATACGTTCTTTAAAAAAAAAAAAGACGCACAAAATGTACAACTTGTATCTATGCTCCATAAGCAGTTTTTTCTCATTCCTTGAGTTATATTGTGCATTATTAGCTGTATATATTTATATTGTTCTGCAGTTGTGTTAATGATAGTATGTATCCAACTCTATTAGTTAATAAAAAAAGTTGTTTAAAAAAAGTGGTCTAAGGCGTTCGGCTTCTAAAGCACCATTCGAACTTACTTCGAGTCCCCGCCGGGTACAACGTCTTTTTCTCTCTCTTTTTTCACCTGTTCTCTATGTTTCTCTCTGTGTTCTTGTCGGATTCGATTAAATAGAATTTCGAATAGAAACCAATATATATGATAAATAATAATTTATTTGCGAGTCTGCACTCGTACAATATACATTTTTGGAGATTTTGATTTTGGAAATGAAGTGTATATAATATTGAATAGTAAAAATAGTAAAATAAAAAAATATTCGTATAAATATTGATTAATTAATTAGTGTTAAACATGGCTTTCCAATCAGGATTATATAGAGAGGACTTACTTCTAAGTGCAATCCGAAAACAAACATTTGAGTTTTAATCTGACCCAAAGTTGGTAACTTACAGGATAATTTATACATGATTAGTATTGTAATTTTTATGCTTTTATTATAATCCTCTGTAAGTTATGATTTTACCAATTCTAAATGTAGAACGAGAAACAAGTGTAATAGTATATTTGTTACGAAAAGCTTTTAAGCAATGATGCTTTCAGGACGTGATCTGAGGGAGAATTTGAGACCCCTCTCGAGCTAAGAGATTTCCGCCTTCAGGACCATATATTCGATCGCGCTCAATGTGGACTACCAATGTTTGCCCTCCACCCGCATATTGAAATTCCCCCCGAGAATAATTTTCTGAAGTCACCACGGTTTATAAATAGTTTTTCGTTACAAATCAGACTTTGGCGTGGGAGACCCGGGTTCGATTCCCGGCGTGAGCTCATGTGGTTCGGATTCCACGTTAATCAGTAGGTCCACGTCTCATATAGCCTTGCTGCTGAAAGGGACGCTAAACTAAAATCAACTCAACTCAACTCGTTACAAATCAGAGGATAATGGACTAGTGAGTATACTTCATTTTTTTTAGCTATGAATTTAAGATTCGCAATTCATATAACGTTCCGTTCTAATCCAATTCGAAACAAAAGAAGTTTTCAATGAGTTACTCAAAGAAATATTTTCAGCCTCCGGATGAAAATAGGAAGACACTTAAAAAAGGAACAACTTGCTACAGGGTTTGAACTCACAAACATATGATCGATAGTGTATCGATCCAAACCACTCGACCGTTTAGCAGGCCTTTTGCACATCTTCTTTTTCCTTTTGTGAAAGCAATTTACTGTTCCATACTCGCTTTTGTTTATTCCGATACGACTATGAGTTCTCAGTAAATATTTGGACGTTACAGCTCTTGCAATGTATAAAAGTGTTTTAGAATAAATAACAATCGATATTATGTCCTAATAACATACGTAAAACAGGTTGAATTCGTGAAATGATTGAGGTTGGACTGAGCGTAAATGTTTTCATAGTTAGGAGCCTGGATATGCAAACCCGCTTAACGTGGGGATTTAATTTTGTGAAATTTGGTACGTACATACATACGTCCGTTACTTCGAAAGATAACATTTGAAAGGATGCGAATTTTCTATTATTATTATTATTATTATTATTATTATTATTATTATTATTATTATTATTATTATTGTTTTCAGTAAGTAGATAGTGTGATTTTGTCGAGAGAGTTCATTAATAGAGGTGATTCGACAAACAAAATGGTAGAAATGTTTTTTTTCAGGTTTTAACGTTGATCAATAAAAAACAAAATCGATAATGGATAGCGAAAAGTGGTTCTGGGCAATCGATTATACGTTTCAAGGGAATCACTATTCTTATTCTTAACATTCTAGTAGAACTGAAAATGGTAGAAATGAGCCATTTCCGGTTTTAACACTCATTACTATAGAGCAAAAACGATCATACATAACGAGAAGATGTTTTTGCCAATCAATTAAACTTTTCAATGATAACCTTCTTCACATTTAAGAAGCTAGTAAATTCTGAAAATAACAGAATTGAGCCATTTCCTGTTTCAACGTTGATCACTATAGAGCAAAAACGATAATAGATAGTAAGAAGCAGTTTTCGGCAATCGATAAAGCGTTCCAGGAGTAACTTTCATCTTCGTACTTAACACCCTAGTAAAAAGGAAGTGTAGACATCACCTATAATTTCCGGTTTCAATTTAATTTACATAGAGCATAAACTATAAGATATATGGAGAAGCAGTTTTATGGAATCAATTTAACGTTGTGGGAACAGGTAAGTTATTATCTCTCTTAAACTTTAAACCGGAAGTAGCAAAATCCAACTACTTCCGGTTGTAGTGTTGATAGCAATAGATTAGAAAATACAACAGATAAGGAGAAGCGGTTTTCTATAATCATTTAGTGTCCCAAGAATATGTTCTATCTCGACTCTAACCTTTATACTAAAAGCAGAAGTGGCATATATCAATCATTCCGGTTATAAATTGAGTGTTATAGATTGGAGAGCTAGAAGGGGTTTTATGTAATTCATTAAGTACCGCAAGAGTGTATTCCATCTCGACAGTAATCTCTGTATTAATACCAGAAGTGAAAGAAATACGATACAAATTCCGGTATCCATATTAATTAAGAACATATTACGTCATCCTCTTTACGGTTTTTACTAGAGTTTATTTTTAAATTAAATACTAGCCGGATGTTTACTAAATTTTGTGAGCTACTAGCCCATTCCCTAAGGAATAAGTACTGGTATATTCTGTGGTCAAACTCGGCCAAGAACAGGGTGGACGCGGGTTGCATTTCATACCTTATTTCTCGATAACTACTTAATTAGCCAGCAGCATTTTCTTGATAACTATTGGCCGAATCGGAACAAAATTCGGTGGTGGGCAGCCCTCAACCTAATTAAGATCTCTACATTTGCTGGTCGAGTTTGGCCAAGTTTTGGGCTTGATTTGCGTGTGGTAATTTATTTCTCGGTAATCTCTTGTCAGATCCAATCTAAAGGATTTGCCATTACAGAAAGCCGCTCGTAACTATTTATCGATTTTGCTTTATAGTGTTCAACGTAAAACCGGAAATGGTTTATTTCTAAAACTTTCGGTTGATAACGAAAGGAGATGAAAAATATTCTTGGAATGCTTAATCGATTGCCGAAAACCGTTTTTGTTTTATAGTGGTCAACGTTAAAACTTGGAAAAGGTTGAGTTTTACCACTTTCGGTTTGTGGATCACTTCAATTAACTAGCTCCTCCGAAATAATTACTCTACCCATAGTTTGCTAATAAATAAATAAATAAATAAAATAAAATAAAAATTCGCTTTCTTTCAAGAGCTATCGTGCGCAGCAACTTAGTCGCAGCAGCTATCGTGGTCTATTATTATTATTATTATTATTATTATTATTATTATTATTATTATTATTATTATTATTATTATTATTATTATTATTATTAAGTACTCTACCTGTTGGCAGGTACTGGGACTAATGGGAGATGTGAGTGTGATTGTGTGTTTTCTTAGGTTCTGGTTGGAAATTCTTCTTTCAACTTTCTCGGTCTTCAGCTTCCTCTTTTAATTCCCAATATTTGATACCATTTTTCAAATCATCGACCAACTGCATTCTTCTTATTATTATTCCTTTCTTACCTTTCATCTCTTACTTTCGACTTTTCTCTTCCTCAGTGGGTTGCGAAAAGCTAATACGTTTTAATCTGGTTCCTTATAATTATTACCAGACTGCAGATTCCTCTATCGTTTTTTGAATACTATTTTTAAGAAATTGAATTATTATTATTATTATTATTATTATTATTATTATTATTATTATTATTATTATCGCGTCTATGTTCTGTTATTCCTTTAACTATTAGAGGAAAGGTTAATTTTTTCTACAGTCTCACTTTATCTATAATGCTACTTCGGTATTATACTTAATGTTTAGTTAACTCAAGAAAAAGCGGATCTAGTTGTGTGAATCCTCCATTTCATGTTAGCCTTCAGTGATCATTTAGTACTGTTCAGCGAGGTAATTTAACAGAAGTGCAATGTTCTTATAGAGTATTCGTTGTAGTGTTATAAATTATGAAATGATACAAGACGCTGTGTTTTCTAAATTAAAGTTTTGGGATCCTCTAGGGCAATTGCTCCAACATTTTTAACAAGCGACCACATTCTTAAACCATTCATACTTCACGCCTACATCATTCGCGATGTCTTTGACCGTTTCTGCAATTTTAGTTGCAGCATTGTATTCTCAAATCATCAGTAATAGCAACAAAAATAACAACAATAATAATAACCTATACTGTATATAAGACAATATAAGTGAGTTACTCATTATCGACCAAGCCATAATGCTATAATTAGTAAGAATACTCGTTTTGACGAAAGCAAGGGATAAAGAAGGATTTTTTGGAAATATGTATCCTTAGGGGCGTAAATAGGATAGTGTATCTTGCTAATCCCTGAGGTAAGGAAGATGAAACTAGGCATATAAACTAACCATTAAAAATAACTGAGCATGTTTCTAACAGTTTCTGAAAATTCCGCACCTAAACAAGAAACGAGTAATTCGTATAACATTAATTTTTCAAGTGTATTTTATTTCATTTATTTTAAAAAATATAAATGTCATCATCATAGGTGTTCTGCCTTTATTGGCAGATCACTTGCCACACCTGAGAAGTTTCCATGCTCCGCGGTCCTCCGCTAACCTTTTCGTCTTCACGTATGATCTTTCGGTTTTTATATCATCCATTAATTGTAGTCTCCTTCGCCCCCTCCCTCTCTTTCCCGCCACCATACCCTCTAGGACGTCCCTCATGATACAATCTCTTCTTAGGCAATGTCCCAACCAATTTCTATTCCTCTTCCTAATAATATCTAAAAGTGTTCTTTTCTCAGCTACCATTTCTAACACTCTCTCATTCGTTCTCCGCTCGACCCAACTAATTCTTTCCATTCTTCTCCACACCCACATTTCGAAGGCTTCCAGCATATTTTCATCACCTTTACGTAATGTCCACGTTTCCGCCCCATACAGTACAACACTCCACACGAAGCATATTATGACTCTTTTTCTCAACTCTTTATTTAAGATCCACAAAACAGACTTTTCTTCCTCCTAAAGGCTTCTTTCGCCATTCCTATCCTTGCTTTTATTTCAAGTTCGCACTTCATGTTATTACTAAGAATACTACCCAGATATCGAAAACTATTCACTTGTTCTATGTTCTCCCCTCCTACTTTTATATTTGAGACAGACCCCTTCGTTCCAATCACCGTGGCTTTTGTCTTTCTAACATTTATTTTTATCCCATGTTGGTGAGAGGCAGCATCCTTGTCGAACTCCCCTTCCAATTCCACTCTCTTCCGTCAGTTCTTCCCCTATCCTAACACTTACTTGTTGTTTCATGTATAAGTTTCTTATTAGTCTTCTATCTTTCCATTCCAACCCTATCTTCGTTAGAACTCCCAAAAACAAATCCCAATTCACGCGGTTAAAAGCCTTTTCTTGATCAATAAATATAACATACACCTCTTTCCCTTTTTCTATAAATCTTTCACCGATCGCCCTTAATAATCCAATTGCATCTCTTGTGCCCTTGCCTCTTCTGAACCCGAACTGCTCCTCCTCAACTTCTTTATTTGTTCTTTCATATAACTTTCTGTTCAGTATTCGGTGCAGAATTTCAGCTCCATGAGATATGAGACTAATAGTTCTATAATCTTCACATCTCTTTGGGTTCGATTTCTTAGCCATCGGTATCATGATCGTTTTCAGAAAGTATTTTGGCCATTCTCCTGTTTCATATATTTCATTGCATAATCGGAACAATTCTTTCTTTCCCTTGTCTCCTATATTTTTAATGAATTCGATTGGTATGTTATCTATTCCGATTGAGTAGGGATATCGGGATATGTCCACATACCATCGACGCAGGGGTCCTTTGTTATAACAATAGGTAGAAAGTATAGTTGTATAGAAATACACTATTGTTTAAATGACATTTGATGACAGGTAATGGTTAGTGTACTATTGTATGTATAGGAGTGACACAAAATAGAATAATAAAAGATGTCAAAGTTGTAAAGATAAATGATTTTTTAAAAACCTTGGAAACTTGTTGAACAATGTGAAGCTTGTTATAAAGAATAATAGAACTATAGAATACTTTGCAGGTGTATGTAAAGAATAATAAGAGAGAAACCTTGGGAAAATTATTGAAAGAGGGTAGTTTGTTATAAAGAATAATAAAAGAGAAACCTTGCAGGTGTATCTTTTAAAATAATAAAAAGAGAAACCTTGGGAAAATCATTGAACAAGGGTATAAAGAAATAATAGAACTATAGAATACTTTGCAGCTATATGTTTTAAAATAATAAAAGAGAAACCTTGGAAACTTGTTGAACAAGGGTAAATTGTTATAAAGAAATAATAGAACTATAGAATACTTTGCAGGTGTATGTTTTAAAATAATAAAAGAGAAACCTTGGGAAACTTGTTGAACAAGGGTAAATTGTTATAAAGAAATAATAGAACTATAGAATACTTTGCAGGTGTATGTAAAGAATAATAAAAGAGAAACCTTGGGAAAATTATTGAACAAGGGTAAATTGTTATAAAGAAAGAATAAAGCTATAGAATACTTTGCAGGTGTATCTTTTAAAATAATAAAAAGAGAAACCTTGGGAAAATCATTGAACAACGGTAAAATTGTTATAAAGAATAATAGAACTATGGAATACTTTGCAGGTTTATGTAAAGAATAATAAAAAAGAAACCTTGGAGCTGTATGCGTTAAAGAATAATAATTTAGGTGACGAACAATAGTGGATTGTTATAAAGAAAAAGAAAATACTTTTTAACCGGGCGGTGGTGGAAACGCGAACGCGGCGCGGGGGGGCGAACGGTTGGGCGCGGATGGTAATAAACTTGAAAATGAAGTAAAAGAAAGGATGATTTACCTTGAACGTATATATGAAAAGAATTTTGGGATTTTTGTTTTGTTAGTGCAAAGAAAAGTTTTTTATGTTTTTGTATTGTGTTATTAACATGCTTAAATATTGTTTTGAAAAGGAATAGGTGACTTGTATGAACTTGATGGTACTGGAGGACGCCATCTTGTTTCTTTGAACTGTTTAAATACGGGAGTTTTTGAAAATGTTGTATGTATTTTAACTATGGCTGCTATACAGAAAGAAGATTTCGTGTATGCGGATGAAGAGACGCTGTTTTCTCCGCCGTGTGTGGAGAATAACCCGAAGACCGAAAATAGCAATTTATCGGTAAACGGCAGAGCAGACTCTCCAGAGAGTGTAAAAACTATTTATTTATCATCTTCGGATGATGATGATAATGATATTGAAGAAGATGAAGAATTTGTGGGAGGATCACCATCCTTATTATCGAGGACATCAAGGTTTTGGAGTTTGAATTACCGCTGTAATAATTATAAAGTGGACACGAAGTGCATTGTGAAATCGATTAAAGAGTGGGAAACAGATAAAATGTTAATTTGTAGCGGATGTTATGAAAGTGTTAACAATAAAATGGCCGATGAGTGTTTATTCATGTGTGATGAAGAATTGGTGGAACGTGCCATATTAACTTTAATAGATATAGAAGTTGACGAACTGTTTTATACATATGCCAAATCGCATATAATAGGCATATGTACTCAAGAATTGTTTTATGAATTATACTATGATTTGGTTGAAGAAAGGGATAAGACATTTTTAACTGACGTAATTGAAATTTTTAGAATGAAAGACAGAAAACATGTGTGAACTGATCTACATATGAAAAGTGAACTTTGTGTTTGTGCTTGAGTAAATAGTGTAAAGACATATAAAAGTGAAAAAAAGAATTATACTTTAAATTTTAACTATATATGTATACATATTACGTATTTTGAAAATTTTGTGTATCATGTAGTGAAGAACATATTAGTGAAGCTTGTGTTTTAAAAACTATAAGTGCATACTTACGTTTTATTAATAATATTTCTTGTGAACAATGTTTGCTGCATCTTGAACATCAATGTTTATTTTATCATGATATTGGAACTTTTGCTGTAGCATATTTATCTAACGACATAACTTTGATTGATTTATTTGAAGAACATTATAGTGAAATTTTAAGTATAAACTTTACACGCAAAACGCGTGAACACCGAATTTGTTGTTACGTTTTTTGTTAGAAAACAAGATGCAACCTTTTATTGTAAAGATGCAGAAAAATCACTTGGATTAAAATATTTTTGTAATATCCAATTTTTTTTATAATATTAATTGTATTGTATACAAAGAAGAAATAATAATTATTATTATTTTATGTATTGATTGATAATAACATTAAGTTTTTTTGTTAATGTACTTTTATTGTATTTTGATGAAAATATAAAGAAATAAACTTTTGCGTTATAATAATTTTTATTGTTTTTCTTTTTAAAATGGTTAATGAAATAAATAATTAGAAAAATTTGAAAATGATTGGAAGTGACATATGTTTGATATTTATTTTCTTTTGCATTTACTTATATTATTTCACAATTAGTATTGTTTTACATGTTTGCATTTTTTAATTTTTCATAATATTATTTTACATTTTAAGAAAATATTTAAAGATAAATACAAATAATAATAAAATATATACGTATATAAAAGTTTAATATTTAAATAATTTATGTTAAAAAGAAATGTTTTTGAAAATACTAAATTACTTCAACACTTTGTATTACCGTGTTAAAAATTGCAAAGGAAACTTTACATTTGTATTCTATCGTTTGTTTTGGAAAAACTTATAGTTAAAAAGTGTGACTACAAATAATTTTTGTTTTATTTAAGTAATACGATATGTAGAAAATGTTTGGAGAATTTGTTTTACTAACTAATTTTTTTATTTTTAAAGTTACGTATTATTAACAGAATTGTTTTACGAGAAGTATTTATTTAACCTTGCGTAATAAATTACACGAACCCATCTCACATCGTTAGTTTACGTTAGTTTTAAACTAATAAAATTGATGTTGTGTAAACTAATAAAATTGATTTGAAAATAATAAAATGTGCAAAACATATATTAATATTTATTGTTTTGGATATACAATACAATTTTACTTTGTTTTGATGTTAGTATACTTTAAAAATACATGTAAACATACATACATACATACCTGCATAATGAAAAGTAAAAACATATGTTGCAGTTGGAAGCTTTGGTAACCAATGGAAACTATGTTTACCAATGCCGAGTAAAATACCAACTTACAACACGCATGCGCATTCGTTAAAAGTTTGTACCCATGCGCAAATTTATTTATGAAAAGGAAAACACATGTTGGAGTTGGAAGCTTTGGTATCCAATGGGAAGTAAATACCAAGTTTGTAACACGCATGCGCATTCGTTAAAAGTTTATACGCATGCGCAAATTTATTTATGTATACATAGGAACAATACTTAAATAGTATAGTATTTGTGAAGATGTGTAGTAGTTAGAGAAGAGTATTAATACTAACTGTATTGTTGCAGTTGTACATATATAAAGAAGATTTTAAGAATAGCAGAGAGCGCAAGAGACAGAATAGAAAACGCTAAAGGGAAAAAAGAAGAATTGTTGTGAGACTTTCACCAGAGTTAGCAGATTAAATTAGAAGAAAATCGTAAGTCCATTTTTCTTATACATACTTGATTATTTAAGATTGAATTTGATGATTTTGAAAGAAATAATGAATGTTAATGAAAATTATACTTATTATTTTATATATATATATATATATATATATATATATATATATATATATATATATATATATATATATATATATATATACGAGTATTTGAATAAAGCAATACAATTATTTAAATTTAATACATTTGTGTATAACGATTTTAGCGAACACATGTATTTATTATTTTCAGATCATATTTTTAAATATTTTTCGGTTTACACTCATTAACTATTTTATTAAAAATTTTAATATTTAAACAGTACAGCAGTTTTGATATTTTTTTCAAGATGAAAATTCTCTTGTATATGTTGTATGTATTTGTTTGTTTAAAAAATACTGAAAATTATTTTACATATATTTTCAGATGGAATTCCTCGGCACATCGTTGGTAAACGAGTTCAATAAAATCGATGAAATTTACCTGGATGCTGTTATAGAAGGCCTCAACACGAAGGAACGCGTGTTGGAGACCTGGTGGAGAATTATGGATAAGCAACGCCAAGGATTCCGTGGCAGTGAAAGGTATGATACCTTGCTATCAGCTCTTTTTAATTTTTACCATGATAATCAAGCACTTATATTGCAATATACAATGTCTAGTGCTGACATTGTTGACTTATTTGCACACGGATTTTTCCGTGAGCAAATCATGTACCAGTGGGCACATGATAAATTCGTTCATTATAATTATTTTAATTGTGCACAAGGTGATAGGATAAATGCAGCAGAGGTAGCCGAATTTTGTAATTATGGATAGCGTTTTATTTTGGTTCATAATAATGTGATGCCATCTGTTGAAAATTCCGTAACCTCGGTCCACCAAGAAAGTCAACCCTTGGAAAACATACTTCAAGAAGAAGACTTTAATTTAATTGATGAAATTATTAATGAACAAATAGAAAATGAACCAGCAGATGGTACACAAACAAATCAAAATTCCGCAGTTTTAGTAAATCCGGATGAGTTTGGAACATCTGATTATGTGGAGGCTTTATTAAACGAGTTATGTGAAAACGGACAAAATCCTGTGGATGTTGTAAATAATGAAGAACAGGTATCAAGTGTACAATGTTCACGGGATACTCGTGGTTACGGAATGGGGTCTACACAACCTAGTACTTCCGGTTACGTTCCTCCAAGTGAACGTAGCGAACATACAGAAGTTCAAAATACAGGGGAAGGTAATTTCGAAGTAGTACGTGAAAGCAGAAAAAGTTTCACTAAGTTTAACTTGGTGGGACATGAAATTGCGGTAAGGCCTATGGGAAATGATGAAATTAGATATCCTGCGGCCTATATTGAAAACCTAATGAACTTTGCATTGGATAATGTATTGAACAATGCGAGACCTAATGATTTTGTTGGAATGTACATTGATTCGTCCAATAGTAAGGATAAGAAAGCAGTGTATGTTCCATGGAGACGCCGCAAAGACATTTCTGCTAAGTCCGTTTTAGCTTCTATTACTAGAGTGTTAAATAGTAATGAAGACTTCCTTTTAGGTAATCATGTCCTTTTTCGATTTCATATAGTAAATGCAATGTTTGGTGCTGGAAGAACACGAGATAATAATTCCACACTAAACAAATATTTACCGTTAAATGAATTTTTAGTACAACATTTGGTTGAGCTGCCGGGAACCGATAATGAAAAACTTTCTTTGCCTAAAAGTATTGCTTGGGGTATAGCAAAGCATACCGAAACACGTCAAAATTTGAGTAATTTAACAGATCCAACTAGAGATACATTAAAAGGTAGAGCAATTAATCTTTGTATTGAGGCAGGTGTTAGCGTTAAAGGAAAAGATGGATGCAATTTTAATGACGTTGAATTGTTTCAGAAACATTTAACTCCAAATTATCAAATTATTATTTATGAAAAAGTACCCGAAAGCAAACGTGAATTTAGAGTACGTTACCCGGAAACACAAGTACAAAGACCAGAGTTACAAAATGCAAAACCGATTTATATTTATTACGATGAAAGGGGAAGTATTGGACATTTCCGGCCTATTGGTACAATAACGTCATTTCTAAGAAAAGAAAAGTACTGTTTACATTGTTTAATTGGGTTTAATGGTGGCAATCGATTTCATAAGTGTGAGTTAATGTGTTCATCTTGTGAACATATGCACAAAGTAGATGATGCAATGTATAAAATGAAATGCAATGCATGCAATAGATATTTTACTAGGGGTGAATGTTTCGACAATCACTTAAAAGGTAATAAAATTGGCAAGAATGTGTGTGAATATGTTAAAGTTTGCATCAACTGTAATGCACTCTATGATTTAAGAAAACGTAAATCTGATCATACATGTGGTGAATACTTTTGTAGTACGTGTCGTGAACATGTACAGGAAGGTCACTCATGTTATGTGACGAAAGTAAAACCTACTCATATCAAGAGGTTTCTTTATATTGTCTTTGACGTAGAAACCATGCTCAAACCGGAAAATGAGCGTGGGGAGCGGGAACACGTTCTTTGCTTGGTGTGCGTTAGACATGTATGCCATAAATGTATGAACACAGGCATTGATGAAGCCTGCAGTACATGTGGTGATGAAAACGGTAACCGCTCGTTTTCTTTTAAAACCATTGATGAATTTATTACACATATTTTATTAGATAGACCCATATTTAGTATAGTATGTGTCATAAGTCATAATGGTAGCCGTTTGGATAACATTTTCTGTTTGAGATCTCTCATTGAGTCCCAGCATATTATTCCAAAAACTTTAATACAGGGTCAAAAGATTTTTAGTATTTCTATTCATAATAAAATCATTTTTAGAGATAGTTATTTGTTTGTTGGTGTAAAATTATCAAAATTACCTAAGACGTTAGGCCTTTCAGAAAATTTAAAGAAGGGAGATTTCCCATACTTGTTTAATACAGTAGAGAACGAAAATTATGTAGGACCATATCCGGGAATAGAGTACTATGATCCTGAATCGCGATCTGCTGAAGAAAGAAAGCGGTTGGAGGGATGGCACCAAGAACGGGTGCAATTGGGAGAGCAATTTAATTTGCAAAAGGAAATGCTGGAGTATTGTGAAAATGATGTGAGAATTCTCACAGAAGCTGTTATTAAATTTAGTAATATCATAGAAGAGAAAACGGGTGGATTACAATGTTTTCTAGTATCGTCTGCGATTGCAAGTTTAGCCATGCAAACATATCGTACATCATATCTTCCAGAAGAAAGTATTTCTGTTATACCACCTTTGGGGTACCATTATAAAACTAAAACCAGTGAAAAAGCAATGAAATGGCTAAAGTATATGGAACACCAATTGGGTATAGAAATCCAGCATGCTGGACGAAACGGAGAACAATCTTTTGGAAGGTATAATGTTGACGGATAGAATGCAGAGCTTAATGCCGTTTTGGAATTTATGGGATGCTACTGGCATGCCTGTAAAACGTGTTTTCCAAATAACCGTAATGCCATAATAGATAATGCACATGGTCCGTACAACACATTTGAAAAAAGGTACGAACATACGGAAATCCGGCGAAAATATTTCACAGAAATTCTAAAAATGAATTTGTATGAAATATGGGAGTGCTCTTGGGATAATAAAGTACGCACAGATGTAGATTTACAAAAGTTCCTTAAAGAACAATGTGATACTACTGCAGACTTTCTTATTCCTAAGAGTTGCTACAACGGAGGCCGTACTGAAGTATTTCGTTCATATGTGAATTGTGCGGACGATGAGTGCATTCTTTATTATATTACATCGTTATACCCCTACGTAATGGCAAGGAAACCTCTTCCGGTGGGGGCACCTAAGGCGCATAAGGGGCCGGTTTTCCCAGATGTGTGGAAAAATTCATGGGATTGTAAAATGTACTGTATTGGCTCCTAAACAACTTTTTTTCCCATCTTACCGTATGTAGCGCAAAGCCTATTAATATTTGGACTTTGTAGGCTATGTATGGAAGGAGAAACTATTGATAGTTGCACACATTGTGATACTGAACGTGCATTAACTGGAACTTTTTGTACACCAGAGCTTCACCGTGCTCTTGAAAACGGTTATAAAATCGTCAAAATTTATGAAATATGGGAATTTTAACTCATGGGTTCTGAAGATCGGAATTCACCTAGTTTATTCCGGGACTATGTGAATACGTTTCTTCAGATGAAGCAGGAAGCTTCAGGCTATCCTGCTTGGTGTAAAACTGAAGAAGACAAAGATAAATATATTGACGATTACTATGCTCACGAAGGCATCAAATTAAATAAAGATAATATTAGGACGAACCCTGGACTTAGACAATGCGCGAAGTTGTACCTCAATTCCTTATACGGAAAATGGGGACAGCGAACAGATATGACACAGTGTGTAATTATTGATAGTGGGGCAGAGTTCCATAGGTACCTTGCTACACCGACATATGAGGTTCATAGTGTTATTCCAGTTGGTTATGAACATCTTATTCTAACATATAAAGACTTGGAAACTGAAAATGTACCTTTACAATTTTCCAATGTCATCCTTGCTGGTTTTATTACTTCATGGGCCAGGCTACAATTATATGATTTACTTGTGACTGTAGGACCTGAAGACGTAATTTATTGTGACACAGACAGTATTATGTTTACGTGTAAAAAAGATAGGGAACCTCCGTTGAAGCTTGGAAGCTATTTGGGTGATCTCACTGATGAAATTGAAGAAGGGTTGGAGTTTGTAACGTTTATAGGCTTAGGGCCAAAAAGTTATAGTATGCGGCTTAAAAATGCCGCAGGGGAATTTCGGAATATTTTCAAAATTCGGGGAATTACACTAAATGATAGGACCTCTCAAAGAATAAACTTTGAGAGTTTCTATGGATTAGTGACAGGAAATATTAATTGTACAATTATAGAAAATCCAAATAGCATTGTGCGGAAACAAGGCTTCACTATCTTTTCACGTAAAGAGACAAAAACACACCAAGAGGTAAACAAAAAACGTAAACGTATTGACGAAATACAAAGTGACGAACCAGTACCAAAGACAAAAAGTTTACCTCATGGATATGTACAATAATAATTTTAGCTTTGCTTATAAGTGATTGGTTTTATTTATTTATTTATTTATTTTTAACAGATTATTAGTAGAGTTTCACTATTTATTTATTTATTTATTTATTCCATCGTTTGCTGTGCAAACTTATAAATTGTAAACCAAAGTATACTCATAACAACAGCTAAGCTGTGATTGTAGTCATTTCAAGCTTTAATATTTATTGTTTAACTTATTCTTAATTTATTTTTAATTTATTTTGTTAATTGTGTGAGTGTGTGAATGAGTGTATATAAAGTAAAGTATCTATTGTATGCATTCAGTTTAATACAAGATGTTAAAGTTTCAACATCCATCAACCATTGCTGGTCCTTCACGTGCAGGCAAAACATGTTTTGTAAATCGATTATTAAATGAACGTAATCAAATGTTTACTATGAAATTTAATGAAATTGTTTGGTGTTATGGTGCAGTCATACCAAATTTAGATGCAAGTTCAGAAATTTGATTTATAGAAGGTATTCCAGATATGAATAATTTTGAAATACAAGAAAATTCATTATTAATATTAGATGACTTAATGTCTGAAACCAATGGTGATGTTGCAAACTTATTTACAAAATATGCACATCATAAAAAATTAACAGTAATATTTATGGTTCAAAATTTATTTCCAAAAGGAAAACATGCTCGTGATATAAGTTTAAATGCACATTATATTATAGTATTTAAAAATCCTCGTGATAAATTACAAATACAATATTTAGCAAGACAAGTTATGCCACGATATAGTAAACAAGTTGTGAATGTGTTCGAAGATGTAACACGTGATCCTCACACTTATTTGTTATTTGACTTAACTCATAAAACAAATGATGCATTACGATTACGTACAAATATTTTTCCTAATGAAACACTGCATGTATATGCAAATGTAAAAGACAGTAATTCAATCGTTTACGTTTAGTTTAGTTCAAGATGTTGAAGGTGAAACAACACTTTGATACTCTCCGTGCTTTGTGCAAATGCAAAAGCGCAAAGCGAAAACAAATTATACGACATGCGTCTGGTGATTTAATACGTACTATTTCACAAGTTGCTAAAAACACAATAAAAGGAAACATTCCGTTGAATTCGCGTTAGAAGCAACGTTTACGTAGACATAAAAAGATATTGCGTGCTTTATCTGCACAACATACAGCACTTAATAAGAAAAAGAAAATTTTATTGCAGAAAGGTGGGGCATTTTTACCATTAATCTTAGGACCATTACTTGGTGCAGTAGCAAGTAGTTTGTTTGGAAGATAAGTATGTCGGAATTTCGTAAAATGATATTAGTGCCTGAAAATGCAATGCAACAAATGCATGCAAATATAAAATCAATAGATTCACATCAATCGCGTTTAGATGAAGAAATGAGTAGTATTTTACAACGTCGTAATCTTAGTATTGATGAAAAATGGAAATTGTATCAGCAAGCATTACAACAATATTTAAATTATACTTCATCAGTTTCACAAAATCCAATTACATTACCTATTATTGAAAAAGATGTTCCTCAAACATCATCATCATCTGAAGAAGAAAAAAATAATTCTATTTTACCCTTTGTATCGGACATTTTACAATCAGTACCAAAAACACAGCGAAGGAAAACAGATCTATTATTAAAAAAGTTAACAAGTTCTGATAAAATTCATTGGGACCAATCAGGAACAGTACGTATTCAAGGAAAAATAATACCAGGTTCTAATATTATTGATTTAATAAATGATGTTGTTCGTACACGAAAATATTCAAGAAATCCGATAGGCATTCACGAATTTAAAAATTTATTGGATGAACTTAATGTACCACGTGAATTTATTTCTACTCCTATAGTGAAATCACATAACAAAGTTAAAAAATCACACAAACCAACACTAGTAACAAATATTTTTAAAAACTGGAAAGAATATAAAATGTAAATAAAAATGGTAAAATTGTCAAAGTTATATTATGATTATACGAATCCTGCTTCTTTATCAAGTATTAAAACATTACAAGGAAAAACAAAATTATCAAAAAAGAAAATTAAAATTATTGTTAAACAAAAAGAAATTATGGTTAGCATCTCAAGATGCTTATACATTACATGCACCAGCACGTAAAGTGTTTCAACGTAAACAATATTATGTTAGTGCACCAAATGAAACATTACAAATGGATTTAGCAGATATGCAAAATATTGCAAAGTATAACAAAAATTATAAGTATATATTATGTTGTATCGATATTTTTTCACGGTATGCGTATTGTGTTCCCTTAAAAACAAAAACAGGTCCTGAAATGGCAAAAGCAATCAAAAAAAATTTAAAAAAAAATACATTACCCGTGTTTAATGTACAAACGGATTTAGGTACAGAATTTTATAATCGACATGTAAAACGTTTATTTAAAGAATACGAAATTAATCATTATAGTGTGCATTCAGAAACTAAATGTGCATTAGCCGAACGGTTTATAAGAACATTAAAAAAATTGTATCGTTATTTTACGGCTAAAAATACATATCGTTATATAGATGTGTTAGATCAATTTGTAAAAAATTATAATCATTCGTATCATAGTAGCATTAAAATGGCACCAGCCAATGTAAATCATTCTAATATTAATCAAGTTTTGAATGCGTTGTACGGTGATAAAACAAATAAAAAGAAATTAACATGTAAATTTCAGCCTGGTGATTATGTGCGTGTTAGTAAATATAAACATAAATTAGAAAAGGGATATTTACCAAAATGGTCACAAGAAATTTTTATTGTTGATAAATGTATTCCGACAAATCCTATTACATATAAATTAAAAGATTGGAATGATGAGGAAATTAAAGGAATATTTTACACAGAAGAATTACAAAAAGTAAATGTAAATTCAAACAAAACATTTTTAATTGAAAAAGTATTAAAACGAAAAAAAGATATGATGTATGTAAAGTGGTTGGGATATCCATCAAGTGTGAATTCATGGATTAAAACAAATTCTGTTCAGTCTTCAAAATGAGTTCAATGATAGAACATGATTTCTATGCTACTCTTCCTTCAAATGCTAGTAGTGAAATTTTTACTAATAATACAACTTCTTCATTTATAGTAAAGTTAGCACAACCTATTCATTTAAGAGAAGGAGAATGGTATGTTGCCTTAACACAACTTAATGTACCTTTTAGTTTTTATGACGTAGGTAAAAATGAAAAAAATATAATTGAAACCATCGTTAATGATGAACTTGAAATTGCAGATGTTGATATTACACCAGGATACTATACTTCTATTCCATCCATTTTAGAAATGATTCCTGAAGAATTACGCATGTTAAAATAATATAAAAATAAAAATCAAGTTAGAATTAGACATTCTTTAAAATTAAAAGATTTTTGTGTTATTGCAATGACACGCGGATTACAACATTTACTTGGATTTATAAATGAAAATACAACAGAGTTTACAGATAGTGTCTTTGTAAAACCAGTTAATGAAGATGTTCCAAACGTAACACGTGCAAAATTTCCATGCAATTTAGAATATAATATACCAAATGTTTTTAATGTTTGTGTTGATATTGTAAAACAACAAGAAAATATTGGACCACTACTTCGTAAAGTTAGTGTCTATAATATTGAGCATGGAGATGTAAAATGTTTTCTATTTTACACACCACAATATGTTAAAGTTGTAAAATCTTATTTTAACACGATTGAAGTAAACTTAAAAGATGAGCACGGTTTAAAATTGCCATTTGAATTTGGAACTTCAAACTTTACACTTCACTTTAAACGAAAATGATTTCTGAAAGTATTGATGATAGTTTTTACATTACACTTGTATCAAACGCAAATACTGATGTATATCCTACAAATAGTCCAACACATTTTATTAATCAATTAAAAAGTAATATTCAATTATCAGAAACCGATTGGCATGTAGGTTTAAGTGAATTACATGTTCCTTTAACATGTTATAATGTTAACGATGGAGAAAATGTTATGTGGTATAAAATAAAAAATGAAGAAGCACAAAAAGGTAAAATTCTAAGTGGATATTATCACTCTGCACATCATATCATTGATGAATTAAATAAAATATCAAAAGACATAAAATTTTCTATATCAAATGTTGTACAAGTAGATTGTAGTGAACGTGTTGAATCAGCCTTATTATCACCAACATTAGCATTGCAATTAGGACTTCGTCAACATAAAGAACTTGTTTTGTATAAACGTGGATTTAAACAACCATATGTTGATATTGGATATCCTCATCAAATTTTTATTTATACTGATATCATACAATATCAGTTACTAGGTGATACAAAAGCACCTTTATTACGTATTGCAACAATATCAAATGTAAAATACGGTGAAGTGCAAACATTAACATTTCAAGATATTCATTATCTTTCACTTGCAAAGTTTTCATTTAACAGTATTGAAATACTATTAAAAGACCATGCAGGACGAAATTTGCCATTTCGTTCTGGGACACTAAGTGTTACACTTCATTTTAAGCGTTCTCCTAATAAAAATTAATTAATTAATTATATTTTAAAAATGAAATTTAGACGACATTACGGACATGGTATCCCATACTTTTCAGGACCTGTATATCAACGGGGACATGGTATAGGTAGTTTCTTTCAAGGATTATTTCGTTTTGCATTACCATTTCTTAAACAGGGTGCAAAAACTTTAGGTCGACAAGCATAACAAACGGGAATACAAGTAGCAGGTGATGTATTAGAAGATAAACCATTTAAAGAATCTGTTCGTGCACGTGTAAAAGAAGCTGGTGAAACATTAAAGACAAAAGCTGCTAACAAAGTTGGTCAGTTATTAACTGGAAGTGGTAAGAGACGGCCACGCAAGCGTAAAGCTCCGGCAATTATTCGTTTTGGACCTCCAACTAAACGTAAGCGTACAAACAAAAGCAAAAGCAAAAGCAAAAGAAAAGTAAAAAGAAAAATAAGTCGTGTTACAGATATATTTTCATAATGGCACTACTTAATTCAAACAGTGTGGAATGCTGTACCAACGATTTCGATTTATTTAGTACTCCAATGACACAAACTGCAATTGAATCTTGCTTTAATGCTGAATACCGTCCAATTTCAACATTAAGTTCTGATGGACCTATTGAATTTTTTACTCCCGGTGAAACAGGAGAATTTATTCATACTGCATATCTTTATCCTTACGTACGTTGTAAAATTACAAAGCCTGATGACACAGCATTAGCTGACACTGATGTTGTAGCACCAACAAATAATTTCCTACATTCGTTGTTTAGTCAAATTGACATTTCATTAAATGATAAATTAATTACTTCTTCATCAGGATTTTATCCTTATCGTGCGTACCTTGAAACATTATTAAATTATTCCCGTGATGCTTCTGATACACATTTGAAATTAGGTATGTGGTATAAAGATACTGCTAAACAATTTGATACTATAGGTAATGCTAATGTAGGTTTTCAACAACGTGCTAATTATATTAAAAATAGTAAATCATTTGAAATGTATGGGCGTTTGTATAGAGATATTGCTGGATTACCAAGAGCACTTGTAAATAAAGTAGGTCTTCGTATAAAATTACATCGTAGTAAAGATGCTTTTTGTTTATTATCTCCTGTAAATACTTCTTATAAAGTAAAACTTGAAGATGTTACTCTGCATATACGCCGCATTGATGTTGCACCTCATTTGGCAATGAAAATCAATACTAATATGAATCATGAAACAAAATATCCCCTTACAAGAGTACAAACAAGATCGTATACTATTCCTGCAAACGTTAATGCATACAATCTTGATAATATTTTTCTGGGTAACGTACCTAAAGGTGTTGTTATCGGATTTGTTTCCAATTCGGCATTTAATGGAAAATCTGAACTAAATCCATTTCATTTTTAACACTTAAACGTTAACAAACTGCAGCTACAAGTTGGATCAAAATCTTTTCCTCCCAGTCCCCTCACCCCCGATTTTAAAAACAATTTGTACCTTCTAAGTTACCATTCTCTGTTTTCCGGTACTGGTTTATATTATAAAGATGATGCACATACTATTACTCCTGAAGAATATCCACACGGTTATACTCTTTATGCATTTATTCTATCACCTACAGCTACATTAGATGACTGCACTTGGGACCTTGTGCGTGATGCACCTGTAAATGTTAAAGTTTCCTTTTCTGAAAATTTAACTGAGCCTATAACATGTATTGTTTACGCTCAGTTTGATTCTTTAATTCAAATTGATAAAGATAGAAATATATATACTGATAATACTTTTTAAAAGTATCATTTTAATAAAAGAAGTATAACTGTTCACTTCTAAGCATATGAATTACAGGTGCCCTACTGGTACAAACTGTGTTAAGCATTGTATATTGTAATATTTTTGCTTGATTATTCAGAGTTGCAAGGTATCATACTATGAAGTTTCTCAAAAGTATTTTTTATGCGTTAGCACCATTCATCGTTATTGGAAAAGTTATAAAAAATCTGTCATAAATATTTTAAACATGTTATTTCGTTTTATGAGAATATTCCATATACTCCACTAGGTCTTCCAACATATACGCGTATAAAGTGATGTAAAGTGAAGTGAAGTGATGTGAATTTAAAAAACAAAAATTATGTACACGGATGATTTAATAAAAGTGTTACTTCGTGATAAACTTACTGGTGCAAATGTGCATGGCATTTATCCTATTGATAGAATACCAAAAACTGTGCAACCACCGGCTGGACTTATTATAAATTTAAGCAATTCATCTTCAGGTGGCACACATTGGGTGTGTGTATTCATTGATGAAAATCAAAGAGGTTACTATTTCGATAGCTTAGCTTTACCATTTCCAAAAGAAATAAAAACTTTTTAAATAAAAATTGTAAAATATATTTTACAAATAGTTCCGCATATCAAGATAATAATTCAATCTTGTGTGGACAATTTGTGTTGTACTTTCTGCATCATATTGTACGAAAAAAAGCTTTCAAGAATGTTTAAATTTATTCAGAAAAAATAATCTTAAACAAAATGATAAAATTGTATTCAATCATGTATCCAATATAATAAAAAAGAAAAACAAGTAGATTAGTTTAATAATTTTTTTATTTACAATTTAAAATCTTGTACTTTTATTTACAAGAACATATCATTTCCTTTTTACAACTTTGCAAATGCATTAGTTAATGTTATAGTACGTTGTAACTTCCACCAATAACATAATTGTTGTGCATTACGAAATGCACATCCTGATTTTTTATCAAGTTTAATACTTTGTTCATGAAAAGTACAATAATCATTAAATACGTTTGCATGCAATGTGTTTAATGGTGGACACTGTTTACTTTCCAAATCAATAACATTACCTAGTGCAAAAATATTTTTAATCCAAAGTGTTTTTTCTGCACCTTTACAATAAAAGGTTGCATCTTGTTTACAAAGTTGATATATAAGGTTACGTATGTGTGATACAGTATAACCGCATTTATCATTCCAAGTTAATCCGTGTAAGTTTAATGTTAACCATTCAATTTGTTTTTGACAACCTAATGGAAGTACATTGTATTCTACTGGTGATTTTATTAAACAATGCAAATTTACTGTATCATCACACGCAGTTAAACAAAATTCACGTATAATAAATTCATTATTTGAAATCTTAAAACCTTGTATGTCAATAATGTATTCATTAACACATGGTGAAATTTTATGTTTACGTTCTAAGAAAAACGGTATAATTTGTACCACAAATTCAGTGTTCTTTAAACAATCACGCGCTTTGCGTATAAAGTTTATACTTGAAATTTCACTATGGTGTTCTTCAAACACTTCAAATAAATCAAAAAGAGTTATGTCGTTGGATAAATATTCTATAGCAAAAGTTCCAATATCATCATGAAATAAACATTGATGTTCAAGATGCAGCATGCATTGTTCACAAGAAATATTATTATTAGAGCGTAAGTATACACTTATAGTTTTTAAAACACAAACTTCACTAATATGTTCTTCACTACAAGATACACAAAAATTATTTTCGAAATACATTATGTACAATACGTTTTCTTAACACACCTCACTCGTTCGATCTGTCTTTTTCAAGAAAAATACTTAAAAGTTCTTTTCGTACATTCACATCCACTGATAGTTCACCAAATGTAATATTAAAATAATCTCTTATTAATGATGTAATAACTGTATGTGTTTCTGCATAAATATCAAATAATTCCTCCTGTACACGAGGATTCACTAACAGAGACCGAACACGAATGTCTAAAACGTCTTCATTACAATAAAAACATTCATGAGACCATTCACATGTATCGTGCCAATAACATGCATAGCATATTAAATAATCATTTGGTTTCCATTTCGCTATGCAGTCTCTTACACAGTTCACATCCACATAGTTAACACCGCATTCACAGTTCCAACTTAATTCTGATAAAGCAGGTGAACATGGCGGCGTATACACATTTGATACCACTTCGTCATTTGATTCCGCCTCAAAATCTGAATTATCTTGCGAAAATTCATACACTTCATTATCTATTCCCGCCTCACTATCACTTGCATAAACTTTTATATTATCGTTTTCATATCTTTCTAATTCATTTTCATTAATTGTACAATCTGGAGAATCTGGATATTCATTCTCAGCGTCTAACTTATGCTTCACATCAACGTCTTCTACAAACTGACGGTTCTCCATCGCTAACAAAACTATACATGCCTATTTTTTAAAACCAATATTTAAATAAAAATTTCAAATGACGTCACGCGCTCGCGCCCGCGCACGCGGGTATTTTCCGTTCGTTCCCCCGCGCCTTCCCGCGCCGCGTCCGCGTTTCCGCCGCCGGGTCTTTTATTTTTATTTATAACAATCCGGTATTGTTCAACACCTAAATTATTATTCTTTAACTCATACAACTGCAAGGTTTCTCTTTTATTATTCTTTTCATACAGCTACAATGTATTCTATAGTTCTATTATTTCTGTATAACCTTGTTAAATGATTTTCCCAAGGTTTCTCTTTTATTATTTTAAAACATACACCTGCAAAGTAATGTGTAGTTCTATTATTCTTTATAACAAGTTGCCATTGTTGAACAAGTTTTCCAAGGTTTCTCTTTTATTATTCTCTTTTATGTCACTCCTATACATACAATAGTACACCAGCCATTACCTGTCATCATATGTCATTTAAACAATAGTGTATTTCTATACAACTATACTTTCTACCTATTGTTATAACAAAGGACCCCTGCGTGGATGGTATGTGGACATATCCCGATATCCCTACTCGATTGCCTTTCCATGTCTAATCTCGGATATAGCCTTTTCAAACTCATCCCTAAGAATACTAAATCCTTTGTCATCCTCGCCTACTTCATTTTCTACTTCAACATTTAGGCTACACGGTCTATCCCTACTCTCATATAAGTCTTCAACGTATTCTTTCCACCTTCATATGACCTCATTTCTCTCGCTGACTACCTTCCCATTCTTATTTTCTACTGCCATCATAATACCCTCTTGATAAATGTAAGAATTCTTTATATTGGTGACGTGAAATTTCAAAATTAAACTCAATTAGAAACGAACCAATACATGTTTAAGTTTTCCGAAAATTCTGTCCTAAGATGAGAATGGAGGATAGTGTCTACTTATTAAAATTTCTGCATTTGCTTACGTTTGAGGTGTGAAATTTGGCTTTGATTTCTTAACTATAAATAATTGAACGTATGTTTCCGGGAATTCCCCTCTTAAAGATGGAGAAAAGAGACGATTTCTATAATATTAACATTTACCACTATTTATTTAGAAAATGTCACGAAATGTGAAATTCGCTTAAATTCGTAATGTTAAATTTCGTAAACCAACTCTGAAGTAAAAAGAATGGAATACGTATTTCAGAGTTTTCGAAATTCTTTTAAGCAGAAGGGGGGAGGAATTAATTTACTTATTTCTCGACATTCAAATCGGCGTTCGCTGTCTCATCATCATAGAATGTTCGAGGAGAATTACTGAACATATTTAGAACTACTCTAGATCATGGTCTCATCATATCACTTTCACTGAAATGCGTATCCTAAGGGGAGGGGTCAAGGTCAAAAAAGAAATATTTGCTAAAAATACAGTATCTTACCAATCTCTTATGTATGAAGATGAAATTTAATATACAAACCAAGTAGACACGCAACCCAGCGTTCTAGGAAATTCCACTTCCGTCTCATCTCATGAAAAATGATTGAAAATTTTAGAACATAGTTAGCACTTGGCTGAAGCCATTTTTTAACCATGTCAGTTTCATTAAAATCCGTATCCTAAGAGGGTGGAGGAGTTAATATATACGGCGAAAATTAAATATCTTCCAAGCCAAAGAGATGAAACTAGGTATATGAACTTTTTACTTAACGAGGTCACCATGTG
The DNA here is from genome assembly GCF_964235325.1 of Thermobia domestica. NCBI lineage: Eukaryota > Metazoa > Arthropoda > Insecta > Zygentoma > Lepismatidae > Thermobia > Thermobia domestica. The sequence continues at coordinate 48,988,445 of NC_137470.1, read as the reverse complement.
GACATGCCCCAGCGTTTTCGAAAATTCTGCTTCCAAAACAGGCTACAGGGTGACAAAGTGTTTGAAACGGCTGAAATGAATTTTTAAACGTATTTAGCACGTTGGACATTTCTATTTTATAAACTCACTTTGAAAAAAACAATCGTAAAAGCAGAAGAGAATATTGATTTCTTGCACAGAATAAATACTGCATCGTATGAAACACATTTTTGAACATGGTCGAGCTAGGGGTTTTATTTCACTTTTGTTCAAATAAGTTACGTAACGGGGAAAGGGTGATCAAATATAACTTTCAAATATTTCCCATAAACCTATACTACTCGTAAGAACGGGCTTGCATATAATAATAGTAAATAATAATAACCATATTCTCACAAATTTATATTTATTTCCAGCAAGACTCCTGCATAGAATTGTAGTGCAGTGGAATATTATATTTTACCAGTTTTGTCAATGAAACCACTGTTCTTACACAGTAGTTATTTCGTGTTTAAATTATATTTAATTTGATGTTTGTTACAACATTCGTAATATCTGTAATTTTAAATTTAGTTCTGTCAGAGACTCGCACCCTTAGATTAGGAGCCACTGCTCTAGGGACTACTTAAAAACTTTGAATTTACACCTACATAGGATTTGTGACGTGGGGTACCACTAAGAAAAATTTTTGAAAATTCACGAAAACAGGAGGAATTGGGGTGAGAGTTATTTTAATAAGATACCCTCATCTGCGAAACGTATAGGACTGGGAACTTGAAATTTGGTATTTGGATTTCCAATTTAAAATACGTTAACACATATTTCAGCATTTCTTTTATATCTTAGTAATAAAGGGGAAGGAAAAGATAAGAATAGGAATTATTGCTCGTATAATAACATACCAGTATCTCTGAATCTCTGAAAGCTACAAACATGAAATTTGGCTTTAGAACTTCTCATTTAAAACAAAATTTCTTAAAGAGAGTAAACAGAACCACCCAATATTTTTCAATTAAAATTGAAATCAGAAGTTGTAGTAGATATCTACCACTTAGTGTTATTTACTAGTGATTAGAGTGGAGATGGAATATGTCCTAGGGACGCTTAATCGAATACAAACCGTGACTATCTATTGCCGTTTGTCATATACAGTCTTGTTCAAGAAAACTTTGATACTCACCTCTCTTTGAAAAGGCCTGTGGTCCTACCTACAGTTAGAATGAAATCAAATAAATGTGAATTTTGTTTGGTCGATTAAGAAGTTTATTTAGAGCCACAGCATTATAATTTCCTTTTGCGGTTGCAAGAATATCATCTTTCATAGCAGGGTGAGTGGTCAAGATTTCTTCAACAAAACTGAACAACGATGAACGTTAACACCGGAAGTGGTTGATTTCTAATAATTACGTTTGATTACAGGGTAAACGAGGAGATGGTACCTATTTTAAGAACGCTAACTCCTTTTTTTTTAAAAAAAAATCTTCTCGCTGTCTCTTATAGGTCATGTTCTATGTATATTACATTGAACCTGGAAGTCATACTGGATTACCAGGGTGTCTATCGGTTACGAAAAGCATTAAAGAAAGTCACGAACTCAGAAAATGGTCATGAAAGTCAAGAAAAAGTCACGAAATTTTGCTTTTGGGTCACGATTCATTTTATCTGTACAAATATAAGTACATACCTGTAAATGTTTTTCTATAAAGTGTCAAAATTCACCACCAAAAACTTCTATGGTTTTAGACGCTATCAAATCACAAGTAAAGCAGGCTTCTATCACGTGCGTAAAATTGGCCCAAGTCGCACACAAATTCGCTTTTGAGAATGTTACTAAATTTAATGGTTTGTTAAAGGAAAGGTCATGAAATTTCATTTTGGAATTTTAGTAGACACCCTGTCACTTCTGATTTTATTAGAGTGTTATGGATAGACAAAATGTATTCTTGAGATGCTCCGTCGATTGTCGAAAACAGCTTCTCGCTATCTATTACAGCTTTTGCTCCACAGTAATGAAAAGTAAACCGAAAATTCTTGATTTCTACCGGATCTAGTTTTATCAAAGTGTTAATAATAGAAATGAAAGGTGTACTTGGAATCTTTTAGTTGATTTCCCAAAACTGCTTCTCGCTATATATTACAGTTTTTCCCCATTCGATGTTAAAGCGGGAACTTGTTTATTTCTGCCACTTTCTATTTCAATACAGTATTAAGAATGGAGTTGAAAGGTATTATTGGGATGCTAAATCGACTGCCGGAAACCGTTTCTTGCTATGTATTACCCTTTTCGGTTTACAGGATCAACGTTAAAAGCAAAAATGATTGATTTCTACCACTCCTGGTTTCTGATCCACAACCTCCTGGTTTATGATCCTCTACTAATGAACTCTTTCGAGATAATTACTCTAGCTATCAATTGCAAAAAGCAGAAGTTAAATTCAGTTTCGTTCAAGAGTTTCGTGCGGAGTAACGGACGAGATGGACCAAAGCACTAACTGTACAATATTATTATAAATCTTACTCTGTAATCCCAATAATTAGATACATATTTCAGCGTTTTTGATTGTGATCTAGAAGGGAAGAAAAGATTTTGGAAGAGAATAGAGGTGGATATTACAATTATTATTATACTAAGATGTTTATATCTCGGGATCCCGTAAAGTTGAAGACATGAAACGTAGTATTTGAACTGAAAATGGTATGCTTCCAGATATATAAAGTGCAAGGCCATAGGCCGAACAAACACGGTGGCCTGGGAGCAAAGCCCCCAGGTATTTCAACTGAAATTCAGTATACTTGTAGGTATGTGAGGTGCGAGGCCGTAAGCCGAGCAAACACTGATGATTGCAGGTTTGAGATGCAAAGCGTTAGACCGAACAAATTTGCGGGTCTGAGGGCAAAGCCTTCACCGAGACGAAAGCTTGTATTGAATAAACTCTGATGAAGACAATAAGGAGCCTCACACAATATTTTCTTAATTAATAATGAAGTAGGAAGTGATAGTAGATTTATACCACTTCCGGTGTTAGTAGAAAGATTGGATTGGTGACACAATTATATTCTTGGGATACTTAACTGATTGCAGGAAACTGCGTCTTGCTACCTACTTCCGTATAGAGGTTCATATATCTGCCTGTTCCAATTTTAGTAGAGGATAAAGGATGAAGATGAAGTGCATTCTTACTCGATTGTAGAAAACCGGGTTACGGTTTCTGCTCTGCAGTGATCAATGTTAAAACCGGAAAGGTTTGATGTCTAGCACCTCCGGTTTTAGTATAGGGTTAAGAATGGAGATGAGAACGGACGGTTAATAGATTACGGAAAACAGCGTTTTGTTATCTATTACAGTTTTTCTTCCCTAGTAATCAACGTTAAAAACGGGAAATAGTTAATCGCTACCACTTTCTGTTTTAGTTGTAGATTAAGAACAGAGATAATATGCATTCTCAGGACGCTTAATCGATTTTCAGAAACAGCTTCTAGCTTTCTACTAGAGTCTTTTGTTCTACAGTGATCAATCTTAAATCGGAAGTCGTCGATATCTGCCACTTCCAGTTCAAGAGTCACCTCCATTAATTTTAAAACATGTTTTTCTTACATAATTATGTAACACTTGGTTTAATTCCAACTAAACTTGATGCATATATGTCTTAGAATCTGGAAAGAAATACTCGGGAGGGTAAGGAACCCCTAGCATCCCAAGGAGTGGGGATGGGAGAGCTGACATTCTAAAAATAATTGTAATGATCGATATTAGTGTTGAATCCATAGTTTTCGCTTCAGTCGCTGATATGGATAATGACTGTTTCCATGCCGTTCAAGTTCATCCCTGAAGAATCGGGGAGAGTGACATTTTAAAAGTAATCGAAAATGACGGATATTAAAGGCGAATCCATAGTTCTCATTAGTGTTAAGACTAACAGTGGTACTTTTGATAAAATTTAAAAAGAAGTTAGAATACAACTTTTGAATTTAATGAATGTAAACTTCTGCATTAATAAAAACTAGACTATTTGCCATCCAAAGTTGTAGGTGCGACTGTAGAGTTTATTATTATTATTATTTTTAAAGTATACCTTTTAAATAGCACCACGACATGGGAGGGAGAGAGAGTGAGAGATTTCTGGCCTTTTCAACATATTCTTAAACGTTTATAAATATTTTAAGATTTTCTTATAATTTTAATTTATGTTTGTTTCTTATATTGCAAGTACAAACAACTTGTAAGATGTAAATGCAATTTAATTTTTAAGAGACTCAAAAATGGTGACGCCATTTCCGGTGTTCTAGTAGCTAGCACGCGCGCCTTTCGTGCACGTAGTCACACGTCCGATTCCCAGTGGGAGTCTCTTACAAAATTTGGACTATTACTATGTTTGAGTTTCATCATCATCTTTGAGTCTACGTCTCATATAACATCGATGCAGAATCCTAAACTTAAATAGTTAACTAACTCGAAACCGATGAGAGTACAAAACTCAAGGTTTCGACAGAAAACTAGCACAAAAATTTGGAATAGAAAAAGTATCAAGTATCCAGCGATCTCATCAGGGAAAGGATGGGAACACATACATAACACCATAAAACACATTATTGAAATGGCAGTCAGTGATGACTATAGAGGTGGCTCTTGGGTCTAGAGCTTCGAAATTCCCTCTAGGGCATTTCCCGAGCGTGCTCAATCTGAGTTACCAGAATTTTCACAGTACTATATTCACTCATCGTTTATTCATTCCCCCCGTACTGGAAAATCTGAAATGAACATTGTCTCCTATCGTGCTCAATATGAATTACATGTATTTTTGCAGTATTGCTTTTCACCTATAGTGTAATGAAATTCTTCCACGAGAAAATCTGTAATCAACACTCAGACACGTAGCCGAGGGGGGATCTGGGGGGTCCGGACCCCCCTTGAGACCAGAAATGAAAAAAATAAGGAAGGATAAAACAAAATGAAATGACAAAAAAAAGGATCAGCGTTAAAAAATAAAAAGAAAACTACAGGAAGCTTTAGCTTACTCTTTCTTATGAGGAGATTTGTATTACTTGCAATATGGTGGCGAGGTAAGCGAGGTATTCTGGAAGAGTCAGGGAATTTGAAAAATCAAGAAAAGTTATGGAATTCTCAGAATTCCTGCTACTAGTCAGGGAGATTTCAAGCTTTCGAAAGCGTAAGTGCCGTTGTGTAACAGCGTGGACATTTTTAATCATAACTTTTCGTCATCGCATCCTTGCAATATCAAACATGTTATTTCAAGGACAATTTTCTGTTGCTCCTTTAACCTGTCATTTGGAACCGCCAGTAGTTGACGGAATAATAATTTTAAAAAAATGTTGAAAGGAAGTTCTGTTAGCATTTTATTCAACAGAGAAAGCAATACATATATTGTAAAACTAGTTGAATATACACATGCTTCACACAGGGGCTGTATTTGGAAGTCAACGCCTGTAGGAGTATCACCATTGATCTTAGTGACCGCGAAAACTGGATTTGACACTAATATCGGTCATTTTGGATTACTTTTATATGTCTTGGTATCTCACCCCCCCCCCCCGGGTGAACCCGGCCCGGAGCCGAATAGCATGAATTTGGAAGTTAATGCGACTGTAGTTTCACCATTGATTTCAGCGACCTCGAAAATATGAATTCGACACTAATAGCTCAAGTGGTAGAGCGTTGGCTTCGCATTCGGGAAGTCGTGGCTTCGAATGCCGCTGCCTACCATCCTGATTGAAGTTTTCCAGGGTTTCCCTTGGTCCCACCAGGCAATGCCGGGATGACACCTACTACACAGGCCCTGGGCGATACCTTCCCAAATCCTTTCCATTGTTAATGTTGTTGGATATTCAATGTAAAATGGCTTCTGAGCTGCATCTGGTGATTGTTAAATAACTAAATAAATAAATATCGGTCATTTTCTACTACTTTTACATATCCCGGTAAACGTCCCCCTGAGACCCCCTGGTTTGAATTTCTACAAAAACGTTCAACTCTGGTCTGGAGCCTGGACCAAGGTATTCGTGACTAAAATTTGGTAACTCTCGGTCAATTTGTTTGGTTCCCAAGCCGGTTCCGGTAAACGCCCCCTGAGACCCCACTCTATCGAAATTTAAAAGAAGCGCTTCATCTTCATCTGGGGCCTGTGCGAAGGTACCCCTGACCAAAATTTGGTAACTCTCGGTCCACTCGTCTGGTCGCCAGGCCGCACACAGACAGACAAACACACAAACAAACTCTTTATTTTATTTATATTAGAAGATAGTTTACAAGACGGTATTCAGTATGTACTTTTTATAATAATTGAGGTCATAACGAAAGGAAAGTTGTTATATTTGAATAAACAGGAGAAGAACGTAAATATTGCAAAATCTTTTTCAATACTTTTTTTTATTATTCTTCATAGCTTGTTATTAAAATACTTGCCAACATTTCTTCATTTTATTGTCCTAACAAACCGATATATGTTGATACTAAAGTAGTTTAGATTGATCGAGGTACTGGGCTTTCAGAATTTCATGTCACCCCCCCCCCCAGCGTTACGAAATCCTGGCTAAACGAACCAATATATGTTCCAGTGAAATAGTTTAGAGTGATCGAGCCCCTTTTATGATGACCAAAGTATTTCATGTTACGGACCCCCCCCCCTTCACGAAATCCTGGCTACGTGCCTGCAACACTGTCAGTAGCTACGTCCTCGACTAATATACATTTACAAGTACAACTTTATTTTCGTGTTTTGTTTGTTTTTTTTCAACAGTTAACCAATTTAAAACCGTATTATAATTCAAAGTACTTATCATATTTCTATCCCAAAACAAGAATATGTAGTTAACTTCTTAAATACTTCGCTCCGCAGGAACCCGTTCAGCGCGTGCAACAAGAAAATACAACATGCTTGGCGTCTCACAAATGACAAAGGACAAAAAAGAAAACTAAAATCAGCACAGCAGGGCCTTATCGCAGTCAGAGCTGACAACATAGTTTCAGTCGTCACTTACGCCAATAGACCTACAAGCGGTGTACAAGAGTTATACAGTTACAATATACGTTGTGCCACAGTAGCGCTACAGGCGGAATGTGCAAGAACTACAAATTAATATGTTTCTTACAAATATCAGTCACTGTTGCACCCTCTTTACATTGTACACATCCTTTTTTCTCCCACCTTTTGACCTTGACAAGCAGAAGTACCAGGCTTTCCGAGTTCACAACCATAAACTGTTTGTGTACATAGTACGTTTTCAGTTCTTCGAATGACTCTGCGCGTGAAGAACAAGGGTGATGATCGGGCAACCGAATACGGCAGCGAGAAACACCCGGTTGCAGCTTTAAATGGAAAATACAAATATAGAGCCTTGACAATGCCGTGAGGATGTATATATATATGTATATACAAATATACATCAGGGATGCAAATAACCACTCGCCCACGCGCCCAGGGCGAGTAGTTTACCTATGCGGGGGAGCATTTAATGCCTTACCGAAGGTAAGTAAATGATTTCTATTGTGAGAAGTGGGATAGTAGATTTTTCTTGGGCTAGTAAAATTTTGTTGCTTATTTGCATCCATGATATATATATATATATATATATATATATATATATATATATATATATATATATATATACACTGTACAGTGTGTTTGAAAAAGATCTCCCTAGTTTTAATGTGTCCTATAGTCTGTACAAAGTGACATACACTATTCTAGTTTGTGGTGTTTGATTCATCAACCCTCCAAGTTTGGCTCCCCTGCAGTTGCCAGGTCTGCTTGACCTTGAGATGGCACCAGTGCTGTTTTTTTCCCTCTGTTTCCTCATTTCAGTCCAGGCAGGTGGATAGGCAGGGCTGGTCCAATACCATGGCCACCACGAAGCCCAGACTTCACCCCACTGGACTTTTTCCTTTGGGGCCACATAAAATGTTCTGCACTGTGAAAATATCACAGGCATCAATCATTTACGGGAAAGAATCGTCGCGGCGGTTCGTACAGTTACACCTCAAATGTTGGTGAATACGTGAGGAGAAGTGAAATATCGTCTAGAGGTGTGCAGGGCCACAAATGGATCCCACGTTGAAGTGCAGGGCCACAAATGGATCCCACCACCATCAAACAAAACTTGAAGGAATCTCTTTCATGATATATACTCATTGATGTAAGTTTTTATTCATTTCCCATTAAATTTATACTTAAAACTAGGGAGTTATTTTTCAATGTGTGTGTGTGTGTGTTATAGGTTAATGTTTTCATCTTGGTTGTTCACGATTTTACTCTTTTGAAAGTGTAAGAATTTACTACTTCAAACAACTAAGATATAATTGATTTCTAATATAAGTAAGTAGTTCTATTATTGTGGGCAGTAGCGAACTTATCAACAACTTCTCTAAGATCTAACGATTTAGCAATTTTCTTTAATGCAAAGTAATCCTAAGTTTTCCAACCTATCATCAATCATTGAATTGCCTATATGTCTTTAATATTTTCAAACATGAGAAAGGTCTTTCACATGTAGCAGTAGAAACTGATATAGTCACAGAGATGATACCTAGCTTGTAGGTTTCTAGGAATGAGTTTTTGTAGACGCAAAGATCAACAAAATTCACCAAGAAATCAACTTTGATTTTCTCTCGTCTTCATACAACTTAATTGTGTTTGACATGATTTTAAGTTCACATTTGAATATTTCCAGATCACTTCCATAATACTGGGCCAAGGCTCCAGAATGTTGTAATTTATTAAGTTTTCATTTTTGGATGCAGAGTGGTGATTCATCTAATGATTTTGCTACATGACCCAAAGCATTTTTCCGTCACAGTGATTGCCTTATCAATAATAGGAAGAAAAATTTATCTTACTATATTATCTGCAGAAAATTCGTTTGGCTCCGCCACTGGTCATAGTGCTCTCCACATTCACTACCGAGCAAACAGATGATCATGTGAAGGTTACCCAAAGCGTAATGAGGCTACCACTGGCTTGTAGCCATACTATTGTGCACATCTTAAGATGCTGTTCCCCTAGAAGACAAATTCTGACCAGGCCATCGATGTGATGAAGGCAGCACATTAATTAATCAGACTGTGCAACATTGTGCCATTGGTCTGTGGTTCAATGACGTTGGACACGTAGCCATTCTAATCATTACCAATAATGCTGCACGGTTAACATTGCTGCGGATCCCAATATATAATAGTTTACGGCGAACTCTGTGCTCAAGCACACTCATATTTTGTCGATTGTTAAAGGTTGTTAAAATCTGTTGAAAATTTTGGCACAGTTTGCTTTATAACCTGTTCTCTCAACCTCGACAGTACACAACGTCCAACATCTTAAATGAGGTGTGGCCAAGGATAAAAGTAAGGGGAACGCGGGTGACGCCATCCCCTCACCTCCAAAAACATGTAGGACGTCCCCCAGTTTCTAAAAAAATACAATGGGCAAAGACAGGCAATGGGATGGCGTGACGTCATGCCGCTACCTATCGTCCCTCTACCTTTTCAGATTCAGTTTTACCCCTGGATGTAGCCATTCCATATCTCGTGGTTTGATACTGATTCACCGCCCTTTTCCATCGTTGTAAGACACTAAGTACGGTACCTTCACAAACACCGACAATTGGTCATGTTTCCGAGATGCTCGTTCTCAGCCTTTTGACAATCACAATCTGACCTTATCAATCTCTGACATGATGCCGGTCTTCCCCACCTACACGCAAGTTGAGTGGTTGACTATGATCCCTGTTGTAGTCTGGCAAGAGGTTCTGTTGTGCTCTGTTCTAACGACTTCGTACATTGTCAGTGTACATTGTCTTCGTGTTTATATATATATATATATATATATATATATATATATATATATATATATATATAGAGAGAGAGAGAGAAAGAGAGATCCGACAATTACTTTGATTTACATTGTCTGTATATTTCTTCAAATAACGTATCGCGTATTAGACTATTATAAATGAAATTATGAAAAATTTACAAGTAAACTTCACGTTTGGGTGAATCGAGTTGCTGCCCGAGACACATGTGATAGAGTAATACTAGGTGTGGTCAATATATCAGGAAAGGTTTAGGTGCAAAGCTCAAAGGGTTTAGGAGATACAGTCACTACAAAATCACATGGAGGTACATGTTATAGTCATAATGTATAGTCAAAAACATAAGAGAGAAGTGTTATACCTGTCATTTCCTCTAAACTAGTTTATGTTGGTGTTTTCAGCATATTTAAGTGATGAAACATAATAGAAAGTCGTCTCCTTAGCCAATCAATATACAGTTCAGCAAAGAGTGCATGCCTTTCACAAATACTTTGCTCACAGTGAGCACACCTGACAAACGCAATCAAGTCGCACTTGAAACATTTGTCGTTCACAACTCCGTCAAAGCCGTAACCGTAAGGAATGATCCAACTTTCGGGTTCCTCATTCAAGTATCCATCCTTATAGAAAGCGAATCGAACTATGCTGCGAAAACGAGGAGCACTGAACGGGTAAATTTTGAAAGACTGAAGTGGTATGAATCTGTCATTATGCTAAATATTCACGCCATTTCCTGTTATTGCTGTATCAATGATGAAACGAACAAAGGCTTTGTATGGACGGAAGAGGTAACTACGTCCACTACGTCCACCACGTATCAGCACTTTGATCAATGCAAAGCCTTGCAGGACACACTGTGACGAAAGACTGTCGGCTTTGTTTGCATACTATGAATCAAGTAACATGAGTACTTTCTTCCTATCACCTGGAATGCTTTCCGACATGACGTCCGAACAGAAACTATTAAGATCCTGCTTGCTCTTGTTCGCTGTTTTACCGGCAAATGAGATTATATGATCCGGATCGGCCGGTTTTACGGCAGAGAACTTACCATTTGGTTCAGCCACCAGAATATACATGGGGCGCAGAATTCCTCCGTCCATGGAAACAACCGGCATTATCATATAGGAATGAGGTGTTGCAATCACATATCCCGCTGTTGTTCTGATCTTCACTAATCCTTTCTTCCTCAACGTCCGGTACAAATGCAATTCCTTCTCGAAGCGACTTTAATCCGAATTGAAGACATTGGAAGCGGGAATGTCATCAGTGACCATAAGATCACATACAGAACATTACTTCTATGTGGCGTTCTAGTGGCTATATCTCCTAAACCCCTTGAGCTTTGCGCCTAAAACTTTCCTGATATATTGACCACACTTAGTACAACTCTACCACATATATCTCGGGCAGCAACTCGATTCACCCAAACATGACCTTTACTTGTAATTGAAGTGTTGGTTTATTTAAGATTGTCAAGTCTCAAAAGATACAGATAATTTTTCTTTCTATAAAAAAATACTTACTTTCCTATAACATATCATCAGTAACTTGACAGTCTTGTTAGATCCGGGGCAGGAATTATGGTCGGTAATCAAGCTCCCTTGTAGTAAGGTGGAGAACGAAAAGTCCTGTGAAGGTTGATATTACATGATGGTATATCCACCCACTAACTACAAACCATCGGTTGTGACTAGGAGTCCACATTAATAACGTATCCTTTAGTTAGTAACCTTGGTGTTATATAAGCATGCAGAACATAAGGATACATATCTCATGGAGACAGGTTGCCCGTGTAAAGGCATCAGCACCGGCCATCCTTCGCCATCAGAGGAGACAGTGGACAGTAGATAGAGTTCGGCAATTTTTCCAACGAAGCCCCACGAAGTCGGTTCGGAAACAGGGAATTGAGTTAGCATTGCCCTACTCAACAGTCTGGGATGCTATTCATAAGCGTTTGAAATTCAAGGCTTTCGCACTGTCTTCAGTATATTCATGTTGGGATTCCTGTGAAATGATGATTTCAAGGACAGAGTAGTCTTCAGTGGTGAGGTGACCTTTCATATCAACAGCAAAGTCAACAGACATAATGTTCGAATCTGGGGTTAAAAACACCCTCGACAAATCATTCAGCATACCGTCCGCGCCATGCTTCGCATCCTTTGGGGAATCCCTTGCGCTCGCCTTGTACACATCTAATCTTAGTATATTTGGATAGTCCATGTTGAGAGTCTGTGTGGGCCGCCTAATACCGCCCGTCTATCTCTTGTCGTTTTGCCAGAATTAGCCTTCAACGTTCATTTTCCCACCCTTTTAGACGTCCGTAACTCGGTTAGGAAGCCGAGATGGACATTGTGTTACATACATTTTTACTTATTTTTATCTGTAGAATCACCTCCCAAGCATTGTAAATAGGCTTTCTTTACACTATATATATATATATATATATATATATATATATATATATATATATATATATATATATATATATATATATATATATATATATATATAAGTTTTATGATGTACTTAATTATGTTACAAAATGATAATGCTAGTACTCATATTGCATTTGATTATGGATTAAAATAAAGGTACGCATTCTTTTCATAATATTTTATTACAATAAATTACAGAATACTTTAGAAACACAAGGTTCACTTGGAAAAGGTGACTAGACAAATAAATGGTAATTATATTCATTTATTTTATTTATCCTTTCTTAAAAGGTACTCTTTCTTATTTATTACTTCTTATAGAGGTAAACTGAAGTGACAAAAACAAAAAAAAAAAAAGTTGTTTGGTGTTTCAAACACCGGAATATTTACCGTTTATAGAAAACAAGGTAAACGTCCATGCATTGGTTTCTTAAAATAAAAATCATACATAAACAATAAATTTCGTGAATCGAAATTACTCAGATTTTGTGATTAAACAAAGTGTGCTAATTATGCCATGAAATTTAATGATATTAAATATTTTCTATTGGTATTATTTTCAGGTTAAAAACTCTCGGTCTTTTTTTGTCAGAAATATAGAATTGCAACAAAAAAAATACATATTAAATATGCTTTTTGTATATATAGACATGTAATTTATACTTACTATTCCGAATTTAAATTAACATGAATTTAAGCTAAAATGTACACCTTTGTTCAAAAATTCTTGATACACCACCCAACTTGATTTAGAAGGCATTTTTTTTGACAAGCGTACGTAGGAAATTCTAATAATTTGGCTATAAATAAAGATTGCAATTGGCCAAAAGAAATATGTGTTTGTTTGACTTAATTCCAATTGTAGGTAAGAATGCCAAACTTTCCTAGAAGAGTTGGGTAGGCAGTTGTTTTTAACAAGATTATATTAAATAGTAATCACAAGGAACTCGAACTTTATGTTTCAGTCGCCCTGATTTCTAATGCTTACATTGGAGCATGCTCAGAAACCATTGAAATACAGTATGGTCCATAATTATGTATATATTTGACTGACTGTAGTATTTGTAATTCTGGACAAAGAGTATCGATATGGCAACGCTGTTTAGCCTGACAGTAGGGATAACAGTCACTTGTGACAGCAAGATGGAGCACCGCCACACTATGCCATGCCAGTACTAGACTTGCTGAACGAAGCATTCTGGAACAGCTGACTCAGTCGACGTTGATCTGTGGAGTGTCCAGGTCGATCTCCCAAGTTCACAACATCGGACTTTTTCTTAGGGGGTCTTTTAAAGGACAAAAGTGTATCAACATCACATACGCAATTTGACCGAACTATGGTAACCTATCACAGAACAGTTCCACAGGATACAATTACGACTTTGTCAAGTTGTTCGTGACAATGTTGCTCTTTGTCTCCAGGCATGTATCGATTTGGATGGTGCAATGTTGAACCATGCCATGGAGAATAGAGATTAAATTTTTTGTAAGGAAAGGTATGAGAGTAATGTATTTATGTTCAATTGTATGTTCAACATATGCTGCTGGTTTCTTTACCGCAATGTCTGAAGCATCGTATACATAATTATGAGCCACCCTGTACTATAAGTGATAAGTATTTTCTCATTCATTTTTTCCTGCTAGTGGTAAGATATGTACATTTTTTTTCATATAGCGATAACATTGTACAAATATTACTTTTTAAAACTATTTTTTGGCACAAAAATACTATTTTGAGCAGTCATACATATAAATAAATACATGTTCGCATTATCACACAGTCCCACACTTACATATTTCTCTGATATTCCACCTTAAACTTATCATTAAGTTATTTTTTAAACGCAAAAAAAAAATGTTGCGACACTTTTTTTTTGCGAGGTCTCTTGCTAAGTCTTCACTTGCACATATACAAACTCTCAAATATACACACATAAATTGTTTGAATATAAGAATACATTTTCACCATTAACACATTTGGATGCTTGACAAATTTTCCTTGGGTAAAATTTGCACAAATTTCAGAGATGAGTGAGCGATTTGTGAATATTTTCACACTTCATGAAAACGCTACTTCAGTGAGATATTTAGAATGGAATGACTCTCTTGTTTGAGCACAACGCTTGCATTGCCATATTGAAATTGACCATCTTATTTATGTAAGCTGGTCATCTTATTTATGTAAGCTGACCATGGACACATGTGATTGTCAATTCGATATACTAACATTCGTAAGTGTGATACAAACATGTATTTTTATATAAATATACTGAAGGATGTGCCGTGAAATTTTCAGACTTATCCCACAGATTAGTCATGTCTACTGCAGCTATAATTATGTACAAAGTTACGTAATACCAATAATCCCGTCTACTAGAACTTCAGTTTTTAGCACTTTTTTTTATTTTAAACCAAACAAATAATAGGCAGATGGATTATCAAAATATTACTAATCAATCACCTCTATCATCGAATTACGTCTGATGCAGTTTCTCATTACTTTTTTTATAAAACTGGGATATGTAATGAATGAAAATTTGAAACTTTAAGCAGATATCCATGTAAAACTAAGGCGTAAATAATCTCTCCATTAGGACAGATACTCGTAAGTCACAAAGAGGTATTCCAATTACGTGGTAAAGTGTGGTGTATTTATTTTATGTTACGATTAAGACTATGTTCATGCATTTTGTATTCTGTGCATTCTTTTAATAATTAACGACTTCCTCATATAATTGAAAATATGGTTTCAGGTTTAGAGTTACGAAAAGATGGTTGACAACAGAAAACTTGAAAGTAAAGGATATCATAAGAAGTATTTAGCTACAATTGGGAGTTTGTTTTCATTAACTTAGGTGTTCTGGTATTCTAAAGCCTTTAGCTAATCTGTTTCTTTCGCATAAGAGTTTCCATCTTCAACATCTCCATCAATTTTTAATAATCATTTTACTCTTGCAATGTTCCTTTCTGTAACATATTTTTGTTACATCTCTAACAAGGCAGTTTGTTTTCAAAAAATATTATTCTAAACAGTTCTTTTTCTCTTTATTTAACCATCCCTTGAACTCCACCAATACTTCCTCATTTCAATAGTTATTTGTTCCACCCAGCTAAGTTTTCAGAAACATTTCGAATTCTTGTAATCATTTGTTGAAGTAATATGATGTCAATCTGCCTTAAACAGTGCAAAACTTTACCCGAAATGCTTGATGAGTCTTACCCATCAATTTTCTATTTAGAAAACCACGAGATTATTAAATAGTTGTCTTGTATGAAAATGTCGATGGTAATAACTTCTTATTAATTTTCTTGTTTTGTGTGACGGTAAGCTCAACAAAGCTCTTAAAATTTAAATTAAGTATTGGAATGTGAATAAATTTTAGGAATGTTACATGTTCGAGCAATCAATCTCTGATTGTAATGCATCGATCTAAATTTGATTACAGATTCAATGTGCTATATTAAAACAAATAGATATGCGACTCGTATAAGCTTCACGTTTACATATAAAAGTTCTTTGATTGGCTGAAAATAAGGTTTGGCTTGTGTGTCTGGACTCAAATATGGCATCAAATGCTTATCCTATATACTCTTAAAACCTTTGGTACTGTCTGACTATGTTTATTACTGTTTTACAATGAAGAAACTTTATAGCTCAGTGCTAACAGTTGTATGAACGCATCTCCCTTGAACACTTGTTCTCACTATAGGAATAACATTTAATAAGAAACCTGATAATCACTGAACCAAGTGTTTACAGCTAAACTCATTCTGGTTACACTATCATCATAAATCAGGTAAGTAACAGGAATCTGTGTATTCTGATTCTATACAGAATCTTCGCTTTTCATTTGTATAGGTTGTACATTTCGGGAACTGACACAGATGTTTTATCAGCAATATATTATAATGCAATAGCAACAAATGGGCTATTTCTTTAGCAATGTGTGCGGGATATGCAACGTTGAACACAAACAATTTCTTTCTTATGCTTTTTCGCGCTAGGCATGCTAATAAAAATGATTAGAAACTAATGTCCCTATTGTCATGTCAGCTCGTATTGTCTCCACATTGTCCATATGGCCAAAAGGGCACACGAGAGAAGTAACCATATATTTATGTGTTTCTGCTGACTGTGTGAGTGAGTATTAATCAAAATGGCGTTGGAAGGATCTGTAGGTGCTACTTCATTACAGTACTGTTCATCACAGCAGGAGGTACAAATCTGAAAACAAAAATCAAGTTCATTATAACTACGAAAATAAGTATAATTATACACTTTATGTGCTATACTTATATGTTTTCAAGACTGATTTCTTAATTTCAAAAATAGGCCCAAAATTTTGAGTTTACAGAAATATATTGAATGCTACTTAGAGATGAAACGTTATTTCCTTTGAACAAACACGATTGAAATTCATGAATTTACATTTAAAATGCAAATTTTGAAACATCATTATCAATATTTTGATTTTGACAAAGATTCACAAAAATTGAAAAATGAAATCTTTAAGTTTTACATCCCACGGTTATGCTAGCTAGGCAAAAGGAGATGGTGATGATGATAAAGGAATAGAATGGTGTGATGAATAAACTGGGAAAAAGCCGGAAAGCCCCTAGAAAACCGAAGCACACCGTGTTTATCTACTACAAGGTTACAAAAATTGACAAACCTTCACAAGTTTCAAAATAAAACTAGATAGAACAATCTAAAAAACACCGAAAAAGTTTAAATTACATAAAAAATTAAGTATACCAATACAAAACGTTTATGTATTTTAAAAGTTCTGCAGAACATTGCTTCAGACAATTTTTAAAGTTTTAGTACTTTTTATTTTCAACAAACTAAAACAAAAATTATTATAATTTTTGAACGTTATGAATTTGATAATATAATAATAATAATACCATTTGAAATAATGATTCTAAAATAATATTCTAACCTTCCTCTTTGCTTCAGCTAGAATTTCTTTTATATTGGTATAAGAAAATGCATGTTTGCAAAGAATAGGAAATTACGTTTAGCATTCTAAGCATTAGAAGCATTCTAAGAAGGTAATGAATGCGTAATGTTTTCTGATTATTACTTTCATTGTTTGTACTCAAACATTCAAAACTTTAATATTACCAACTTTTCTTTTATGCATTCACAGATTATTTAACAAATTTCCACATAAAATTTCTAACGCATACTGAATTAATCACTTACATGAGAATCAATCCATATGGAGTAATCCAATGAAACTCGCTTGATCATTTTAATTTACGTATATATTATTACTATGTTAATTGGCAACATAGAACTTAAAGAAAAATAAATAATCTTAGTCCATTTGTGAATGGTGGTCATTTCTGTTGAGCACCGCGTGCCAATTATTGACTTTGTAGACTTTAGCGTAAAATTGTATATATCTTAGAACAGGATTATTCTAAAACCTTGCAAGAAACACAATTTTATTCAGGACTTCTTCATCTTCAATTTTATGACTTAGCATGTAAAGCCTTAATAGGTTCAAACGCTAGTAGGTGAAAATTACGTCTTAACTTTAATATCGGAATTTAACAAATTCTCCTTTTAGGGCTGAAGTTTCCAATGAAGAAGCGAAATATCAGATATCAAATTTGATTCTTTTTATTATAATTAAATATGGTACTGTAGCCACCATAGCTGGAGTAACAATACTAATATATCCTTATATTCTTTGTGAAATTATGTAATTTTTGCAAAGTTCGAAATATGAAATATCGGGTGCGGCATGGAATATGAAGTTAATTATTTCACAGCATACACAGCTATATAATACAAAACTATAGTAAAAAATTCAATTTTGATATTTGAATTTAAACTAAGTTACAGATATTCAAATATTGCACGGAAAATGCATATTTTCGCCACTCCTAGCCATTTGTTACTGAACTACAGTAAATACTTTACCAACTCAAATCATAAAACAGATTCTTTTAATTTGTTATTTCTATTTTAATGTTGAATTACTTACGTTTTAGAATAAACTTATAAGATTCAAATAAAATAATCCAATTTTGTAAATTAAATAAAATTGGTAACTAATCAAGAATAAAAATGAAATATTAAGAGCAGTAAGAAATAAAAAAAAACACTGTTAAATATAAAAATTGTTATTCTAACTGAGCTAACAATAAGCTCCAGGAAGTAAACTACAATGTCACTGCATCTTCATTATTTACATATGTTAATCATTTTGAACTTTGTCTTTCCAATTAGATAACGCTCATTTATGTGTCGCTTTGCAATAACCTCTGACGTTTTCGTTTATATAACACTAATTGCTTCTAAAATTTTAACGTTATCTGGATATTTTACAATTGGTTTTCTAAGTGTAAATAGATTTCTGTAGAATAAAGAAATAATGAAAATATAATACAAAAGATATATTTGGTGCGTGGCCAAAAGGAATTAAGTAAAAAAAGGAAGTATTTTCAGCAGAGCCCAAACAAACTTCAAAATATATTGACATAAGCCCTTATTACCGACTAAATGTTAAAAAAAAAAAAAGATTAAGTTACATTTACCATGGCATCCAGACAAATACACCCACAATACCAACACAAAATACGCTGTTGAATTGTCAACATTGTATCACAAACTGAAAATGGTCAAAAACTGTTTTAAGCTCGTTCGACTATGGACGAAAGAAAATGTATATTATACAAATTCGAATTACAATAATGGATAAAGGAAATTCCATGTATCAGCACCAGAATAAATTGATCAAGGCATTATGGAGCATGGGGGTGAATGCAACAAAAGCTCAGAACGCATTATTTTAACTTTACTATTCATGAATGAGAATAAGTAAAGTGAAAAGACTTATCTACTTTGAGGCTTGAATTCAGTAAAGTTGAAGAATCATGAGGCTAAAGTTGAATGAAATTTATAGGATATAACATCACACATTTTTACGTTTGAAATTTAAGTACAAAAGACGTTCGGATATTGATA